>NC_092334.1:653804375-654487500 GCF_046630445.1 Rutidosis leptorrhynchoides | reverse complement strand
ATATACGAATATGTATGTGTATATATATATATATATATATATATATATATATATATATATATATATATATATATATATATATATGTGTGTGTGTGTGTGTGTGTGTGTGTGTTTAGAATATATGCATGTATAAGTATATGCATGGGTCTTTGTTGATGTTAAGTCTTGTGAGACTAAAAGATGAAGTTTAGACGTGCATAGGAAGCGTGAACAAAGTGTACAAGTTGAGTAAATCGTTAAGTTATGTAAGTTGTCGAATGGCTCAGTTGAAGGCAATTGTCGCGCCGCAGAAGCTTTTGTCGCGCCGCGACATTGAACTCAAACCAGAGTCAGGAGGCATGATAAGAAGGGTCAAGTTTTCCTTTATATGTCGCGCCGCGGAGAAGAAGGCCGCGCCGCGACCAATAACTAGAATCTGAGTCAGGAATGATTTAAGAAAGCTCGTAAAATATGTTAAACGCCGCGCCGCGACAATTGGGGCCGCGCCGCGACTCACTGGGTGAACTGGTTTCGGATTTTGTTTTTAAAATAAGTGGTTCAAGGGTAAAATCGTCTTTTTGCGTATAGATCTGATGGAGACTTTAAGTCTCAGCTACTTATCCTCTTTTATTCATTTCTTTTTCATTTTTCTTCTCTAATTTCTCTCAAAACTTTAAAACCCATTTGATTTCAAGTGAGAATTGAGAGTGAAGATTTGTGAATCAAACCTTGGAGCAAGAATTAAAGTTGTTCTCCTTGTTCTTAGCTACAAGAGGATAGTGTTGGTAAGTCCTAACTCCATGTTTTGAGTTTTAATTAGTTTATGCTAGGGTTTGGTTCATTTGGAACTTGTAAGACCCATTTGGGGGTAATATGGGTGGATTTGGGTTATGTTGATGAAAGGAAACTCTAAATAGCTATAATCTAGGGTTTGGTCTTATGATTTGAGATTGAAAGTGTTAAATGGTGTTTTTAGTCACTAATACACTTGTAATTGAAGGAGGAATTGTAAATGGGTCATGTTTGACTAAAATTGTAAGTTTAAGTATTAAAATGGGTCAAAAGGGTAATGTTGACCTAGTTTAGGCGAAAAGGGTATGGATTACCCTAAGTTTGCATTAAGTTAAAGTTAGTAGACTTTAAATCACTAGCTTTAGTGATTTAATATGTGTCTTGGCCATTTATGGGCGGTTTTGGTGTAGTTGAGTTATTTAATGCAAGTTGGGTCATTAAATGCTCAAGTGTAGGTAATGTGGCTAGTTCCACTAGTTTGTGTATTGAAAGTGTACTTAATGTATTAGGCACATTGCTTTGAAGTTCGGAAGTGCATAATCATCATCCTTGTGTCAAGGTGAGTGGAATAATTATGCGTGTACGTATATAATGTATTTATTTGTGTAGTATGAATGTGGCATTGTCGCGGTGTTCAAGATACCACATTCTAAGTAACGAGTAGTATTGTCGCGGTGTTTAAGACACTACTCATTGTTTGATTGACATGTGGTATTGTCGCGGTGTTTAAGACACCACATTGTCATGGGAGTGGATGTCGCGGTGTTTAAGGCACCATTCATTGTTTTGATTGACATGTGGAATCGTCGCAGTGTTCAAGACGCCACATTGTCATGGGGGTGAGTTAGTCGCGGTGTTCAAGACATCACCCAGGGGATTAGTGATTACGTGGTGTTTAAGTAATACTATTGGATGTTACGAACTCCGACAGTCTTTTACGAGTACCGTTCCCTTGTACGATTGGTTAACCATGGTTGTGTAAATTCGTATCTAGCATAATTAAATTGTGAACTATATGCTATTGTTGTTGCTAGCTTCTTGTGAATTGTGGATAGTAGTTTATGCATGATGTTTGCATAGTTATCGAATTGCTAGCTTGTATGCGGTATGGTAAGTGATTGCAAGTAAGTAGGTTATATATGAACATGTATAATTATTGCATTCACTAAGCGTTAGCTTACCCCTCTCGCTGTTTATATTTTTAGATGCAGGTGCGGATAAGGGGAAAGGGGTTGTTAGGCACTAGGTGTCCTTTGATGATATTTCGTTGGAGCTTTTGGAAGTTGGCCTAACGTTTTGGATAGTTTAGTCCCAAACCATGCTCGAAGTGTCGTTTGGATTATAGACTATCATTTGTAGTGGGTCGAACTTGTATTAAACTTAATTAATGGCCTTCGTGCCTTGTAAACATTTAAATTGTGGTACGTTTTAAATGGAACTTGTGGAATGGTTTACATATTTTATTGGCGCGTAAATGTGTATTATTTAAAAAAAAAAATTATCGTATGGAATACGGGTTGGGTTGTTTCAAGTGGTATCAGAGCATGGTCTAAGGGATTTAGGCGACTTGAGATAGGTGCCTAGACTTAGACTCTATTGTGTATGCGCTTTATGCGGCACTTGTAGGACTTCGGGTCGGATCGGGGAATTGTTAGTGCATAGGTTTATGTGAACTAACCTTGCGCTATTTGTTTTGTGATGTATTTGAAATCCATCAAGCGAGATAGACATTGTACTAGCAAGTTAATGCGAGATGCTCGCGTAGCAATGACTAGCTACCATTGTTACGGTTGCAAATCATGTCAAACGAGCGATGTACGACGATTGTTGAGCAAGGTGGAGCGGTATGATGAATATGTGTATATGTTTGTGTCATGCCTTTTGTACGTTATTTAATCTCTTCGTTTTATAGAATGAAGATGAGAAATGGACACGACACCGATAATGGGGGCACGAGCGAGGACCCCGAGTTCACGGCCAAAGTTGAGGCCATTTTGAAAAGTCATCATACGTCCTTCCTTGAAGATGTTAAGAAAATGTTTCTAGATACGATTGACGAGCAATTAGTCAATGTAGTAAAGGAACAAGTCAAGGTTGTCCTTCAAGAGGATAACGTTGGAAGGTGGGACTTTTTCTATAAGAATTTCAAGGATTCTCAACCACCCACCTTTGAAGGTGAACGAGACCCTCTTAAGAGCGCCCATTGGATCTCCGATATAAAGGGGGCTTTCTGTACTTGTGAATGTCCTCTCGATAAGAAGACAAGGTACGGTTGTAGCATGTTAAGAGGCGATGCTAAATTGTGGTGGGACGCAAAGATCCAAGTTTATGGTGAAGAACAATGCATGGAATTCACTTGGGATGAGTTCAAGGAGGAATTTTTTGACGAATACCGAACTTCGGCCGATCTTACAAGGCTTAAGGACGAGTTACGTTCCTTGAGGCAAGGGTCGATGGATTTGAACATTCTCTAATCCGTGTTTTTATCCAAGACCCAATTTTGCCCGGAGTACATCGGGAATGATAAAATGTTGAAAGAAGATTTCTATCTAATCTTGAATGATAGTTATCAAGAGAAGATTAGTGTGAACGTGGTGAAGAGTTTCGATGAGTTGTTTAATATGGCCAAAGGTTTTGAGGCGCTCGTGTTAAGAAAGAGTGGCTTTACTTTTGGCAAGAGGAAGTTCGAAGCTACTAGTCATTCAAACAAGAAGAATAAGGGTGCAACCGAGAGTATCGGTAGTGTGAAGAAAAGTGTTCCCGGAGAGTTCCGTTATTCTTGTCACAATTGTGGACGAAAGGGACATATGGCCCGTGATTGCACCAACCCTCCTTCTACAACCAAACTCACTTGTTATAATTGTGGTAAAGAAGGGCATAAGAGGCCGGAATGTCCCAATTTGAACAATGATCATGTTAAGAAATTGGAGAAAGCGATGGGTGCGGCTAGGGGTCGCAACTACTTAATGACGAATGTAGAAGCCAAACAATCAAATGAAGTCGTCTCAGGTACTTTCATGGTTAACTCTAGTCCGGAACGTATACTTTTTGATAGTGGTGCTAACTTGTCGTTTGTGTCTCCAAGATTTGTGCCTAAGTTGAATAAACCGCTAGCTAAGTTAAGTCATCCGGTAGAAGTCGAAATAGCGGATGGTAAAATGGTGCTAGGGGTTGATGTTTGTAAAAATTGTAGTGTTGTGTTTGGTACCGAAACTTTTGAAATCGATCTCCTTCCGATGACTTTGGGTGATTTTGATATTGTTGTTGGTATGGATTGGCTCGATCGTAATAGAGCCAATATTGCATGCCATGATAAATTCATTCGTGTGAAGACCCCAAGTGGGGGAGAGTTAATTATTCATGGCGATAAGCGAAGAAGACTTGTGCCGATATGCACTTTTGCACGGGCACGTCGTTTCCTTGTTAGTGGTGGCATGGCTTTCCTTGCCCATGTTGTTGATACTCGTGATGAGTCACCATCCATTCGTGAAATTCCAGTGGTAAATGAATTCGAAGACGTTTTTCCGGATGAGTTACCGGGTGTTCCGGCAGAAAGACAAGTTGAATTTCGCATTGAGCTGGTTCCGGGGGCTACCCCCATTGCTAAAACTCCTTATCGTTTATCACCGACGGAAATGCAAGAGTTGTTAAATCAAACCCAAGAATTGCTTGAAATGGGTTTTATTCGACCGAGTTCCTCGCCATGGGGTGCTCCGGTTTTATTTGTGAAGAAGAAAGACGGTAGTATGCAGATGTGCATCGATTATCGGGAGTTGAACAAAGTGACGATCAAGAATCGTTATCCATTACCTCGAATAGACGATTTGTTTGAGCAACTCCAAGGTGCAACGTATTTTTCTAAGATTGACTTACGGTCCGGCTATCATCAAGTACGGGTCCGTGAGGAAGACGTAGAGAAAACGGCTTTTCGAACGCGTTATGGGCATTTTGAGTTCGTAGTTATGCCTTTTGGTCTTACGAATGCACCGGCGGCATTCATGGATCTAATGAACCGGGTGTGCCAACCTATGTTGGACAAATCGGAAATTGTGTTCATTGACGACATACTTGTTTATTCTAAGAGTATGAAGGAACATGAACACCATTTGCATGAAGTGTTGAAGACATTGCGGAAGGAGAAGTTGTATGCTATATTCTTCAAATGTGAATTTTGGCTAAGGGAAGTTCAATTCCTTGGCCATATTGTGAATAAAGGAGGTATCCAAGTAGATCCGGGAAAGATAGAGACGGTGAAGAGTTGGGGGAAACCGACTACGCCTACGGAAATTCGAAGTTTCCTCGGATTGGTCGGTTATTATTGTCGGTTTATCCAAGACTTTTCTAAGATTGCTTCTCCTTTGACGAAGTTGACAAAGAAGAACGTAAGATTCAATTGGGAAAACGAGCAAGAAATTGCTTTTCAATTGTTAAAAGAGAAGTTGTGTCAAGCTCCGGTGTTAGTGTTGCCGGAAGGGGTAGAAGACATGACGGTTTATTATGATGCTTCTTTGAATGGGCTCGGGTGTGTTCTAATACAAAGGGGTAAAGTCATCGCTTGCGCCTCTCGGCAATTAAAAGAACACGACAAGAGATACCCGACTCATGATCTTGAATTGGCGGCGGTGGTTAATGCGTTGAAAATTTGGCGCCACTACTTGTATGGTGTCTGAAAGGACCCGTCCTAATCTATCCGGACGAAGTCCATATCGATTATAAACTATTCACAATAGTTGATTACATCGTGAGGTATTTGACCTCTATATGATACATTTTACAAACATTGCATTCGTTTTTGAAAAGACAATCTTTCATTACAACGAAAGTTGACGGCATGCATATCATTTTATAATATATCTAACTATAATTGATTTAATAATAATCTTGATGATCTCAACAACTCGAATGCAACGTCTTTTGAAATATGTCATAAATGACTCCAAGTAATATCTTTAAAATGAGCAATTACACAGCGGAAGATTTCTTTCGTACCTGAGAATAAACATGCTTTAAAGTGTCAACCAAAAGGTTGGTGAGTTCATTAGTTTAACATAAATAATCATTTCATAATTTTAATAGACCACAAGATTTCATATTTCCATTTCTCATAAACATACGTCCCATGCATAGAGACAAAAATATCATTCATATGGATTGATCACCTGGTAACTGACATTTACAATATGTATATAAGAATATCCCCTATCATTCCGGGATCCTCCTTCGGACATGATATAAATTTCGAAGTACTAAAGCATCCGGTACTTTGGATGGGGATTGTTGGGCCCGATAGATTTATCTTTAGAGTTCGCGTCAATTAGGGTGTCTGTTCCCTAATTCTTAGATTACCAGACTTAATAAAAAGGGGCATATTCGATTTCGAGAATTCAACCATATAATGTAGTTTCGATTACTTGTGTCTATTTTGTAAAACATTTATAAAAATTGCGCATGTATTCTCAGCCCAAAAATATAAAGGGTAAAAAGGCAAATGAAACTCACCTAATGTATTTAGTAGTAAAAATACATATAACATCATTGAACAAGTATAAGGTTGGCCTCGAATTCACTAACCTATATCAGTTGTATATTTATTAACACGTATAATTGTAATCGATCGAGTTTATATAAATTATTATTAATAATATGCTTGTTATATTATATGTTATTTAATTAAATTTATTATATTTAATTTTTGTATATTTTATATATACTAATGTTTATCTTTCTTTATAACAGGTTATAAATAAAAACTTATACTAGGGTCTTTATATGATAAAAATATATTTATATATCAATTGATATCTTTTATAACTTAATTAGTATCATGAAAAAAAATAATATGGTGATATGTATTACTAATATCATAGTAATGAAGTTTCTATATACGAATATCTTTTTGTAAAAATTTTTTTGATAATGATCAAATATAATAATAATAATGATCTTTCATTTATAATTTTCTTGAAAACGATATATTTATTTTAAAAATCTATTTTTTATAATCCTGCTAATTTAAAAAAATAAAGATGTTGATAATACTAATAATAATATTAGTATTAGTTCTCATTTTAACAAAGTGATAATAATTATAATGATAATAGTTTTTAACAATGACAATATTAAGGATACTAATCATACTAATAATAATTATAATGATAGCATTAATAATAGTCTTTATGATAATAATAATAATTAATAGCATGGTAATAGCACTAATATTAATGATAATAATAATGGGTTATATTATTTTCTTAGTAATGATAATAATAATCTTAATTATGATAATACTTATAATTATGATAATAATAATAATAATACTTGCAACACTAATAATAACAATCATAACAATAATAATAATAATAATAATAATAATAATAATAATACTAATAATAATAATAATAATAATAATAATAATAATAATAATAATAATAATAATAATAATAATAATAATAATACTAATAATAATATTAATAATAATAATGATATATTAAGGAAGCTACCTCATAAAAATTTGCCCAAAAACAGATAAAGTGTCCCTGCCATGGCTCGAACACGAGACCTCTCGCACACCCACAAACACCTAAACTGTCTGCTCCAGCTTACTTTTTCTGTTTTTATTCCCTTCCCAAACTATATAACCCGATTTTGTTTTAAAGCTTCAACTTCATCTTCAACAATAACAAAATCGACCAAGAGACCATTCCAAAAAACAAAGTATCAAATTTATGTACACAATTAAGACTTTGTAAACAATTAAAAATGAGAAAGATAGTATTTAAATAAAAAAAATGAAAAAAACAGACTTAAGTCTGCTGCTGCTGCTCGCGAGAGTTTAAAAAAAAAATTTAACTTTGATTTCTAGTACGTTTTGGACAAAACTCATAACACGAATTGTTCTTCAAATCAATCCTACGATCTATTGGAACCGTTAATTCAACTCATAACATCAAATACAACTCGAATTTCCTTATGAACAAACGTTTGACTTTTTGAGATCAAAACTTTGACTCACGAATTCGTTCTTGATTTGGAAAATTGGAAGTTGAGGTTTATCAAATAGATTAAGTAAAAGGATCCTAACAATCTCTCATTTATAGATTTTGATAATTCGTTCGATTTATAATTTTTGCCAAAAAGTTGAAATATATAGACCGACGGCTCTTTTTCTTAAAAAAAAAAAATTAAATAAAACACACCCCTCTTGTGATCATAGTTGTTGAATGTTATAGCATTATTGATCGACAAATTCCAAAACAGAAGAAACAAAAATCGAAAAGCAAGACAACGATAGATAACAAATTTCGTACAAGTTTCATGAATTATTAGATTATTTTTAATTAATATTAATAATTAATAGTAAAAATATTAGTAATAATATTGATAATATTATTAGTAATAAATACTGATAATAGAAATAATTATAATTATAATAATAAAAATATCAAGATGATACTAATAATATTAATAATAGATATAATAATAATATTAATAATAATATTAATGATAATGATAATAATTTGTATAATAATAACAATAATAAATTTTTAATGATAATGATCCTTAATGATAATAATAATATCTATTAATAATGCTAGTAATAATAAAGGTATAACAATTTACATGTTTTAAATTTTTATATCAATATATAATATATATAACCTAAAATAAGACAGACATTAATATTAATATTTATAGATAATAATGAAAGTAATATTGAATTTACTAATAGTAATGTAACTTTTATCTTAATTTGTAATTATATAAGTTAATATTATAATTCATTATTAACCTACATATAATATTAATTATTTATATATTTTAGTATATTAGAATATACATATCATCGTAGTCATATTTAAAATTCATTTATATTTTATATATAGATTCATTACAGCAATTAGTTGTATTCTATTTTACACTTTCATTTGTTTATATATATATATATATATATATATATATATATATATATATATATTTATTTATATATATTTATATGTATTTATATATATACATATTAAATTACATATTTAATTACAAAATAAATTGTTCGTGAATCATCGGAAATAGTCAAGGGTTAAATGGATATATGAAAATAGTTCAAACTTTTTGAGATTAGATTTACTAGACTTTTCTTTTCGTGTCGAAATCACATAGCGATTAAGTTTAAATTTGGTCGGAAATTCTCGGGTCATCACAGTGTCAAGTGTACGATTTATTCGAATCATAAGAGTTTGAAACATCTCTTTGATCAACGAGATTTGAATTATCGTCAACGTAGGTGGATGGATGTGGTAAAGGATTATGATTGTGAAATTTTATATCATCCGGGCAAGGCTAATGTGGTCGCGGATGCGTTAAATAGAAAGAGTCAACATCCGACGATACGAGTAGGATCGTTACGCATGATTATTTTTAACGATTTTTTTGTAAAGCTTGGTGAGATTCAAATTGAAGCTTTTGTTCACAACAAGCATGAAGAGCGGATTGTGGGGCAAACGGAGTCTATTACTTTAGGCCCACATGGTTTGTTGTCTTTTCAAGGAAGAGTGTGAGTGCCTAAGATGGGTGGTTACCGACAAGTGCTCCTTGATGAAGCACATAAGTCAAAGTATTCCATTCATCCGGGTGCAACAAAAATGTACCTTGACTTAAAGAAGGAGTATTGGTGGCCGGGCATGAAACGTGATGTTGTTAAGTATGTTGAACAATGCGTTACATGTTTGCAAGTTAAAGCCGAACAGCAAAAGCCGTACGGTAAGTTACAACCATTGGAAGTCCCGAAATGGAAATGGGAGCACATTACCATGGACTTCATTACCAAGTTACCAAAGACGGCGAGAACCCAATATGATACAATTTGGGTGATAGTTGATAGATTGACGAAGAGTGCTTTGTTTCTTCCCATTCGGGAAACGATATCGTCGGAGACTTTGTCCAAGTTGTTTATCAAGGAGGTGATATCGAGACATGGGGTTCCTATATCTATTGTTTCGGATCGAGATACTAGTTTCACGTCTCGGTTTTGGAATAAGTTTCATGAAGATATGGGTACTCAATTGAAAATGAGCACGACGTATCATCCTCAAACGGACGGTCAAACCGAGCGTACGAACCAAACGTTGGAGGATATGTTAAGGGCGTGTATTATTGATTTTGGTGGTATTTGTGATGAGCACTTACCATTGGTGGAATTCTCGTACAATAATAGTTACCACACGAGTATTGGAATGCCACCTTATTAGATGCTTTATGGGCGTAGGTGTCGAACTCCTATTTGTTGGGGTGAAGTGGGACAATGAGAAATCGGGAGTACCGATTTAGTCCTAGACACGAATAGTAAAATTGAGATGTTTCGGGCTCGACTTAAGGCGGCGCAATATAGACAAAAATCTTATGCCGATAAAGGTAGACGAACGATCGAATTTCAAGAAGGCGACATGGTGATGCTTAAGGTATCTCCATGGAAAGGTGTTATTCGGTTCGAAAGCGAGGAAAGTTAGTTCCTCGATTTATCAGTCCTTTCAAGGTTTTGGAACGTGTTGGTGAGGTTGCTTATAGACTAGAGTTGCCCGAAAAGCTTGCGGGGATCCATAACACGTTTCATGTTTCCCGTCTCCGTAAGTGTCTTGCGGATGACTCGACTTGGGTGCCGTTAGATGAAATTACGTTGAATAATAAGCTAGAATACGTTGAAGAGCCGATAGCCATTCTTGATGAGAAGGTTAAATTGTTGCGTAACAAAGAAGTTAGAACTTACAAGGTGCAATGGCGTCATCGAAAGGGTTCCGAGTTTACGTGGGAATCCGAAGAGTTTGTTTTGGTTTATCTTCCGGCATGTCATGCGGCTTGGATCGCGAGGACATGCTCCGGTTCAAGTGGGGGAGAGTTGTAACATCCCGTTTTTCCCATACATGTCTAAAGGTACATACTTAATTATTGTACGCTTATAACATGTGCATTTATGTGATTAAAGGACCTAAGTGCTAGTTATTGTGTAAATATATATATACGAATATGTATGTGTATATATATATATATATATATATATATATATATATATGTGTGTGTGTGTGTGTGTGTGTTTAGAATATATGCATGTATAAGTATATGCATGGGTCTTTGTTGATGTTAAGTCTTGTGAGACTAAAAGATGAAGTTTAGACGTGCATAGGAAGCGTGAACAAAGTGTACAAGTTGAATAAATCGTTAAGTTGTGTAAGTTGTCGAATGGCTCAGTTGAAGGCAATTGTCGCGCGAAAGATTTTGACGCGCCGCGACATTGAACTCAAACCAGAGTCAGGAGGCATGATAAGAAGGGTCAAGTTTTCCTTTATATGTCGCGCCACGGAGAAGAAGGCCGCGCCGCGACCAATAACTAGAATCTGAGTCAGGAATGATTTAAGAAAGCTCGTAAAATATGTTAAACGCCGCGCTGTGACAATTGGGGCCGCGCCGCGACCCACTGGGTGAACTGGTTCCGGATTTTGTTTTTAAAATAAGTGGTTCAAGGGTAAAATTGTCTTTTCGCGTATAGATCTGATGGAGACGTTAAGTCTCAGCCACTTATCCTCTTTTATTCATTTCTTTTTCATTTACCTTCTCTAATTTCTCCCAAAACTTAAACGCCCATTTGATTTTAAGTGAGATTTGAGGGTGGAGATTTGTGAATCAAACCTTGGAGCAAGAATTAAAGTTGTTCTCCTTGTTCTTAGCTACAAGAGGATAGTGTTGGTAAGTCCTAACTCCATGTTTTGAGTTTTAATTAGTTTATGCTAGGGTTTGGTTCATTTGGAACTTGTAAGACCCATTTGGGGGTAATATGGGTAGATTTGGGTTATGTTGATGAAAGGAAACCCTAAATAGCTATAATCTAGGGTTTAGTCTTATGATTTGAGATTGAAAGTGTTAAATGGCGTTTTTAGTCACTAATACACTTGTAATTGAAGGAGGAATTGTAAATGGGTCATGTTTGACTAAAATTGTAAGTTTAAGTATTAAAATGGGTCAAAAGGGTAATGTTGACCTACTAACATTAGACAATTAAAATGAATTAAATATTGATTATAACATATGAAACTAAACATTTCTTCAAGTTTTCCACTTGATTTCATCTTAAACCTCATTTATATGTTGACGATTACAATCTGCGTTCAAACCTTTCATGAATCTTGAAAACACCTCAATCGGGAGGATGAACCAACCGCACTTCATCTATAGAAGAAAAGATTGATGCATATAGTTATGTACCTGAAAACAGTTGGAACCTGAGTAAACGTTTAACACGTATCTGTGCTAGCTCCTTTGGCATTGTTATTACCGAAAATAACACTGCAATTTTTTTCAAATTAGACAATTTTGTCACAGCTCCAGCAAGTCAACTTCTACTTTTCATTCGGATTAGTCTTATTATAACCTTGATATATAAGTTTGCCTTTCGTCATCGTTACTGGGGGACCGTTTATATTCCACCACATTAGCAGTAAACTTACTAGCAACTTCATTATTCGTTAGCTTGAGTCCTTCCGAAAAACCACTATATTTGTTCATAAAAACCTTATCATATACTCATCCACATCTTGTAACGAGAATTACTATACCAATTACCGAGAATTAGCAATCAGTATTTTGAATCTCGCAACGATACTACATCAACAGTTATATGTATACATATAACATTTATCTCTTAGAATTATGATTTTTCATTTTGAAATCCGGAAAAGAACCCAGTCTACGAATCAACTCTCTGGGTTCTGAAAAAGCTAAATGAAGCAGCAGAAACTGTAGACAACCGTAAACGACCTTAACCATCGGAAGTTTGATGATAAAGATATTGTGTTGGCAAAGCTCAGAAAAATAGAAGGTTTGGAATTGGAAAACGGATTGAGCAAACTATAAAGAAGGCTGTGAATAAATTACAAAGAATAAACCTGCCTTCAAAGAATCCAAATGATTCAGTATCTGCTGAAGTTATTAACAAATACCTTGCACCTGACTCTACACTGTTACGAACAAATCTTCATCATCATCCATCGATATTAGAAATTCTAAGATATCATCGTATCTTTCATTATAAATATTCTCGATATTTCTGAAGATATTTTCATAACTATTCTTATCTGAAATCATTTATCTCTTCACAATATCTGCGTTACATCATAAAAGAAACTGTTTTAGTTTCTAAATTCTGAAAATTTTGAATTTAAAATATAAATGTTTTTAAAGTAGTGTTGGGAACTGAAGCATGAGTTAGTATAATATAATGACACTTGATCAACGTGATTATATTACCGTAAGTCATGCTGAGTTTTTAAATGAAACGTGATGATTCACAGACCCTACCATCATCATGTGCCGTGTTACATGACTATTACATTTTATCTAATCTCCAAACATATCAAGAATATATCTTCCTGATAGTTCTATCTTCTCTCTTAAATTCTGGTAAATTAACCAATCAAGATCGTGCTATTACAATCTCTCTCAGAACATTAGTCATGTTCATTCGAAACTTCATACCTATGAATTCTAAATCATTACTTACTTCCCGCAAAGTCGGGAAGAGCAAACAAAAGCATGGAGCTCTGAAATATAAAGGAGAATATAAAGCCCGACAACAACACATAAATTACAAACCGTGGATATCAATGTTTATCACAACATAAAGACACGGGAAAATTGATAATGCTAAAAATGAACATATATTTCATAGCATTATCCTTCAAGAAAGACAAGCTTTTAGTTGCAATTGTTCTATTTACAAGTGATATTCGTTTAAAAAATAGAAGGTGAAGACAAAAGACAGATTCGACGATTTGAAGAAGCAAATGACCAAAACGCTAAAAAGTACAAAGTACAATCCAAGTGGTTCAATTTATTGATAAGAAACGTCTAAAAGTTACAAGAGTACGAGCCGCAAAATGCAAAGTAAAAGATATTAAATAGTACGAAAGGACGTTCGAAAATCCGGAACCGGGACCAGAGACAACTTTCAACACGCGACGCAACGGAGCTAAAATGACAAGTCAACTATGCATATAAATATAATATAATATAATATATATATATAATTTTATAAAATTATATATATTATATATATATATATATATTTAATAAGTGTCGGCAAGCTTGCAAACAAAAGATCCTGAGCTGTAAAATGGTACCATGCGATCGCATGGCCTGGAGGCATAAACTCCATGCGATCGCATGGAGTCCTGTAGCTGCCCAAGTGCTATAAAAAGCAACGAATTCGGACGAATAAAGTACATCTTTTTCTATCTATCTATCTCTCTCTCAATTTATATTTATATTTATATTTATATTTTAATTATAATTTTAATTTTAAGTTAATAATAATAAGGTTATAGTGGCGAATGTTTTAAGTTTGTAAGTCGAAATTCCGTCCGTGTAACACTACGCGATTAATACTCATTGTAAGTTATGTTCAACCTTTTTAAATTAATTTCTCGTAGCTAAGTTATTATTAAGCTTATTTAAATCGAAGTAATCATGATGTTGGGCTAAATATTAAAGACGGGGTTATTGGACTTTATACCATAATTGGGGTTTGGACAAAAGACCGACACTTGTGGAAATTGGACTATGGACTATTAATGGGCTTTATATTTGTTTAACTGAATGATAGTACGTTAATTTAATATAGAGATTTACAATTTGACGTATCTATAAATAACCATATACACTCGATCGGACATGATGGGTGGGATATTTATAAATATTAATAATCGTTCATTTAACTGGACACGGGAATGGATTAATAGTCAATGGACTCATTAAAACAGGGGTGTATTACATACAAGGACACTTGGTGTAATTGTTAATAAAGTATTAAAACCTTGGATTGCACGCAGTCGATATCCTGGTGTAATTATTAAACAAAGAATTAAGACCTTGTTACAGTTTAAGTTCCCAATTAGTTGGAATATTTGACTTCGGGTATAAGGATAACTTGACGAGGACGCTCGCACTTTATAATTATGACTGATGGACTGTTATGGACAAAAACCAGATGGACATATTGAATAATCCAAGACAAAGGACAATTAACCCATGGTAATAAACTAAAATCAACACATCGAACATCATGATTACGGAAGTTTAAATAAGCATAATTCCTTTATTTTATATCTTATCGCATTTTTAATTATCGTACTTTTAATTATCGCAATTTAATTTATCGTCATTTTATTTATCGCACTTTAATTTATCGTCATTTACTTTACGCTTTAAATTAAGTTATTTTTATATTTAATATTTTACATTAGGTTTTAATTGTGACTTAAGACATAAAATCGACAAACCGGTCATTAAACGGTAAAATCCCCTTTTAATAATACTACTTATATATATATATATATATATATATATATATATATATATATATATATATATATATATATATATATATATATATATATATATATATATATATATATATATATATATATATATATATATATATATATTCAAATATAGTTTAAAAATATAGCGTTAAACTTGGCTAGCTCCCTGCAGAACGAACCGGACTTACTAAAAACTATACTACTGTACGATTAGGTACACTGCCTATAGTGTTATAGCAAGGTTTAGATATATCCACTCTATAAATAAATAAATAACTTGTGTAAAATTGTATCGTATTTAATAGTATTTCGTAGTAAAAATATAACTATTTCGTATACACCTCGCATAACATCAAGTATTTTTGACGCCGCTGTCGGGGAACTTCAACAACGCCGAAAGCGAAACGCTATAAAAAATATATTTAGTTTTTAATCTATTTTTGTAAAAATATAAAAAGTTTTAAATATAAAAATTTAAAAACATAAAAAGAAAAATATATTTCTATATTTTTAAGTGTTTAAATTAAAAAGTTTATATTTTTATTGTTAAAAGTTATAAAAACTAATATGTAAATTATTTTTTTTATTTATAAGTTTTATTTAAGTTATTTTATTTTTATTTTATTAAAAACAGAAAAAAATAATAATTAAAATTGTAAACGGGCCGAACACTGTAGCAGCCCAAACATTTAGCCTGGTATCCACTGCCATGCGACCGCATGGAAAAACAACTAACACCTCATGCGATCGCATGAGGTGATTTGACTGGTCTGGTATCCTAGTCTGTACGATTAGGGTTACGGAGTATTAAAAATAATAATTATTAATTAATTATAATTAGAGTTTTTAATTTAATAATATTTAGTTTTAGTTTTATTTAATTTGTAATATTTAGTTTAAATTAGTTTTATTGTTTATAAATTGATACTTTTATAAAATAAATAATATAAAAATAATATTTTTATAAAAATTGTATTTTTATAAATTTAAGTTTCTTTTTATATTTATATCTTTTTAATCGTTTATTCGTAATTGTATATTTATCGTTCATAACTAGTTTTAAACTTAGTTTTTGCCGTAGTTTATTTTTATTTCTAGAATTTTAGATCTGCCGTAAAATCCCTTAAGTGCTTTTTCTTTAGACTAAGATATAGGTGCTTTAGAATTTTGCGATGCCGTTTTAAGATTTTAGTACTTTTTAAGATATTTCCGTTTTGAATATAGAATCCCTTTTAAGCTTTAATACCTTTAGACGTAAGTTTTAATTCTTAGTTTTCAGACTTTTATTTTTCGACACATATTTTTCGACTTTTTATTTTTCGACGTTTTTCGACGTTTTTCGACACACTCTTTTTTTTCTTATTTCTCGACATTCTAGTTTTTAGGACATAGAGTTTTCTTTATTTTCTTTAAATTTCAACGAAAAAATTATTTTGAGCGGTTAAATTGATAGACATCCAAAATTTTCTGGTTCATAGTAATAGTTGGATTTGTTAGTGGTGAGTTGTGGACTTCCGATTTAAAGGGTCTTGGCTACCTGCTGCATCTATTGGCTATTCGAAATGTAGGCAAAATCAGAAAAGTCTATTAATTTGATAACTTATATAATTTTTATCTTTTATAACTAATAGGATATTCAGTGAATGCACCGAGCAAAACGTTCACCACCTTTTATACGTTCACCACCTGTAACTCGATCAAGACATCTAGCCAACATTGTCGTCGTTGATTTTTCTTTAGAATCGTCATCTACTCGACCAAGTACTCTAATTCAAATTTCCGATAATCCATTTTTTGAACTCGACCTCACAATTGAGAATCCGGAGGATATTCAGGGACAATTCAGAGATCCTGAACCACTAATCATTCCTCCTGAACCACAAATCACTCATCCATAGATTGTCGAGGAAGAAACCATTAAATCAGAATCCTTTAGTGATTCAGATTCAACAAATTCAATCATGGAAAATCTAGAACCTCTAAGTATGGAAGACCGAATGAGAGCTAAACGCACTGGCCAAGGTCATGCAATTACTCAACCATACATTAATGCGCCAGATTATGAAATCAAAGGACAAATCCTACACATGGTAACAAATCAATGCCAATTTAGTGGTGCGCTGAAGAAAGATCCAAACGAACATCTTGGAACCTTTAATAGGATCTGTACACTATTCAAAATCCGAGAAGTTGAGGATGAACAGATCTATCTCATGTTATTTCCCTGGACTTTAAAGGGAGAAGCCAAAGATTGGTTAGAATCGTTACCTGAAGGGGCGATTGATACATGGGATGTCTTAGTTGAAAAATTTCTTAAACAATTCTTTCCGGCATCTAAAGCCGTAAGACTTCAAGAAGAAATAGTTACATTCACACAAAAGTCAAATGAAACTCTATATGAAGCGTGGACAAGATTTGGAAACTTGTTAAGAGGATGTCCGCAACATGGTTTAGACACTTATCAAATAGTACAAATATTTTACCAAGGATGCGATATTACTACATGAAAAGACATCGACATAGCAGCTGGTGGTTCCATTATTGAGAAAAACGCAACTGAAACTTACAAATTATTGATAACACTGCTTCCCACTCACATGAGTGGCATCAAGAAAAAGATATCGTTAGATCATCTAAAGCGGCTAGAGCCGATTCTAGCCATGACTTTGATTTCATGTCCACAAAGATAGATGCTTTCGAGAGACGAATGAAAAAGATGACTAAGGATATTCACTCAATACGAATTAGTTGTGAGCAGCGTGGAGGACCACATTTGACAAAAGATTGTCTCAGTATTGAACAAACAATGGAACAAAGAGAGAATGTTTCATACATAAATCAAAGGCCTGGAAATAATTATCAGAATAATTATCAACCGCCAAGACCAAACTACAATCAAAACCAGAATTATAACCGAAATGTTTCATACAACAACCAACAAGGTCCTAGCAATCAATAAGTATCTAACAATACTTACAATCAGCAAAGACCTATTTTTCCAATTAAACCACCACAAACCGATGATAAAAAGCCAAATTTAGAAGATATGATTTCGAAGCTAGTTGAATCTCAAACGCAGTTTTTCACATCTCAGAAACAAACGAATGAACAAAATGCTCAAGCATTTAGAAATCAACAAGCTTCTATTCAAAATCTGGAACAAGAAGTAAGTAACCTAGCAAGGTTAATAGGTGAAAGAAAACCGGAAAGTCTACCTAGCGATACAAATGCTAACCCCCGAAATGAAACAGCTAAAGCCATTACCACGAGAAGTGGTATTACACTTAAACCACCTGAAATACCTGAAATTTCTAATGACTCTATTCCTACTCCACAAGAATCACAATCTGAGCAAGATAAGGAAACAGAACCGGTAGTGGAAAAGGTTAATGAAGATAACACAGTTAAGGCTAAACCTTATGTTAAACCATACCAACCACCACTTCCTTACCCAAATAAAATGAGAAAAGAAAGACTTAAAGCCGAGCAATCGAAATTCTTGGATATATTTAAACAAATAAATGTTAATCTTTCTTTCATTGATGTGATTTCAGGAATGCCAAGGTATGCCAAATTCTTAAAACATCTAATCACAAATAGAAAGAAAATGGAAAAACTCTCGGCTGTTACTATGAATGCTAATTGTTCTGCAGTGCTGTTAAATAAACTACCAGAAAAACTTTCTGATCCAGGAAGTTTCACAATTCCATGTTTTCTGGGTAGTCTTAGTTCAATAGAAGCATTGGCAGACTTAGGTGCTAGTATAAATTTAATGCCGTATTCACTATACGCTAAACTAGGCCTTGAAGAATTGAAACCAACACGAATAAGCATACAACTAGCCGATCGATCAATAAAAGATCCTAGAGGGATAATGGAAAACATACTAGTTAAAGTTGGTACTTTAGTATTTCCAGTAGATTTTGTTATTCTGGACATGGAAGAAGATTCTCGAGTTCCTCTTATATTAGGAAGACCATTCTTAAACACGGCTAAAGCAATAATAGACGTGTTTGATAAGAAACTGACCCTAAGTATAGAGGACGAGAGTGTTACCTTTTATGTTGATAGAGCCATGCAACAACCGCAATCTGCAGATGATACATGTTATTACATTCAAATTATAGATTCACATACAGAATTGTTAAAAGAATTTCTAGAATTACAAGGAACGGGAGAATGTTCTTTAGGAGAAGGAACTGAACCAATTGATGAAGCTAAAATGTTAGCCACACTCATGGCTAATGATTATGAACCAACAACAGAAGAACTTCAAATGCTAAAAGAGGAAGACATATATTGATACAAATCATCGATAGAAGAACCACCGACATTAGAGTTAAAGCCACTTCCAACCCATTTGGAATACGCTTATTTACATGGTGAATCTGAATTACCTGTAATAATATCGTCTTCTCTTACGAAAAATGAAAAATCTCAACTCATTTATGTGCTAAAAGCTCATAAACCAGCTATTGCATGGAAAATTCATAATATTAAAGGCATAAGTCATTCGTATTGCACACATAAAATCCTTATGGAAGAAGGCCATAAAACCTTTGTGCAACGCCAACGAAGACTAAATCCAAATATGCAAGATGTTGTTAAGAAAGAAATTATTAAACTGCTAGATGCAGGTTTAATTTATCCAATCTCTGATAGTCCATGGGTAAGCCCAGTTCAATGCGTACCTAAGAAGGGTGGCATGACTGTCATCACAAATGAAAAAAATGAGCTTATTCCTACTAGGACTGTAACAGGATGGGGTGTTTGTATTGATTATAAAAAATTAAATGACGCCACCAGAAAAGATCACTTTCTCTTACCTTTCATTGATCAAATGTTGGAAAGGTTAGCCGGGAATAGTTACTATTATTTTCTTGACGGTTTTTCCGGATATTTTCAAATTCCAATAGCACCTGAGGACCAAGAGAAAACCACATTCACGTGCCCTTATGGTACTTTTGCTTACAAACGCATGCTATTTGGACTTTGCAACGCCCCTGCAACCTTTCAAAGGTGCATGATGGCGATTTTTCACGACATGATAGAAGAATGCATGGAAGTTTTCATGGATGACTTCTCAGTCTTCGGTGATACTTTTAAAACATGTCTAGTTAATCTTGAACGAATGCTTATTAGATGCGAACAATCAAATCTACTTCTTAATTGGGAGAAATGCCATTTCATGGTTAGAGATGACATCGTTCTTGGTCATAAAATTTCAAAGGAAGGAATTGAAGTGGATAGAGCTAAAGTAGATGTAATTGCTAAACTTCCGCATCCCACCAATGTTAGAGGAGTTAGGAGTTTTCTAGGGCATGCCGGTTTTTACTGACGTTTCATAAAAGATTTTTCTAAAATTGCCACTCCTATGAATAAACTCCTAGAAAAAGATGCACCATTCATATTTTCGGATGAATGCATCAAATCTTTTAATATTCTTAAAGAAAAACTCACTAATGCACCAATCATGATTACTCCAAATTGGAATCTACCATTTGAACTTATGTAAGATGCAAGTAATTTTGCAATGGGAGTCGTTTTAGGACAAAGAATTGAAAAACGATTTCAACCTATTTATTACGCTAGTAAGACGTTACAAGGAGCACAAACGAATTACACAACTACTGAAAAAGAACTCCTTGCTATTGTCTTTGCTTTTGACAAATTTCGTTCATATCTCGTTCTAGCTAAAACGGTGGTCTATACTGACCATTCTGCTCTTAGATACCTATTTTCAAAACAAGATGCTAAACCACGATTAATACGTTGGATCTTACTCTTACAAGAGTTCGATATTGAAATCCGAGACAAAAAGAGAGCAGAAAATCTCGCAGCTGATAATCTTTCTCGTCTTAAAAATCCCGAATTAGAAGTTCTAAATGAATCGGCTATACAAGATAACTTTTCTGATGAATATCTATTGAAAATAAATTATAATGAAATTCCATAGTTTGCAGACTATGCAAACTATTTAGTATGTGGATTCCTTGAAAAAAGGTTGTCGTACCAAAAATGAAAGAAATTCTTTAGTGATATAAAACACTATTTCTGGGAGGATCCACATTTATTTAAAAGTTGTCCCGATGGAATAATACGCCGATGCGTATTCGGGGATGAAGCTAGTCAAATCTTAAACCATTGTCACACAGGACCAATAGGAGGGCATTATGGGCCTCAACTCACAGCAAGAAAAGTCTACGACGCTGGATTCTATTGGCCTACAATTTTCAAAGACGCACACCTTCTCTGTAAATCCTGTGATGCTTGTCAAAGGGCCGGAAAAAAAAGTCAACGTGATGAAATGCCACAAAATGTCATTCAAGTATGTGAAGTATTTGACATTTGGGGTATTGACTTTATGGGTGCATTTCCAAAATCTCGTAATAATCTCTACATTCTCGTTGCCATTGATTATGTATCTAAATGGGCGGAAGCACAAGCTCTTCCAACTAACGATGCACGAGTTGTAGTCAACTTCTTAAAACGTCTTTTTGCTAGGTTCGGAACACCGAAAGCTTTAATAAGTGATCGGGGTACTCATTTTTGTAACAATCAACTTGAGAAAGTTCTCAAAAGATATGGAGTGACTCATAAAATCTCAACCACTTATCATTCACAAACAAGTGGACAAGTTGAAAATACCAACCGAGCATTATAATGTATTCTAGAGAAAACCGTAGGATCAAATCCGAAGGAATGGTCCATGAAATTAGAGGATGCACTCTGGGCTTTTAGAACAGCCTATAAAACTCCAATTGGAACGACACCTTTTAGACTTATTTACGGAAAAGCATGTCATCTTCCAGTAGAAATTGAGCACAAAGCATTTTGGGCTTTGAAGACATGTAATCTTGATTTGCATGAAGCTGGACGTCTACGATTAAGTCAATTAAACGAATTAGAAGAATTAAGACATGAAGCATATGAAAATTCGTTAATTTATAAGGAAAGAACAAAGAAATGGCATGATAAAAGAATCCAAAGTTCAAAAGAATTTAAAAAAGGAGACAGAGTTCTTCTTTTCAATTCACGATTCAAGCTATTTCCTGGAAAATTGAAATCAAGATGGTCTGGACCATTCATAGTCAAAAGAGTTTTCCCGTACGGAACAGTAGAATTAATAAATTAAATGGGGTTGAATTTAAAGTAAATGGTCACAGAATTAAACATTACATAGATAATCCAATGGAAGTTGAAGTTAATCACAATTTCGACACCACAGCTACTAAGTGTGGGAAGATTCAAGTCTTTTTAGGGTAATATGTATTTCTGTTAGAGTTAGATATTCTGTTTTTGTGTAGTTTCCCAGAATGGAATCCGAATGGTCTTTTCCTAGCAGACCCTAACGAACTAGTCTTCTCCCTCCATTCTGAATTTTTATTTCTTTTAGGGTTTACGAGATGAAGAATTCCTTTGATCTGAACCATGGTCTACTACTACACGCTATGATTACTAAACGTAATAATAACATCTTCCCGAGTGAACTGGTATCATTCATAAGAGGCAAAATGGACGAAGTAAGGAAAGAACTCAGGAAAGATCATCATAAGACACATTTTGGTAAAGGAAAATCAAAATCCGCAACAAAAAGAAGAGCACGACACCTTGAAAGATGTCATAAATGCGGAAAATGGTCACACGAAGGTAAATGTTCGAACAATCAAACATATTCAAATACCGAATTTATTACTCTATGCAGAGAAGGACCGTTCATATGTTTAGAAGAAAAGTTATTGAAGAATCGAGGCTACTCTTATGTAGCTATGGAAAACCAAATCACACGACTCTCCTATGAGTCCGCTAAAGCAGGTCTCTGAGAATTCTATCTCACAGGTAAGTATGTACAGTTTTTATTTATTTTTATTGTTTTTAACCTTTTGATAATAAACGCTGAATCGTTCGCTATAAAGTATTAAATTGATATTCAATAAAATTAGGTATGCGAAACCGAAATTATTGATATCATACAAAAATTTATTACATCACTGCGAAATTTACTATTTATTCTTAAGGTATAAATATCTTTAATCAATCAATTAAAAATATTTTAGAAATTCGTTAGGAGTAAAACTAGGTAAAATAGCCGAATTTACTTTACCCAAAAGAGGGGCGTATATTTTTGATAATATTTGATTGATTAAAGTGGGATAAAAGTCCAAAAAGATTTTTAATTTTATTTTTACCTTATTTTTAAAATTAATACATAAATATTAAATTAATATTGTAAATCTTTTTAAATCAATATATTTAAATTTTTAAATATTTTAAAAATTAATATTTTCTATATAAGTTTGTAAAATTAATGTATAAAAATATTAATAATATTAATATGAATTTTTAATTTTATGCATTTTAAATTTAAGTTTGGTGTGAATTTAAAAATAAAAATGTACTTTATTTCATTAAGTTAAAAATATGATTTTTAAAATTCGTCGTGAGTTGAAGACTAGGTCGTTGAACCAAAATTGCTTTACCCGAAAGCGGGACGAGAAATTTTGTTTTCATTATTTTTAATCTTATTGATCTAAAGTATGCCAAAAACATTAAAAAATCCAAAAATCTTAGATTTTAAAACATCGTTTTAAAACAACAAATTTTAAAATTTTATCGAGAGACGAACTAGGACAACGATCCGAAACGCCCTCATTCTTAAAGGAAACAAAATTTTAATTAATTTAATTTTTGTTTTATTAGTCAAAGGTTTAAAAAAAACCCAAATATCTTTGTTTTTAAAACAAACGCTTTTAAATGACAAATTTTAAAATTTTGTTGAGAGACGAACTAGGACAATGATCCGAAACGCCCTCACTCTTAAAAGAAACAAAATTTTAAATTAATTTTATTATTTGTTTTAATAAGTATAAGGTTTTTATAAAAAAAAAAAAAAAACACTGGACCCCATGCGATCGCATGAGGTTTAACCTGTAAAGCCATGCGATCGCATGGCAAGGAAAACCTGGTCAGATTGTTAACTTCCAGCGAGCTGTTCTGTCTTCCACAATTCACACACACATATACACGAACACACTCAAAAATTCGCCATTTTTCACAAAAATTTACCAAATTTCTTGCAATAATCCGCTATAATCATGTCTTTTCTCAGATGGGGAAGCAAGAAGGTAACAATTACACCCCTAAAACTCTTTAAATTCGAATTTTTTGTATTCTTGAGCTAAATTTTACCTAATTTAATTTTGTTAATTTCTAGTGTAATTAGAGTTAAATTGTTAGTATATTATGCTTGTATAACCTAGATTGATGCTATTTAACATGATTTGAAGCCAAAAACTTCAAAAATTTTAGAAATCTAGGGTTTGTGTTCTTGAGCAATTTGGAGCTTTTTGATATAAATAGGTTATGGCCGATTTTTGTCATGAATTATTTCTAAATTAAGTAGTGTAACATGTTTAGGTAGCTAAATGATCCAAACATTGATCCTAAACATGATTTTTGAGAATTAAAGTAGACTTTTTAAGTCTAAAATTCATGAACTTGATTAATTTGATGTAAATGCCATTTGAAACTTATTTAATTGCTAGGAATGGTTATTTTAACATGTTATTTGAGTTGAATGCTTATGAACTTTGTAAACATTTTCATATATGCTTATTTGAAAAAGTGTAGAATTGATAAAAATATGAAAATGAGTATAAGGTTACTATGGATTAAACATGTTATTGTAATTGTTTTAATTTGTTATTTTGCTAACACTAATGCATATTTGGATGCACAAATTTTGTATTTAATGTGTTTTGCAGAAAAATACTGATACTGATGGAGCATCATTATCATCTAGGCAACCTGCTCCGGAACCACAGCCAGAGATGCAATATCACGAACCGAATCAACAACAACAACCTGGTCAACATGTGCCATACTATGAGCCGGACCCACAATTTTTTATTGCCTACGTTGTATTTCCCGCTCACCATATAATAGAATACCCAACAATTCATGAAGAACAGTTGCATCCCAATTTAAGAATTTATAGAAGTTGGAGAGATTACCCGACGTACCAAAGTAACAAATTTAAGCTTTGGACCAAAAATGTAGAAGTTCCAAGGGTAATAGATTGGGAGCCTTTGAAAATGGTCCACCTAGCTAACCCAGTTAGGCAGCATCTAATCCAAAGGTATGACAGCTCTTCTTTTCCCGATTGGGAATGTTTATTTACCACTCGTAGGCCTGTATATAAAGTGTGGTGTGTTGAGCTTATGAGTTCTATAGCTTTTAATAAGGATGTAGATAGGTTAGACGATAAGAGTTTTCTTAGATTTTACTTGGACGTAGGATGTACAGGATGTCCATGCTGGACATGGCCAGGGCTTTACAGATTTATACTCCCACTGAATTACTATTACCTGATTGTACAAATTTGATTTATCATGGTGAGAGGGTAGATAGGAATTTTGACGCGAATTCCATCTGGAGGCGTATGTCAAATTATAATGTTTTTTTGCGGGGAGGAAGACACTCCTATTTAGATATTAATAAAGCCGAGCTTCGTATAATACATAGATTCTTAGCAAACTCGATTACACAAAGAGGTAACAACAAGGAGAAAATGACCTTACACGATTTATTTTACCTTAAGTGTATTCGAAACACTAGAAGCTTTGTTAATATCCCCTACTATGTTGGTTTTTATCTGTCCAAAATGGTGGAAGGTATCCAGGAAGGGGGAATAATAGGAGGAGGTATTTTTTTTACTCTCATTGGAGAGTATTTGGGTGTAGATAGGGATCAAGGGGGTCCGATGATGGTATGTAGGGAACAAGACGAGACTTTAGGTTTGCAAGTCTATCAAGGTGCAAAGGTATTGACTAGGAGACGCAATCAGGCATTCCCATATCAGGGCCGTCATCCACAGGTAGAGAGGGGTTCGGATGATGAGATGGAGGAAGAGGATGACATCATGGATGTCATTAGGGATAGTTTTACTGACGTTTTCCAGCGAATAGATGAGGTAGAAATGACTAATGAGGATAGGCATCGTCGGTATGAGCAGTGGCAAGCCGCGAATGAGTATGAGACTTCTAGGCAACGCCAACACGATAGCTGGCAAGTTCATCAGCACCAAATCATAAGCCAACTATCATATCAGGTACCAAATAACTACATCCCAACTTGGCCTGCTTACTATCCACCACATCAGCCCGATATGCGACCACCCTTTGACCTGTACGACCCAAATCAAGCCTACCAAAACACCTATCATCAACCATGGAACCGAACGACGATATGAATTGGAATCCATATCCAAATCAATAGTGTTCCATTAGTAATTTCTTATCTTTTATTATTTTATCTATTTATGCTAAACATATAACATTTTGATACTTTAATGTAATGTTTAATATTTTTATTATTTTGTACTAATATTTCATTTTTGTAATTTGAAAGTGGGATATCAAGTCCCATTTCAAATCACCATGCATGTTTATATTTGTATTGCATGTATTTTATTTCATGTACACAACAGGGTAAAATAGCGCATTTTCAAAAACTGGCATTAAGTTCAGCAAAAGCAACTAATTTTGACGACAAGATGCAAAATATATGTGAAATAACAACTGCAGGAATGAACAAATGATGTGCACCATTTATCATTCAACATAAACAACAATATGTCTGGAAACTTTGGTAAAAATTTAATCATTTTTCTACGCTAATCACCCTCAATAATTTAAATTATTACTGATTTCTTGCAAATGAGGGCATTGCAAGATCTTAAGTGTGGGAAGGGATTAAAATATTATGGTTTTAAAATTTTTTGACTTATACACTTGGTTACCATTAAAAATACTAGTAACGCAGTAGTTGTATTAGAATCTAGTACTCTCTGACAATAAAGAACAGCCCTAGTCTTATATACTGACTACCCAATTCTAGTAAACTTTTTCAAAATTTTCAACTGAATGAACTCAAAATCATGTTTATACATATTTATGAACGATAAAACTAGGTGTTAACACCGAAATTATTGTTACCTCGGAAAGGACATAAATTGAGAAACAACCCAAAATGTTAGAATTCATTTAAAATGGAATAGAGGAAAATAAAAAGGCAAAGAAAGGAAAATAAAAGTCAAGTGTGGGAAGAATTTACCAAGTTATTTAGAACATATATCACATATTTTTGTACAAATAATTGAATATACTTTTGTTTTCGACGATATTAATCAGTTTTACCCAGTTTATTGTAATATAAATGGAATTAAAAGGAAGTAAAGTCTTTCGAGAAAAAAAGACACGCGCTTCTTGATTTAGGTCAGGAAGTTGTCGTCCAGACCAGTTGTAGAGTCTACGAAAAACCTTGAAAAGTTTTCTCGAAAATCAGCTGGAAATCCACGGACCTCAGCATCAAACAGGGTCGCCAAGTGGTCAGACTTATCCTAACCATGAGAGGATCTGTCTCGTACAATGGGGGGCACCGTGCAAATTAGCTTATAAGACTAATGAATCAGATCCCCAGAAAGGATAATCTCCTTAAAGATCAAAAATCAGCTTTTAAGACTGATATTACTCAATCCTTGAGAATGACCTTAAAGATTGAGAATTCAAACTCATAGAATTCGATGATATCTAAACTCGAGCTTGAACGAGAAAATATTTTGATCAAATTAAAAACCGATTTGTTTTCTGAAAACCCATTTTCAATGCGTTCATTACCATTGAACGTAAAATTCTAAGAATTTACCGGAATTCATTAGGTCACCTGAACCAAATCGGGTGTCAACCGTAAGAACGGTGGTTGCATAGCATGGTCAAAGACAGGACCTTATGCCAGACCGAAAAACTATAGGGTGATCTTTACTATTGCTCCTACAAAGGATAGTAATTGCATCCGACACGATATAGACCATAATCAAAAGCATGTCACGGGACATTGCCTTAAGAGTTGCTTGTTCAACGCTTTCCTTTACAACCGGACGGTAGTTTACCGAAAGGTAATATACGGAGCAAATAAACTGGACGTGTTGCTTTCCTAATACAAGGTTAGTAAGTGGGTGACACAAAACCGCAAGTTTTCAGCTAAAATTTTCAAATCTGAAACCCACAAAACCCACAAAAATATTTTGCAAACACCGGTGAAGGGTTATTCCGGAAAACTTATCTAGGGTAAAAGATAGATTGAATTTTCAAAAGATCAAATGTTTTCATAAAGATCCAATTTCCTAAAGGATCTAAATTTTCATAGTCATGTGGGACTGTAAACCACATCGTTACTATCATTGTTCATACCGCCGTATTAAAATCACTGATGTACAAAGTGTGAAGAATAAAGAAGTGATTCTAGTAAAGTTATATTCAAGTTCTATATTGCTTGAGGACAAGCAACGCTCAAGTGTGGGAATATTTGATAATGCTAAAAATGAACATATATTTCATAGCATTATCCTTCAAGAAAGACAAGCTTTTAGTTGCAATTGTTCTATTTACAAGTGATATTCGTTTAAAAAATAAAAGGTGAAGACAAAAGACAGATTCGACGATTTAAAGACGCAAACGACCAAAACGCTAAAAAGTACAAAGTACAATCCAAGTGGTTCAATTTATTGATAAGAAACGTCTAAAAGTTACAAGAGTACGAGCCGCAAAACGCAAAGTACAAGATATTAAATAGTACGAAAGGACGTTCGAAAATCCAGAACCGGGACCAGAGTCAACTCTCAACACGCGACGCAACGGAGCTAAAATGACAAGTCAACTATGCATATAAATATAATATAATATATATATAATTTTATAAAATTATATATATTATATATATATTTAATAAGTGTCGGCAAGCTTGCAAATAAAAGATCCTGAGCTGTAAAATGGTGACATGCGATCGCATGGCCTGGAGGCATAAACTCCATGCGATCGCATGGAGTCCTGTAGCTGCCCAAGTGCTATAAAAAGCAACGAATTCGGACGAATGAATTACATCTTTTTCAATCTATCTCTCTCTTAATTTATATTTATATTTATATTTTAATTATAATTTTAATTTTAATTTAATAATAATAAGGTTATAGTGGCGAATGTTTTAAGTTTGTAAGTCGAAATTCTGTCCGTGTAACACTACGCGATTAATACTCATTGTAAGTTATGTTCAACCTTTTTAAATTAATGTCTCGTAGCTAAGTTATTATTATGCTTATTTAAATCGAAGTAATCATGATGTTGGGCTAAATATTAAAGACAGGGTTATTGGGCTTTATACCATAATTGGGGTTTGGACAAAAGACCGACACTTGTGGAAATTGGACTATGGACTATTAATGGGATTTATATTTGTTTAACTGAATGATAGTTCTTTAATTTAATATAGAGATTTACAATTTGACGTATCTATAAATAACCATATCACTCGATTGGACACGATGGGCGGGATATTTATAAATATTAATAATCGTTCATTTAACCGGACACGGGAATAAATTAATAGTCAATGGACTCATTAAAACAGGGGTGGATTACATACAAGGACACTTGGTGTAATTGTTAATAAAGTATTAAAACCTTGGATTGCACGCAGTCGATATCCTGGTGTAATTATTAAACAAAGTATTAAGACCTTGTTACAGTTTAAGTCCCCAATTAGTTGGAATATTTGACTTCGGGTATATGGATAACTTGATGAGGACACTCGCATTTTATAATTATGACTGATGGACTGTTATGGACAAAAACCAGATGGACATATTGAATAATCCAGGACAAAGGACAATTAACCCATGGTAATAAACTAAAATCAACACGTCGAACATCATGATTACGGAAGTTTAAATAAGCATAATTCCTTTATTTTATATCTTATCGCATTTTTAATTATCGTACTTTTAATTATCGCAATTTTATTTATCATCATTTTATTTATCGCACTTTAATTTATCGTCATTTACTTTACGCTTTAAATTAAGTTATTTTTATATTTAATATTTTACATTAGGTTTTAATTGTGACTTAAGACATAAAATCGACAAACCGGTCATTAAACTGTAAAATCCCCTTTTTATAATACTACTTATATATATATATATATATATATATATATATATATATATATATATATATATATATATATATATATATATATATATATATATATATTCAAATATAGTTTAAAAATATAGCGTTAAACTTGGCTAGCTCCCTGCGGAACGAACCAGACTTACTAAAAACTACACTACTGTACGATTAGGTACACTGCCTATAGTGTTGTAGCAAGGTTTAGGTAAATCCACTCTATAAATAAATAAATAACTTTTGTAAAATTGTATCGTATTTAATAGTATTTCGTAGTAAAAATATAACTATTTCGTATACACCTCGCATAACATCAAAAATTAAAAACACTATAACCCCAAGGGCGAAATAGAAGTAAACAGATTCCTCCGGTGGAAGTAGGAAAAGGAGAATGATTGTGGCGATAGTCAGGGTAAGGACAAGGATTAGAACCGGATTAAGCATTTTCACAATCTTTTGAATTTGGGAATTGTGTATAGGAATGGTAAAAGTAATGGAACTGAAGAAGTTAATTTATAGTGAAATACCTGATAATGAAATCAAGACAGATCTCCGCATTTAATTAGAGAGATCCTAATTTCCTGAATTACTAAAGAATCAAATCTTATATAGATTCGAAGATTATCTTTAAATCCCTTGAATTTCGAAATTCAACAGTGACTACGTCAAAAGTTAAGACAAACTTGACTTTCCTCATTTCACCCTTTTGTGAATGGTTCACCCATACTCTTCGAGTAATCAAATTGTTTCATTCAATTTAATCGATGGTGATAAAACTCTATTTAACAACTCATATTCGTTAGGAAAATAGTCCTATTGTTAGCCATGACGACCTCGATCAAATTTCGGGACGAAATTTCTTTAACGGGTAGGTACTGTGACGACCCAGAAATTTATGACCAAATTTAAACTTTATCTTTATATGTTACTGATACAATAAGCAAAGTCTGTAATTTTAAGTCTCATAAATTTTTGGAATTATATTTATGTAATCAATTACCTTTTGACTGTGCTCGACGATTCACGAATAATTGTTTGTAAATAAATATGTATATATATAAATGTAAGTTTATATTATAATTTGAATTTATATAATATATAGTTTAAACATTAGAAATAAATATGTAAAATGAGATATAAAATAAGTAAGTATAATTTAAAATGAATCTATATATAAATATACATAATTCTATGCATAATTATTATTATGTGTATATTGTAATATATAGAAATATTAGAAATAATAAATAATCAATAAAAGTTATTATTTGATATATTATAATAAAAAAAATTTACATAAGTAATAATACATATATATATATATATATATATATATATATATATATATATATATATATATATATATATATATATATATATATATATATATATATATATATATATATATATATAATACAAGTATAACTATAGTTGTTATAATAATATCGTTATTACTTCCAATATGAATATCAATATTAGTGTTATGGATATTATTTTAGGTATATAATCTATAGATACGAATTTGATATATAAAAATTGTTATATTATTATTATTATTACTAATATTATTATTATCATTATTAATATTAGTATGATTATAATTAGTAAATATTACATAAGTAATAAATTGTAATATAGATATATTAAATGTAACTACAAGTTAAAAAAATAATGGTAATGACAAATTATATTATTACTGCTTTCATTACTATTAATATCATTATTAGTAATATTAACAAATGTTAAATATTAAAATTTTAATAAATTTAAGATTATGATAAATACCTAAAATATAAATATTACTATAAGAATGATTAAAATTATTATTTAGTTGTAATTTAAATATTATTGGTTATTATGATTAATACTATTATTATTATTAATATTATTACTTTTATAATTATAATTACAATTATTATTATAGTCATTATTAATATTATCATATAAATAATACAAATTATCATTAATATTGTTAATAATATCATTTTTAAGATTGATTATTATTATTATCATAGCTGTTAATGATATCATTAATTATTATTATTATTATTATTATTATTTATAAAATTATTATTATTATTATTAATATTATTATTATTAATCTATTTATTTATTTATTTATTAATACCGATTTTATATAAATTAGAATCAGATAAAATAATTGGGATCGGTTTAACGTAGCAATAAAGCTGTGTTAGATTTTGTTTATGTCTCCTAAATCATTTTATATCAAAATCGATCGTACTAGTTTGTTAAAAATCACAATCGACTTTTGTATTTTTTTTATTTATTCTTCTTCTGAGCGAATATTGTTGTCGACCAGTTGAGCTATCAAACAAACCTTAATGGGGTCAATTGAGCTGTAATAATATCTGTTAACCTGTATATAATCATCTACTGACAATTCGAGTGGAACACAGAAAAATTAAATTAAAAATTGAAGAAACCCCGTCCGTCCCCTGTTCTTGCTTCCATTCTCAAAAAGTTCAATTTCTTAACAAATTTTAAAATCCATAAATGTACTTCTGTTAGAAATCAGGTGTTTAAACTATCTGGAAAGTTTCAAAGTTCAATTTTAATTATCGAATTCAAATTTTCGAGTCAAAGTTAATTTCTAAAAAGTCAACCAATGTGTTCATCATAAAATTTAGATTCGTTTTGATGTTTCAAGTCAAATTGAATGTTCAGAAAGATTCTAGGAGTGAAATTCAATTTTTTCATGCTAAAATTGTGGTCTATAACAGCCTCTAATGGCGAATTCGATTTCAAGTTCATAAGTATATTTTTTTCTGTTTTAGTTCGTTTAAATTATTTTTTGTTGCTTTTAATTAATTCCAGCAACCACCAAATGTTTCTGAATAAGATTTAGATCATAAAAATTATGTGATAACCCCTCTGTACTTGGATTTGATCTTGGGTCGCTTTTGAATCAATGAAGAAAAACAAAAGTGGAAAGATAAATATTACGATTATATTTAATTTGGCAGAAATTAATCAGAAAGACAGAAACAGCGGGGTGGTGAAGAGTGTTAGCGAGTGTACGAGAGGTCGGGGGTTCGAGCCCGGGCTGTGGCAAATTTTTTTAGAAGGACTTTACTTTGAGGTAGTAATCTTATTATTTTTATTATTATTATTTCATTGTTATTATTATCGTTGTTATTATTATTATTATTTATTATTATTATTTATTATTGTTGTTATTAAGTAATATTAGTAATAAGATTTTTAATTTAATTAATATTATTATCATTATTGTTATTACTAAGATGATTATTATTAAAAATATAATTTTATCACTAATATAAGTATTAATTAGCATTTATTATTATTATTATTATTATAGTTACAACTATGATTATTATTATTAAGTATATTATACGGTTATGAGCTAAACTTGGAAATTATGGAAAACCTTATGATCTTGAATGAGATAGTATTTCAATAAATATAAGATTTATACTGATTAGGATATAAATAATATAACTATGGTCGTGCAGATTATAAACAAAGTATATATATATATATATATATATATATATATATATATATATATATATATATATATATATATATATATATATATGTACGTATAGATATAAAACCGTTAAGTTCTTAAGATATTAATCACTATTATTATTGGTAATATAATTATTATTATTACAACTAATATTATTATTATTATTATCTTATTATAAATATTATTATCATTGTTATTAATATATTTATTATTATTATTATTATTTTATTTTAATTATGATAATATTATTTCTACAAATAAAATATATAAAATGAATACATGAAACATATAAGTTATTAATATAAAAATAATAAAACTAATATATATATATATATATATATATATATATATATATATATATATATATATATATATATATATATATATATATATATACACGAATGATATAGGTTCGTGAATCCGAGGCCAACCCTGCATTGTTCAGTTTTGTCGTATGAATATTTTTACTACAAAATATTGTAGAGTGAGTTTCATTACTCCCTTTTTAAATGCTTTTGCAATATATATTTTTGGGACTGAGAATACATGCGCTTTTATAAATGTTTGACGAAATAGACACAAGTAATCGAAACTACATTCTATGGTTGAATGATCGAAATCGAATATGCCCTTTTTTAGTCTGGTAATCTAAGAATTAGAGAACTGGCCCCTAATTGACGTGAATCCTAAAGATAGATCTATGGGCACTAACAAGCCCCAGTCAGAGAATTTGAACTGCTTTAGTACTTTGAATTTATCATGTTCGAAGGGAGTCCTGGAATGATGGGGATATTCTATATGCATCTTGTTAAGGTCGATTACCAGGTGTTCACCATATGAATGATTTTTATCTCTATGTATGGGATGTATGTTTATGAGAAATGAAAATGAAAATCTTGTGGTCTATTAAAGATAATGGAAATGAATATTGATAATAAACTAATGAACTCACCAACCTTTTGGTTGACACTTTAAAGTATGTTTATTCTCAGGTATGAAAGAAATCTTCCGCTGTGCATTTGCTCATTTTAGAGATATTACTTGGAGTCATTCATGGCATATTTCAAAAGACGTTGCATTCAAGTCGTTGAGTTCAATAAATATTAGATCATTTATAGTTGGATATTATGAAATGGTATGCATGCCTATCAACTTTCGATGTGATGAAAGTTTGTCTTTTAAAAACGAATGCAATGTTTGTAAAATGTAACATGTAGAGGTCAGAACCTTGCAATGTAATCAACTATTGTGAATCGTTTATAATCGATATGAACGAGTCATTTCACTGTAGTTATTCCTCAAGCCCAAACAAAGCAAACATTGATAGCACAACAACCCCTGTACCCATTATACCCAACATTATACCCAAGAAAACGTAATTATGGCACTTTCACGTGAACTTTGAAGCAATAAAATCATTCACATTCTACATGTTGTCGATATATATATATATATATATATATATATATATATATATATATATATATATATATATATATATATATATATATATATATATACACACTAAGTTTTAGAGCTCGTGCGTTGCACGAGTGGATAAAAAAATCATGCAAAAACATAAATTGTGATTATATATTAAAACAAATGTTGCAAAACTTCATTGTAGAGCCTAGTGGCGGAACTTGGATCATTTTTTTAGGAGGGCCGGACAATAAAGATTTTTAAAATACATTTACATGTAACACGAAAATCACCGTGTGTGTTTACTCATCTCATAGCAAACCGTTAAATTTGCATCAATTTATTGAAAAGTAAATAATGTGAAATTGTTGATATTTTCTTATACATTTGTTCTAGGTAACTATAGATTATGCATAAATGCATAGATTTAACGAAATATTATTAAAAAAATTCCCTGTTAGAGACCTTTTTTTTTATAAAGATCTGCAAATTTGTTTATATAACTGTTAGTGCACGAAATGGAGTTGTCCATCGCTGTCGAACAACCTAAGAATAGGTTTAGGTCTACGTTGTACACCTAGGGATGTATTGAACTAGAAAACTCATGTCACAGGAGCATATGTGACCAAACGTGTAATATAGGTCTCTCATACGAGTGACTGATGTCACTCGTACGGTTGAATACTGTCAGACGTACGGTTGAGACCTCAACCGTGCGCGTGAGCTGACAGATGATAGACACTATAAATAGAGTTTACCTTGTTCATTTTCATTTGAGGTTTCCACCAAGATCACTTGAGTGTGTTTGAGGTGTGTGCTCCTCCTCTTCACCTTCATGGTGAGGAAGATCCATGGTGGATTGATGCTCCAACCACCATGGAAATGGCTAAGTGATTAGTTTAGATTCATGTAATTGTTATTATAATTGTTCATCAGATTATTACATGTAATTTGACTATAATCAGAAGATTATCATTACTTTGTTCATGTATTCATTGTTCATCTCATGTTCATCATTCTCATTACTTAGTTATGCTCAAAATCATCAATTGATTCTTGTTCCTTGATCTAAAGATCCTAGCTACTGATGCAAGGGATCCAACAAATGGTATCAGAGCCTAAGATCAAACAAGATTAGATTAAACAGCTGCAATTTGATGAAATTGAGTTTTGGAAGTGGGTTTGACTTTTGTTGACTATTTTTGGGTTTTGATGATTTAGCACGAATTAAGGAAAACTAGGAATGAGGAATTTTTGGTAATCATCTAGTGATTAATTCCTCAAAGTTTCATGTACTAATTCGTTGTTATGAGCTAGATATGGAGATTTTTCGATTTGAAAAACTTGGGACTGTTTTTGATTGATTCGTGAATATTTGTTATTTGTTTGTAAAATCCGTTAATGGATAAGTGTTTGACGGGTTCCAAGGATCATTCCTGCAAAATTTCAAGCGTGTTCATGAAGGTTTGAGCTAGTTGCCATGAAAACCGCCACCTGCCACCATGAACCACCACTTGGACTGCCGGAATCTGGAAAAGGATGAAGAACATGAAGAACAGTGGATCGTGCGTGTGATAGCCCAAATGTGCGATTAAACCTTCGAGTATACGAGTGGAGACATTTATTAGTACGGTTTACACTTAATGAATTCGAATTTTGTGGTTTGGTGGTGATGCGCACGGTTGTGGAAGAAGACAACATATTCAGACACGTTTGAGGACATGATACGTACGAGTGGTCTATGTGAAACGTACGAGTAATTTGAAAAATTTCAAGTTCTGAAAATGTTTAAGTCATGCGTAAGTGTGGGTGGATATGGTTTTGGTTTTGATGAAGAAAGAGGAACAGTAAAAAGACCAGTGGCAGGACAGTAAATATGTAGAACTTTTTGAGCGGGTCCCACCAGAAAACCAAATGTGTCGGCTAAATTAAAAGAAAGAGAATTTGGGCGAACCCCACTGGATACATGTTCTTTGTCGGCTGGTCATTGTTGTTGTCGAGTGTGTTAGAAGGAAAGAGAAATTCCGCAGGTCCCACATGTTGTAATACTTTGACGGATGGAATATATAAAAAAGGGAGAGAGATATGTGTAAGGAGGGTCCCACCTGACTTTCTTCTATTTCTCGGTTGTAAATGGAAAAGGAAGTTGACAGCACAATGGTCCCACGTGACAAGGTTTTGTCCTTGTCCCCCAACCCTAGGCAAATGTATTTGGTCCATTTCTTTAACCATGTGCATCCAAGGTTTTAAATATTAACCCTTGATCATATTATTCGGATCACCAGCAACCCATGAATATATCCAGACCCGATTCAGACCCAAGATTTGACCCAAATCTAACCCAACAGCATACCCAATTAAATATTTAACGCTGTTAGTCCTTCAGTTAACTATTACAGTTAAATATTTTAACAGCTGCTAAACCCCAGGGACTTCCAATGCAAAATTTTGAGAATATTTTTAGAATTTTCATTTTTAGCCCCTGAAGTTTAAGAAAGTTTCATTTTCAGCCCCTGAAGTTTGAAAATTTGAAGTTTTGGTCCCTCAAATTTTGAAGTTTACACTGCGGTCACTGAACTTTCCAGAATTTTTTGTGGGATCCTTAACTTGTGTAACTGTTTATCAATGGTCCTGGAATGTTACTTTTTAGCTGTTAAGTTATGTGTTGGAGGATTTGTCAACAAAACAAAGTCAGTAATACCGATTGATATGTGATGGAGATGCGATCAAGAGATGATTTGAGATGTGATTATATCGAGAAGCGTACGAGAAGGTGATTCATGCCGGAAATATGAATTAAGCTACACGTTTAAGAATTTAGTGACTCACTGGGGTCTTGCATCATGATAATTCTGACCCGACCTTGATCTGCACGAGAGAAGTAGCAACGAGACACCATGAGCTCGTGAACCTTTGCTGTTATGCGTTAAGTGATGTCACACGTATCTTCAATTCAGTTGTATAGATTCGATTGATCTGTACGAATGAAGATTTGAACTCGTGCGAAGCTACTTTGGATTTTTATTCGTGGGGTGTAATTATAAGACGCACAATCAACATCGACCTACTCAAGCGTTATTGATACTGAGAGAAGATGTTTATTATTCACTGAAGCATTGATATACAAAGTTTAGTGGACAACCTCCTTTGTCCGTTGAACTTAGTTAGTAAGTGTTTATGTAAAAACACTTGTGTTATGCGAAGATTAGTGGGGCATCCAGGAGCATCTGACTGTTTATGGGCTAACGACGTGTTTAATTCTGCATCGTCCGTGTAAGATGAGTACACGAGACACGAGTGTTATGATGAGTTTTTTTGTGGGGTAATTAGATCCATCTGATTATTTATGGGCCAAAATGTTTTAAATTCCCAATTTCGAGAGTTTCATTGTGTGATGGAAGTTGGTTGTGGAAATTTCGCTGGATATAGAGCATTTTGTTTGAGAAGATTCCAATCTGTCAAGGGAATTGACAAGAGTGATGCGCAATCATGAGATACCAGATTGACGACGCGTGATGAATCAGATAAACTGTGGATCGGATTTCTCTGATATTTTGCCCATTACAGTAGGCAAGTCGTGATGAAGACGTTTTTGCTTGATTAAAGTGTTGAGAGAATGGGATACACTGAACGCTGAGAAAGAAGATTCTGCAGTCAAGATACTTTGAGTGTGTCTTTTATCTGAGGAGTTCGTCAGAGACTTATCTCATTTCAGTCTTAGGGGGAGTACTACTGCAATTGGTTCTGTGGGTAACACCAGATTTGAAGTTTCTTTGAGAATATCAAACGGCAATTCGTAATGGTGGAATCTCAATGACCAAAAATCATTGGGGTGCGAAGTTCTGTATTATATGCATTCAAGAAGACCTTTAATGAAACCTGAAGATTCGGAAGATCTGGTACCACTGCAGAGACTGACTGAAGATTGCAAGAGGTGTTTTCAATGACTTATCGACAGAAACAGAATCGCCAGCAATGTCCAAGGGGGAATTGTTAGTGCACGAAATGGAGTTGTCCATCGCTGTCGAACAACCTGAGAATAGGTTTAGGTCTACGATGTACACCTAGGGATGTATTGAATTAGAAAACTCATGTCGCAGGAGCATATGTGTCCAAACGTGTAATATAGGTATGTCATACGAGTGACTGATGTCACTCGTATGGTTGAATACTGTCAGACGTACAGTTGAGACCTCAACCGTGCGTGTGAGCTGACAGATGACAGACACTATAAATAGAGTTTTCCTTGTTCATTTTCATTTGAGGTTTCCACCAAGATCACTTGAGTGTGTGTGATGTGTGTGCTCCTTCTCTTCACCTTTATGGTGAGGAGGATCCATGGTGGATTGATGCTCCAACCACCATGGAAATGGCAAAGTGATTAGTTTAGATTCATGTAATTGTTATTGTAATTGTTCATATTTTATTACATGTAATTTGACTATAATCATCAGATTATCATTACTTTGTTCATGTGTTCATTGTTCATCTCATGTTCATCATTCTCATCACTTAGTTATGCTTGAAATCATCAATTGATTCTTGTTCCTTGATCTAAAGATACTAGCTAGTGATGCAAGGGATCCAACAATAACCATATAGGTTAATAGTATTTATAACATATTGGGACCAAACTAAAAAGCCTAAAATATAAATGATGAGTTCTAATTTACAATTTGATTAATCGCTGGAAGTTATACATAAAAGTAATGGAATTTTCTAACTTGGAATTTAGAAATATGTCAATAGATAACAATACAGGGAGTGTAGGCAATATGTAAGCTACAAATTTAAGAGGGCCAAAATAGAAATACAACAATCAATAATCCATCACAACCCATAAATTACAAAATATATACACCATTGTCCAAATATTTAGGATGGCTAATGCCCTCCTTAGTCCCTTCTAAGATCCGCCACTAGTAGAGCCCTTGCATTCCACAAATGTTGACTAAAAAAAAAATTAAAAATTCATTCTCAGAAAACGTAAAATGTTATTATATTACTTGCATTATAAACGAAATGAGAATGAATAGTGAAAAAATAAACAAAATATATTATGATAGTTCAAAAGCGTTAGAAACCACTAAAAAGTCTACAAACATCAAAATATAGAGCATTTGTATTTAGTATTGATATTTATCAAATGTATAATACAATTAATGAAAAAAAGCTCTTTGCTTACTGATAACATTTGTATTGAAAATATTAGTATTGAATAATAACGCATATATTATCAGCCCGTCCATTAGAACCATTTCAACTCCAATTGAGAATTAATTGATAAACTCCAAACATGATCCCGTAAAATGTTGTTTTAAAACTAATCGCTAATAATAAAATTTTATGTACATCTTTAATTATATATACTTTTAGTACAAACTAATTTAATTTTGTCAGCTATTTTAACTTTAATTGACAAAAATAAGCCCGTAAAATTTGATGGTTAATATAATATTTTAATGGATTAAGTTTAAATATATGTAATGTATGAAGTAGTGATATGTGAGAGACTAAATATGATAGTGACGTGTGTCAATTATGTTCTGTTTTGTTAACTTAAATTTATGTTCTGTTTTATAATTAAGAATAATAATAATAATAATAATAATAATAATAATAATAATAATAATAATAATAATAATAATAATAATAATAATAATAATTAACAATTCACCATGCCAAAATGAGTCTAAAATGCATGATGCATGGAAACTGTATATACTTGTTTATATAGGCGCTCTATACATAACATCTCATAAATATTACGGAGTACTAATAAACAAAATTTTATACAGTAATAAATAACGTAAAAGTGAATATGATTATTTTATAATATATATATATATATATATATATATATATATATATATATATATATATATATATATATATATATATATATATATATATATATATATATATATATATAAATCAAAAAGTTTTTGTTGATTGTGGTTGAAAGTTATTTAAGGATGTTTATATGTATATATTGTATCTATCATATAATATAAGGAAAGAGTTTTTAATTTATTATTAACAAATTATTTATTTATATATTATCTATAAAAAAGAGTAATTCCTATTTACACGAAAAACTCATTTATATATCAAATTCAAGTTAATAACGCATGACAGGTGACAACCTTCATTCGATTATACATTGATTACGTATTATTAACTTATTATTAAAATTAAATAGTTAATATAATAATAAAACAATATTATTTATTTAACTGTTAATAAAAGTTTTGTTTTTTAAAAATATTAACAATTAAGTAGTCCGTAATAATATATAAATTATGAATGGTGATAAAAGGGTGTTACTAAGATACAATTTATTTAAGTTTGTAACTAAAAATTCAAATATTTCGTAGTTTATATATACTCTATATTCAATTTATTGGTTTCATTCCCCGAACAAAAAATTAAACTCGTGAGTTATACTTTTATTCACAAAATAAAAATAATTGTATATAATTATTCTAAAATAATATGGAGTATAACTTATACTTTACTAATGTTATGTTACATGACAGATTTCAATGTACTCTAAATGTTACGTTCCATGACAAAAAGATATTATTGGTAAGAATTTTAAAATTTGTCAACACCACGGGCTCTTAAACTCAAAAGAACTTTTAAAATTCGTCAACGCCACGGACTCTTAAACTCAAAAAGAATTTTTAAAATTTGTCAATACCACGGGCTCTTAAACTCAAAAGAATTTTTAAAATTTGTCAACACCACGATGAAATGTCCCGTTCTTATTGATTAAAAACGTTCCATATTAATTGATTTCGTTGCGAGGTTTTGACCTCTATATGAGACGTTTTTCAAAGACTGCATTCATTTTTAAAACAAACCATAACCTTTATTTCATAAATAAAGGTTTAAAAAGCTTTACGTAGATTATCAAATAATGATAATCTAAAATATCATGTTTACACACGACCATTACATAATGGTTTACAATACAAATATGTTACATCGAAATCAGTTTCTTGAATGCAGTTTTTACACAATATCATACAAACATGGACTCCAAATCTTATCCTTATTTTAGTATGCAATAGCGGAAGCTCTTAATATTCATCTGAGAATAAACATGCTTTAAACGTCAACAAATATGTTGGTGAGTTATAGGTTTAACCTATATATATCAAATCGTAACAATAGACCACAAGATTTCATATTTCAATACACATCCAATACATAGAGATAAAAATCATTCATATGGTGAACACCTGGTAACCGACATTAACAAGATGCATATATAAGAATATCCCCATCATTCCGGGACACCCTTCGGATATGATATAAATTTCGAAGTACTAAAGCATCCGGTACTTTGGATGGGGTTTGTTAGGCCCAATAGATCTATCTTTAGGATTCGCGTCAATTAGGGTGTCTGTTCCCTCATTCTTAGATTACCAGACTTAATAAAAAGGGGCATATTCGATTTCGATAATTCAACCATAGAATGTAGTTTCACGTACTTGTGTCTATTTTGTAAACCATTTATAAAACCTGCATGTATTCTCATCCCAAAAATATTAGATTTTAAAAGTGGGACTATAACTCACTTTCACAGATTTTTACTTCATCGAGAAGTAAGACTTGGCCACTGTTGATTCACGAACCTATAACAATATATACATATATATTAAAGTATGTTCAAAATATATTTACAACACTTTTAATATATTTTGATGTTTTAAGTTTATTAAGTCAGCTGTCCTCGTTAGTAACCTACAACTAGTTGTCCACAGTTAGATGTACAGAAATAAATCGATAAATATTATCTTGAATCAATCCACGACCCAGTGTATACGTATCTCAGTATTGATCACAACTCAAACTATATATATTTTGGAATCAACCTCAACCCTGTATAGCTAACTCCAACATTCACATATAGAGTGTCTATGGTTGTTCCGAAATATATATAGATGTGTCGACATGATAGGTCGAAACATTGTATACGTGTCTATGGTATCTCAAGATTACATAATATACAATACAAGTTGATTAAGTTATGGTTGGAATAGATTTGTTACCAATTTTCACGTAGCTAAAATGAGAAAAATTATCCAATCTTGTTTTACCCATAACTTCTTCATTTTAAATCCGTTTTGAGTGAATCAAATTGCTATGGTTTCATATTGAACTCTATTTTATGAATCTAAACATAAAAAGTATAGGTTTATAGTCGGAAAAATAAGTTACAAGTCGTTTTTGTAAAGGTAGTCATTTCAGTCGAAAGAACGACGTCTAGATGACCATTTTAGAAAACATACTTCCACTTTGAGTTTAACCATAATTTTTGGATATAGTTTCATGTTCATAATAAAAATCATTTTCTCAGAATAACAACTTTTAAATCAAAGTTTATCATAGTTTTTAATTAACTAACCCAAAACAGCCCTCGGTGTTACTACGACGGCGTAAATCCGGTTTTACGGTGTTTTTCGTGTTTCCAGGTTTTAAATCATTAAGTTAGCATATAATATAGGTATAGAACATATGTTTATTTGATTTTAAAAGTCAAGTTAGAAGGATTAACTTTTGTTTGCGAACAAGTTTAGAATTAACTAAACTATGTTCTAGTGATTACGAGTTTAAACCTTCGAATAAGATAGTTTTATATATATGAATCGAATGATGTTATGAACATCATTACTACCTCAAGTTTAGTAGGTAAACCTACTGGAAGTGACAAGAAATGATCTAGCTTCAAAGGATCTTGGATGGCTTGAAAGTTCTTGAAGTAGGATCATGACACAAAAACAAGTTCAAGTAAGATTTTTACTCGAATTAAGATAGTTTATAGTTATAGAAATTGAATCAAAGTTTGAATATGAATATTACCTTGAATAAGAAAGATAACCTACTGTATATAACAAAGGTTTCTTGATCTTAGATGATTACTTGGAATGGATTAGAAAGCTTGGAAGTAAATTAGTAAACTTGAAGGGATTTTTGAAGTGTTCTTCCTATGATGATTATAGCTTGATTATTGAAGTGATTTTTGATGAAGATGATGATTAACTACTGGAAAAATACGTTCATAATAGTGTGTGTGTGTTGAGAGAGAATTAGAAAGAGAATTGGAAGTGAAATGGAGTGAATGATGAGTGGTAATTGGTGAGTGGTGAGTGGGGTTAAAAGGAGTTCTAGTTAGTTGACTAGCTCATGGTAGAAGTTAAAATTGATTAGTCATACATGACATAATCAAGAGTGGAATCCCATGCTAGTTCCTATTGGTATATACCCATAGTAAGTACATTTTGAAGCTGTGTATAATAAGGGTAAGAATACGACTAGAATTCTTGATGAAAGAAAAGAATGGGAAAGTAACTGTAACCATTTTCGTTAAGTATGAGTGTTTTGATATATGTCTTGAAGTCTTCCAAAAGTATTTTAATACATCTATATACACTACATGTATATACATTTTAACTGAGTCGTTAAGTCATCGTTAGTCGTTACATGTAAGTGTTGTTTTGAAACCTTTAAGTTAACGATCTCAATTAATGTTGTTAACCCATTGTTTATTATATCTAATGAGATGTTAAATTATTATATTATCATGATATTATGATATATTAATATATCTTAATATGATATATATACATTTAAATGTCGTTACAACGATAATCGTTACATATATGTCTCGTTTCGAAATCCTTAAGTTAGTAGTCTTGTTTATATGTATATAACTCATTGCTAATATACTTATGGAGCTACTTACTTATCATAACCTCATGTTAATCATATGTATATCCATATATATATCGTCATGTCATTTTTACAAGTTTTAACGTTCGTGAATCGCCGGTCAACTTGGGTGGTCAATTGTCTATATGAAACATATTTCAATTAATCAAGTCTTAACAAGTTTGATTGCTTAACATGTTGGAAACATTTAATCATATAAATATCAATCTCAATTAATATACATAAACATGGAAAAGTTCGGGTCGCTACACACGAGTTCTTAAATAATTCTTATACTTTTCTATTTTTTTTAGTATCCCTATTTACATATAAATATGAACTGCAATTACATTTTTTGCACAGTTTTTTACACACCCGTGCAACGCAGGGGCTCAATAACCTATATATATATATATATATATATATATATATATATATATATATATATATATATATATACATATACACACACACACTAGGTTTTTGAGCCCGTGCGTTGCACAGGTGTATAAATAATTGTGCAAAACTGTAATTTATAGTGTAAAACTATTAAAATTATTATTAAAACTATCATTATTATTAAAATTATTATTTTTAACAATATTATTATTCTTATTTTTATCATTATTACTATTATCCTTATTAGTATTATTAGTATTATCATTATTATTATCACCATTAGTATTATTTTTGTAACAAATAAATATTATGTATATAAAAATATACTTATAATAATATTACATATAATTATATATTAAACATATTAACATATATTTTTATATAAATATTCATATATAACAAATTATGTATTTTTAATATAATACTAACCACATATATATAGATATATATTGCTATAACTATATAAATATTAATCATTATATATATATATATATATACATATATATATATATATACATATATATATATATATATATATATATATATATATATATATAATATAATTTAAGATATAATATATAAATTTGCTCGATTACGATTATATGATTTAATATATATAATTGATATAGGTTCGTGAATCCGAGGTCAACCCTGCATTGTTCAGTATCGTCGTATGCATATTTTTACTACAAAATATCGTATCGTGAGTTTCATTACTCCCCTTTTTTATATATTTTTGGGCTGAGAATACATGCACTATTTTTATAACTATTTTATGAAATAGATACAAGTACTTAAAACTACATTCTATGGATGGATTACGAATACCGAATATCGCCCCTTTTTAGCTTGGTAGCCTAAGAATTAGGGAAATGGCCCCTAATTGACGTGAGTCCTAAAGATAGATCTATTGGGCCCAACAAGCCCCATTCGGGTTACGGATGCTTTAGTACTTCGAATTATCATATCCGATGAGAGTCCCGGAATGATGGGGATATTCTATATGCATCTTGTTAAGGTCGGTTACCAGGTGTTCACCATATGAATGATTTTATACACAGGTTATGTGTATCATGTTTTGTACACGAGATATGTGTGCAGTTAAATATTTGAAATCTTGTGGTCTATTAAAATGATGGAAATGAATGTTTATGATAAACTAATGAACTCACCAACCTTTTGGTTGACACTTTTAAGCATGTTTATTCTCATGTATTAAAGAAATCTTCCGCTGTGCATTTGCTCATTTTAAAGATATTACATGGAGTCGTTCATGCATATTTCAAAAGACATTGCATTCAAGTTGTTGAGTTCAAAAAAATTGTTATGACAGATTAGTCATTCATATTATGGGAAACATATGTCATTTGTACAAAAAGGTTATATTTTGAAATGAGTTTATCTTTTAAAAGAATGCAATGTTTGTAAAACGTATCATATACCTCGCAATGGGACCAGATGTTGATGTATCGTCCATATCGATTTGGACGGGTCATTATAAGGTGCATATAAATTCTTAATGGATATTCAACCAAAACATTGGAGCAGGTCACACTTTACAGGAAGGTCAGTTTGTGATATGTTATTGAATAACTTGTGTGAGATCTTCAATAGCAAGTTAGTTAATGGTAGAGACAAACCAGTCATCACATGTTTAGAATATGTGAGGCAATATATTATAAAAAGAATTGTGACAGTTCAAAAGGTAATTGCTAAATCAAATGGGCTATTAACACCTACAGCCACTAGATTATTTGAAATGACAAAGAAGGCTGTAAATAGGTATAATGCAACTTAGAATGGGGGAGATAGGTTCCAAGTAATTGATGCTTTTTTAGACAAACAAGTTGTTGACTTGAGAACAAAAGCAGGTGCAGGTGCAAGTACAAGTACAAATCATGAAGGTGGAAGTCAAGTTGCTGGAAGTCAAAGTGTTTCAAGTCAAGTAATTGATTAAGTCTATTGAAACTCTAAAGTCTTTTGATTTGTTTTAATCATTTTAATTGTTCAAGTCTTTTGCAATGTTTGAATTGTTTTAGTATTTTGGAATTGGTACTTGATGGTTCTTGTTTAGACTATAATGAATTGAATGTACTTTGTGAACCTGTTTATTCTTTTTTTTTTTTTTTTTTTTTTATGTTATTGCAGGTGTTAGAATGGTCAATAATTTGTTATAAGAGTCAACTTTGGTCCATAATTGATAAAAGAGTCAACAATGGTCAATAATTGGTTATAACAGTCAATTTTGGTCCATAATTGATAAAACAGTCAACAATGGTCAATAATTGGTTATAACAGTCAAGTTTGGTCTATAATTGATAAAACAGTCAACAATGGTAAATAATTGGTTATAACAGTAAATTTTGGTGTATGGTGATGAAACAGTCAACAATGGTCAATAATTAGTTAACTTTGGTCCATGGTGATAAATGGTCAGACAATGGTCATAAAACTATAAGTCTTGTTAAAAAACAGTCACTTGATTAGGGTTTAGTACAAAACAATTTTATAACAATAGTGCAAGTTTGCTTTGAACCAAAGTTGACTGCATAGTTTTGGTCTGTCATAGTGCACAAACAAACAGTGCATAAATAATAGTCTCATAGTGCAAGTCTCATAATGCTTTCTCATATTGTGTATTATCATATTAAAAGTGTTCTAGTCTCATAATAATTTGAGTCTGCACAAACAATAGTCTCATCGTGTGTATTATCATAGTATAAGTGTGCAAGTCTGCACAGTTTTGGTCTGAGTCTGCACAAACAATAGTGCAAGAGTGCACATTTTTGGTCATGTGTATTATCATAGTAAAAGTGTGTAAGTCTGCAATTATGGACCAAAGTTGACTCAAATTCAAGCCTGCAATATAACATACCATTAACAAGTCAGCAATTTGACTCAAATTCAAGCCTCAAATATAACATACCATTAACAAGTCTCAATGGATTATCATACGATTACATACTAACAGTAACACAACAAAAAATACCAAAACATACGAATTTATTCATAATCAAAAATCAAAGTTACAATCTTGATTTAAATCATTGATCAAACTAGAACATTACAATTGACCTACATTCTAGTTGAAAAAGCAATAACAAAAGAAGAAAAAAAAAACCATGAAACATATACAAATTCCTTCCATCTAAACAATTCATCATCTTTTTCTTGTAAAATTTCTTCAATAGGAGGATCCACCCATGCAATAAAGCCGCAATTCTTTCCTTCATGTAAGATTTCAGTTAACGTTTCAATTGTGTGTAGAATTTAAATTGACTAAAACGAAATTAGGGTTCTAGTTAACGAAATTACCTTTCCAGCACAATAATAGAATCTACGACCTGGATTCTTTGATGTAGAAGATTTACGAATAATGGCAAAACTTCCATAGTCACAATACATAGCCATTGTATCGTATACGGGAATTAGGGTTTTGGATGTTTTTGGGGATAGAACGAAGAAGATAGCAGATACGGTAAAGAACAACACGAACTGGTATTTAATTTGGGAATTATGGTCACGTGATTAGCACGTGACAGTTACATAACGGAGCTTTTAACAGAAGTTTATTGAAGGACTAATTTGGGACTAATTATTGCTAGTAAGGATGAATTATGCAGATGTAAAAATACAGGGATGAATTGAGCAGCATAACATTAACACAGGTACTATTTGGGCATTTTTGTCATATATATATATATATATATATATATATATATATATATATATATATATATATATATATATATATATGACTTTTTTGCTCCGTTGGTCCTTCAATTATACACGAAATTGCAATCCAACTCCCTCAGGTTTTTTTTGGATTTTCGAGTCCTTAAAATTGCAAAATTTTGCAATCTGAGTCCCTCCGTCTAACTTTCCTCTAAATTGGCCGTTAACCTTTGACATGTGCCATGCATGTGAGGGTAAAATCATCTTTTTACTCTTTTCTTTGACTTTTTTGCTTCGTTGGTCCTTCGTTTATAAACAAAATTGCAATCCGAGTCCCTCAACTTTTTAATTCGAATTTTTATCTTTTTTTTTTATCTTTAATTCATACTTTTTATATTAATGGTTTACAATTAGTATTTTGTATCAAAATCTGATGAAAAATTATTTTTTTAATTTTTAAAGTCGAATTTGTATTTATTAACAATTAAAAATTAAAATTTAACAATATTATATCTATACGGTTTAATTATTAGTTAATAATTACAAATATTGAGAATTAATTTATCAAAGTTTTATATCAGTTTACTAACATATTTATAAGTATTTTTCTGAGCAAAACTTAATTTATATAATTATATTATAATTTATTAATTATTATTATTATTTATTAACCGAAACTAGGATAAATTCAGAATAAATAGTTAAAAGTTGATTTTTATTATCATTAACTGATGAAAATTTGTAATATAATAGATCTGATGAAAACATAATTTTTGTAAATTTATTTGATCAATAAATAATTATTATGTATTTATTATTGAATCGACTAGTATATATATAACGAAAAATCTATATATATTGTTGTAAACCTTTAAAACAGTAAAAATAATTTTTACAGAATGTAATTAACCTATAATAATTATTAAAATCGAAAATATAATTTATACATTATTTGGAATATTTATTCTTTATTTAGTTATATACCAAAATTGTTTAATTATTAGATAAATCGAATAAAAATAAAATTTACGGATAAACCACCTAGGAAAAAAGTTCGAAGAAGAAGATGAGAGATGATGATGATAAAAAGTCGAATCAAAGATAAAAAAGTATGAATTAAAGATTAAAAAAAAGATAAAAATTCGAATTAAAAAGTTGACGGACTCGGATTGCAATTTTGTGTATAAACGAAGGACCGGCGAAGCAAAAAAGTCAAAGAAAAGAATAAAAAGACGATTTTACCCTCACATGCATGGCACATGTCAAAGTTTAACGGCCAATTTAGACGGAAGTTAGACGGAGGGACTCGAATTGCAAAATTTTGCAATTTTAAGGACTCGAAAATCCAAAAAAAACTTGAGGGACTCGGATTGCAATTTCGTGTATAAAAAAGGGAAATGAGAACTTTTTTTGTGTGAGAACCCTGAGAACTAAAAAATATACTGAAATTCGAGCAAAAAAGAGAAATTCGAGCAAAAATGAAACACGGACGAACAAAAAAAGAGCAATTCGAGCAAAAAATTGGACAAGGGCGAACAAAAAACGTGACATTCGAACAAAAAAAAGGCGGGCGAACAAATTTGTGTTCTACATTTTTGATAGTCGAACAAAAAAATGTAGAACACACGGGTAGTCGAATAAAAATACTGATATTCGAACAAACATGTGTTCTACATTTTGAAATTCGAACAAATTTTTTTTTTTTTGCTCGACTATGAATCCGTTTTTTTATTTTTGCTCGAATTTCTTTTTTTTCTCGCCCGTGCACATTTTTTTGCTCAAATTTCAGTGTATTTGAAATGTTTTTAGAGTTAGACAAAGTTTTCACGCTAAAAAAGTTATTACTGGATCGTAGCGCTAAGTAGGTATGTATATCAGGGATAAGGGGATAAGTAACTATCTTATAGTCCATCGTCCATCCTTCATGAAAATTGCAGGTGTACCGTATTATGGTGTTTCCGTCCTGACATGGGTAGTTTGGTAATTAACACCTCTTCTGCTACATTCCGATTCATTACCTAATTGTTAGGCGTGAAGGTCAGTTCATCAAATTCAATTACTGTTTTCAATCTCTTACATTCTTTCCATCAATTCATCCCCTAATTTCACCTTCTAATTACGTGCCCTAATATAATTAATGAGAGAACGAACATCGAGAAACTTGAATTTCATTTTCTGTAACTACATTGCCTCTCCAAAGTTAAATTAAGAACAACAAATTTGCTAATTGTTTGTCAATTTCTTACATAATTTTAATGATTCTGATTTTCAATAATTGCCTGTTCTGATTGCTGCTAACAAAACGGGACCAGTGAAAGCTGTGATTACCATCGATGTGTTATGTTGAGCTGATGATGTTTTTAGTGTTGTTTATGTTGTAAATTAGCTTTCTTACAACTTGCGGGCATAGCCCAACGGTTCCCCATGTATTTTGTGTCATGGGATAGGGAGAGGTCATGTGTTCGATCCTTAGGGATGACATGATTTTCTTTAAACCAATTGAACACCAATAATGGTGGTATATATTGACCCTATAGGGAGGTTTTACCGGATTCGTTCACGGACCTCTACCCGGAACCACTGCCCGAATGGATGTGTTCCCGGGTACCGTCGATCGGGTTCGGGTTTCCGCCCGAACGTGTGTGTTACGTGCAAATGATGAGGATCGTTGAAATAAATGATCTACTGATGCCAAAAAATCGACTACCTCCTTCTAATTGCGATTGCGTCTTGCCTCAGCCAATAATGAACACTATACTATAAGCTATGTGCTCTTAGAAACAACTAAGAACACAATGAATTGAATTATATCGATTGTTATATTATGTTTGTCAAGTTACTAGTTACTGTTTTTCTCGATGTTGAATCCTTCAGTTATTACTTTAGCTTGTTAGAATAATAATTTTACTAATAACCCAAGTACTCAACAAAGATTATATTTTGTAGTTACCTGTTTCGTGTTCATGAAGAAAAATGGCACCTCTTAAGTTTGTTTTTTTTTTTTTTTAGGATCATGAAATGAACTATACCATAAAAAAAGGTCTATAGAGGTTTTTTTTCAACTGCTATCATGGGAATAAAATAGACCATAAACATGAAGACAGTTGAAAGGTAATCAACTAAGCATGTCAGACCCTTATAAGCCTCAATGGAGTCAAAGGGTAGTGTTTTAATCCACCATTTGTGTATGATTTTAGGGGCTGGCAAGCTTCCATCTTTCTTGAGTTATTCAGTAGGCTCAAAATGTCTCACTTTTTGCAGCTGCAGCTCGTAAGTAGACAATGATCTTCAAGTCAAAGGGTAGTATACAATGTCCCACTTTATGTAATTATTATTGCTTTGACAGTAATCTGAATTATGAATACATATCAATCATTTAGTATTTTTGCATTTATGTTGCACTTTGGACAAGCCTTTGACCCTCGTATTGCATTTCATCACAAGTAACGTTAGTGGTTCGATTGGCAAGTGGGTTGCAAACAACACATATGACTTAAGGCAGTTGGTTTAACATGAAAACTCATTTGTCCTAACAACAGAAATAGAAAACATGACCCTTATCTCAAGAAAGATGGAATCAAAATCAAAAAATATAACAACTGAGATAAGAGTCACAAGGTTAGGGAGTTGGTTTAACATGAAAACTCATTTGTCCTATATTTGTTGTGTGCAAGACTTGATATGGAACCTGAGGGTGAACCCATAGAACATCCAAAGGACCTCACAGACTCTCAATGTGCTGACCAATTGGGAACCCAACCCAATGAGCCAGGTGATAAGCTTAGTGGAGCCGAAACAAGTTGTCAAGAAAAGAACATGGCCGTAGATGTCAGATGGAAAAAAGTTAATGCTGACACTACTAATAACATTTCTAGGGACTAGGGAAGCAATTGACTTGATTGGATTGTTTGACAGTTACGCAGAAGCCAGTTATAAAGCTCGGTGAACTATAAGACCATGAATAACCCTGCCTGTGACGTCACAGGCAGATTGTCCACTTTTTGGCCAAAAAGTGCAATCTGCCTGTGACGTGTCAGTGTCACCATTTGACACCAAAATAACCCTGACGCCCCTCCAGTGTCAAATAGGTCCCACCAGTTTTATTTTTTCTTTTTCTTTTTTATTTTATTATGCATACAAATTATATTACATATAATTAAAAATATATAAAAATTAACCATTACATAAATTTTAACCATTACATAAAATTCAACCTTTACATAAATTATTGAGTTTGATGTGTTAAAAATGATAGGTTTTGATGGGTTTATATAGAAAAGAATATAAATAATTCAAATAAAAAAAACAAAACAAAACAAAACAAAAATCATTTGAATGAAAGTGTTAAAATGAGAGAAAAAATTGAGTTTGATGTGTTAAAAATGATAGGTTTTGATGGGTTATATATAAAAGAAAATAAATAATTTAAATAAATAAAAAAAACAAAAAAAAAAATATTTGAATGAAAGTGTTAAAATGAGAGAAAATATTGAGTTTGATGGGTTAAAAATGGTGGGTTTTGATGTGTTTATATAGAAAAGAATATAAATAATTTAAATAAATAATAAAAAAACAAACACAAAATTAAAATCATTAAAATACGTGGACCAATCAGAAACCCTGACGCCTTTTTTTTCCGTGAGAAAGTTGATTAACGCCCCGTTCGCGTCACTGGTGACGCCCCACTAGGGGCGTCAGGGGCGTCACCCGTCGCCAACATGTCTGACGGGATCCCTCTGACGCCGCGTTAAAATTGGTCTAATGCAAAGAAGGTTGATCATCCTTCACCGATGTTAGATCTTTCACTAAAAAGATCTAATGTTAGTAGCTCCGTGAATCATTTTATTGATGACCAACACAGGTCAAAGCAATCTGACGTCTCAGCATTCTCTCGGTGAGCATCAGTAATCCACTATTTTGTTGATCAAAATGGTTTCCGGGTCAAAACGGGTGGGGCCGAATTTTATATAAAAAATTTGATTGGGTTTGCTATCGTGTATGCAGGTACATTACTAGGCCTACAGTTTGGTATTATTTGGGTGTCGTTTTGAGATGAATACTCATAAAAGCGCAAAAATCGGCGTTTCACATAGTACAAAGAATTACCGCTGATAAAGAAAGCTGGGTGTTCACGCTCCAACTTGAAAACTATCATCCCGCTATCGTGGCCAGCGGCCAGAATGTTCATTTCAGGATGACAACCGAGAATCTAAATCCTGTCGTGTTCTCCTTGGAAAGTTTAAAGGCATGTCCTTTTTGTAGCATCCCAAACACGTATACTTTTATCCAGTCTAATACAATGCTATGTTGCCTTGAATGGAAAAGAACAGAGGAAACGTTGTTCATGTGACCTCTCAAAGTGTCTACTTCCCAAGCTTTTGAACTGAAACATGGAAATATAATATTCATCTTAGGTTATCATAGGAAGTCTAATTAACAGATTTATTTTCAAGAAGAGAAAATAAAAGACTGAATTATGGAACCACATCGTAAGTTAATAAAATATTGATTGTATGATGTTGATCATTTGCATCGTCAAATAAGTTAACACGACTATATATATATATATATATATATATATATATATATATATATATATATATATATATATATATATATATATATATATATATATATTAATTGAGTCCTAGAATCATAAGTATGGTGTATTAAATACGGTTAACTCGATAAAATTTATCCATGTAATTAATAGACGGGTAAAAAAGGTTAAAAATTATAATGGTAAAAAGGTAAAACAAATAAAGACCATATTAAATAAATGCCATAAATAAATTTTAATTAATTGATGAACAATAAATTTATAAACCTTTCATCTTCTAAGTAACGTAAGTTATTTTTTTAGCCTATAAATATGTCATCTCCATTTCACTTTTACATATCAATCATACAAAAGAGCACACTATATTCTCGATATATATATATATATATATATATATATATATATATATATATATATATATATATATATATATATATATATATATATATATTCGGACATTTCTTCTTCTTTCCATCTTAAATAAAATCGAGAATACAACATTAGTGTTACTATTATGATATATGTATTAAACATAATATATTAAACATAATATATGTTTGTTTGTTTTTGTAGGTATCGAAGACACACCAATTTTAAAATATTGTAAACCGCGGACAAGGCAAGAAGAAACATGGTTGACTTTACGTTGAATCGAAGATCTATTTTTATTGTTACTATTATGATTATTATATTGTATATTTGTATAACTTATATGATTAATAGTTAAGATTATGATTACTATTATGATTTATAATTTATAATTATAATTATTAATATGATTACAATTATTATTTTTATTATTATTACATTTTAGTTATAATTCATATAATTATATGATTATTATAGGTGTTGTGACAATCCGGAAATTTCCGACCAAATTTAAACTTTAATCTTTATATATTTCCGACACGATAAGCAAAGTTTGTAAGTTGAATCTCAAAAATTTTAAACTATGTTCATACATTCAATTAACCTCGACCAAATTCCAACGATTCACGAACCATTAAATGAACGTATATAATTATATATGTATATGTGTATATATTATAACTTGAAAACGTTAACAAAGTATTAGATGTATAATATGATACATGAACGTATTTATTTCAAAATATTTTATCGATGAAATTAGAAGATGTTATCAAATGATTGATTTAACAGTTACATTGAATTATGATTACGAGTCTCTGTTAAGAGGTCCACTTTGATTTAGAAAACCTTTCCTTTTTAACGGTATTCGGAATATTTGGTAAAAGTGATTTGCCAAAGTGTCATTTACGAGAGTTAGTCAAAAGTTATTAATCATTTTCGTTTAAAATTCAAAAGTGTACTTTACTTGATTAACTCGTGTCTCTCGATAAATCAACTCTTTAGTTTTCATATTAAAAACACTATTTGGTAAAATAACTACTATTATTTAAAACAAGTAAATTATATAAAACGAACTTGAAATGTAATTGGTTTTGAAAGACTAAATATTTTATCATTAGATAAATATTTCAAACATATATATATTGTACAAATTTACAATTTTAAATAAAAATATATATATATTTTAACTTAGTCATAAAACGTCCTGATTTAAAATAAAATATTTTGACAAACAACGAGCCACTGATTTATAGAAGCAAATGACCACAACACTCAATTATATAAGTTACATTTTTTATAAAGTAATTTGTTGATGACAAAGTTAAATTATTAATAAGGGTACACGTCACGTAACGTAAAATGCTAGTTTTCTAAACGTGCGAAGGTGCGCTCGAAAAATCGAAAGTGGTACATGAGTTGAGTGACAACGTACGAGTCATTTGAACAAAAATTACATTTTTACCATGCTCGTAAATATAATATATTATATAAATAATTATATAGATTAAATAATTAATTAATTATAAACAAAAGTACTCCGGTCCAATTTTGAATCTCTAGAATATGAAACGTTCTCTTCTTCTTCTTCCACCGCCGACGTATACTTTGAAATGTCCCGTTCTTATTGATTAAAAACGTTCCATATTAATTGATTTCGTTGCGAGGTTTTGACCTCTATATGAGACGTTTTTCAAAGACTGCATTCATTTTAAAACAAACCATAACCTTTATTTCATCAATAAAGGTTTAAAAAGCTTTACGTAGATTATCAAATAATGATAATCTAAAATATCCTGTTTACACACGACCATTACATAATGGTTTACAATACAAATATGTTACAACAAAATAAGTTTCTTGAATGCAGTTTTTACACAATATCATACAAGCATGGACTCCAAATCTCGTCCTTATTTAAGTATGCGACAGCGAAAGCTCTTAATAATCACCTGAGAATAAACATGCTTAAAACGTCAACAAAAATGTTGGTGAGTTATAGGTTTAACCTATATATATCAAATCATAATAATAGACCACAAGATTTCATATTTCAATACACATCCCATACATAGAGATAATAATCATTCATATGGTGAACATCTGGTAACCGACTTTAACAAGATGCATATATAAGAATATCCCCATCATTCCGGGACACCCTTCGGATATGATATAAATTTCGAAGTACTAAAGCATCCGGTACTTTGCATGGGGTTTGTTAGGCCCAATAGATCTATCTTTAAGATTCGCGTCAATTAGGGTGTCTGTTCCCTAATTCTTAGATTACCAGACTTAATAAAAAGGGGCATATTCGATTTCGATAATTCAACCATAGAATGTAGTTTCACGTACTTGTGTCTATTTTGTAAATCATTTATAAAACCTGCATGTATTCTCATCCCAAAAATATTAGATTTTAAAAGTGGGACTATAACTCACTTTCACAGATTTTTACTTCGCCGGGAAGTAAGACTTGGCCACTGGTTGATTCACGAACCTATAACAATATATACATATATATCAAAGTATGTTCAAAATATATTTACAACACTTTTAATATATTTTGATGTTTTAAGTTTATTAAGTCAGCTGTCCTCGTTAGTAACCTACAACTAGTTGTCCACAGTTAGATGTACATAAATAAATAGATAAATATTATCTTGAATCAATCCAAGACCCAGTGTATACGTATCTCAGTATTGATCACAACTCAAACTATATATATTTTGGAATCAACCTCAACCCTGTATAGCTAACTCCAACATTCACATATAGAGTGTCTATGGTTGTTCCGAAATATATATAGATGTGTCGACATGATAGGTCGAAACATTGTATACGTGTCTATGGTATCTCAAGATTACATAATATACAATACAAGTTGATTAAGTTATGGTTGTAATAGATTTGTTACCAATTTTCACGTAGCTAAAATGAGAAAAATTATCCAATCTTGTTTTACCCATAACTTCTTCATTTTAAATCCGTTTTGAGTAAATCAAATTGCTATGGTTTCATATTGAACTCTATTTTATGAATCTATACAGAAAAAATATAGGCTTATAGTCAGAAAAATAAGTTACAAGTCGTTTTTGTAAAGGTAGCCATTTCAGTCGAAAGAACGACGTCTAGATGACCATTTTAGAAAACATACTTCCACTTTGAGTTTAACCATAATTTTTGGATATAGTTTCATGTTCATAATAAAAATCATTTTCTCAGAATAAAAACTTTTAAATCAAAGTTAATCATAGTTTTTAATTAACTAACCCAAAACAGCCCGCAGTGTTACTACGACTGCGTAAATCCAGTTTTACGGTGTTTTTCGTGTTTCCAGGTTTTAAATCATTAAGTTAGCATATCATATAGATATAGAACATGTGTTTAGTTGATTTTAAAAGTCAAGTTAGAAGGATTAACTTTTGTTTACGAACAAGTTTAGAATTAACTAAACTATGTTCTAGTGATTACAAGTTTAAACCTTTGAATAAGATAGCTTTATATGTATGAATCGAATGATGTTATGAACATCATTACTACCTTAAGTTCCTTGGATAAACCTACTTAAAAAGAGAAAAATGGATCTAGCTTCAACGGATCCTTGGATGGCTCGAAGTTCTTGAAGCAGAATCATGACACGAAAACAAGTTCAAGTAAGATCATCACTTGAAATAAGATTGTTATAGTTATAGAAATTGAACCAAAGTTTGAATATGATTATTACCTTGTATTAGAATGATAACCTACTGTAAGAAACAAATATTTCTTGAGGTTGGATGATCACCTTACAAGATTGGAAGTGAGCTAGCAAACTTGAAAGTATTCTTGATTTTATGTAACTAGAACTTGTAGAATTTATGAAGAACACTTAGAACTTGAAGATAGAACTTGAGAGAGATCAATTAGATGAAGAAAATTGAAGAATGAAAGTGTTTTTAGGTGTTTTTGGTCGTTGGTGTATGGATTAGATATAAAGGATATGTAATTTTGTTTTCATGTAAATAAGTCATGAATGATTACTCATATTTTTGTAATTTTATGAGATATTTCATGCTAGTTGCCAAATGATGGTTCCCACATGTGTTAGGTGACTCACATGGGCTGCTAAGAGCTGATCATTGAAGTGTATATACCAATAGTACATACATCTAAAAGCTGTGTATTGTACGAGTACGAATACGGGTGCATACGAGTAGAATTGTTGATGAAACTGAACGAGGATGTAATTGTAAGCATTTTTGTTAAGTAGAAGTATTTTGATAAGTCTATTGAAGTCTTTCAAAAGTGTATAAATACATATTAAAACACTACATGTATATACATTTTAACTGAGTCGTTAAGTCATCGTTAGTCGTTACATGTAAGTGTTGTTTTGAAACCTTTAGGTTAACGATCTTGTTAAATGTTGTTAACCCAATGTTTATAATATCAAATGAGATTTTAAATTATTATATTATCATGATATTATCATGTATGAATATCTCTTAATATGATATATATACATTAAATGTCTTTACAACGATAATCGTTACATATATGTCTCGTTTAAAAATCATTAAGTTAGTAGTCTTGTTTTTACATATGTAGTTCATTGTTAATATACTTAATGATATGTTTACTTATCATAGTATCATGTTAACTATATATATATCCATATATATGTCATCATATAATTTTTACAAGTTTTAACGTTCGTGAATCACCGGTCAACTTGGGTGGTCAATTATCTATATGAAACATATTTCAATTAATCAAGTCTTAACAAGTTTGATTTCTTAACATGTTGGAAATATTTAATCATGTAAATATCAATCTCAATTAATATATATAAACATGAAAAAGTTCGGGTCACTACAGTACCTACCTGTTAAATAAATTTCGTCCCGAAATTTTAAGCTGTTGAAGGTGTTGACGAATCTTCTGGAAATAGATGCGGGTATTTCTTCTCCATCTGATCTTCATGCTCCCAGGTGAACTCGGGTCCTCTACGAGCATTCCATTGAACCTTAACAATTGGTATCTTGTTTTGCTTAAGTCTTTTAACCTCACGATCCATTATTTCGACGGGTTCTTCGATGAATTGGAGTTTTTCGTTGATTTGGATTTCATCTAATGGAATAGTGAGATCTTCTTTAGCAAAACATTTCTTCAAATTCGAGACGTGGAAAGTGTTATGTACAGCCGCGAGTTGTTGAGGTAACTCAAGTCGGTAAGCTACTGGTCCGACACGATCAATAATCTTGAATGGTCCAATATACCTTGGATTTAATTTCCCTCGTTTACCAAATCGAACAACGCCTTTCCAAGGTGCAACTTTAAGCATGACCATCTCTCCAATTTCAAATTCTATATCTTTTCTTTTAATGTCAGCGTAGCTCTTTTGTCGACTTTGGGCGGTTTTCAACCGTTGTTGAATTTGGATGATCTTCTCGGTAGTTTCTTGTATAATCTCCGGACCCGTAATCTGTCTATCCCCCACTTCACTCCAACAAATCGGAGACCTGCACTTTCTACCATAAAGTGCTTCAAACGGTGCCATCTCAATGCTTGAATGGTAGCTGTTGTTGTAGGAAAATTCTGCTAACGGTAGATGTCGATCCCAACTGTTTCCGAAATCAATAACACATGCTCGTAGCATGTCTTCAAGAGTTTGTATCGTCCTTTCGCTCTGCCCATCAGTTTGTGGATGATAGGCAGTACTCATGTCTAGACGAGTTCCTAATACTTGCTGTAATGTCAGCCAGAATCTTGAAATAAATCTGCCATCCCTATCAGAGATAATAGAGATTGGTATTCCATGTCTGGAGACGACTTCCTTCAAATACAGTCGTGCTAACTTCTCCATCTTGTCATCTGCTCTTATTGGCAGGAAGTGTGCTGATTTGGTTAGACGATCAACTATTACCCAAATAGTATCAAAACCACTTGCAGTCCTTGGCAATTTAGTGATGAAATCCATGGTAATGTTTTCCCATTTCCATTCTGGGATTTCGGGTTGTTGAAGTAGACCTGATGGTTTCTGATGCTCAGCTTTGACCTTAGAACACGTCAAACATTCTCCTATGTATTTAGCAACATCGACTTTCATACCCGGCCACCAAAAATATTTCTTGAGATCCTTGTACATCTTCCCCGTTCCAGGATGTATTGAGTATCTAGTTTTATGAGCTTCTCTAAGTACCATTTCTCTCATATCTCCAAATTTTGGTACCCAAATCCTTTCAGCCCTATACCGGGTTCCGTCTTCTCGAATATTAAGATGCTTCTCCGATCCTTTGGGTATTTCATCCTTTAAATTTCCCTCTTTTAAAACTCCTTGTTGCGCCTCCTTTATTTGAGTAGTAAGGTTATTATGAATCATTATATTCATAGATTTTACTCGAATGGGTTCTCTGTCCTTCCTGCTCAAGGCATCGGCTACCACATTTGCCTTCCCCGGGTGGTAACGAATCTCAAAGTCGTAATCATTCAACAATTCAATCCACCTACGTTGCCTCATATTCAGTTGTTTCTGATTAAATATGTGTTGAAGACTTTTGTGGTCGGTATATATAATACTTTTGACCCCATATAAGTAGTGCCTCCAAGTCTTTAATGCAAAAACAACCGCGCCTAATTCCAAATCATGCGTCGTATAATTTTGTTCGTGAATCTTCAATTGTCTAGACGCATAAGCAATCACCTTCGTTCATTGAATTAATACACAACCGAGACCTTGCTTTGATGCGTCACAATAAATCACAAAATCATCATTCCCTTCAGGCAATGACAATATAGGTGCCGTAGTTAGCTTTTTCTTTAATAACTGAAACGCTTTCTCTTGTTCATCATTCCATTCAAATTTCTTCCCTTTATGCGTTAATGCAGTCAAGGGTTTTGCTATTCTGGAAAAGTCTTGGATGAACCTTCTGTAGTAACCAGCTAGTCCTAAAAACTGGCGTATGTGTTTCGGAGTTTTCGGGATTTCCCACTTTTCAACAGTTTCTATCTTTGCCGGATCCACCTTAATACCTTCTTTGTTCACTATGTGACCGAGGAATTGAACTTCTTCCAACCAAAATGCACACTTTGAAAACTTAGCGTACAATTCTTCCTTCCTCAATACTTCTAACACCTTTCTCAAATGTTCACCGTGTTCTTGGTCATTCTTTGAGTAAATAAGTATGTCATCAATGAAAACAATGACAAACTTGTCAAGGTATGGTCTACACACTCGGTTCATAAGGTCCATGAACACAGCTGGTGCATTAGTTAAACCAAACGGCATGACCATAAACTCGTAATGACCGTAACGTGTTCTGAAAGCAGTCTTTGGAATATCATCTTCTTTCACCCGCATTTGATGATACCCGGAACGTAAGTCAATCTTTGAATAAACAGACGAGCCTTGTAGTTGATCAAATAAGTCGTCGATTCTCGGTAGTGGGTAGCGGTTCTTGATGGTAAGTTTGTTCAACTCTCGGTAGTGATACACAACCTGAATGTACCATCTTTCTTCTTGACAAACAAAACAGGAGCTCCCCACGGTGATGTGCTTGGTCGAATGAAACCACGCTCTAAAAGTTCTTGTAATTGGCTTTGCAGTTCTTTCATCTCGCTGGGTGCGAGTCTGTAAGGAGCACGAGCTATTGGTGCAGCTCCTGGAACAAGATCTTTTTGAAATTCAACGGATCGATGTGGGGGTAATCCCGGTAATTCTTTCAGAAATACATCGGGAAATTCTTTTGCAATGGGAACATCATTGATGCTCTTTTCTTCAGTTTGTACTTTCTCGACGTGTGCTAGAACAGCATAGCAACCTTTTCTTATTAGTTTTTATGCCTTCAAATTACTAATAAGATGTAGCTTCGTGTTGCCCTTTTCTCCGTACACCATTAAGGGTTTTCCTTTTTCTCGTATAATGCGAATTGCATTTTTGTAACAAACGATCTCTGCTTTCACTTCTTTCAACCAGTCCATACCGATTATCACATCAAAACTCCCTAACTCTACAGGTATCAAATCAATCTTAAATGTTTCGCTAACCAGTTTAATTTCTCGATTCCGACATATATTATCTGCTGAAATTAATTTACCATTTTTTCTAATTCGAGTAAAAATTTACTATCCAAAGGCGTCAATGGACAACTTAATTTAGCACAAAAATCTCTACTCATATAGCTTCTATCCGCACCCGAATCAAATAAAACGTAAGCAGATTTATTGTCAATAAGAAACGTACCCGTAACAAGCTCCGGGTCTTCCTGTGCCTCTGCCGTATTAATATTGAAAACTCTTCCGCGGCCTTGTCCATTCGTGTTCTCCTGGTTCGGGCAATTTCTAATAATGGGGCCCGGTTTTCCACATTTATAACAAACTACATTGGCATAACTTGCTCCGACACTACTTGCTCCGCCATTACTCGTTCCGACACCATTTGTTCCTTTCGTTCTATTAACCCCTGGTCCGTAGACCTCACACTTTGCCGCGCTATGACCATTTCTTTTACACTTGTTGCAAAATTTGGTGCAGAACCCCGAGTGATACTTTTCACACCTTTGGCATAGCTGCTTCTGATTGTTGTTGTTGTTGTTGTTGCGGTTATTATTGTTGTTGGGATGATTGTTGTAGTTGCTGTTGTTGTTGTTGTTGTTGTTGTTGTTATTGTTGTTGGGCCGTTTGTTGTAGTTGCGATTGATGTTGCAATTGTTGGGATAATTGTTGCGATTATTGTTGTAATTGCTGTTGTTGTTGTATTGGTGATTCTTATCACCGTTTTCCTCCCACTTTCTTTTGACTTGCTTCACATTGGCCTCTTCAGCAGTCTGTTCTTTAATTCTTTCTTCAATCTGGTTCACGAGTTTGTGAGCCATTCTACATGCCTTTTGTATGGAGGCGGGCTCGTGTGAACTTATATCTTCTTGGATTCTTTCCGGTAATCCTTTCACAAACGCGTCGATCTTTTCTTCCTCATCTTCGAATGCTCCCGGACACAATATGCACAATTCTGTGAATCGTCTTTCGTACGTGGTAATATCAAATCCTTGGGTTCGTAACCCTCTAAGTTCTGTCTTGAGCTTATTGACCTCGGTTCTGGGACGGTACTTCTCATTCATCAAGTGCTTGAATGCTGACCACGGTAGTGCGTACGCATCGTCTTGTCCCACTTGCTCTAGATAGGTATTCCACCATGTTAACGCAGAACCTGTGAAGGTATGCGTAGCGTACTTCACTTTGTCCTCTTCAGTACACTTACTTATGGCATACACCGATTCGACCTTCTCGGTCCACCGTTTCAATCCGATCGGTCCTTTGGTTCCATCAAATTCCAAAGGTTTGCAGGCAGTGAATTCTTTCTAGGTGCATCCTACACGATTTCCTGTACTGCTAGATCCAAGGTTATTGTTGGTATGTAACGCAGCCTGTACTGCGGCTATGTTTGAAGCTAGAAAAGTACAGAATTTCTCTTCATTCATATTCACGCTGTGTCGAGTAGTCGGTGCCATTTCCTTCAAAATAGTCAAATAGAACAAGTTAATCATACAGAATATTAAGAGTAGTTAATAGTATTTCGTAGCATAATATGAACTCATTTATAAAAGCTTTTTCTTCATATTAGCATTTTATAAGTTTAAATTCGGGTAGTACCTACCCGTTAAGTTCATACTTAGTAGCTAATATACAATTCAACTACTACAATTCTATATGAAAAACTTATTATAATAATATTTCATGTTCAAACTTTTACACAATATTTTACAAACTTACAATACCGCTTATTTTACATATAGCATGAAATATAGCACACAATAAATTTGATACATAATGGTTGTGAAGATAATTCTAGCTAGTACACAAGTCGTTCAGCAAAGGCAATAAAAACACGTAATTCATACGTCCAGAAACAAGTCATGCATTCTGGTTTTACTAGGATTACTTCCCATCCTTGGTCTTGTGGAACATAACCGTTATGGCCATTGATAAGACAGCGTGTTGTAACGTCGTCAAAGGGACGAGGGTTACGTAATGTCCAACAGTCCCGTAACAATCTAAAAACCTCATTTCTTACCCCAATTACCGACTCCGTCACTTGTGGGAACGTTTTGCTTAATAGTTGTAGCCCGATGTTCTTGTTCTCACTTTGGTGAGAAGCGAACATTACTAATCCGTAAGCATAACATGCTTCTTTATGTTGCATGTTAGCCGCTTTTTCTAAATCACGAAGTCCAATATTCGGATATATTGAGTCAAAATAATTTCTTAACCCATTGCGTAAAATAGCATTTGGGTTCCCCGCAATATATGCGTCAAAGTAAACACATCGTAACTTATGGATTTCCCAATGTGATATCCCCCATCTTTCGAACGAAAGCCTTTTATAAACCAAGGCATTCTTGAAACGTTCTTCGAATGTCTTACAAACTGATCTCGCCTTAAATAGTTGTGCCGAAGAATTCTGACCGACTCTAGACAAGATTTCATCAATCATGTCTCCGGGTAGGTCTCTTAAAATATTGGGTTGTCTATCCATTTTGTGTTTTTATACTGTAAAATAGACAAGAGTTAGATTCATAAAAAAATACTTATTAATACAAGCAATTTTTACATATATCATAAAGCATAAGCACACTATATTACATATATTACACCACACGAATACAACTATCTTATTCCGACTCGCTTGTTTCTTCTTCTTCTTCTTCTTCTTCTTCGGTTTCGGTTTGTTTTGCCAAGTTTCTAGGGATATATGATGTTCCCCTAATACGAGCCGTCGTTTTCCACATTGGTTTAGAAAAACCTGGTGGTTTAGAGGTTCCCGGGTCATTGTTACAACTTAAGGACTTCGGGGGTTGACGATACATATAAAGTTCATCGGGGTTGGAATTAGATTTCTCTATTTTTATGCCCTTTCCCTTATTATTTTCTTTTGCCTTTTTAAATTCAGTTGGGGTAATTTCTATAACATCATCGGAATTCTCGTCGGAATCCGATTCATCGGAGAATTGGTAATCCTCCCAATATTTTGCTTCCTTGGCGAAAACACCATTGACCATAATTAACCTTGGTCGGTTGGTTGAGGATTTTCTTTTACTTAACCGTTTTATTATTTCCCCCACCGGTTCTATTTCTTCATCCGGTTCCGATTCTTCTTCCGGTTCCGATTCTTCTTCCGGTTCCGACTCTTCTTCCGGTTCCTCTTCGGGAACTTGTGAATCAGTCCATGAATCATTCCAATTTCCATTTGACTCTTTATTATTATTAGGTGAGTCAATGGGACTTGTTCTAGAGGTAGACATCTATCACATAATATCAAACGCGTTAAGAGATTAATATATCACATAATATTCACATGTTAAAAATATATAGTTTCCAACAAAATTTGTTAAGCAATCATTTTTCAAGTAAACACGGTCGAAGTCCAGACTCACTAATGCATCCTAACAAACTCGATAAGACACACTAATGCAAAATTCTGGTTCTCTAAGACCAATGCTCGGATACCAACTGAAATGCCCCGTTCTTATTGATTAAAAACGTTCCATATTAATTGATTTCGTTGCGAGGTTTTGACCTCTATATGAGACGTTTTTCAAAGACTGCATTCATTTTAAAACAAACCATAACCTTTATTTCATCAATAAAGGTTTAAAAAGCTTTACGTAGATTATCAAATAATGATAATCTAAAATATTCTGTTTACACACGACCATTACATAATGGTTTACAATACAAATATGTTACAACAAAATAAGTTTCTTGAATGCAGTTTTTACACAATATCATACAAGCATGGACTCCAAATCTCGTCCTTATTTAAGTATGCGACAGCGGAAGCTCTTAATAATCACCTGAGAATAAACATGCTTAAAACGTCAACAAAAATGTTGGTGAGTTATAGGTTTAACCTATATATATCAAATCATAATAATAGACCACAAGATTTCATATTTCAATACACATCCCATACATAGAGATAAAAATCATTCATATGGTGAACATCTGGTAACCGACTTTAACAAGATGCATATATAAGAATATCCCCATCATTCCGGGACACCCTTCGGATATGATATAAATTTCGAAGTACTAAAGCATCCGGTACTTTGGATGGGGTTTGTTAGGCCCAATAGATCTATCTTTAGGATTCGCGTCAATTAGGGTGTTTGTTCCCTAATTCTTAGATTACCAGACTTAATAAAAAGGGGCATATTCGATTTCGATAATTCAACCATAGAATGTAGTTTCACGTACTTGTGTCTATTTTGTAAATCATTTATAAAACCTGCATGTATTCTCATCCCAAAAATATTAGATTTTAAAAGTGGGAATATAACTCACTTTCACAGATTTTTACTTCGCCGGGAAGTAAGATTTGGCCACTGGTTGATTCACGAACCTATAACAATATATACATATATATCAAAGTATGTTCAAAATATATTTACAACACTTTTAATATATTTTGATGTTTTAAGTTTATTAAGTCAGCTGTCCTCGTTAGTAACCTACAACTAGTTGTCCACAGTTAGATGTACAGAAATAAATCGATAAATATTATCTTGAATCAATCCACGACCCAGTGTATACGTATCTCAGTATTGATCACAACTCAAACTATATATATTTTGGAATCAACCTCAACCCTGTATAGCTAACTCCAACATTCACATATAGAGTGTCTATGGTTGTTCCGAAATATATATAGATGTGTCGACATGATAGGTCGAAACATTGTATACGTGTCTATGGTATCTCAAGATTACATAATATACAATACAAGTTGATTAAGTTATGGTTGGAATAGATTTGTTACCAATTTTCACGTAGCTAAAATGAGAAAAATTATCCAATCTTGTTTTACCCATAACTTCTTCATTTTAAATCCGTTTTGAGTGAATCAAATTGCTATGGTTTCATATTGAACTCTATTTTATGAATCTAAACATAAAAAGTATAGGTTTATCGTCAGAAAAATAAGTTACAAGTTGTTTTTGTAAAGGTAGTCATTTCAGTCGAAAGAACGACGTCTAGATGACCATTTTAGAAAACATACTTCCACTTTGAGTTTAACCATAATTTTTGGATATAGTTTCATGTTCATAATAAAAATCATTTTCTCAGAATAACAACTTTTAAATCAAAGTTTATCATAGTTTTTAATTAACTAACCCAAAACAGCCCGCGGTGTTACTACGACGGCGTAAATCTGGTTTTACGGTGTTTTTCGTGTTTCCAGGTTTTAAATCATTAAGTTAGCATATCATATAGATATAGAACATGTGTTTAGTTGATTTTAAAAGTCAAGTTAGAAGGATTAACTTTTGTTTGCGAACAAGTTTTGAATAAGATAGCTTTATATGTATGAATCGAATGATGTTATGAACATCATTACTACCTTAAGTTCCTTGGATAAAACTACTTAAAAAGAGAAAAATGGATCTAGCTTCAACGGATCCTTGGATGGCTCGAAGTTCTTGAAGCAGAATCATGACACGAAAACAAGTTCAAGTAAGATCATCACTTGAAATAAGATTGTTATAGTTATAGAAATTGAATCAAAGTTTGAATATGATTATTACCTTGTATTAGAATGATAACCTACTGTAAGAAACAAATATTTCTTGAGGTTGGATGATCACCTTACAAGATTGGAAGTGAGCTAGCAAACTTGAAAGTATTCTTGATTTTATGTAACTAGAACTTGTAGAATTTATGAAGAACACTTAGAACTTGAAGATAGAACTTGAGAGAGATCAATTAGATGAAGAAAATTGAAGAATGAAAGTGTTTGTAGGTGTTTTTGGTCGTTGGTGTATGGATTAGATATAAAGGATATGTAATTTTGTTTTCATGTAAATAAGTCATGAATGATTACTCATATTTTTGTAATTTTATGAGATATTTCATGCTAGTTGCCAAATGATGGTTCCCACATGTGTTATATGACTCACATGGGCTGCTAAGAGCTAATCATTGGAGTGTATATACCAATAGTACATACATCTAAAAGCTGTGTATTGTATGAGTACGAATACGGGTGCATACGAGTAGAATTGTTGATGAAACTGAACGAGGATGTAATTGTAAGCATTTTTGTTAAGTAGAAGTATTTTGATAAGCGTATTGAAGTCTTTCAAAAGTGTATAAATACATATTAAAACACTACATGTATATACATTTTAACTGAGTCGTTAAGTCATCGTTAGTCGTTACATGTAAGTGTTGTTTTGAAACCTTTAGGTTAACGATCTTGTTAAATGTTGTTAACCCAATGTTTATAATATCAAATGAGATTTTAAATTATTATATTATCATGATATTATCATGTATGAATATCTCTTAATATGATATATATACATTAAATGTCTTTACAACGATAATCGTTACATATATGTCTCGTTTAAAAATCATTAAGTTAGTAGTCTTGTTTTTACATATGTAGTTCATTGTTAATATACTTAATGATATGTTTACTTATCATAGTATCATGTTAACTATATATATATCCATATATATGTCATCATATAATTTTTACAAGTTTTAACGTTCGTGAATCACCGGTCAACTTGGGTGGTCAATTATCTATATGAAACATATTTCAATTAATCAAGTATTAACAAGTTTGATTGCTTAACATGTTGGAAACATTTAATCATGTAAATATCAATCTCAATTAATATATATAAACATGGAAAAGTTCGGGTCACTACATACTTCACTACTCCGGTAACGATTTTTGCTTTCTTTTTTCTGTATTACTCGCTCTTTTCTCCTTTTCTTTACGTGTATATGTGCCCTACAATCTCTATCCACCATGTTTCCCTTCCACACTTCTCCTTTTACTCCTAAATCCTCAGACCCCCGACCAACTAATTCCGGCACCACCTCTAACCATATACAATATAGACCTATCAATGAAGGGATATGGGCAAAAGTTGATCGGAACAATCGTAATCCATCACCCAAAAACCCCATTAATACCGCTCCCCACAATCACCAACATAACCCTAAATCGAATGTAACCAATCTAAACTCATCTTCAAACCTCATATATAACCACTTTAAACAACGAGAAGCCTCCATCAATCTCATTAAGCAATACGGTAACCTCAAATCCAGTACCCTTCCAAACATGAAACCAATCGATAAAAACCGTATCACATCGTATATGTTTCATAATTTCCCCGAAAATTGGACTTCGGTAGATTTTTGGGCTATTTTCAAACGCTATGGCAACATACACGAAGTATACATCCCTAAAAAAACCCTTAAAAGTGGTAAAAAATTCGGGTTTGTTCGATTCCTTGATGTTCCGGAATTTCACAAAGAGTCATTAGCACGACGACTCAATCTTGTCGTGGCTGGAGACTTTCTCTTAAAGGTATATATGGCATGGGATAACAATACCAAGGATAACAGGACTCCAAATCCTCAACAACCTTCGAAGACTGTTAAATATCAACAAGCTAAATCGACCACTAAGCCCGTTAACTCTCACCAATCCAAACCGAACCTCTTGAACAACACAGACGATCGAACCTACATGGAGGCTACCTCTAACAAACAACCCTCCAAATCCAAAGTTCCTACTATCAAGGTAAGTGTTAACAAACCTCTAATTGATCTCCTGGGTCACGCGGTCATCGGCAAGGTTAAGGATCTAGAATATCTCGAATATTTTCATGAGATTTGTCATAATGAAAATCTAGATGGATTCTCTATCAAATATCTTGGTGGTCATGACATAATGCTTATATATGAAGATAAACGACCTGCTCTAGATATGCTAAATAACCCGGAACACCCCCTATGGAACTGGCTCGATGACATTACCCCTTGGGACCCGGAAGAATACACCACTTCCGGTCGCATTGCTTATGTTAATATATTTGGTGTTCCGATCACTTGTTGGATGGAGTCCACCTTTCGGGATATCGCGTGTAATTGGGGTCAGGTTGTTGAGACCTTTAATTGTTCCATCACTAACGAAAACAACCAAGACCTTTCACACGGTTCGGTTATCATTAAAACCATGGACTTCAAACCTATCGATGAGAAAGCTATTATTATCCATGAAGAACATAAACAAGTCTCGGTCTTTATTAAAGAAGTGCAGAATTTTTCTATGTTTAACTACCACGAGGATTCGCCATACGAATCAAATTCGGACAACGGGTCAGACTTCAACGAACCAATTTCTGATGAAGAGTCAAACATGGAAGATGATAATCCTCTTGATGATTTCCCCCCAATCGACCCTATGCAGCATAATCATGATAACAATCTTTTTGGCAACATACCTGTCCACGATCGAGGTAATCCTCCCTCGAAAAGTGCTTCATCCTCTCAGTCATCTAGACGCATGGAAACTCACAATTATAAATTTAATCCCTCAACCTCCCCCATTAATGGCCCTAACGGGTCCATTCCCTCCAATGATGATATTGCATTCAATGCCAGTGATACAACCCCTAACGGGTCTAATACAAACTCGACCAATAACCATGTTACTCCGGATGTTACCGTAGGCCAATCAACAATTCCTGAAGCCCAATTACCGCCTAGCCCACCTCAACCTTGTGAGCCCACTACAACTCCCTCTCAACCCAATACCCCACGTAATATCACTGCAACCCAAACCCAAATTAATTCCAACGAATCACCCACTCATGGAACACCTGTACCTGATACTCCCATCCCTTTTACGATGCCTAGTAATCCTACCTCGCCTAAACAACATCATCACATCTCCCCTGTAAGCCTCATGCCTGATCCACCCTCTACACATACCAATACCGTAACTTCTGACCCCTTTAACCTCGATGAACTACTCTCCATTCTTAAGGCCAAATCCAAGTCGAAACAAAAATCCACTAACCGCACGAAATCCACTTTGATCCCAAAAGATAAAGAGTATCCTTTCAAAAAATGCGTCAAAGACGATATCCTCAAAGCGAAACCCTCGAACCACATCCCACCTGCCGCTCCTCAATCTAATCCAAAAATGCGTCCTAGATCAAATATGCTCTACATCAAACACCTCGCTCCTAGTGGACAAAATTTACGATTTTCACAATTAACAAAACGAGGCATATCATCATCTTCCAACGTGGACAATTCTGTATCCACTAACCACGGCCCGAAGACATCTTCAAAGCGCAATAATGTCAAATCTTCAACGAGCTCCTCAAAAGGTTTAAGCATCGACACAAATGAATTCAGACAAAGTATCGGCATCCGTTGGAATGTACGGTAAACTCTCTCCTCTTACTCGTTACCTTTTTGTCTTATAAATGTGTACGATTTCTCTTAATATCCGGGGTATTGGGCAATTGGGTAAAATTAGCTGGCTCAAACGTATTTGTCATAATGAGAAACCTACAATATTAGGGTTACAAGAAACAAAATGCGAACATACACAAGATAATATCATTGATTCTTTCTGGTACAATTCTGACTTTAAATTCGTTCAAAAAGATTTGATTGGCGCCTCTGGGGGTATCATCACGATTTGGGATTGCAACATATTTTCCTTCGATTATGCTATCGAAGGAGAATTCTTTCTTGCAATCTGCGGGTCTTGGGCGGGATTTGATTCAAAGATCGCACTTATCAACGTCTACGGTCCACATTCATCATCCAAAAAACTTAGATTCTGGTCTGAACTAACCTCCCTAGCAAATTCCCTCACGTTTCCTTTTATCATCTTCGGTGATTTTAATGAAGTTAGAAACACTTCGGAATGCATGAACTGTGAATTTAACCAACAATGGGCTAATAACTTTAATAATTTCATTAACAATTCCGGACTAATTGGTCTACCTCTTGGCGGGAAAAAATTCACTCGAATTTGTATAAAAAGAATGAAATTTAGTAAACTTGATAGATTCCTCATTTCCGATGAAATTTTTAAGTTATGGCCTAACATATCCTCCAAAACTCTCGACCGCGACCTCTCCGACCACTGTCCTATACTTCTTAGAAACACATTCGCTAATTCCGGTCCTAAGCCTATTCGTGTGTTCGACACATGGCTTGACCTCAAAGACGCAGACTCTGTCATTGCTCTGGCTTGGTCAATCCCAACGACCGGTAACCGCCCTGACTGCATACTTCGTAACAAGCTCAAAAACGTAAAAATGGAACTAAAAAAACATAGCACTCAACTCAATAACCTGGATTCTCAAATTCTGGATCACCTTAATGCTATTAACGAATGGGAAGCTTTAGCCGAAACTAGACCTTTGACTGAAATCGAGAAAAACAAATGGCTAAATGAGAAGTCCTCTCACATCGATAAAGAAAAAACTAAAACTAACATGCTAAAACAAAAATCAAGAATTAAATGGGCTCTCGAAGGCGATGAAAACTCGAAATACTTCCATAATTACATTAAAAAACGCATCAGTAAAAACAACATACACGGCGTTTCTATTAATGGAGCTTGGACTGAAGATCCTAACATCATAAAACACGAAACCTTCCTTTACTTCAAAAACCTCTTCAAATCAAACAACCATAACAATCACTGCCCCTTCGATAATGTTCCCCATCACCAATACATCTCTCCCCAAGACAACATCATTCTTGAGTCCGAACTCCACGAAGAAGAAATATGGGACGCACTTAATAACTGTGATAGCTCTAAGGCTTCCGGTCCTGATGGTTTTAATATGAAATTTTTCAAAAAATATTGGGATCTTATAAAAAACGACTTCATTAAAGCATTAAAATGGTTCTGGACCAATTCTGAAATCTCAAAGGGCTGCAACGCCTCCTTTTTCACCCTCATCCCCAAAAAACCCAACCCTATCGGTTTGAATGAATACCGACCTATCTGTCTAATAGGTAATTATTATAAAATTCTAACCAAAATCCTCTCTAATCGCCTCGCTAAAGTCATCCATAAGGTCATTGGGATCGAACAAACCGCCTTTCTCAAAGGTCGTAACATCCTCGACAGCGTTCTTATTGCTAACGAAATTATCGATGAACTTAAACGGAAAAAACGCAAAGGTTTAATTTTCAAAGTCGATTTCGAAAAAGCTTTCGACTGTATCGAATGGGACTTTCTTTTTAGCACCATACAATACATGGGATTCGGTCCGAAATGGATTAGTTTCATTCGAGCATGTCTTTCCTCCTCATCCATTTCCATCCTTGTCAATGGTTCCCCCACATCGAAATTCTCAACGGAAAGAGGAATACGCCAAGGCGATCCTATCTCGCCTTTCCTCTTCATCATTGTCACCAAAGGTCTCAACATCCTAGCTAAACGGGCACTATCTAATGGCCATATACACGGCATCAATGTTGGGAAGGATAACATCACCGTCACTCATCTCCAGAACGCCGACGACACGATCTTTTTCGGGGAATGGAGTAAAAGGAATGCCAAAAACATTTCCAAACTCCTCAAATGCTTCGAGAAAATCTCGGGTCTTAAAGTCAATTTTCGTAAAAGTAAACTATTCGGCATCGGTACCTCTCCCCATGAAACCGATGAAATGGCAAACTATATCTGTTGTTCTACCGGTACCACTCCCTTCACATATCTCGGTCTACCCATCGGTACCCCCACATCACATCCCTCATCCTGGCACCAAATTATAGAAAAGTTCGACAAAAGACTCTCCGACTGGGCGGCAAAAACGGTTTCTTTCGGGGGTCGACTCACACTCATCAAATCCATTCTAAGTAGCTTACCGCTTTATTATTTCTCTCTCTTCCTTACACCTTCCTCCATCCTAAAACTCCTCGAAGCCAAAAGACGCATATTTTTCTGGGGTGGGTCATCTACTGAAAACAAAATAAATTGGATAAAATGGGATCAAATACTCCTACCCTACGAAAATGGTGGTTTAAACATTGGCTCACTTTTTAGCAAAAATATAACACTACTATGTAAATGGTGGTGGCGATTTAAAAACGAGGATAATGCATTATGGGTTAAAATTATCAAAAGCATTTACGGGAAGGGGGGGGTTGGATTCTAACGTTTCTTGCAGGTACATTTCAGGTCGCACACTTTGAAAGGAAATCATTAAAGCCGGCAAGGTCGCGAACAACTTAGGCACCTGCTTTTCGTCCTCCATTACAAAAAATCTGGGAAATGGATTGTCTATTAAATTCTGGAACGACATCTGGTTTGGTTCAGAACGCTTTAGCACACTTTTTTACAGGTTATATATGCTCGAGACCAACAAAGAGGCAACTGTCGCGGATCGAATCACACAAATTAACGGATCTTCATCAGGTAATTGGTGCTGGACAAGGCCTCCAAATGGCCGAGCCCTTAACGAATTACTGGAACTTAACAACATCATATCATCCGTTACATTAACTGACAAACCGACTCCTGGAAGTGCACGCTTGACCCCTCGGGTATCTACACCACCAAATCTATGGCACATCTAATAAACACATTAAAACTTGGTGGCAACGCTCTTAGCTTAACGATTCCCCACAACAAACTCTATATCCGCACCGTGTCGGTATAGGCTGATAACACTCATTCATACAAGTGTAGCTGGCGAATTCCATTTTGGCTATCGAGGGTCTGATTAATCGGGTTAGTCCGTTGGAACTTTGTAGGCGCTTGATCGTCACTGTTTCTCTCTCTCTCCCGGCTTGATTTATCAAGTTCTTACTCCCTCTTTAGCCTTTAATGGTCTTCGTTGGTTATTCTTAGTAATTAGACTCCTAGAATATTTTCTCCACTTCATATATTGTATAGAGTGTATAGGGCTTTGTAAGTTGTTTATTCCAATATTAATAATAATCTTTGCTTTTCAAAAAAAAAAAAATTAATTATAATAATAAATAAGTGGTGTCGGCAGAGTAAAACAAATATGTGTGATGTTGAGCTACATCATGCAACCGCATGATCTTTTCAAATGGCTCGCATGTGTCGAAGTACTAGTATCCTATATAAATCAACTTGTCTCGTTGATATTACTACACACATATCGAAATCTATATCCTTCTGCAACTATATTTATATTATTAATATTAATATTATTATTATTATTATTAATCATATTATTATTATTATTAATATTAGGATTACTATTATTAGTATTAGACATAAAATATTACGACGAGGGTACGTACGAATTATTTCAAAAACAGATTTTAGGAGCGGGATAGAGCTAAGGAAATTATGGGTTATAGCTATGGAGGTGATGGGTATGGTTCATGGGTATGCTCGTGAGGTTAATCTAGTGTTTATCATCTCCGTTGCGTTTATGTACCTTTCCTGCAATATTGAATCTCAATATTGATACGTGAGTACTCATAATTTAATTTTTACATACTAATAGTGTATCCCTGACTAGTACTCGAGTATATAGGATTATGTATGCTTGTACTTTTGATATTACCATTAGATAGGTTATGTTGAATCCTGAATTAGTTACATATGCGGTTGAGATAAGGTATAAGATATGCATGTCGTTGGAAAGCTAGCGAAAAATTAAGAACTTTTCATTTAGATATCGAATGGTTTCGATGAACGGATTAGAAGTTATAGTCAATTGAATATTTGTATTATTATTAAAAATGATTATTATTATCGTCGTTATTATCGTCATTATAATTTTTGTCTAATTATTATTATTATTATTATTATTATTATTATTATTATTATTATTATTATTATTATTATTATTATTATTATTATTATTATTATTATTATTATGATCATTATCAATAAAAAGTATTATCATTAAAAATTGTTATTTTTTATTATTATTACTATCGTATTTATCGTTAAAATTATAATTAGTATTATTATTATTATTATCATTAAAATAGTTATTAAGTATTATCATTAAGATCATCATAATATTTATTATTATTAATATTATTAAAACTAATATTAGTAACACTTAATTTTTATGATTACTATTATTATCATTAAAATGAACACGTTATAAAAGACAATTAAAAGTTATTAAACGAATCGATTAGGAAATAATAAGTATGAGTATCATGATGAAATTAAAATATTGTAAGATATTGATTTAGACAAAATTATCGTTCTTATTATTTTATCATTACTATTATTAAAAGTATCGTTAGTATTAAAACTATCATTTTAACAAAAATTATCATTTTAAATGAAATGTTATAGTTATTACAAAATATCATTATTATTATCATTTTAAATAAAATTATTATTTTAAAGTTAATATTAAAAAGTATCGTAAATATTAAATTTATCATAATTAGAATTATCATATTATCATAATACCATTTTTTTGTAAATATAAATATTGTTATTATTATTAGTAGAAAAATAATAATTATTATTACAAAATAAAATAACTTTTACTTACCATTACTATTATCGATATTATTTTAATCAAATAAATATGTAATACAAAGATATTGTACTATGTGAAACATAATTACATTAATATTACCTATCATATTATTATTTTTATGATATTAAATGAACTTTATAAATTTTGTTACTTAAAATATATAAAAAGTATATTCTTACTATATAAATTTTTATAATAAATGAATAATATTATTTACTCTATTGAAATCTTTTAAAAATACTTAAAAATATAAAACGACGATATTTAAACTAAATAACAATCATGTATGAATTTTGGAAATCATTTTGAGTCAAATTGACTTTTGTTGACTTTTGCATATTAGTCTCGAGCATTAGATTGTGATACACTAAAGTTTAAACCTAAATTGTTAGACAAATATTGACCAACATATAAATATATATAATTAATTTAGGTTCGTGAATCCGAGGCCAACCTTGCACTTGTTCAATGACGTTATTTGTATTTTTACTACGAAATACAGCATGGTGAGTTTCATTTGCCTTTTTACCCTTTGTATTTTTGGGCTGAGAATACATGCACAATTTTTATAAATGTTTTACGAAATAGACACAAGTAATTGAAACTACATTATATGGGTGAATGATCGAAGCAGAATATGCCCCTTTTTCTTGGTAACTTAAGAATTAGTAAACCGATCTACTAATTGACGCGAATCCTAAAGATAGATCTATTGGGCCTAACGAACCCCATCCAAAGTACCGAATGCTTTAGTACTTCGAATTCGTTTTTATCATGTCCGAAGGATTTCCCGGAATGATAGGGGATATTCTTATATGCATCTTGTTAATGTCGGTTACCAGGTGTTCACCATATGAATGATTTTTGTCTCTATGTATGGGACGTATATTTATGAAAACTGGAAATGAAATTCTTGTGGTCTATTAAAATGATGGAAATGAAAGATTATGGTAAACTAATGAACTCACCAACCTTTTGGTTGACACTTTAAAGCATGTTTATTCTCAGGTATTAAAGAAATCTTCCGCTGTGCATTAACTCATTTTAAAGATATTACTTGGAATCATTCATGGCATATTTCAAAAGACGTTGCATTCAAGTCGTTGAGTTCAGTAAAGATTATGATTAAGTAAATGACAGATTAGATCATTTATAGATAGATATTATGAAATGGTATGCATACCTGTCAACCTTCGATGTAATGAAAGATTGTCTTTTAAAACGAATGCAATGTTTGTAAAATGTATCATATAGAGGTCAAATACCTCGCGATGTAATCATATGTTATTGTATTCGTTCTTATAGATTAGGACGGGTCTCTATAGGTGTAACGTTTTCATACATGTAGATTTATAGATAATGTTTATTTAATTAATTTATAAAAATAAATTTATTATATATATATATATATATATATATATATATATATATATATATATATATATATATATATATATATATATATATATATATATATATATATATATATATATATATATATATATATATATATATAGGGGCACGATCCATGGATAAGCTTAAAAGGAGTACAAACAGGATAAGCAAAATAAAAAAAAATTTCTTTGAATTTTTTTTTACATTCATAAATCTGCATTAAAATGCAACTCTAATCAATTTTTTTCATAAAAAAAAAGTTCAAAATCTTTCAAAAATCGATGATGAATGGTAAAATTAACCATTCATCGGGTTAATTTATCATTCATCTTGTTTACGATTAATGATAAAATTAATCAATGCTAAAAAAAACCAGATGAATGGTTAAATTAACCATTCAACTGTTTTTTTATCATTCATCATAAACAGATGAATGGTTAAATTAACCATTCATCTGCTTTTTTTAGCATTGATTAATTTTATCATTCATCGCGAACAAAAATGAATGATAAATTAACCAGATGAATGGTTAATTTTACCATTCATCATCAATTTTTACTATTCATCATCGATGTTTACCATTCATCATCGATTTTCGAACGATTTTGTTCAAAAACTTTTTAAAATTTTTTCGTTTTCTTCTATTTGCATATTAAAGGATCGTTTTTTTTATAAAAAAAATTTGAAATTTTACTTATCCAGTTTGTGCCCCATTTAGTGCTTATTCATGGATTGGTCCACTATATATATATATATATATATATATATATATATATATATATATATATATATATATATATATATATATATATATATATATATATATATATATATATATATATATGCAATGATATTATTATGACTACAATTCATAATTATAATTATGAATATGATTACGATTATGATTAATAATAACAATAATAATTTTTTATTATTGTTACATTTTAGTTATAATTTGCATAAGTATGATTATTATAGGTGTAATGTTTTTTTATCCATGTAAATATATAGATCATGTTATTTTAATTAATTTCCATATATATATATATATATATATATATATATATATATATATATATATATATATATATATATATATATATATATATATATATATATATATGCAATGATAACTATCAATGTAAATATGAAATTTAAAAAGTTTGAAACTATTGTTATTATTTATGTCATAGTTTAAATTTAAATTTATGACAAAATTATGATAAGAAAAATGAAAAGATTGAAACTAATCATATAATTTATGACATATAAAATATACTTATTATGAATGAATATTTATAACTAAAGTTAAATTAAGAAAAATAAAAAGATAACAATTATTGAAAAGTTTATAAAGTTTACTACTTTTGGTGGTGTTACATATCTTTATATTAATAGTTAATAAATAATTGTTAATTTTATATCAATTGTTATTCAATGTTATGAATCTCCAATTTTATTCTATTCATGAGTTTTATATTGTGTGGTGTAATAATACGTAACGGTTCATGTTTATATTTAGAAGTTTTTTTATGTACTCCAATTATTATGTATCTACTTATTGTCACATGAAGTCATAAAGAGAGACCTTCAAAAATTTAATGGTAAGTTGTAAATGTACTATATGTTTTAATATTATGAATTGTACTACAATATGCAAATCTTATAATGTATTTTGGCATTATTTGTTAACACATTTAACCAACTTTAATAAACTTTTGTTTATATATAGTTTCATGGTTAGTATATATGTCCCGAATGTGCAGATTTCCATAGTAGCAAACAAAACATATGCATAAAATTTTACTTGACCACTTGTATAATGGACCAACATCAACTTTCACTTCAAGGTTAATATGTTTTCAACCAACTCTCGTCATGACTATAACCATTCGAAACACGAATTTCAAAATAATGAAATTTGAGACAAGTCGTGCAACGCACGGGCATTGCCTCCTAGTATTGAATAATGAGTCAGTTACAAAGCTCCTTGAATGAATTGATATAGCACCATTTCACATTATCTTCTTCATCACAAGGAATTAACACATTTCCTAGGGTATCCTCTATAATGTATGTGCATATGAAAAAAATAAATATAAAATGAGTAATTAGCCTCACAAATATTGGAATCTATAGAGTACAAACAATCGGATATAAACAAATTCTGTAATAATTGGAAAGGAAACTTAAGCTTTAAATTTAGTGGTCACGCTGTTACCAAATGCTGAATGTGTGGTTTTTGATTTGTACCACGATTCATTATACTGCCATTTTTATGACTTAACATGTTAATTTCTATTAGATTAATGTTATATTTTTCGTATCTTATCATACATACATTTGATGATACATTTGATGGATGTTAACGTGTAGAGTGTTATGAATGTTAACGTGCTAAATGTTTTTATTATACATCTGATGAATGTTAACGTGTTGGATGTTATAATACATCTGATGAATTTTAACATGCCGAGAGATTATTATTATACACATAATAATGTTACTGTGCTGAAAGTTATCATACATATGATGAATGTTAACGTGTTGAATGTTAATGATCAATCCTAGATTAAAGATACTTAATTAAGGATTGAGTGTAATGAGATTAGTGGTGGAATGGAATGTTTGATGATTGTTTTGGGCCCTGATGATCGTCTTTCACTTTATCAATCAAGTGATCAACCACCCCGACCCGGTCTTGATTGTTAATTAGCATGATTCACCTTAACACAATGTAAAAGTTCCTTGAACAAAGTCACAAGTGAAAATTACAAAGGTCTGGGCAAATGGCATAGAATCAACAACCTATAAATGAGAGGCCAAACTCTCTATTTATAGATTCCAGAATATTCGCGGTATGCGAATTGTCTAATCATCCGCGTTGACTTAGCGAAAATAATCCGCAGTCTTTTATTAATGCACAATATGATCCGCTATCTTAACTTTCAGTGGATATTCCAAATTCTTTAAATATACTTCGCGCAACCTTTGTTTTTAGCCTTTAGCAATTAAAATATACATATACAATGCTATGTATATGATCAGTTAACATACATATGATGAATGTTAACGAGTTGAATGTTATTATACATATGATGAATATTAAGGTGTTGGATGTTATAATACATCTGATGAATGTTAACATGAGAGATTATTATTATACACATAATGAATGTAAACGTGTTGAATGTTAACATACATCTGATTAATGTTAACGTGTTGAATGTTATTATACATCTGATGAATGTTAACATGCTGAGAGATTATTATTATACACATAATGAATGTTATCGTGCTGAAAGTTATCATACATATGATGAATGTTACGTGTTGAATGTTACATACATCTGATTAATGTTAACATGTTGAAGGTTATCATACATCTGATGAATGTTAACGTGATGAAAAATTATTATTATACACATAGTGAATGTTAGTGTGCTCAATGTTATTATACATCTGATGAATGTTAACATCTAAAGAAATAGTATTGATATTTACATACAGAGCGAGCTTAAACATTCATAGCCCAAAGTATTAATGTTTACATACATAGGTAGATTAAACTCTTTTGGCGTAGTTAAATATATTTCAATAGCTGGCATTAAATATGTAAAGACCCGTCCTAATCCATAAGAACGAATACAATAACATTTGGTTACATCGTGAGGTACTTGACCTCTATATGATACATTTTACAAACATTGCATTCGTTTTTAAAAGACAAACTTTCATTACATCGAATGTTGACGGCATGCATACCATTTCATAATATATCCAACTATAATTGACTTAATAATAATCTTGATGAACTCAATGACTCGAATGCAACATCTTTCGAAATATGTCATGAATGACTCCAAGTAATATTTCTAAAATGAGCAAATGCACAGCGGAAGATTTCTTTCATACCTGAGAATAAACATGCTTTAAAGTGTCAACCAAAAGGTTGGTGAGTTCATTAGTTTAACATAAATAATCATTTTCATCATTTTAATAGACCACAAGAATTTCATTTCCAGTTCTCATAAATATACGTCCCATGCATAGAGACAAAAAATCATTCATATGGTGAACACCTGGTAACCGATATTAACAAGATGCATATAAGAATATCCCCTATCATTCCGGGAAATCCTTCGGACATGATATAAACAACATCGAAGTACTAAAGCATCCGGTACTTTGGATGGGGTTCGTTAGGCCCAATAGATCTATCTTTAGGATTCGCGTCAATTAGTAGATCGGTTTACTAATTCTTAGGTTACCAAGCAAAAGGGGCATATTCGGCTTCGATCATTCACCCATATAATGTAGTTTCAATTACTTGTGTCTATTTCGTAAAACATTTATAAAAATTGCTAATGTATTCTCAGCCCAAAAATATAAAGGGTAAAAAGGCAAATGAAACTCACATATTGTATTTCGTAGTAAAAATACATATAACATCATTGAACAAGTGTAAGGTTGGCCTCGGATTAACGAACCTAAATAAATTATATATTTTTATATGTTGGTCAATATTTGTCTAACAAATTAGGTCAAGTCATAGTGTACCACAATCCTAATGCTCGAGACTAATATGCAAAAGTCAACAAAAGTCAATTTGACTCAAAATGATTTCCGAAAATTTATACATGATTATTATATAGTTTAAATATAGTCGTTTTATATTTTTAAATATATTTTTTTAACAGATTTATTAGAGTAAATAATATAATTCATTTATTAATAAATAGAATTTCATATTAAAATTTATATAATAAAAATATAATTTTATATATCTTAAGTAATAAAATTTATAACGTTCATTTAATATAATATGATAGGTAGTATTAATGTAATTATATTACACGTACTAAAATATCTTTGTATTACATATTTATTTGATTAAATAACATTGATAATAATAATAAGTAAAAGTTGTATTATTTTGTAATAATAATAATTATTATTATTCTATTGATAAAAATATCAATACTTATATTTACTAAAAATGATATTACGATAAAATGATAATTCTGATTATAATGACTTTAATATTTACGATACTTTTTAATATTAACTTTAAAATAATAATTTTATTTAAAATGATAATAATAATGATATTTTATAATAACAATGACATTTCTATTAAAATGATAATTTTTGTTAAAATGCTAGTTTTAATGCTAACGGTACTTTTAATAATAATAGTAATGATAAAAAAAATATTAAGAATGATAATTTAATCAATATCTTACAATATTTTAATTTCATCATGATACTCATACTCATTATTTCCTAATCGATTCGCTTAATAGCTTTTAATCTTCTTTTATATCGCGTTCATATTAATGATAATAATAATAATCATAATAATTAGATGTTACTAATATTAGTTTTAATTATAGTAATACTAATAATAATAAATATTATGATAATAATAATCATAATAATACTAATTATAACTTTAACGATAATAACAATAGTAATAATAATAAAAATAACAATTTTTAATGATAATACCTTTTATTGATAATAATAATAATAATAATAATAATAATAATAATAATAATAATAATAATAATAATAATAATAATAATAATAATAATAATAATAATAATAATAATAATTAGATAAAAACTATAACGACGATAATAACGACGATAATAATAATCATTTTTTACAAAAATTCAATTGACTATAACTTCTAATCCGTTCATCGAAACCATTCGATATCTAAATGAAAAGTTCTTAATTTTTCGCTAGCTTTCCAAGGACATGCATATCTTATACCTTATCTCAACCGCATGTGTAACTAATTCATGATTCAACATAACCTATCTAAGGGCAATATCAAAAGTACAAGCATGCATAATCCTAAGTACTCGAGCACTAGTCAGGGATACACTATTAACATGTAAAAATTAATTTACGAGTACTCACGTATCAATATTGAGATTCAATATTGCAGGAAAGATACGAAGATGCAACGGAGATGATAATCATTAAATTGACCTCACGAGCATACCCATGAACCATACCCATCACCTCCATAGCTATAAACCATAATTTCCTTAGCCCTATCCCGCTCATAAAACCCATGTTGCAATAGCTCGCGCGTACCCATTGTCTTAGTATTTTATGTATAATACTAGTATTATCACTCCTAATAATACTAATACTAATAATAATAAGATTAATAATCTTAATAATAATAATAATAATAATAATAATAATAATAATAATAATAATAATAATAATAATAATAATAATAATAATAATAATAATAATAATAATAATAAATATATAAATATAGAGAGAGTTCGGGAGAGATAGAGAGAAAAATGAATCAAAAAAAGAAATACGAACGAGCTTTAAGGAGTTGGCCAGTTCACAGGCTTCATGCGATTGCATGGAGTCTCCTAGTATAATTCATGCGATCCCATGATTCTGAATTACAGCTCATATCGCACAAAAAATCTTGCCGACACTCTCAACTTATTACTACGTACATAGTTATTATGTATATATATATATATATATATATATATATATATATATATATATATATATTATTTTAATAAATAATATATTTAATCTTTAGAATTAATTAAATATTATATTATATTATATTTACGTGCGTAGTAAAAATATAATTTGTACTAAAATGACTCTTACGTTGTCACTCGACGCATGTACCACTTTCGGTTTTTCGAGCACACTTTCGTACGTTTAGAAAACTAGCCTTTTATGTTAAGCGACGTGTACCTTTAATAATAATTTGACTTATTTATCAAAAATTTACTTTATGAAAATGTATCTTATAAAATTTGAGCGTCTTGGTCATTTGCTTCTATAAATCAATGACTCGTTGTTTACCAAAATATATTATTTTAAATTGGAACATTTTATGACTAAGTTAAAATATATATATTTTTATTTAGAATCGTAAATTTGTACATAATAAATATATTTGAATTATTTTAACTAATGATATAATATTTAGTCTTTCAAAACCAAATATATTTCAAAATTCGTTTTATATAATTTCACTCGTTTTATATAATAGTAGTTATTTTACAAATAATGTTTTTAATATGAAAACTAAATAGTCGGTTTATCGAGGGACACAAGTTAATCAAAGTAAAGTACACTTTTAAAATTTAAACGGAAATGATTACTAACTTTTGACTAACTCTCGTTAATGATATTTTTGTAAATCACTTTTATCAAATATTCCGAATGCCGTTAAAAAGGAAAGGTTTTCTAAATCAAAAAGGACCTCTTAACAGAGACTCGTAATCATAATTCAACGTAACTGTTAAATCAATCATTTGATAACATTTTCTAATTCCATCGATAATTATTTGAATATATATTTCGAAACAATACGTTTATGTAAAGTATTATACGTTTAATACTTGCTAACGTTTTCAAGTTATAATATATACATATATACATATATCATCATATCCGTTCCTATAATGGTTCGTGAATCTTTAGAATTTGGTCGAGGTTAAATGAATGTATGAACACAGTTTAAAATTCTTGAGATTCAACTTACAAACTTTGCTTATCGTGTCGGGAATATATAAAGATTAAAGTTTAAATTTGGTCAGAAATTTCTGGGTTGTCACAGTACCTACCCGTTAAAGAAATTTCGTCCCGAAATTTGATTGGGATAGTCATGGTTGACAATAAGTATGTTTTCATGACGCATATAATCTGAAGATTAGGGTTTTATCATCATTGAGTAATATGGATAAAATCATTTGATTTTGTGAAGAGTACGAGTGAAGCTATTACTAAAAGAGTGAATTGAGGAGGTATAGATTCGTCATATCTTTTGATGTAGATAGGATTGATTTTCAAGTTCAAGAGATTTGGAAAAAATCTTCGTAATAAGATTTGATTCTCCGGTAACCAAGGGAATTAGGATCGCTTTAAATGCGATCATCCATTTTGATTGCTCTGTCGGATATTTTCCTATAAATCCACCTCCTTCGTTTCCTTACAACTCACACCTTCTATTCTTTCTCTCTTAACTCATATTTTAAAGTATTCGTCAATATGCTCCATCCAGTTCTGATTCTCGATATACTTCTAACTTTCATATCGGTCATTCTTCTTTTTCATCTACCGCCGGAAGAATCTATTTACTTCTACTATACTTTTAGGTTTATAGTGTTTCTAGTTCTCCCGTGTCTTTATATTGCTATATGCATCGACATATACGGTTTATAATTTCTGGGTGGTTGTTGAGTTTTATATCTTCCCTTATATTTCGATGTCCCTGCTTCTGTCTTCTACAATCATTGCCATCTCCAATTAATGCTCTATTTTATTGACTGAGATTTATATCCCAATTTTCTGTTTCGGAGCTTTGTCCTTTCGTTTCTTCTTCTTGTGATTAAGCACCGGTTGTAATGGTACAGAATTCGCAGATATAAATTTTGGAATGAACAATGTTAATCTATTAGGAATGAAATTGTAATGGCACGATCTTGACTTGTCAAATTACCAGAATACCTCGGAAAAGGCCGAATCATCAAGAAATATTTTCTTGATATTTTAGAGGTTAAATAGAATACAAGAGTCGTATAACATGGCACATGATGATGTTATGATCTGTGAATCATCACGTTCCATTTAGAAACTTAGCATGACTTACTGTAATATAATCACGTTGATCAAGTGTCATTATATTATACTAACTCATGCTTCAGCTCTCAATACTACTTCAAAAATATTCCTATTTTAAACTCGAATGTTTCAGAATTTAGAAACTAAAATAGTTTCTTTTATGATGCAATACAGATAGCGCGAAGAGGTAAATGATTTTAGATAAGAATGATTAGGGAAATATCTTCAGAAATATGGAGGATATTTATAATGAAAGATACGATGATATCTTAGAATTTCCAATATCAGAGGATGATGAAGAATATTTTCTGTAGGAGTTTAGTGTCAGGAGAAAGGTATTCGTTAATGACTTCAGCAGATACTGAATTATTTGGATTCTTTGAAGGCAGGTTCAGTCTTTGTGATTTGTCCACAGCCTCCTTCATATTTTGCTCAATCCGTTTTCCAGTTCCAAAACTTCTCTTTTTCTGGGCTTTGCCAATACACTAATCTTTATCATCAAACTTTTTACTGCTAAGGTCGTTTACATTTTTTTTTTTTGCTTCATCAGCATTTCGAGAACTAGTTCGCGGTTCAGAGTGTTTTTCAGAAACTTCACATTCGAAGTATGTAAGCCTTGAAGATAGACGTTATATATATAACTATTGGCGTCAACATGCTGCGAGATTTCAAAATACTTGATTGCTAATTCCCAATGATTCGTATGTCAATTCTCATTACAAGAGGCAGATGAGTAAATGATGGGGTTTTGATAAATATAATGACTTTTCAGAAAATCTCAGATCATTACGGTTGCTGATAAGTTTACTGCTAATGTGGCGAGATATGAAAGGTTCTCCAGTAACAATGGCGAAAGGGCAACATATATATCAAGATTATGATAAGGCTACTCCGAATGAAAAATCGAAGTTGTCTTGCTGGAGCTGTGATAGAATTTGCTACTTTGAAAAGGAATTGCAAAGTTATTTTTGCTAATAAATGCCAAAGGATCTGACACAGATATGTGTTGAATTATGACTTTGGTTTCGAGAGCTTTTTAAGTACATAACTGTGGGTAATATGTGATTGAATCATCATCTTAATTGCTCATTATTTGAAGTGTCTTCAGAAATTTTCGAAGGGTTTGAACACAGATTGTAATCGTTAATATACATTCGATGTTCTAACACAGTTTTGAAGTCAAAGTATATCTTTAAAAGATGTAGTAATCTAAAAGTGATGGTACTGGTTATATCTCGAATTGAATTCTGAGGTTTCAAAATCAGAATATGTAATTGAGTTTGAATAAGTATGGTTGTTTTGATTTCTATGAAAGAATGTATATTGTTGTGAAAATAGTGAGTATAGTTGATGATTGCTGAATCAGATTCGAAGAATGTAACATATTAATTGTGAAATTATATGTATCTCTCGGGTATTACCTACCCGTTAAAAAAAATTTCACAATTAATATTTTGTACAAAAGAATTTTATTACAGTCTTTATGAAAATATATATGTGTATATTTTCTTCAAATGTAACATAGATTTAATGAGTTAATATTAAATTAAACTCATTTGATTTTCGGTTGAAACTGGAATTGAATAATTCCTAAAAACTTTAGAAATTACATAACTTTTACGGAGTATTTCTTCAATGAAATTGAAATTATGAATCAATACTTCGTTATTTGCATGATGTTGGTGTTCGTGGAGTTCTTGTGAACTTCGCAAGGTACGAACGATGTTATCTGAAAAGTTTCGAGTACATCGATGATGAAAGTGTAAAATCAAACATATATTTGAATAATACACCTGATTTATTATGAAATGGAATTCATTGAATTGAAACAGAGATTGTAGTTAACGATGATTAGGTTGCTGATGAAGGATGTACATCATAGCATATTAGTAATATGAATTAACCGAGTAGTTAAGATTCACACATAATAGCTCAGTACGGAAAGATTTATTATGATTTAAAAATTATATATATATATATATATATATATATATATATATATATATATATATATATATATATATATATATATATATATATATATATATATATATATATATATATATATATATATATATATATGATATACATATAAATTCTTCAGAGGGAATGCGTTAATACTTCATAACACGTTATTTCGATATACCTATTGGTGATTGTGTTCTCGATATCATTGATGGTTATGTAATTGATGGAGCTTGTGGTGTTACAGGTGTTGCTGGTGTTGGTAATACTGACGGTGGTGCTGGCGGTACTGGCGGTGCTAGTGATGCTGACGTTACTGTTAATGCTGCTGGTAAACAAGTATAGCTTGTAATTCATGCACCATCCTTATCGGGGTTTCTATTCTTCCCTGTATCATTTCTATCCATCCATTCATCTTGGTTTACGGCTATGATTTGAATAAATAATCTCTAAAACTTTAGAGATTACATAATCACCGTAGAATATTTCTCCAATGAAGTGATGGATTAATACTTCATCGGTTATTGTTGTTGGTACTCTATGGTGCGTATGCCGTTGAGGCTCGAGGTACAAATTGTAAAGTTGAGGTTTATGATGCGGTTGTGGTTGGGGGTGGTAATGGTACTGTTGACGTTGATGTTGGTGGTATTGATTATGCTGCTGGTGCTGCTGCTGGTGTTTGTAACCTTTGCACCATATTCTCCAAAGCCACTACCCGAGCGCGAAGGTCATTGGCTTCTTCTATTACACCGGGATGATTGTCGGTTCGGACAAGCGGATAAATAAAATCTAGAATTTGATGTAGTATATAATCATGACGAGATACTCTAGAAATGAGAGAGAAAATGGTGTTTCGGACGGGTTCGCATGTAAGTGCTTCAGGTTCTTCGCCAAGAGGGCAATGTGGTGGATGGAAGGGATCACATTGTTCTTGTCTCTAATGATTGAGGAGATTACGAACCCATCCCCAATTCATCCAGAATAGGTGATGGCTGATTGGTTGATCCATTCCGGTCACACTACTTTCGGAGCTTGAGTGGGATTCCATTTCGGAATCCGAGTGACTTGAACTAATGACGAATTCCATTTCGTACGAGTGAATAAAGGATTTTTTAATATCTAATGATTTTCTGACTATCGGATGGTATTCTAATTACATAGAATATCCATATATATAGAACAAAAGATTTCGTAGATTACGGAGGAATTTAAGGAATATGTCAGGCAAAGTTTATAGTAATAGATACGATAAAATATGATTAACAGATACGCTAACATTTGAATTTTGTCTATACACTATTCATGCAATCAATGCAGTAAGACGTGTCTAGACTAAGGATGATAAGCAGATAATTTCCTAAGGATGATAAATAGGTAATTTTCGACACAAAATGATAAGCAAAACTTTTGACATGCAGACACGGTCGAAGTCCAGGCTCACTAATGCATCCTAACGACTTATCAGTTAGACACACTAATGCAGATCTGGTTCGCTAAGACCACCGCTCTGATACCACATGTAAAGACCCGTCCTAATCCATAAGAATGAATACAATAACTGTGATGCCCCGTACAAAACCATCGTGTATGAATCATCAACAATAGGATCATTACAAGGTCAAATACTATACGCGGTTTGAAAAGAAGTTTGCATTCATGAATAAAGGTGATGTCTTAACCAACATCAAATGTCTTACAACAAAAGTATGCTTCAATGAACAGAAGCAATTAGTAATAGTACGTGACCCAATGGTCGTTACAAATCATTGTTTCAAAAGGTAACATAGTTTGAATTCAAATAAAAACGTTTCATGCGGTGACAACTCTAACAAGCGCATCGGGTGTCTACAAAGCATGACTAGTACAATAGCGGAAGCAAGCAACCTTAAGCACCTGAGAAAAACATGCTTAAAAACGTCAATACAAAGGTTGGTGAGCTATAGTTTAAGTATAACAGTAATGTAAGGTAGGCCATGAGATTTCAGTGCTACAAAGAGCGTTTCAAAACAGTATGTATAGTATATGTTTAACCGTGGGCACTTGGTAACTAACTTAACGTTTATAACCCCCTGAAAGTACACTTGGTGAGTGCGTATGTTTACGAAGTATTAAACACCCGTTAAATGCTAGCGCTACTAGCCCGAGTGGGGATGTCAAACCCTATGGATCCATATCTAAGATTTGCGTTCACGGTTCAAAAACCAATGACTAAACGTTACCGAGCTAAAGGGAAAGTTTATGCCGTTGTATAACCCACACATATATAAAGTTTAAGTACTCGTGTCTAATATGTAAAATATAAAATGCGCATGTATTCTCAGTTCCCAAAATAGTTAAAGTAAAAAAGGGATGCTATAACTCACAATGGTAAAGTAGTAGTAAAGTTGGTTCGGGAAAGTAAGCAAGTATGTAGGTCCGGAAAGTCCTCAACCTAAGTCAAAAGTTACTAAGTCAGTAAATCGTCCCAATAGGTTTAAATGCATGTAAATTAGGTCTTAAGTATCATCATCATCACACAAAAGTATAAAGTAAGTTTCATTCTAGAAAAGAGTTTAAAACAAAGGCTGACTTCAATCAGTCGCCACGGCCTCTATACAAACTGAATTGAGGTGAGACCAGTGGCCATGGCTCCGTATATAAGTCCTTTAGTTTCTGTAAAAATTCCAGAACCAAAATCGTCTTCGTTTGACCGTGGCGATGGTTTAAGTGCGAGTGGGTCAGAATTTTCAGCACAACGTTAAAAGGACATAGTGACGTTCGGAGGGCCATAGATCCTAAACCGTAACTTGGATTAAGACGAGTCTTAAATGAAAAATTATCTACTCGAACAGAGCTAACTTAAAATCAACTTTACAGTAGCTCAGGTATTCTGATCAGACCCGAAAAACAGTGGGTTTAATGTTTCGGTGGGTTCTTGGTGCTCGATGCTCATCACGGTTCTCATCCTTGATGCATATAGCTTCAAGTGTACAACTCATTGATGTGTTTGCGTCATCTTTACCAAGTTTTGACCACCATAACACAAGTGTAAGTCTAAGATAAGTAGCACAACACAATTAAGTGTTGCAAGTAGTTTGATGAACCAAAGTTACATCAAGATCTTAGATCCGACACATACATGAACTCTAAAAGTAATATTAAGCTACAAACTTGAAAGTAAACTAAATAATCAAGATCTTAAGTTATAGAACATAGTTCTTAGTTAGATCTTGAAGATCCAAGACCCAAAAGTCTAGATCTAAAGTTACTAAGTTAAATCCTAAGTCATAACCACTGTTGTAAACGGCGTCCGTTGCGTCTGTTTTGATGCCCGTTGTGGCGTTTTGGTGACTAAACCGTTTCGACCCCGTCCCGTTTTCTTATAAGCCGGTCAACGGTCAAAAGTCAGGTCAAATGCAGGAAAAATTGGGTCAACGCCGATCAAAAGTCAAGAATTCTGTTAAAATCAGTCATAAGTCGGTCAAATCAATCAAAATTGACTTAGTTTAGTATTCCATTTTGTATTATATTAACGCTAATAACAATTATAGGTACAAACTTGTCAACGAAGGTTTTTTAGCTCTATAATATGTGTAAATATATATTTATATATATATATATAAGTCAACATTAGTCAACATCCGTTTCGACCCTGTCTCGACCCCGTTTTTTTCCGTTGCGACGTTTTGAGGTCGCTACCGTTTCGGCCCCGTCTCGCGTCTTTTTCAACCTTGGTCATAACACTTGAATCTTTACTTTAATGAAACCATAAGTTATGAAACTTAGATTCTTATCTTGTAAAGTATATGTAAGCTTACAAGCTCTTGTTTACAACAAAATAAGAAGACCATAAGCTATAGAAACTTAGATCTATCAAAAGTATATGAAGTTGTAACTAGAAAGTTAAACTTCCATGTTCTTGAACTTACAAAGTTAACTTTTGGTTCAAGAAAAATGAGGTCAAGATTAACTAGTAATACTTGACCAAATTAACAACATTTCAACTTTAAAGTACATAAAATGAAGAAAGAAATTAAATCTACAAGTAACATGTTCATGGTTGTTCATACTTTAAAGATTCAAGCCAAGGCTTTGATCTTTAAGAAAGTAAACCTTAATTTTACAAACATGGATTCAAGTAATGGTTTTACAACTCATGAACTTTAAATCTTTAAAACATTAAGTGTAGAACCATAAACTAGAAAGTTTAGATTCTTTGTTCTTGGTTCTTTACAAACAACGGGTGAAAGTAACCAAGATTAGATGAAGATACAAGTTATAGAACTTTATCTTTAACAAAGGTAAACAACAAGTAAATAATCAACAACAAAGGACAAGTAATCAAGACAAGCAAATGATGATGATGTATATGTATGTAATTCGGTTTTAAGACAAAAAAAGAAGAAGAAATGAAGCTTGTTACTTATAAGTGAATATGTAACCAAAATTTGAAAACAAAACCACCCTCCCACTCCACCTTGGCCGTCGGTTTTGGTGCACCAAAGGGGAAAGAATCAATTGCACTTTCATACATGGGGAGGAGGTGATAGCTAGAAGTGGTATTAAAGTAAAATGGTGTTGGGAAAATGGTGTAAGTAAACTTGTAACTAGCCTCCACAATACACTAACTAATCTAGTTTCATCTAAGTATAATACTTGCATAATAAGATGGGCTAATTAATCCATTAAGGATGTAGGGTGGGACTCTAAGTCCATTAACAAGAATCCATTAATGAAAGGCCCAAGTATGTAAGTAAGTAACAATTAAATAAACAAAGCCCAAGTATTTAACTAGTAACCTTAGTTAATTAAAATGATTAATAATAATTAAATCATGAATGTAAATAATATTCGAAAATATTATTCGTGAAAAGTACGTGTGTCACAAAGACAAATCGGGCAAGTAAAGTTAGCAAGTAAATGTATAAAAATACATTCATTAAACACAAGCATTAATAATAAATATTATTAATTAAACGTTGGAAAATCGAGGGTCGTTACATTACCCACCTGTTAAAGAAAATTTCGTCCCGAATTTTAAGCTGAGGTAGATGGAGGAGTCGGGAAAAGGTGAGGATACTTCTGCATCATTTGATCCTCTCGTTCCCAGGTAAACTCAGGTCCTCGTTTGGCATTCCATCGAACTCGGACGATTGGAATCTTGTTGCGTTTCAAGGTTTTGACCTCACGGTCCATAATTTCAACAGGCTCTTCCACGAAGTGGAGTTTGTCATCAATTGTAAGTTCCTCCAAAGGTATAACATGTTCCGGTTCAGCAAGACACTTCTTCAAATTCGATATGTGAAAAGTAGGATGAACTGAGCTCAATTGATTCGGAAGATCCAAACGGTAGGCAACGGGTCCAACACGTTCCAAGATTTCGAAAGGACCAATGTATCATGGGTTTAACTTTCCACGTTTTCCAAAATGGATCACACCTTTCCAAGGCGCGACCTTCAACATTACATGGTCACCCACATTGAATTCAAAGTCTTTTCGTTTAAGGTCGGCATAACTCTTTTGGCGATCACGGGCCGTCTTAAGTCTCGCTTGAATCTGGACAACCTTCTCAGTGGTTTCATGGACTATCTCGGGTCCAGTGATTTGCTTTTCACCTACTTCGGCCCAACAATTAGGAGATCGGCACTTGTGGCCATATAACGCTTCAAAAGGTGCAGCATTAATACTCGAATGATAACTGTTGTTGTACAAGAATTCAGCTAACGGTAAATGCCTTTCCCAGGCCTTTCTAAAATCAGTGACACATGCACACAACATTTCCTCCAAAGTCTGAATCGTGCGTTCACTTAGCCCGTCGGTCTGTGGGTGATATGCAGTACTCATGTAGAGGCGGGTTCCCATGGCTTCTTGTAAAGAACGCCAAAATCTGGAAGCAAAACGGGGATCGCTATCTGAGATAATCGATAAAGGTACACCATGACGAGATACAACCTCTTTGATGTATAGTTGAGCGAGTCTCTCCATCGTATCCGTTTCCTTCATAGCTAGGAAGTGTGCAGATTTGGTAAGACGGTCAACGATAACCCAGATGGTATCGTATCCGCCCACCGTCTTTGGTAGCTTAGTAATGAAGTCCATCGTTATCCTCTCCCACTTCCATTGTGGGATTTCTGGTTGTTGAAGTAATCCAGAAGTCCTCTAATGTTCGGCCTTAACTTTCGAGCAAGTCAAACACTTACCAACATAAGTTGCAACGTCCTTCTTAAGATTTGGCCACCAGTACTGTTCCTTAAGATCGTGGTACATTTTACCGGCTCCTGGATGAATCAAATATCTCGATTTGTGGGCTTCATCTAATATAAGGTTCTGTAGATCTCCATAACGAGGTACTCAAATTCTTCCGGCATAGCATCGGAGTCCAGTCTCCTTAACTTCAAATCGAGAAACGAGAATGTTCAAGTGTTCATGAGATATATTCTCCTCTTTGAGAGCCTCATCTTGGGCTGCTCGGATCTGGCTATTGAGGTTCGAATGAATGGTGATGTTCAGTGCCCGAACACGAAGAGGTGCCATCCTCTCCTTTCGGCTTAAAGCGTCAGCTACAACATTGGCCTTGCCAGGATGATAACGAAGTTCACAATCATAGTCGTTCAGTGTCTCAATCCATCGACGCTGTCTCATATTCAGTTGTTTTTGATCGAAGATGTGCTGGAGGCTCTTATGATCGGTGAAAATAGTGCTCTTTGTTCCATAAAGATAATGTCTCCACAGTTTTAATGCAAAGACAACGGCTCCAAGCTCGAGATCATGTGTTGTGTAATTTCGCTCGTGAATCTTCAGTTGATGAGAGGCGTAAGCGATAACCTTTATTCGTTGCATCAGTACACAACCAAAACCATTTTTCGAAGCATCGCAATAAACGACGAAATCGTCACTGCCTTCAGGAAGAATAAGATAGGTGCGGTGGTTACCTTCTTTTTTAAAGTTTGAAATGCAGATTCCTGTTCGGGTTCCCAAACGAACTTCTTACCCTTGTGAGTCAGCGCAGTCAAAGGGCGCGCAATCAGAGAGAAACCTTCAATAAATCTTCGGTAGTAACCGGCGAGACCTAAAAATTGGTGAATATGCGTCAGAGTAGTGGGGGTCTCCCACTTGCTGATAGCTACAATCTTGGCGGGATCAACTTTGATACCCTGGTCGCTCACAACATGACCCAGAAATTGGACTTCCTTCAACCAAAATTCACACTTGGAGAATTTCGCATAAAGTTGCTCTTGTCTCAAGATTTCAAGCACTAATCGAAGGTGTTGCTCATGCTCTTCTTCGCTCTTGGAGTAGATGAGGATATCCTCTATGAAGACGATAACGAACTTATCCAGGTATGGCTTGCAGACACGATTCATGAGATCTATGAACACGGCAGGTGCGTTGGTTAAACCGAATGGCATCACGAGAAACTCATAATGACCATAACGAGTTCTGAATGCAGTCTTCATCACATCGCTCTCTTTCACCCTCAACTGGTGATAACCGGATCGCAAATCAATCTTAGAGTAAACGCTTGATCCTTGTAGTTGATCAAAAAGATCGTCAATTTGGGGAAGAGGATACCGATTCTTGATCGTCAATTTGTTGAGTTCACGGTAGTCGATACACATGTGGAATGATCCGTCCTTCTTCTTCACAAATAAAACAGGTGCGCCCCAAGGCGAGAAACTTGGTTGGATAAATCCACGGTCTAGCAGTTCTTGTAATTGGCTCTGCAACTCCTGCATTTTGGAAGGTGCGAGTCGATAAGGTGCGCGAGCTACAGGTGCAGCTCCTGGCACTAAGTCGATCTGAAACTCTACTGCTCTCGGTGGTGGTAATCCAGGCAATTCCTCTGGAAAGACATCGAAAAACTCGTTCACAATTCGAACATCGTTCACACTCTTCACCTCGGTTTCTAATGTTTTCACATGTGCTAGCACAGCAAGACGTCCTTTCTTCATGATCTTTTGCGCTTTCACACAACTAATGAGGTTCAGCTTCGAGGTACATCTCTCTCCGTAAATGAAAAGTGGCTCACCGTCTCCGTGTGGTATACGAAGAGCTTTATCTCCACAGATAATGTCGGCCCTTATCTTGGTCAACCAGTCCATACCGACAATAACATTAACGCTTCCTAACTTAATGGGTATCAAGTCAATCTCGAAATCCACACCAGCTATGTTGATAATAGCTCCTCGGCTAATTTGGTCAACTTTCTCAAGTTTTCCATTGGCTACCTCTACAAGCATACTCTCCTTTAAAGGAACTAACGACCAATTTATCTTATCGCAAAAGTGTCTACATACATAACTTCTATCGGCACCAGTATCAAATAGGACAGAAGCTAATAGATTGTTGATAGTGAATATACCTGTCACCAAGTTGGGGTTCTCACGAGCATCCCTTGCATTTACATTGAAAGGTCGTCCACGTGGTGGTCCGCCGTCTTTTCGCTTGTTGGGACACTCATTTCTGAAGTGGCCCATATGTCCGCATTCGTAGCACTTTCTCGGTCCATTGGGGTTCGGCTTCCCAGTCATGGTGGTGATCTTGCAGTCCCTGCCAATATGTCCGGTCTTTTTTCATTTTTCACAAACAACGTTACAGTACCCGGTATGGTGCTTGTAGCACCTTTTGCACTGTGGTAGAGTACCTTTGTAGTTGGGGTTTGAGCCAGTGTTAGGGTTGGGGTTCCCACCGTTGTTGTTTCCTTTGAAACCCTCATGTCGCTTCACTGGGTTTTGATCATAGGCTCTACCCTTGTTGTTATCCCACTTTCGCTTATCACTACTACCCGCTTCGGATTTTGCCTTTTCCGGTTCATCGATGATGATTTGGTTCATTAAGGTATGCGCCATGCGCATTGCTTCTGGGACATTGGGTGGCTTAGACGAGGTGACATTTCCCTTAATGGACTTAGGAAGTCCCCACAAGTACCTTTCCATGTGCTTAAACTCCAGGGTAACCATGGTAGGACACATCAGGGCTAATTCCAGATATCTACGGTTGTAACCATTGGGATCATTTCCCACAACCTTCAACTGCATAAACTCAATCTCCATCTTCTGGATCTCGGTCCTAGGGCAATATTCTTCAATCATGGCCCCTTTGAATTCCTCCCATGGGGTAGCAAACGCCTCATCAATACCCTTTGCTTGTGCCAGTGTGTTCCACCAAGTTAGTGCGCTGTTAGACAGCCTACATGAAGCAAACTTGGTTTTGTTCGCCTCTGAGCAGTTACTAACTCGAAACACAGACTCTAATTTCTCAAACCACCGAGTGAGACCAACTGGTCCCTCAGTTCCACTAAAGTTGTGGGGCTTGCAGCTTTGAAACTCTTTGTATGTACATCCATTATGAATGGGCTGGATAACCGGTGGCGGTGGAGCTTGGGGGTTCATTTCCGCTAAAGCTGCGGCGACTCGTTCATTGATCATTTCCTCGATTTGGGCTGTGGTCGGTGTTGATCTTCCGTTGGCCATGATGTTCTAAACAAAATTTTTGGCTCAAGTCAAAATCCAGTATTCAAATAGTAATAATACAGTATATGGTAACCAACATGGAATCAACACATCACATATTTATTAATTAACGCAACTAGATTCAGATAGCACAAAGTCATCATACAGTAACGTAAATAGAACACCGTGCAAGAATTAAATAACGCAAAGTTCCATTCATTAATAATAAGTTGCATACATCTGCATAGGTTCGTACAATACATAAGTGAAACATAAAATTACAAATGAGATTACATAATGAAATCTACTACAAATGTCCTATGGTGATGGTGGGTGTAGGATGTCCAATACATGGGACATCTGGTCCTCGAGCTCAGTTACCCGAGCACAGAGGATCTCCACCTCCCTCATCAGTTCCTCGACAGAGGGAGATGGTTGGGCAGGCGGTGCAGTCGGTACGGGTGGTGCTGGTGGAGCTGGTGGTGCAGACGGTCCGGCTCCAGAAGTAAAGGCTACGAAGCGGTAAGGTTTACGGATGAAGGGATCAGTAGGATATGGCACAAGCCGCTTACGGGCGGTAACCCTATGATGCCGACCATGAGCGTCAACGAATGGTGTGACGATCGCTCCAAATTCATATGGACGAACACGTCATTCATCGATTTCATAGCGAGGTATTTGACCTCTATATGATACGTTTTGTAAACATTGCATTCTTTTGAAAAGGCTCACCATAAATGAATATTTAAATCAAAGGTTTTCGATATCTGATGATTTCTACATATAGACAATCACCGTAAATAATAGTTTACAATAGTACTTCCGTTGACAATGCAGTCAAAATAAGATACATGGTGATGATTTGGTGAATGCAACATTTCCTTGAAAAATATGCCATGTAAGACTCCATGCACATAGCTTGTCTAACATATAAGCAAACAGCGGAAGACTTCTAGGGAACCTGAGAATAAACATGCTAACAAGTGTCAACACAAAGGTTGGTGAGTTCATAGTTTTAATGTTTTGCATAATCTGTACATAAAGGTGGATCACAAGATTTCAGTTGTTTCATCTTAAACGTTTATCAAAATATTCTACGAAATTGAGCACCCTGGTAACTAAACTTAACGTATATATAATTTGTACCCTTTGTATAATCATCTTAATAATACACACAAACCAACGTATACGCTTCTCAAATAGCATACGTCCGTTAAAAGGCTAGTGCTCTAGCTCGGACGGGGATATCAAGCCCTATGGATCCATATACTACTACTCGCGCCCACCAGTTCTTATAACCGGCAGTTACTAGTTACCAAAGCTAAGGGATTTTCGGTTCAAACTCAGTATAGAATTTAGTATGTACTTGTGTCCATTGTTTAAAATAAAGTGCATGTATTCTCAGCCCAAAAATATAGATTGCAAAAGCAATTAAAAAGGGAGCAATGAAACTCACCTTAGGAGCACATAAAGTCGTTCACCGAAACGTGACCGAAACTCGGAATACCAATTAACCGTAGATCTCAACCTAGAGAACATATGTTGGTAAATAAATGTCTTATCCAGCTAGGTCTGGTCATAGTGTATCACAATCCTAATGCTCGATATCGACATACAAAAGTTATCCAAAGTCGTTTCAAAAAGTCAATTTTGACAGTTGTTTAACAAAACGAGACGTACCTTATATAAGGATTCATTTACTCGGTTGGTAATATTCAAAAATCCAATTTATCAATCTTACAAACAAGTTGTTTAAATATTAATTGCAGATTCAAAAGCAATTCCGATTAACGTCAATCATAATTCAGTTGACCATATCTTTTGATTCGTTCATCGAAATTACGCGATTTCTAAATGAAAAGTTATTGATTTTTCACCAGCTTTCCAAAAACATGCATATCATATACCTTTTATCAGTAATATATGTATTTAATTCGTGATTCATCATAAACTGTTTAACGACGAAATTTAGCATACGAGCATGCATAAATATATATACTCGAGCACTAGACATGGATACACAATTAATATATAAAAGATAAAATATGAGTGCTTACGTATCAATATTGTGAATCAATATTGCAGGAAAGTACGTAGACGCAACAGAGATGATAAACACTAGGTTTGATTTGCAAACAATACCCATGAATATTACCCATAACTTCCATAGTTATAACCCATAATTTCCTTAGCTCTATCCCGTTTGAAAACCCATTTTGAAAGTGACACGCTCATAACCTCGTCGTAGTATTTTATGTATAAATAATAATAATACTAATACTACTAATAATGATAAGATTAATAATAATATTAATCTTAATAATAATATAAATAATAATAATAATAATAATAATAATAATAATAATAATAATAATAATAATAATAATAATATAAATATATATATATATATATATATATATATATATATATATATATATATATATATATATATATATATATATGTTTACAGAGAGAGATAGGTGTATTTGTGTATGTGTCTCGAAGTCAAAACTGATCGACTTTATAGATGTTTTGTGGAATCAGTCCCCATGCGATCGCATGAGGTTTTAGTGTGTAGGCCATGCGATCGCATGGCTTCATTTTACAGCTCACATATTTTTTGTCCTACGCTTGTCGACATAATAATATAATACGTAAATCGAATTTAAAATTTTAAAAAGTCGTATTTATTAAATACTTCAGGGGTATTCTATGTAACTTATAATTAATAATTTCTATCATGTCGTTTTCATGTGAATAGTAAATGAATTAATTTAAATTCAACTATTTAAGCTACACGTTGTACGTTGTGCTTTACAAATTGTACATTATTAATTTAACTTCGTTTCTTAAAAAAAAAATACAAAAATTATATCATAAAAATAAAATGACTTAATACGTAAAATTTTTAATTTGAAATAGCATCGTTTAATAGTAAATTTTTAATCATTTCGTATATAAATATTATTCGCATGATTTCGTATATATCGAAAACTCTTATATTTATTAAAATATGTATATAATACATGTTATGACGTTCGTGAATCGTTGGACAAACAGGGTGGTCAACCGTTATATAAAAAATCATTTTCAAAAGTTTTAAAACTTGTTAAAATTCATTGCTTATCATGTCGAAAATATTAAATCATATAGAGAATTGGTTTAAATAAGTCGAAATTTTCCGGGTCATCACAAATGGTTGACCTCCATTAATCCCTAGAATGACGGTACCATCGAAATGGTACCACTTCTTCGGCGGGGTGGAGGGTGGCTGTATAGGTGCATCATCAGGGTCCTCATCTGAATCCTCATCAATAGAGTCGTCAGAGGATGATTCGTTGGATGAAGAATCGGCGGATGATGGGTCGTATAGATCGGCTGGGGGTGGCTGCACGGGTGGCTCTCCTTGGGCGGCCATCATCTGTCGGTATCTGGCAGGTCCGATCGGCACGAGACGTCCATCAGGAAGGTGTCGGCACCAATGGTTATGCTCATTACGGACTGGACCTTCCCCAAGTTCCGCGGGAATCACAGCACCACCGGGATGGTGCTGTGGTTCCGGAGATCCTGGGGAAAGTGGAGCTGGAATCTCCGGTGGGTCCACGTGTCCATCTGAGGTAACCACTGGGTCAGGCGTATGGCTACTGGCTCCAGAGGATGAAGTGCCTGAGTCACTGGAAGGTGTCGACGACGGCATCTGAGAATCGACAACAATGGTCGGTGAGGTGGCTGGTGAGTCTGTGTCGCTGTCCAAAATGATGACAGGTGGAATATCCGACATCTGTACAAGGAAAAATAACTTTTTCCATGTCAGTAAGTCATAAAGCAAGCACGTATTAGGCAAAGTAACTACGACAGTCTAAATCATGTGTAACAGTAAATAGCATGGCAATGATAACAAATCGTACAGAAGTAGCATGCGATTAAAAGCAGATAATAGCATACAGTAGTGAAATCATGTAGTAGCATACGGCATATAGCAGTAAAAGTAAGCTGCAGCATGCAGCAAATTCCGCAGAAACAAGTAAACTAGCAAGTTGTAGATTAGTCCTATTAGTGAATCCTACTCGGGTCGGTCCAGACTCACTAATGCAACCTAATTCCCTACAACCAATGCTCGGATACCAAATGTGATGCCCCGTACAAAACCATCGTGTACGAATCATCAACAACAGGATCATTACAAGGTCAAATACTATATGCGGTTTCAAAAGAAGTTTGCATTCATGAATAAAGGTGATGTCTTAACCAACATCAAATGTCTTACAACAAAAGTATGCTTCAATGAACAGAAGCAATTAGTAATAGTACGTGACCCAATGGTCGTTACAAATCATTGTTTCAAAAGGTAACATAGTTTGAATGCAAATAAAAACGTTTCATGTGGTGACAACTCTAACAAGTGCAGCTGGTGTCTACAAAGCATGACTAGTACAACAGCGGAAGCAAGCAACCTTAAGCACCTGAGAAAAACAAGCTTAAAAACATCAACACAAAGGTTGGTGAGCTATAGTTTAAGTATAACAGTAATGTAAGGTAGGCCATGAGATTTCAGTGCTACAAAGAGCATTTCAAAACAGTATGTAAAGTATATGTTTAACCGTGGGCACTTGGTAACTAACTTAACGTTTATAACCCCCTGAAAGTACACTTGGCGAGTGCGTATGTTTACGAAGTATTAAACACCCGTTAAATTCTAGCGCTACTAGCCCGAGTGGGGATGTCAAACCCTATGGATCCATATCTAAGATTCGCATTCACGGTTCAAAAACCAATGACTAAACGTTACCGAGCTAAGGGGAAAGTTTATGCCGTTGTATAACCCACACATATATAAAGTTTAAGTACTCGTGCCTAGTATGTAAAATGTAAAATGCGCATGTATTCTCAGTTCCCAAAATAGTTAAAGTAAAAAGGGATGCTATAACTCACAGTGGTAAAGTAGTAGTAAAGTTGGTTCGGGAAAGTAAGCAAGTATGTAGGTCCGGAAAGTCCTCAACCTAAGTCAAAAGTTACTAAGTCAGTAAATCATCCCAATAGGTTTAAATGCATGTAAATTAGGTCTTAAGTATCATCATCATCACACAAAAGTATAAAGTAAGTTTCATTCTAGAAAAGAGTTTAAAACAAAGGCTGACTTCGATCAGTCGCCACGGCCTCTATACAAACTGAATTGAGGTGAGACTAGTGGCCATGGCTCTGTATATAAGTCCTTTAGTTTCTGTAAAAATTCCAGAACCAAAATCATCTTCGTTTGACCATGGTGACGGTTTAAGTGCGAGTGGGTCAGAATTTTTAGCACAACGTTAAAAGGACATAGTGACGTTCGGAGGGCCATAGATCCTAAACCGTATCTCGGATTAAGACGAGTCTTAAAAGAAAAATTATCTACTCGAACAGAGCTAATTGAAAATCAACTTTACAGTAGCCCAGGTTGAAATGTCCCGTTCATATCGATTATAAACATTCCATATTAATTGATTTCGTCGCGAGGTTTTGACCTCTATATGAGACGTTTTTCAAAGACTGCATTCATTTTTAAAACAACCATAACCTTTATTTTATCTATAAAGGTTTAAAAGTATTACGTAGATTATCAAATAATGATAATCTAAAATATACCGTTTACACTCGACCATTACATAATGGTTTACAATAAGAATATAATACATTAAAAATAAGTTTCTTGAATGCAGTTTTTACATAATATCATACAAGCATGGACTCCAAATCTTTTCCTTATTTTAGTATGCAACAGCGGAAGCTCTTAATAATCACCTGAGAATAAACATGCTTTAAACGTCAACAAAAATGTTGGTGAGTTATAGGTTTAACCTATATATTGATCAAATCGTAATAATAGACCACAAGATTTCATATTACAATACATATCCCATACATAGAGATAAAAATCATTCATATGGTGAACACCTGGTAACCGACATTAACAAGATGCATATAAGAATATCCCCTATCATTCCGGGAAATCCTTCGGATATGATATAAATGAATTCGAAGTACTAAAGCATCCGGTACTTTGGATGGGGTTCGTTAGGCCCAATAGATCTATCTTTAGGATTCGCGTCAATTAGTAGATCGGTTTACTAATTCTTAGGTTACCAAGCAAAAGGGGCATATTCGGCTTCGATCATTCACCCATATAATGTAGTTTCAATTACTTGTGTCTATTTCGTAAAACATTTATAAAACTGCATGTATTCTCATCCCAAAATATTAGATTTTAAAAGTGGGACTATAACTCACTTTCACAGATTTTTACTTCGTCGGGAAGTAAGACTTGGCCACTGGTCCATTCACGAACCTATAACAAATATGTACATATATATCAAAGTATGTTCAAAATATATTTACAACATTTTTAATACGTTTTAATGTTTTAAGTTTATTAAGTCAGTTGTCCTCGTTAGTAACCTACAACTAGTTGTCCACAATTAGATGTACAAAAATAAATCTATATATATTATCTTGAATCAATCCATGACCCAGTGTATACACGTCTCAGGCTAGATCACAACTCAAAGTATATATATTTTTGGAATCAACCTCAACCCTGTATAGCTAACTCCAACATTACTGCATATAGAGTGTCTATGGTTGTTCCAAATAATATATATACATGGGTCGATATGATATGTCAAAAAATTTGCATATGTGTCTATGGTATCCCAAGATTACATTAGAATACATGTATAATACAATATAAGTTAGCTAGGATATGATTTGTATAGAATTGTTACAATATTTCCCGTAGCTACAACAATAAAAAAATATCAAATCTTGTTTTACCCATAAATTCTTCGTTTTAAATCCGATTTGAGTGAATCAAATTGATATGGTTTCATATTGAACTCTATTTTATGAATCTAAACATAAAAAGTATAGGTTTATAGTCAGAAAAATAAGTTACAAGTCATTTTTGTAAAGGTAGGCATTTCAGTCGAAAGAACGATGTCTAGATGACCATTTTGGAAAACATACTTCCACTTTGAGTTTAACCATGATTTTTGGATATAGTTTCATGTTCATAAGAAAAATAATTTTCCCAGAAGAACAACTTTTAAATCAAATTTTATCATAGTTTTTAATTAACTAACCCAAAACAGCCCGCGGTGTTACTACGACGGCGTATATCCGGTTTTACGGTGTTTTTCGTGTTTTCCGGTTTTAAATCATTAAGTTAGCATATCATATAGATATAGAACTTGTGTTTAGTTAATTTTAAAATTCAAGTTAGAAGGATTAACTTTTGTTTGCGAACAAGTTTAGAATTAACTAAACTATGTTCTAGTGATTACATGTTCAAATCTTCGAATAAGATAGTTTTATATGTATGAATCGAATGATGTTATGAACATCATTACTACCTCAAGTTTAGTAGGTAAACCTACTGGAAGTGACAAGAAATGATCTAGCTTCAAAGGATCTTGGATGGCTTGAAAGTTCTTGAAGTAGAATCATGACACGAAAACAAGTTCAAGTAAGATTATCACTCGAATTAAGATAGTTATAGTTATAGGAATTGAATCAAAGTTTGTATATGAGTCTTACCTTGATTTAGAATGATATTTTACTGTAAACAACAAGGATTTTTTGAGGTTGAATGATCACTTTACAAGATTGGAAGTGAGCTATTAAACTTGGAAGTATTCTTGATTTTATGAAACTAGAACTTATAGAATTTATGAAGAACACTTAGAACTTGAAGATAGAACTTGAGAGAGATCAATTATATGAAGAAAATTGAAGAATGAAAGTGTTTGTAGGTGCTTTTGGTCGTTGGTATATGGATTAGATATAAAGGATATGTAATTTTGTTTTCATGTAAATAAGTCATGAATGATTACTAATATTTTTGTAATTTTATGAGATATTTCATGCTAGTTGCCAAATTATGGTTCCCATATGTGTTAGGTGACTCAAATGGGCTGCTAAGAGCTGATCATTGGAGTATATATACCAATAGTACATACATCTAAAAGCTGTGTATTGTACGAGTACGAATACAGGTGCATACGAGTAGAATTGTTGATGAAACTGAACGAGGATGTAATTGTAAGCATTTTTGTTAAGTAGAAGTATTTTGATAAGTGTCTTGAAGTCTTTCAAAAGTGTATGAATACATATTAAAACACTACATGTATATACATTTTAACTGAGTCGTTAAGTCATTGTTAGTCGTTACATGTAAATGTTGATTTGAAACCTTTAAGTTAACGATCTTGTTAAATGTTGTTAACCCAATGTTTATTATATCTAATGAGATATTAAATTGTTACATTATTATGATATTATAATATATAATATATCTTAGTATGATATATATACAGTTAAATGTCGTTACAACGATAATCGTTACATATATGTCTCGTTTCGAAATCATTAAGTTAGTAGTCTTATTTTTACATATGTAGTTCATTGTTAATACACTTAATGATATATTTAATTATCATTTAACATGATTAACCAAGTGTATCAATATCTTAATACGATTCATATGTACTTAGTAAGACGTTGATATAACGATAATCGTTATATATATCGTTTTCGAGTTTCTTAAATTCAATAGTCTCATTTTTATGTATATAACTCATTGTTAAAATACCTAATGAGATACTTACTTATTATAATATCATGTTAACTATATATATAATCATATATATGTCATCATATAGTTTTTACAAGTTTTAACGTTCGTGAATCACCGGTCAACTTGGGTGGTCAATTGTCTATATGAAACCTATTTAAATTAATCAAGTCTTAACAAGTTTGATTGCTTAACATGTTGGAAATACTTAATCATGTAAATAACAATTTCATTTAATATATATAAACATGGAAAAGTTCGGGTCACTACACAGGTATTCTGATCAGACCCGAAAAACAGTGGGTTTAGTGTTCCGGTGGGTTCTTGGTGCTCGATGCTCATCACTGTTCTCATCCTTGATGCATATAACTTCAAGTGTACAACTCTTTGATATGTTTGCATCATCTTTACCAAGTTTTGACCATCATAACACAAGTGTAAGTCTAAGATAATGTAACATCCTCAATCGGGCCTAGTTGTAAGATTACTATTTTGTCCTTAAGTTTGTATTGCGTTATTATATGCTTTTATTTCTATTTAATAATTATTATTATTTAATGATGTGGTTAGGACCATTTTGTGACAAGGGTCACAGAACAGGTTTGTTTATTTAATTTGGACTTCGTTTGGGTCTCCAAATGATGTACGAAAGATATCAGATAACTGATAAATACCCGTGTGTCACACGGTGTGGGAATTATCCACAATTAAGTGACTAGTCTGTGTTCTTTCTTTCCATTTCTATACCCTTCTTCCCAAACACTCCCGTACCTTCCCTTTCACCTACAATCAAACCCTAATCCTTAATCTTTAGCTAGAGCTCAAATTGTTCATATCTTTGTGTTCTTTGTGATTCACTGATTCTTTTAAGGTAAGAATCACAAGCTTCCATGCTCTAATCTTTGAGAAATTTAAGGTTTTGTGTTAGTTTTGTAAAAAGCTTGAATTTGTGTCAAAACAAGTGATTTAAGTGTTGTTATGGTCAAATTATTGTGGGTTTTGAGTCTATAACAAGTAGTGAACAAGTTGTGGTCGATTTTGGTGTTTAAAACGAGCTCTAGATCGAGATTTGAGGATTTCATCGTGAAGTCCGTAGCCTTTGTTCAGTTTCTGATGAAGATGAACACACTCCGCCGACTGTCGGTCGACAATCGACCGACTGAGGGTTGAACCGACCGATTAACGAAGAGAACCGACCGACTGTTGAGTGAACCGACCGACTGAGATTTACCTTCGGCCGATTGATGTAATACCAAATGAATCGACCGACTGGGAAGGTCAGTCGACCGATTGTGTCGACAGTTGACCGACTGTAAGAGTCAGTCGACCGACTGAGTGTCCAGGGCAGAATATTTTACCTAAGTGTTGATTTTTAGCCGTTATACCTGAAAGTGCATAAGTGTTAAGCAGAAAATTTTTAGCGGACAGTTTTCTGACAAAATTTTCTGTATTGTATTATTTGGTGTTTATGGACATAAACTAACTCGTGTATATGTATTTCTCAGGAGAAAAAGGAGAAAGAGAAGGTTCAGTGATTAGATAGCTGAACACCTTCTCGTTTGCTGGTATTTGGTGAGTGGGACTAACTGGAGAATATAGTATATAGAAGCATGTTATATTATGATTGCCATGCTTGGTAGATATACTTATTGTTGTGGTTAGTTAGTTGTTGTGATGACTGCATGTTAGTTGATGCTTGTCTGATGGAGCCCAGTGCGACCCTATTGTGTGGTAGCCTCGGTAGGAGAGATCAACCTGCGGGTTGGGTTCCTCTGAGGTAGCCTAGACATCCGTGGTGTATATATATGTGAATGACGCGTCCGTCGCGTGTGGATTATGTATATACATAAGGTGGTGGAGGAACTTCTGGTAAGCCCCAGTCCGATCAGCTGGTGGTTAATGGTTTGGCCGAGCCGCCAGAGTCTCTGTAGACGGCACTTAGGTGATGTTTGTGTGTTAGACTATGTGACATGATTATTATAACACTTGTGTATGATATGGCCTGTAGTTAGTCGTGCTCACTTAGCTTTGTGCTAATTCCACTCCATCTCCTCCCTGCAGGTTGATAGCTTTTGTAGATAGTGCTTTTGGGAGAAGACGGGCATGATGATGTTATGTTTGACAGGGTTAACTCTGATGTGGTCTTTTAGAATATGAACCATGTACTTTTGAAAACAGAATGTATTTACTTCTCTTCCTGTTAATATGTAAATTGTTTTAATGACACGTGACATCGGTTTGTACAAATGTCGATATCGTATTTAATTAATATTATGCTTCCGCCACGTATTTGTTAAAAAAAAAATAGCGGTGGCACAACACAATTAAGTGTTGCAAGTAGTTTGATGAACCAAAGTTACATCAAGATCTTAGATCCGACACATACATGAACTCTAAAAGTAATATTAAGCTACAAACTTAAAAGTAAACTAAATAATCAAGATCTTAAGTTGTAAAACATAGTTCTTAGTTAGATCTTGAAGATTCAAGACCCAAAAGTCTAGATCTAAAGTTACTAAGTTAAATCCTAAGTCATAACACTTGAATCTTTACTTTAATGAAACCATAAGTTATGAAACTTAGATTCTCATCTTGTAAAGTGTATGTAAGCTTACAAGCTCTTATTTACAACAAAATAAGAAGACCATAAGCTATAGAAACTTAGATCTATCAAAAGTATATGAAGTTGTAACTAGAAAGTTAAACTTCCATGTTCTTGAACTTACAAAGTTAACTTTTGGTTCAAGAAAAATGAGATCAAGATTAACTAGTAATACTTGACCAAATTAACAACATTTCAACTTTAAATTACATAAAATGAAGAAAGAAATTAAATCTACAAGTAACATGTTCATGGTTGTTCATACTTTAAAGATTCAAGCCAAGGCTTTGATCTTTAAGAAAGTAAACCTTAAGTTTACAAACATGGATTCAAGCAGTGATTTTACAACTCATGAACTTTAAATCTTTAAAACATTAAGTGTAGAACCATAAACTAGAAAGTTTAGATTCTTTGTTCTTGGTTCTTTACAAACAAAGGGTGAAAGTAACCAAGATTAGATGAAGATACAAGTTATAGAACTTGATCTTTAACAAAGGTAAACAACAAGTAAATAATCAACAACAAAGGACAAGTAATCAAGACAAGCAAATGATGATGATGTATATGTATGTAATTCAGTTTTAAGACAAAAGCTTGTTACTTACAAGTCTTGAGAGAAAAAGGAGAGTAAAAGAATGCAAGTAATTTTGTGTGTGTAAAAGTGAGGAAGTATAAGTGAATATGTAACCAAAATTTGAAAACAAAACCACCCTCCCACTCCACCTTGGCCGTCGGTTTTGGTGCACCAAAGGGGAAAGAATCAATTGCACTTTCATACATGGGGAGGAGGTGATAGCTAGAAGTGATATTAAAGTAAAATGGTGTTGGGAAAATGGTGTAAGTAAACTTGTAACTAGCCTCCACAATACACTAACTAATCTAGTTTCATCTAAGTATAATACTTGCATAATAAGATGGGCTAATTAATCCATTAAGGATATAGGGTGGGCCTCTATGTTCATTAACAAGAGTCCATTAATGAAAGGCCCAAGTATGTAAGTAAGTAACAATTAAATAAACAAAGCCCAAGTATTTAACTAGTAACCTTAGTTAATTAAAATGATTAACAATAATTAAATCATGAATGTAAATAATATTCAAAAATATTATTCGTGAAAAGTACGTGTGTCACAAAGACAAATCGGGCAAGTAAAGTTAGCAAGTAAATGTATAAAAATACATTCATTAAACACAAGCATTAATAATAAATATTATTAATTAAACATTGGAAAATCCAGGGTCATTACTGTAACAGACTGAAACCCGGGCTAGTTGTAAGTGGACTATTTTGCCCTTAGGGTTTGTGCTTAGTCTTAAGTGCTTTTATTTTAATTATTTTATTAGTGTTTTATTATAATTGTGTTGTGACCAGTTCGTGACAAGGGTCCCAGAACAGGTTTGTTTATTTAATTTGGACCTCGTTAGGGTATTTTATCAGTTGTGTTAAGTTGTTAGATAACTAGTAAATACCCGTGTGTTGTGAGGTGGGAAAATAGCAGCCTTAAGTGACTAGTGTACTGCCTTCATCTTCCCATTTCTAGAAATTTTCTAAACCAAACCGTACCCACTTCATCTCCCATCTCTAACCCTAGATTCCTAAATTATGTTCTAGAGCTCAAATTGTTCTTACCATCTTGTTTCTTACAGATTACTGAGTCTATCAAGGTAAGTAACATGTGTTTTTGTGTTCAATTCGTTGTTAAATTCATGGTTCTGTGTGAGTTTTGTAAAAAGCTTGAATTTGTGTCAAAACAAGTGATTCAAGTGTTGTTTTGGTCAAATTGTTGTGGGTTTTGAGTCTATATCAAGTTGTGAACAAGTTGTGGTCGATTTTGGTGTTTAAAATGAGCTCTAGATCGAGATTTGAGGATTTCATCGTGAAGTCCGTAGCCTTTGTTCAGTTTCTGAGGAAGATGAACACAGTCGGCCGACTGTCGGACGACAGTCGACCGACTGAGGGTGAACCGACCGACTGGCGAGTGAACCGACCGATTGAGTTTGACTTTCGGCCGATTGTGGATATACCAAATAAGTCGACCGATTGGAAAAGTCAGTCGACCGGTTGTGTCTACAGTCGACCGACTGTCTATGTCAGTCGACCGATTGAGGAGACAGTCGACCGACTGTGTGTCCAGGGCAGAATGTATTACCAAAGTGCCTTTTTTCTAGCCGTTATGCTACCCGTTTGTATTTTGATGTTCAGGATGTAAATTTTGAAAGTGCATAAGTGTTAAGCATGAAAATTTTAGCGGACGCATTTTTTTTACTAATTTGCTATAATTCGCTGTCAGTGTGTCTAATCTTGATGGGAACACTATTCTAACTTGGTTTTTGCTGTTCTCAGGAGATAAGGATAAGGAGGAAGCTCAGAAATAATAACTAAGCAGTTGCTGGTAATTGGTGAGTGGGTCTATCTCCGGATAGAGTTTAAGTAGCATATCATGCTACTGTGGTTGACTCTTTTACCATGCATAGTGTAGAAATTGCCATGTTAGAATAATATAGTATGCCTGATGTTGTATGTGAATTATGTGTACACTGTGTGAATGGCACCAGTCGGGCCTAGGGAAACTGGGGACTCGAGACCGTGCCTAGGAGAGGTTAGAGTCCGTATGAGGTCAACCGTGCCTAGGGGAGGTTGGGTCCATAGGCTACTGATTGTAGAGTATAGTGTGAATGATGCATCCCCTGCATCTGGATAACTATACTATGAATTGAGTAGCAGGGACTATCGGTAGACTCAAGTCCGATCAGCTAGGAGTCGTGTGCTCGTACAAGCCGCCGATCCTCGTATTGTCTTATTGTATGCTAGTTGGTAGTTAGCAGGTATTGTTGATGTATATAGCTTGTGTGTGGCTTAAGCTATATCTGTTAGATAGATTCCATTCACTTAGCGGTGCGCTAATCCCCCACATATTCTCCCCTTGCAGGTTTAGGTACTGCAAGTCGGGATGAGTGCTGTTGCAGAAGATATGTTTGACAACCCAACTCTGATGTGGACTTTTGTATAAATAATGTTTTGTAATAACGTAACACCGTTGTGTAAACTTAAATGTAATTACTCGGATTAATGTAATGACGTGACATATATAGTGTTTGTAAATAAAGTCTTCCGCTGTGTGTTTTAAAAAAAAAAATGGCCGGTGTTACAAGTTGGTATCAGAGCATGGTTTGGCAGCAAGTGTGTGCGCGTAATTTGTTCCCAAACCCTGAGGCAAGTCAAACATGTCTGTGGGAGTGGGGGGCTAAGTGAAAATAGGATATACGTGTGTTAGTTGTGATTGAACTAACTGTTATCCACTAAGCTTTTGTGTGAGCTGTTTTGTAGCACAGGTATGTCTGATAGAAATGCAACTGGCCCATCCAACCCCGGAACATTTAGAGCACCAGAAGAGGGTGTTGAGTCTGATGATGATCAGAGTAGTTACATCCTTCAATTAGAAAGTAAGCTAAAAGAGGCTGAGGACAAAATTAATGAGCTTGAATTGGCAAGGCATTCTGGAAATGATGATACACCACCTGGATTCCCAACCGCGCAATCCCAAACGATACCTAATGTGCACCAGAACCAATTTCAGAATCAAGTACCTAACCAATACTATATGCCACCACAAAACACTTTTACTTACCAAAATCCCATGATGATGAACCCGTACCAAATGCAAATGTTCCAACAACCTTACATGCAACCACCCAAAAGATGTACTTATAAGAACTTCCGTGATTGCAAACCCTCTGAGTTTTCTGGAAGTACTGATCCGACTGTAACTCTCAATTGGTTGCGAGAAATTGAAAGGGTATTTGAAGCGTGCCAGTGTGAACCCGAGCTGAAAGTGACATATGCTAGTCGAATGTTGAAAGGTAGGGCTATGATTTGGTGGGATTCCTTGATTTCCAGTATACCGAAAGAACAAGTGAGTATGATCACTTGGGAGCAGTTTCATGGAAAGGTGTGTGAACAGTACTGTAATCCGTTTGATATGAACCGAATCAAGACTGAGTTCCTTGAAATGAAGATGACACCTCAAATGACGATCGACGAGGTAGTAGAGAAGTATATGGATAAACTAAGGTTTGTACAACAGTGGGTTCCAGACGAAGCGTCTCGTATACAACATTTTGTTAATATCATTTTGCCAGAGTACCGAACTTTTGTTAGAACGGCTACGTCGTTGTCTCAAGCGGTTGTGATGGCTAAGATGGTAGAAAGTGATGTTCAGGCCGCCAGAAATAGAATGTTTGGTAATGTGCTGCAAGTATCTGGTCAATCAGGATCTAAATTCAAGAAGTCTAGTGGGTTTAAATCGAAGGGTAAAAGTGGTCAGAGTAGTTCTGGATCTGGATCAGGTAAAGGGAATTGGTGTCACACGTGTCGATCTTCTCGCAGTGGTCAGTGTTCTGAGGCTACAAGAAGATGCTTAAAGTGTGGTGTGGTTGGGCATGAGTCTTCAGCATGTCCGTATCCGAATAGTGTGTGTTGGAGTTGTCACAAACCGGGGCATCGTGCAATTAGTTGTCCATCGAAGAGTGGTAGTTCCGGGGCAGGGTCAGGGGCGCGTTCAGCATCAGCTGGAGGGTCAACTGCCTCGAGTGGGCAGAAGAGGAAGAACCCTCCAATAGCAGAGGCTAGAGCTTTTCAGATGTCGGTGGAAAATGCTGTGGCAACCGACGAAGTAATCACCGGTATGTTTCTAATCAACTCAATACCTGCTCGCGTATTGTTTGATTGTGGTGCCAATAGGTGTTTTATGTCTCTAGATTTCTGTGCTAAGTTGAATTTACCAGCTACTGTGTTACCCAAGCCGGTTAGTGTAGAAGTAGCTGATGGTAAGACCACACCCGTCACAACCTATGTGACTGGGGTTTGTATAGAGATCGAAGGGAAGTCTTTCCCGGTGACTTGTTTAGTGTTACCTATTCCTAGCTTTGATATAGTACTAGGAATGGATTGGTTGAGCTCGCTTAGGGCTAATATTAAGTGTGATAGGAAAATGATTACCTTTCGTTCGACCGATGGAACCCGTGTTGTGGCCCGAGGGGAGCGGGGAGGGTATAATTTTCTATTGATAACCATGATGAAAGCGAAAAAGTCGATGGCAAAGGGTTGTGAATCATTTCTTGCATATGTGATTGATGCGAAGAAAGAAAAGAAAACAGTGGCAGATATTCCGATAGTATCAAAATTTTCCGAAGTGTTCCCAGATGAGTTACCAGGTCTGCCGCCGGTAAGGGAAGTCGAATATAAGATTGAATTGGTTCCTGGAACAACTCCAGTTGCAAAAGCTCCATACCGATTAGAGCCGTCTGAAATCCGTGAAATGATGTCACAGATTCAAGAACTATTAGATCGTGGGTTTATCCGACCGAGTTCTTCACCGTGGGGTTCTCCGGTATTGTTTGTTAAAAAGAAAGATGGGTCAATGCGTATGTGTATTGATTATCGTGAATTGAACAAAAGAACAGTGAAGAATAAGTATCCGTTACCTCGAATAGACGATTTGTTCGATCAGTTACAGGGTGCTTCATTCTTTTCTAAGATAGACTTACGATCCGGATATCATCAGGTTCGTGTTGCTGAATCAGATATACCGAAAACAGCGTTCAGAACAAGGTATGATCATTATGAATTTCTTGTCATGCCGTTTGGGTTGACGAATGCGCCAGCAATCTTCATGGATCTAATGAATAGAGTGTGTCGCCCGTTCTTAGATAAGTTTGTGATTGTGTTTATAGATGATATACTGGTGTGTTCAAAGACCGAAAGTGAACATGCTGAACATCTGAGACAGGTTTTGAACATGTTGAAACGTGAACAACTATTTGCAAAATTTTCAAAGTGTGAATTTTGGTTACGTGAAGTGCAGTTTTTGGGTCATGTGATTTGTACCGAGGGTATAAAAGTTGATCCGATAAAGATAGAAGCGGTAATGAATTGGAATTCTCTGAAGACTCCGACTGAGATTAAGAGTTTTCTGGGATTAGCCGGTTATTATCGCAGATTTATCAAGGATTTCTCGAAAATAGCGGGTCCGTTGACTAAGTTGACTCGTAAAGATGTAGCCTTTCGATGGACTGATGAACAGGAAAAGGCTTTTCAGATTTTGAAACAGCTACTGTGTCAGGCACCAGTGTTAGCTTTACCAGAAGGTTCAGACAACTTCGTGGTATACTGTGATGCATCGTATGCTGGGTTGGGTTGTGTATTAATGCAAAGAGATAAAGTAATCGCCTACGCCTCGCGACAGTTGAAAGTTCATGAGAAGAATTATCCAGTGCATGATCTTGAAATGGCTGCAGTAGTGTTTGCTTTGAAACTGTGGAGACACTATTTGTATGGAACCCATTGTGTTATATGTACAGATCACAAGAGTTTGCAGTATATCTTCTCACAGAAAGAATTGAATATGCGTCAGAGACGATGGCAAAAGTTGATCAAAGATTACGATTGTGAAATTAAATACCATCCGGGTAAGGCAAATGTGGTTGCAGATGCGCTAAGTCGTAAAAAGTCAAGTGAAAATGTGAAATTTCTTCGTTTGAATATAACTTCAGATTTGATTAACAGCTTAAAAACCATTCAGGCCTGTGCTTTAGAGGACGAACATATTAAATCTGAACAAATGACCAAACGAAAAGTGGACTTAATTGATGACTCACGTGGACTAAAGACCTTAAACAATCGTGTTTGGGTGCCTAAGCTTGGAGATTTGAGGGATTTAATCATGACGGAAGCTCACAAATCCAGATTGACAGTACATCCGGGTAGTAATAAGATGTATCATGATTTGAAAACAGTGTATTGGTGGCCAACAATGAAATCAGATATCGCCTGTTATGTCAAAAAGTGTCATATATGTGCTCAAGTGAAGGCCGAACATCAGAAACCTTATGGTTCGTTACGTCAGTTACAGATTCCAGAGTGGAAATGGGAACATATAACGATGGATTTTGTGACCAAATTACCTCGAACTCAGAAAAGACATGATATGATTTGGGTAATAGTGGATCGCCTAACTAAAAGTGCTCATTTTCTTGCTACTCGTGAAACAGCTTCGTTAAGTGAGTTAGCCGAATTGTATATAAACGAGATAGTTAGTCGACATGGTGTGCCATTATCGATCGTTTCAGACAGAGATTCCAGATTTGTGTCGAATTTTTGGAATAGTCTTCAACAGAATTTGGGTACACGTGTGAATTTAAGTACAGCTTATCATCCTCAGACAGATGGTCAGAGTGAAAGAACGATACAGACTTTGGAGGATATATTAAGGGCTTGTGTGTTAGAATACGGTGGTTCGTGGGATACACATTTACCGTTGGTCGAATTCGCGTATAATAATTCATATCATTCGAGTATAGGGATGCCGCCCTATGAAATGTTGTATGGTCGTCGTTGCAGAACTCCAACTTGTTGGTTAGAAGCCGGGGAGAAACAGTTTGCAGGTCCCGAAATTGTTCAAATGACAGCCGAAAAAGTTGCAATTGCACGAGAAAAGTTGAAAGCCGCTAGAGATAGACAGAAAATGTATGCTAATCCGCGTAGACATCCGGTAACCTTTAATGTGGGTGAACGAGTGTATCTGAAAGTTTCGCCGTGGAAAGGGGTTATCAGATTCGGTAAACGTGGTAAGTTAGCACCAAGATTTATTGGTCCGTTTCCGGTCAGTGAAGTGTTGAATGATTAGACTGTGGTGTTAGATCTTCCGCCAGAGTTAGCTGGTATTCATAATACATTCAACGTATGTTATCTTCGTAAGTGTAAAGTCGACGATGAAACACAACTTCTTCCTTTAGAAGATTTAAGGGTCGATTTGAATAAGAAATTGGTGGAAGAGCCGGTCCGTGTGGTTGACCGAAAGGTGACTAAGTTCAGAAATAAAGAGACACCGATGGTGTTGATCGAGTGGAAACACAGTTTGGGTTCTAATCTTACGTGGGAAACGGAAGAGTTGATGAGAAATCGTTACCCTCATTTGTTTGACCAAGACCAGATTCCGAGGACGGAATCTCCTTAAGGGGGGTGGATTTGTAACAGACTGAAACCCGGGCTAGTTGTAAGTGGACTATTTTGCCCTTAGGGTTTGTGCTTAGTCTTAAGTGCTTTTATTTTAATTATTTTATTAGTGTTTTATTATAATTGTGTTGTGACCAGTTCGTGACAAGGGTCCCAGAACAGGTTTGTTTATTTAATTTGGACCTCGTTAGGGTATTTTATCAGTTGTGTTAAGTTGTTAGATAACTGGTAAATACCCATGTGTTGTGAGGTGGGAAAATAGCAGCCTTAAGTGACTAGTGTACTGCCTTCATCTTCCCATTTCTAGAAATTTTCTAAACCAAACCGTACCCACTTCATCTCCCATCTCTAACCCTAGATTCCTAAATTGTGTTCTAGAGCTCAAATTGTTCTTACCATCTTGTTTCTTACAGATTACTGAGTCTATCAAGGTAAGTAACATGTGTTTTTGTGTTCAATTCGTTGTTAAATTCATGGTTCTGTGTGAGTTTTGTAAAAAGCTTGAATTTGTGTCAAAACAAGTGATTCAAGTGTTGTTTTGGTCAAATTGTTGTGGGTTTTGAGTCTATATCAAGTTGTGAACAAGTTGTGGTCGATTTTGGTGTTTAAAATGAGCTCTAGATCGAGATATGAGGATTTCATCGTGAAGTCCGTAGCCTTTGTTCAGTTTCTGAGGAAGATGAACACAGTCGGCCGACTGTCGGACGACAGTCGACCGACTGAGGGTGAACCGACCGACTGGCGAGTGAACCGACCGATTGAGTTTGACTTTCGGCCGATTGTGGATATACCAAATAAGTCGACCGATTGGAAAAGTCAGTCGACCGGTTGTGTCTACAGTCGACCGACTGTCTATGTCAGTCGACCGATTGAGGAGACAGTCGACCGACTGTGTGTCCAGGGCAGAATGTTTTACCAAAGTGCCTTTTTTCTAGCCGTTATGCTGCCCGTTTGTATTTTGATGTTCAGGATGTAAATTTTGAAAGTGCACAAGTGTTAAGCATGAAAATTTTAGCGGACGCATTTTTTTTTACTAATTTGCTATAATTCGCTGTCAGTGTGTCTAATCTTGATGGGAACACTATTCTAACTTGGTTTTTGCTGTTCTCAGGAGATAAGGATAAGGAGGAAGCTCAGAAATAATAACTGAGCAGTTGCTGGTAATTGGTGAGTGGGTCTATCTCCGGATAGAGTTTAAGTAGCATATCATGCTACTGTGGTTGACTCTTTTACCATGCATAGTGTAGAAATTGCCATGTTAGAATAATATAGTATGCCTGATGTTGTATGTGAATTATGTGTACACTGTGTGAATGGCACCAGTCGGGCCTAGGGAGACTGGGGACTCGAGACCGTGCCTAGGAGAGGTTAGAGTCCGTATGAGGTCAACCGTGCCTAGGGGAGGTTGGGTCCATAGGCTACTGATTGTAGAGTATAGTGTGAATGATGCATCCCCTGCATCTGGATAACTATACTATGAATTGAGTAGCAGGGAGCTATCGGTAGACTCAAGTCCGATCAGCTAGGAGTCGTGTGCTCGTACAAGCCGCCGATCCTCGTATTGTCTTATTGTATGCTAGTTAGTAGTTAGCAGGTATTGTTGATGTATATAGCTTGTGTGTGGCTTAAGCTATATCTGTTAGATAGATTCCATTCACTTAGCGGTGCGCTAATCCCCCACATATTCTCCCCTTGCAGGTTTAGGTACTGCAAGTCGGGATGAGTGCTGTTGCAGAAGATATGTTTGACAACCCAACTCTGATGTGGACTTTTGTATAAATAATGTTTTGTAATAACGTAACACCGTTGTGTAAACTTAAATGTTATTACTCGGATTAATGTAATGACGTGACATATATAGTGTTTGTAAATAAAGTCTTCCGCTGTGTGTTTAAAAAAAAAAATGGCCGGTGTTACAGTTACAATAACATTTGGTTACATCGCGAGGTACTTGACCTCTATATGATACATTTTACAAACATTGCATTCGTTTTTAAAAGACAAACTTTCATTACATCGAATGTTGACGGCATGCATACCATTTCATAATATATCCAACTATAATTGACTTAATAATAATCTTGATGAACTCAACGACTCGAATACAACGTCTTTCGAAATATGTCATGAATGACTCCAAGTAATATCTCTAAAATGAGCAAATGCACAGCGAAAGATTTCTTTCATACCTGAGAATAAACATGCTTTAAAGTGTCAATCAAAAGGTTGGTGAGTTCATTAGTTTAACATAAATAATCATTTCCATCATTTTAATAGACCACAAGAATTTTATTTCCAGTTCTCATAAATATACGTCCCATGCATAGAGATAAAAAATCATTCATATGGTGAACACCTGGTAACCGACATTAACAAGATGCATATAAGAATATCCCCTATCATTCCGGGAAATCCTTCGGACATGATATAAACAACATCGAAGTACTAAAGCATCTGGTACTTTGGATGGGGTTCGTTAGGCCCAATAGATCTATCTTTAGGATTCGCGTCAATTAGTAGATCGGTTTACTAATTCTTAGGTTACCAAGCAAAAGGGGCATATTCGGCTTCGATCATTCACCCATATAATGTAGTTTCAATTACTTGTATCTATTTCGTAAAATATTTATAAAAATTGCGCATGTATTCTCAGCCCAAAAATATAAAGGGTAAAAAGACAAATGAAACTCACATATTGTATTTCGTAGTAAAAATACATATAACATCATTGAACAAGTGCAAGGTTGGCCTCGGATTCACGAACCTAAATAAATTATATATTTTTATATGTTGGTCAATATTTGTCTAACAAATTAGGTCAAGTCATAGTGTACCACAATCCTAATGCTCGAGACTAATATGCAAAAGTCAACAAAGTCAATTTGACTCAAAATGATTTCCGAAAATTTATACATGATTATTATATAGTTTAAATATAGTCGTTTTATATTTTTAAATATATTTTTTTAACAGAATTATTAGAGTAAATAATATAATTCATTTATTAATAAATAGAATTTCATATTAAAATTTATATAATAAAAATATACTTTTATATATCTTAAGTAATAAAATTTATAACGTACATTTAATATAATATGATAGGTAGTATTAACGTAATTATATTACACGTAGTAAAATATCTTTGTATTACATATTTATTTGATAAAATAACATTGATAACAATAATAAGTAAAAGTTGTATTATTTTGTAATAATAATTATTATTATTATTCTATTGATAAAAATATCAATACTTATATTTACTAAAAATGATATTCCGATAAAATGATAATTCTGATTATAATGACTTTAATATTTACGATACTTTTTAATATTAACTTTAAAATAATAATTTTATTTAAAATGATAATAATAATGATATTTTATAATAACAATGACATTTCTATTAAAATGATAATTTTTGTTAAAATGCTAGTTTTAATGCTAATGATACTTTTAATAATAATAGTAATGATAAAAAAAATAATAAGAACGATAATTTTATCAATATCTTACAATATTTTAATTTTATCATGATACTCATATTCATTATTTCCTAATCGATTCATTTAATAGCTTTTAATCGTCTTTTATATCGCGTTCATATTAATGATAATAATAATAATCATAATAATTAGATGGTACTAATATTAGTTTTAATTATAGTAATACTAATAATAATAAATATTATGATAATATTAATGATAATAATAATAATAATAATAATAATAATACTAATTATAACTTTAACGATAATAACGATAGTAATAATAATAAAATAACAATTTTTAATGATAATACCTTTTAATGATAATAATAATAATAATTATAATAATAATTATAATGATAATAATAATAATAATAATAATAATAATAATAATAATAATAATAATAATAATAATAATAATAATAATAATAATAATAATAATAATAATAATAATAATAATAATTAGATAAAAACTATAACGACGATAATAACGACGATAATAATAATCATTTTTTATAAAATTCAATTGACTATAACTTCTAATCCGTTCATCGAAACCATTAGATATCTAAATGAAAACTTCTTAATTTTTCGCTAGCTTTCCAAGGACATGCATATCTTATACCTTATCTCAACCACAGGTGTAACTAATTCATGATTCAACATAACCTATCTAAGGGCAATATCAAAAGTACAAGCATGCATAATCCTAAGTACTCGAGCACTAGTCAGGGATACACTATTAACATGTAAAAATTAATTTACGAGTACTCACGTATCAATATTGAGATTCAATATTGCAGGAAAGATACGAAGACGCAACGGAGATGATAATCATTAAATTGACCTCACGAGCATACCCATGAACCATACCCATCACCTCCATAGCTATAACCCATAATTTCCTTAGCCCTATCCCGCTCATAAAACCCATGTTGCAATAGCTCGCGCGTACCCATTGTCGTAGTATTTTATGTATAATACTAGTATTATCACTCCTAATAATACTAATACTAATAATAATAAGATTAATAATCTTAATAATAATAATAATAATAATAATAATAATAATAATAATAATAATAATAATAATAATAAATATATAAATATAGAGAGAGTTCGGGAGAGATAGAGAGAAAAATTAATCAAAAATGAAATACGAACGAGCTTTAAGGAGTTGGCCAGTTCACAGGCTCCATGCGATTGCATGGAGTCTCCTAGTATAATTCATACGATCGCATGATTCTGAATTACAGCTCATATCGCACCAAAAATCTTGCCGACACTCTCAACTTATTACTACGTACATAGTTATTATGTATATATATTATTTTAATAAATAATATATTTAATCTTTAGAATTAATTAAATATTATATTATATTTACGTGCGTAGTAAAAATGTAATTTTTACTAAAATGACTCTTACGTTGTCACTCGACTCATGTACCACTTTCGGTTTTTCGAGCGCACTTTCGTACGTTTAGAAAACTAGCTTTTTACGTTAAGCGACGTGTACCTTTAATAATAATTTGACTTATTTATCAAAAATTTACTTTATAAAAATGTATCTTATAAAATTTGAGCGTCGTGGTCATTTGCTTCTATAAATCAATGACTCGTTGTTTACCAAAATATATTATTTTAAATTGGGACGTTTTATGACTAAGTTAAAATATATATATTTTTATTTAGAATCGTAAATTTGTACATAATAAATATATTTGAATTATTTTAACTAATGATATAATATTTAGTCTTTCAAAACCAAATATATTTCAAAATTCGTTTTATATAATTTCACATGTTTTATATAATAGTAGTTATTTTACAAATAATGTTTTTAATATGAAAACTAAATAGTCGGTTTATCGAGGGAGACAAGTTAGTCAAAGTAAAGTACACTTTTGAAATTTAAACGGAAATGATTACTAACTTTTGACTAACTCTCGTTAATGACATTTTTGTAAATCACTTTTACCAAATATTTCGAATGCCGTTAAAAAGGAAAGGTTTTCTAAATCAAAAAGGACCTCTTAACAGAGACTCGTAATCATAATTCAACGTAACTATTAAATCAATCATTTGATAACATTTTCTAATTCCATCGATAATTATTTGAATATATATTTCGAAACAATACGTTTATGTAAAGTATTATACGTTTAATACTTGCTAACGTTTTCAAGTTATAATATATACATATATACATATATCATCATATCCGTTCCTATAATGGTTCGTGAATCTTTGGAATTTGGTCGAGGTTAAATGAATGTATGAACACAGTTTAAAATTCTTGAGATTCAACTTACAAACTTTGCTTATCATGTCGGGAATATATAAAGATTAAAGTTTAAATTTGGTCGGAAATTTCCGGGTTGTCACAAAATATATGTCAAGTTCCGCCACTGAATATGTGGTTCCACTGGTCATTAAACTAAATGACTTTAGCATTTACATTCACTTAATACTTAAAACATATCATTGAACTGTTTCGTTTAAACAAACTCGTGATTCCACAGGTCTTTTCACTAGTTCTAACAATAATAATGCTATATTGTGAGATCTATGATTAACTTTATATAATTATGTTAATATAAATAAATTTACTACGTATATTAATACAATGATAACAATAATGTTAGTTTTTGTTACGTCTATTACTATTATTTTATTTTTTATTTCAATATTAACAATATAACTATTAGACAAAATCTTACGAATAGTACTATTCGCTTTTTCAATTTTCTTAAACTTAACCCCTTTACTTTTATTAAAATACAAATCGAACCCCCACTTTATACTATTTGTTTTTTCAATTTTCACAAACTTAACCCCTTTACTTTTATTAAAATACAAATCGAACCCCACAAACTATTCATATGACTATTAGACAATATCTTATGAATAGTACTATTCGCTTTTTCAATTTTCTCAAACTTAACCCCTTTACTTTTATTAAAATACAAATCAAACCCCCACTTTATACTATTCATTTTTTCAATTTTCACAAACTTAACCCCTTTACTTTTATTAAAATACAAATCGAACCCCACAAACTTAACCCCTATACTTTTATTAAAATACAAATCGAACCCCACAAACTGAACCCCTTTACTTTTATTAAAATACAAATCGAACCCCCACTTTATACGTATATTCTAAATTACCAATATACCTATTAGACAAAATCTTACGAATAGTACTATTTGCTTTTTCAATTTTCACAAACTTAACCCCTTTACTTTTATTAAAATACAAATCGAACCCCCACTTAACGTAACCCCTTTACTTTTATTAAAATACAAATCGAACCCCACAAACTTAACCCCTTTACTTTTATTAAAATACAAATCGAACCTCCACTTTATACATATATTCTAAATTATTATTAATCTCATCACTAACACCAAAAATACTAAATAATAACACCCACCACGCTTTACTGACTTGTACACTGCGCTCAAACAGTAGGACTCACATAGGCCACTACTGTGCTAAATTTTTTTTCCTCCAACGATAAAAGACGCAACTTTCGTAAAAGGAACAACCCTTCAATGCTACCAAAAGATGTCAAAAAACATTCTTTTTTACAAAATAGATCAACTAACTTTTTTTTTATAAATAAAACGCGAACGCTAAAAGAAGAAACTTTCACAAAAGGAACAACCCTTCAGTGTTAGATGTCGAAAAAAAAATTTTTTTTATAAAATAGATCAAGACTTTCTTTTTTTTGAACTCGCATTCAAAACGGAGCCCCCGGTGCAAAGCGAGGGCTCCACAACTAGTTAATAATAATAACATAAAGATAAACTTTAATCCTATATTTTAACAATTTAGATATGCATAAATTATAATGGGGTCTTTTAGTCATTTTAACATCTTTATCTAAAATTATTAACTAATCAATAATTTAAATTCAATCAGTGGTCAAGATTTAATTTAATAAATTATTTAGTTTAATGTTCTAGATTGATAAGGCTAAAAAGGAACATATATTTCATAGCATTATCCCCCAAGAAAGACAAGATTTTAGTTGCAATTGTTCCATTTTCAAGTGATATTCGTTTATATTAAATAAGTGCGAAGACAAAAGGCAGATTCGACAAATTGAAGACAAAAAGGTCCAAAAAGCTCAAAAGTATAAGATACAATTAAAAAGGTTCAAATTATTGATGAAGAACGTCTAAAAATGACAAGAGTACAAGTTACAAAACGCAAAGTACACGATATAAAATAGTACGCAAGGACGTTCGAAAATCCGGAACCGGGACATGAACCAACTCTCAACGCTCGACGCAACGGTGTAAAAATTACGAGTCAACTATGCACAAGAATAAAATATAATATTTAAATAATTCATAATAAGAATAATATTAAATAATAAAAAGTTGTTAATTGAGCATAGTTCAGGGGTTTCATATTTTGCCTATAAGGCGATGATTTACGATCAAAATGAGGGACGACCCTTTTCTATCAAAAATCTATCTTTCTATATTTCTATCGATCCATCTATCTATTATCAATATCAATTATCAATATCTATATTCTATATCTCTATCATAATGTTAACTTAATAAGATATAACAATAATCTTAATTTTAAGTTTAAATTATGATAATAATAAGATTTATGATAGAGATCGTTTGAGTGTGTAAGTCGAAATTCTGTCCGTGTAACGCTACGCTATTTTTAATCATTGTAAGTTATGTTCAACCTTTTTACATTAATGTATCGTAACTAAGTTATTATTATGCTTATTTGAGCCGAAGTAATCGTGATGTTGGGCTAAAATATTAAGAAGGGGTTATTGAACTTTGGACCATAATTAAGGTTTGGGCAAAAGACCGACACTTGTGGAAATTGAACTATTGACTATTAATAGATGGGGGGTATTGTCTAATTGAGTGACAACTCATTGGAGTCTGTCGAACCTATCTTCAAATTAATTAACCTAATAATTAATAATGATTATGGTTGTCCTATTTAGTGATGTTCATATGGAATCTGTTATAATCATTTAATTAATCAATTGGGTTGGGTAATTGATTATTCATTCTGATCAAGTGGATGAATTAATATTCATAAACTAATTAAAACAGGGGTGGATTACATACAGTGATAACTGGTGTAATTGTTGACAGAAGTGATAACTGCGTCACAGTTTAAATCCTTAATCAGTTGGAATATTTGACTTCGGGTATAAGGGTAATTTGACGAGGATACTCGCACTTTATATTTATGACCGATGGACTATTATGGACAAAAACCAGATAGACGTATCAAATAAACCAGGACAAAGGACAATTAACCCATGGTAATAAATTAAAATCAACACGTCAAACATCATGATTACGGAAGTTTAAATAAGCATAATTCTTTTATTGTATTTCTCATCGTATCTTTATTTACTGTCATTTTATTACTCGCAATTTTATTTACTGTCATTTTATTTATTGTCATTATTTTACGCACTTTAATTATCGTCATTTATCTTTGCGCTTAAAATATAGAATCGACAAACCGGTCATTAAACGGTAAAACCCCCCTTTTATAATAATATTACTACTTATATAATTATATATATTTTGTATAAATATAGTTTTATAAAAATATAGTACGTAATCACTAGCTCCCTGTGGAACGAACCGGACTTACTAAAAACTACACTACTCTACGATTAGGTACACTGCCTATAGTGTTGTAGCAAGGTTTAGGTATATCCCATCCGTAAATTAATAAAACTTGTGTAAAATTTCGTCGAATTTCGTATTAAAAATAAACACTATTTCGTACCCCTCGCGACACACATCAAGTTTTTGGCGCCGCTGCCGGGGAGCACTAAAACGCTATATTTTTAATTTATATTTGCAAAAATATAAAAAAAAACATTTAAAAAAAAAACGTAAAAAAAACAAAAACAAAAACGTAAAAAAAAAAAAAAAACGTAAAAAAAAAAATTATAAAAAAAAAATATATTTTTTTTAAGATTTTGTCTATAAAAAAAATTTTTTTTAGTTTTATTACCTTTAGATTTTTAGACTATATTCGCAACTTTTAGTATTAAGTTTAGTTTTGCCATAGTTATTTTTACTTCTAGAATTTTTAGTTTTGCCGTAAAATCCCTCAAGTGCTTTTTCTTTAGACTAAGATTTAGGTGCCTTAAAATTTTGCGACGCTATTTTTCGTGCTACTTTCTTATTTTTATTTATCTTTCGACGCCGTTTACCTATGTATCAATTACAATTCCAATTAGTAATCTCTATTTGTAGTTTTAATTTTAAGATAGTGATAGTTATAAGGTTGGATTAACCGCGTGTTTACAAACCACTCTTCATCTTTTTCATTTTTCGACACTTTTCGACGCGCAATCTTTTTCTCTCTTATTTCTCGCCATTCTAGTTTTTAGGACTTAGAATTTTTTCTACTTCTTCTCTAAATTTCTTAAAATTACGAAAATTTATTTTAAGTGGTTAAATTGATAGACATCAAAATTTTCTGGTTCGTAGTAATAGTTGGATTTGTACGTGGACCGGGTTGTTGGAGCCAAACAGTCCTCAATTATATTGAGACCAAACGAATCCTGCCCCTCTGCTGCATCTTTTGGCTATTCGAAACGTGGGCAAAAAATCAGAAAAGTCTATTAATTGGATAGCTTATTTAAGTTTTTCTTATTATTTTTTATAACTAATAGGATATTCTGTGAATGCACCGAGCAAAACGTTCGCCGCCGGTCATACGTTCACCACCTGTAACTCGATCAAGACATCGTTTAACGAATATCGCCGCCGTTGATTTTTCTTTAGAATCGTCATCAAGTCGACCAAATCCTCAAACTCAAATTTCCGATAATCCAGTTTTTGAAACAAACCTCACAATTGAGAATTCGGAGAATATTCAGGAACGGTTTGTAGATCCCGAACTATTAAACTTTCCTCCGGAACCACCAATCATTCAAACAGAGATTGTTGAGGAAAGAAACCATTAAATCAGAAACCTCTAGTGATTCAGATACAACACTTCCAATCATGGAAAATCTAGAACCTCTAAGTATGGAAGACCGAATGAGAGCTACACGCACGGGCCAAGGTCATGCCATTATTAAACCAGAAGTTAATGCTCCAGATTATGAAATCAAAGGACAAATTCTACACATGGTGACTAATCAATGCCAATTCAGTGGTGCGCCGAATGAAGACCCAAACGAACATCTTCGTACGTTTAATAGAATTTGTACACTATTCAAAATCCGAGAAGTGGAGGATGAACAGATCTATCTCATGTTATTTCCCTGGACCTTAAAGGGAGAAGCCAAAAATTGGTTAGAATCGTTACCTGAAGGGGCGATTGATACATGGGATGTTTTAGTAGAAAAATTTCTTAAACAATTCTTTCCGGCATCTAAAGCCGTGAGACTTCAAGGAAAAATTGTTACGTTCGCGCAAAAGCCAAATGAAACATTATATGAGGCGTGGACAAGATTCGGAAGGATGTTGAGAGGATGTCCTCAACACGGTTTAGACACTTACCAAATAGTACAAATATTCTACCAAGGTGTCAACGTTGCTACACGAAAAGACATCGACATAACAGCTGGTGGTTCCATTATGAAGAAAACCGCAACTGAAGCTTACAAAATTATTGATTACACAGCCTCCCACTCTCATGAGTGGCACCAAGAGAAAGATATATATCGTTCATCTAAAGCGGCTAGAGCCGATTCTAGCCATAACTTTGATTCCGTTTCCGCAAAAATAGATGCTTTCGAGAGACGAATGGAAAAGATGAATAAAGATATTCACGCAATACGAATTAGTTGTGAGCAATGCGGTGGACCACACTTAATGAAAGACTGTCACATTGAACAAACGATGGAACAACGTGAGAATGTTGTCTACATGAACCAAAGGCTGGAAAATAGCTATCAGAATAATTATCAACCGCCAAGGCCAAACTTCAATCGAAATCAAAACATTCTTTACAATCCAAAAGGACCCGACAATAACTCGTATAACCAACAAGGTCCGAATAACCAACCAACTCAAAACAACACTTTCAATCAACAAAGACCTGGCTTGTATAAACCACCACAATAAACCGACGAGAAGAAGTCAAATCTGGAAGAAGTGGTATTTAAGCTAGTTGAATCTCAAACACAATTTATTGAAACTCAAACCCAAACGAACGAGAGATTTGATCAGTCATTAAGAACTCAACAAGCTTCCATTTTGAATCTAGAAAAACACGTAGGTACTCTTGCTAGCATGATGAGTGAGAGGGAACAAGGAAAGCTACCGAGTAATACTGAAGTAAATCCTCGGAATGAGAATGTTAACATGATATCAACAAATTCTGAAAAACCAATACCAGAAGTTGGGGAGGTTTTAGATGTAAGTAACAATGAAGAAGTTACACCACCACCACCACCCGAGTATGTAAAGCCAGTGGTGGCACCATACAGACCACCCATCCCGTTTCCAAGAAAAGGAGTTGAGTATGAGCAAGTAATAGGTAATAAAGTTTGTGATACCTCTGGAAAGAAGAAGAAGAAGAATAAAAAAGTGCAAGAAACAAAAACAGTAGAAGTAAACCCGGTGAAGACAGTTCCACCAAATCCTCCACCTAGGGTAGGTGATCCGGGTGAATTTATTGTTCCTTGTCTACTTAGTGACTGTGTCATGTATGATGCACTAGCAGATTTAGGTTCAAGTGTGAGTGTTATGCCTCTTTCATTATATAAGAGATTAGGTGTAGGTGAGTTAACTCCAACGGATATGAGTGTTCGACTCCTTGATCAAACCATTAAGCACCCAGTTGGAATTGCTGACAACCTACCCGTTCAAGTAGGTAATTTAACCTTTCTAGTCGAATTCATTGTCATTGACATAGAAGAGGACTCAAACGTTCCTCTAATTTTAGGTCGACTATTCTTAGCGTCCACCGGGGCGTTATTTGATGTAAGAAAGGGTAGAATGACACTTAGTAATGATGAGAAATCGATCACCTTTATGATTCGACAGTCTAAATCTCCACCAACCAAAACTGTTGAACCAGCGGAAACGATTGGTAAGAACCATGTTGTTTTACCAACTCCAACGGTAGTACTTAGCAATAATAAAACGCCTAAGTGTGGGGAAGATGAAGTAACACCTAATGATGACTTGATAACAAAGAACCCCGTTATTGATACGAAATTAAATGACCCCGTTATTAATAGTTCAATGAAGAAACTTATTAAACGGATTCGCGATGCTAGAACCAAGGGGAACTTTAAGTTATGTAACCGGTTAGTATCCAATCTATCACCTAAAGAAAAGGAGAAACTAGTTGAAATTGTGGATATTACACAGGAATCCGACCAATGGCTTAAAGAAAAAGTCACGGATATGCAAGTTGATTATGGACCAAGAGAAATTGACGATGAAGCTAATCACAATTTCGACACCACAGCTACCTAAGTGTGGGGAGATTTAAGTGTTCTAAAAAAATGCTATCTAGAATTAGTTGTTCTGTTCTCGTGTAGTTCCGAGAATGGAATCCGATTGGTCTTTTCCGCTAGCAGACACTAAAGAACTAGTTTTCTCCCTCCATTCTGAATTTTTGTTTTGTAGGTTTTTTATGAAATTAATATGCATTTTAATTTAAGTTTTTAAAAACAAAATTTACTTTAATTCATTAAGTTGAAAAAATGATTTCTAAAATTCGTCGTGAGTTGAAGACTAGGTCATTAAGCCGAAATTACTTTACCCGAGGGCGGGGCGACAAATTTTGTTATCATTATTTTTAATTTTATTGATTTAAAGTATGCCAAAAATATTATACTTTATAAATTTTTGAAAAGTGGGGTTATAAACCAAACTTCAAAAATATATATATATATATATATGTTTGTATTTTATCTTATGTACAAAACAGGGTAAAACAACGCACTTTCAAAGACTGTCATTAAAGTTCAGCAAAAGGTACTAATTTTGACGACAAGACGCAAAACAACAAATATGATATAACAAATGAAGGAATGAACGATGAGGCGCCATCTATCATTCGACGAGCTTTGTAATTACAAACTCGGTATTTTTAATCACTTTTCTACGCTAATCACCCTCATGAATTTAAATTATAGTCTGATTTCATGCAAATGAGGGCATTGCATGATCTTAAGTGTGGGGAAGGGTTATAAATTCTCTCAGGTTTATACTTGGTTTATTTGCCAAATTTTGTGAAAAATTGAAAATTTTTCAATTAAATGAAGTCAAAATCATGTTTATACATATTTATGAACGGTGAAAACTAGGTGATAATACCGAAATTATCGGAAAGGACATAAATTGAGAAACAACCTAAAACGCTTGAATTCATTTAAAATGGGATAGAAGAGAATAAAAAGGCAAAGAAAAGAATAAATAAAAGCTAAGTGTGGGGAGAATGTACCAAGTTATTCAATTAAAAACTATCTATCACATTTTTGTATAAGAATTATTGCAGGTACTTTTGCTTTGGACGATACTAATCAGTTTTACCCGGTTTACTGTAATATATTTTAAAGAAAGATGGATCTACACGATGAATCAATTCCATCATTAAAAGGAAGTAAAGTCTTCCGAAAAAGACACGCGCTTCTTGATTTAGGTCATGAAGTTGTCGTCCAGACCAGCTGTAGGTTGACGAAAAATCTAGAAAAGTCATCTCTAAAATCAGCAGGAAATCCACGGACCTCAGCATCAAACAGGGTCGCCATGTGGTCAGATTTATCCTAACCATGAGAAGGATTTATCTCGCATAATGGGGGGCACCGTGCAAATTAGCTTGATAAGACTAATGAATCAAATCCCCAGAAAGGATAATCTCCTTAAAGATCAAAAATCAGCTTTTAAGACTGATATTACTCAATCCTAGAGATTGACCTTAAAGATTGAGAATTACAAACTCATGGAATTCAATGATATCTAAACTCGAGCTTGAACGAGAAAATATTTTGATCAAAAATACAAACCGATTTATTTTCTGAAAAACCATTTTCAATGCGTTCATTACCATTGAACGTAAAATTCTAAGAAATTCACCTGAAATTCATTAGGTCACCTGAACCAAATCGGGTGTCAACCGTAAGAACGGTGGTTGCATAGCATGGTCGGAGACAGGACCTTGTGCCAGACCGAAAAATCATAGGATGATCTTTACTATCGCTCCTACCAAGGATAGTTCTAGCATCCGACACGTTAAAAGACCATAATCATCTGCATGTCACGGGACATTGCCTTAACAGTTTCTTGTTCATCGCTTTCCTTTACAACCGGACGGTAGTTTACCGAAAGGTAATATACGGAACAAGTAAACTGGATGTGTGCTTTCCGATACCGGGATAGCAGTGGATTACACGAACCTAAAAGTTTTAGCCAAAATATTGATCCACAAATATATTTTGCAACACCGATGATGGATCAAATCAGAAAACTTATCTAGGGTAAAAGCTAGAATGAATTTTCAAAAGATCAAATGTTTTCATAAAGATCCAATTTCCTTAATGGATCTAAATTTTTATAGTCATGTGGGACTGTAAACCATATCGTTACTACCATTGTTTATACCGCCATATCAAAATCACTGATGTACAAAGTGTGAAGAATAAAGAAGTGATTCTAGTATTTCAAGACTATATTGCTTGAGGACAAGCAACGCTCAAGTGTGGGGATATTGATAAGGCTAAAAAGGAACATATATTTCATAGCATTATCCCCCAAGAAAGACAAGATTTTAGTTGCAATTGTTCCATTTTCAAGTGATATTCGTTTATATTAAATAAGTGCGAAGACAAAAGGCAGATTCGACAAATTGAAGACAAAAAGGTCCAAAAAGCTCAAAAGTACAAGATACAATTAAAAAGGTTCAAATTATTGATGAAGAACGTCTAAAAATGACAAGAGTACAAGTTACAAAACGCAAAGTACACGATATAAAATAGTACGCAAGGACGTTCGAAAATCCGGAACCGGGACATGAACCAACTCTCAACGCTTGACGCAACGGTGTAAAAATTACGAGTCAACTATGCACAAGAATAAAATATAATATTTAAATAATTCATAATAAGAATAATATTAAATAATAAAAAGTTGTTAATTGAGCATAGTTCAGGGGTCGTAAATGAAAATTCAATTTCATATTTTGCCTATAAGGCGATGATTTACGATCAAAATGAGGGACGACCCTTTTCTATCAAAAATCTATCTTTCTATATTTCTATCGATCCATCTATCTATTATCAATATCAATTATCAATATCTATATTCTATATCTCTATCATAATGTTAACTTAATAAGATATAACAATAATCTTAATTTTAAGTTTAAATTATGATAATAATAAGATTTATGATAGAGATCGTTTGAGTGTGTAAGTCGAAATTTTGTCCGTGTAACGCTACGCTATTTTTAATCATTGTAAGTTATGTTCAACCTTTTTACATTAATGTATCGTAACTAAGTTATTATTATGCTTATTTGAGCCGAAGTAATCGTGATGTTGGGCTAAAATATTAAGAAGGGGTTATTGAACTTTGGACCATAATTAAGGTTTGGGCAAAAGACCGACACTTGTGGAAATTGAACTATTGACTATTAATAGATGGGGGGTATTGTCTAATTGAGTGACAACTCATTGGAGTCTGTCGAACCTATCTTCAAATTAATTAACCTAATAATTAATAATGATTATAGTTGTCCTATTTAGTGATGTTCATATGGAATCTGTTATAATCATTTAATTAATCAATTGGGTTGGGTAATTGATTATTCATTCTGATCAAGTGGATGAATTAATATTCATAAACTAATTAAAACAGGGGTGGATTACATACAGTGATAACTGGTGTAATTGTTGACAGAAGTGATAACTGCGTCACAGTTTAAATCCTTAATCAGTTGGAATATTTGACTTCGGGTATAAGGGTAATTTGACGAGGATACTCGCACTTTATATTTATGACCGATGGACTATTATGGACAAAAACCAGATAGACGTATCAAATAAACCAGGACAAAGGAAAATTAACCCATGGTAATAAATTAAAATCAACACGTCAAACATCATGATTACGGAAGTTTAAATAAGCATAATTCTTTTATTGTATTTCTCATCGTATCTTTATTTACTGTCATTTTATTACTCGCAATTTTATTTACTGTCATTTTATTTATTGTCATTATTTTACGCACTTTAATTATCGTCATTTATCTTTGCGCTTAAAATATAGAATCGACAAACTGGTCATTAAACGGTAAAACCCTCCTTTTATAATAATATTACTACTTATATAATTATATATATTTTGTATAAATATAGTTTTATAAAAATATAGTACGTAATCACTAGCTCCCTGTGGAACGAACCGGACTTACTAAAAACTACACTACTCTACGATTAGGTACACTGCCTATAGTGTTGTAGCAAGGTTTAGGTATATCCCATCCGTAAATTAATAAAACTTGTGTAAAATTTCGTCGAATTTCGTATTAAAAATAAACACTATTTCGTACCCCTCGTGACACACATCATAGATTAATGTTAGTTATGTAATAAAAAATTTCATATATATATATATATATATATATATATATATATATATATATATATATATATATATATATATATATATAAAGGTTCTAATGTAGGCTTTGATGATAAGGAAAATAGTAATAAACTGTTTCGTTTAAACAAACCCGTAATTTCACGGGTCATTTTACTAGTTAATTATAAAATTATAATGTAATAATGATAACTCTAATATATGTCTAGTGCAATAGAATAGAGGTTCTGGTTTGTTTACACATTCCTCTATTACATAATTGCGCCGTCGAATATTTTTATACAATTTGGGCTCTCTTTAATGTACTAACTGCTATAATAACTCTGTAAATTTTGGAGTATCTTTTATTTGGTTTTTTTGTTAAATGGAATGGGGTGAAGTTTAGAATTAATATAAAAAATCAACATCAATTACTGTATAATACTACATGCTAGCAAAAAATTCATTGGTATCAAATGACCCCATAGATTCACATGTGGCTCTGCCACTGCACATAACATCGTTCGTCGAGATCACACAGTGATATAGTGTCTAGACTGTTCATCGAATTCACTATATTTCGTACGTCGATAACATTGAGGTGGTTGGTTGTGACCAATTGTCGGTCCACTTAACATCGTGCGTCGCTGGTCGCCCCGGGGATATAGTGTTTGGGATCGTTTGTAGTGACCCGAACTTTTTCATGTTTATATATATTAAATGAAATTGTTATTTACATGATTAAGTGTTTCCAACATGATAAGCAATCAAACTTGTTAAGACTTGATTAATTAAAATAGGTTTCATATAGACAATTGACCACCCAAGTTGACCGGTTATTCACGAACGTTAAAACTTGTAAAAACTATATGAGGACATATATATGGATATATATATATAGTTAACATGATATTATGATAATTAAACATATCATTAAGTATATTAACAATGAACTACATATGTAAAAACAAGACTACTAACTTAATGATTTTGAAACAAGACATATATGTAACGATTATCGTTGTAACGACATTTAATGTATATATATCATATTAAGAGATATTCATACATCATAATATCATGATAATATAATAATTTAAAATCTCATTTTATATTATAAACATTGGGTTAACAACATTTAACAAGATCGTTAACCTAAAGGTTTCAAAACAACACTTACATGTAACGACTAACGATGACTTAACGACTCAGTTAAAATGTATATACATGTAGTGTTTTAATATGTATTCATACACTTTTGAAAGACTTCAAGACACTTATCAAAATACTTCTACTTAACAAAAATGCTTACAATTACATCCTCGTTCAGTTTCATCAACAATTCTACTCGTATGCACCCGTATTCGTACTCATACAATACACAGCTTTTAGATGTATGTACTATTGGTATATACACTCCAATGATCAGCTCTTAGCAGCCCATATGAGTCACCTAACACATGTGAGAACCATAATTTGGCAACTAGCATGAAATATCTCATAAAATTACAAAAATATGAGTAATCATTCATGACTTATTTACATGAAAACAAAATTACATATCCGTTATATCTAATCCATACAACAACGACCAAAAACACCTACAAACACTTTCATTCTTCAATTTTCTTCATCTAATTGATCTCTCTCAAGTTCTATCTTCAAGTTCTAAGTGTTCTTCATAAATTCTACAAGTTCTAGTTTCATAAAATCAAGAATACTTCCAAGTTTGCTAGCTTACTTCCAATCTTATAGACTGATCATCCAACCTCAAGAAATCTTTCTTATTTACAGTAAGATATCTTTCTAATACAAGGTAAGACTCATATTCAAACTTTGATTCAATTTCTATAACTATAACAATCTTATTTCGAGTGGAAATATTACTTGAACTTGTTTTCGTGTCATGATTCTACTTCAAGAACTTTCAAGCCATCCAGGATCCTTTGAAGCAAGATCCATTTGTCTCTTTTCCAGTAGGTTTATCCACAAAACTTGAGAGAGTTCATAACATCATTCGATTCATACATATAAAGCTATCTTATTCGAAGGTTTAAACTTGAAATCACTAGAACATAGTTATGGGTAAAACAAGATTGGATATTTTTTGATTTTTGTAGCTACGGGAAATATTAACAATTCTATACAAATCATATCCTAGCTAACTTATATTGTATTATACATGTATTCTAATATATTATGTAATCTTGGGATACCATAGACACGTATGCAAATGTTTTGACATATCATATCGACCCATGTGTATATATTATTTGGAACAACCATAGACACTCTATATGCAGTAATGTGGGAGTTAGCTATATAGGGTTGAGGTTGATTCCAAAAATATATATACTTTGAGTTGTGATCTAGCCTGAGACGTGTATACACTAGATCGTGGATTGATTCAAGATAATATATATCAATTTTTTTCTCTACATCTAACTTTGGACAACTAGTTGTAGGTTACTAACGAGGACAGCTGACTTAATAAACTTAAAACATCAAAATGTATTAAAAGTGTTGTAAATATATTTTGAATATACTTTGATATATATGTACATATTTGTTATAGGTTCGTGAATCGACCAGTGGCCAAGTCTTACTTCCCGACGAAGTAAAAATCTATGAAAGTGAGTTATAGTCCCACTTTTAAAATCTAATATTTTGGGATGAGAATACATGCAGTTTTTTAAATGTTTTACGAAATAGACACAAGTAATCGAAACTACATTATATGGTTGAATGATCGAAGCCGAATATGCCCCTTTTGCTTGGTAACCTAAGAATTAGTAAACCGATCTACTAATTGACGCGAATCCTAAAGATAGATCTATTGGGCCTAACGAACCCCATCCAAAGTACCGGATGCTTTAGTACTTCGAATTCGTTTTTATCATGTCCGAAGGATTTACCGGAATGATAGGGGATGTTCTTATATGCATCTTGTTAATGTCGGTTACCAGGTGTTCACCATATGATTGATTTTTATCTCTATGTATGGGATGTATATTGAAATATGAAATCTTGTGGTCTATTATTATGATTTGATAACATATAGGTTAAACCTATAACTCACCAACATTTTTGTTGACGTTTAAAGCATGTTTATTCTCAGGTGATTATTAAGAGCTTCCGCTGTTGTATGCTAGTATATGGACAAGATTTGGAGTCAGCATGCTTGTATAATATTGTTTAAAACTGCATTCGAAATTTACTTTGTTGTAACAAATTAATATTGTAAACCAATATGTATTGGTAGTGTGTAAGTGTGATATTTTTAGATTATCATTTCTGATAATCTAGGTGGTGTCCTTTTAACCTTGTCGATAAAATAAAGGTTATGGTTTGTTTTAAAAAAGAATGCAGTCTTTGAAAAAAAACGTCTCATATAGAGGTCAAAACCTCGCAACGAAATCAATTAATATGGAACGTTTATAATCAATATGAACGGGACATTTCAGTTGGTATCCGAGCGTTGGTCTTAGAGAACCAGAATTTTGCATTAGTGTGTCTTATCGAGTTTGTTAGGATGCATTAGTGAGTCTGGATTTCGACCGTGTTTACTTGAAAAATGATTGCTTAACAAATTTTGTTGGAAACTATATATTTTTAACATGTGAATATTATGTGATATATTAATCTCTTAACGTGTTTGATATTATGTGATAGATGTCTACCTCTAAAACAAGTCCCATTGACTCACCTAATAATAATGAAGAGTCAAATGCAAATTGGAATGATTCGCGAACTGATTCACAAGTTCCCGAAGAGGAACCGGAAGAAGAGTCGGAACCGGAAGAAGAATCAGAACCGGAAGAAGAAATAGAACCAGTGGGGGAAATAATAAAACGGTTAAGTAGAAGAAAATCCTCAACCAACCGACCAAAGTTAATTATGGTCAATGGTGTTTCCGCCAAGGAAGCAAAGTATTGGGAGGATTACCAATTCTCCGATGAATCGGATCCCGACAAGGATTCCGATGATGTTATAGAAATTACCCCAACACAATTTAATAAGGCAAAAGAGAACAATAAGGGAAAGGGCATAAAAATAGAGAAATTTGATTCCAAACCCGATGAACTTTATATGTATCGTCAACACCCGTATTTCTTAAGTTGTGACAATAACCCGGGAACCTCTAAACCACCAGGTTTTTCTAAACCAATGTGGAAAACGACGGCTCGTATTAGGGGAACATCATATATCCCTAGAAACTTGGCAAAACGAACCAAAACCGAAGAAGAAGAAACTAGCGAGTCCGAATAAGATAGTTGTATTCGTGTGGTGTAATATATGTAATATAGTGTGCTTATGCTTTATGATATATGTAAAAATTGCTTGTATTAATAAGTATTTTTTTATGAATCTAATCCTTATCTATTTTACAGTATAAAAACAAAATGGACGTTAAGGGTAGACAACTGAATATTTTAGAAGACCTACCAGAGGATATGATTGAGGAAATCCTGTCTAGAGTCGGTCAGAATTCATCAGCACATTTAGTTATGGCGAAATTAACTTGTCAAACATTTGAAAGACTTTCCGGAAATGCCATAGTTTATAAAAGGCTTTCCTTTGATAGGTGGGGTATATCACATTGGGGAGACCGTAAGTTACGCCGTATTTTCTTTAAAGCATTAAATGCGGGGAACCAAAATGCAATTTTACGCTACGTGTTAAGAACCTATTTTGACTCAACATATCCCAACATATGATTTCGTGAATTAGAAAGAGCTTCTAACATGCAACATAAAGAAGCATGTTATGCTTACGGGTTAGTGATGTTCGCTTCTTACCAAAGTGAGAAAAAGAATATCGAATTGCAACTTTTAAATAAAACCTTCCCACAAGTGACGGATTCAGTAGTTGGGGTGAGAAACAAGGTTTTTAGATTATTACGGGGCTGTTGGACATTACGAAACCCTCGTCCTTTTGACAACGTTACAACATGTTGCCTAGCCAATGGTCATAACAGTTATTTTCCACAAGACCAAGGATGGGAAGTCGTCTTAGTAAAACCAGAATGCATGACTTGTTTCTGGACTTATGAATTACGTGTCTTTATTTCCTTTGCTGAACAACTTGCGTATTAACTAGATTTATCTTCAAAACTGTCCTGTATCATAGTGTACTATATTTCATGTTATATGTAATATAGCGAAGTTGTAATTTGAAGAATATTTGTATGTGATATATTATTATAATCAGTTTATCATATGGAATTGTAGTAGTTGAATTGTATATTAGCTAAAAAGTATGAACTTAACGGGTAGGTAGTACCCGAATTTAAACTTATAAAACGCTAATATGAAGAAAAAGCTTTTATAAATGAGTTCATATTATGCTACGAAATACTATTGGCTACTCTTAATATTCTGTATGATTAACTCGATTTAGTTGTCTATTTTGAAGGAAATGGCACCGACTACTCGACACACCATGAATATGAATGAAGAGGAATTTCGTACCTTTCTTGCTGCAAACATAGCCGCAGTACAGGCTGCGCTACATACCAACAATAACGCTGAATCTAGCAATGCAGCTAAAGGCGCAAGAAATCGTGTAGGATGCACCTACAAAGAATTCACTGCCTGCAAACCTTTGGAATTTGATGGAACCGAAGGACCAATTGGATTGAAACGGTGGACCGAGAAAGTAGAATCGGTTTTTGCCATAAGTAAGTGTACTGAAGAGGACAAAGTTAAGTATGCTACGCATACCTTCACAGGTACTGCGTTAACGTGGTGGAACACCTATCTTGAACATGTAGGACAAAATGTTGTTTACGCACTACCGTGGTCGGCATTCAAGCAATTGATGAACGAGCAGTACCGTCCTAGAAACGAAGTCAATAAACTCAAGGCAGAACTTAGAGAGTTATGAACACAAGGGTTCGACATTACCACATATGAACGATGATTCACAGAGTTGTGCCTATTGTGCCCGGGAGCATTCGAAGATGAAGAAGAGAAGATCGACGCGTTTGTAAAAGGGTTACCAGTAAGGATTCAAGAAGATGTAAGTTCACACGAGCCCACTTCTATACAGAAGGCAAGTCAAATGGCTCATAAACTCATAAATCAGATTGAGGGAAGAATTAAAGAGTAGGTAGCCGAAGAAACCAACACGAAACAACTCAAGAGGAAGTGGGAGAAAAACGGTGACAAGAGTCACCAGTACAATAACAATAACAATTACAACCACAATCGCAACAACTATCCCAACAACTGCAACAACAATCGCAACAATAACCGCAATCCTAACAATAACTACAACAAACATCCCAACAACAACAACAACTACAACAACCGTTTCAACAACAATAACAATCCCAACAACAACCTCAATAACAACAACGGCAACAAAAACCAAAAACAGCCATGTCATAGGTGTAAAGAAAATCACCAGGAGTTTTGCACGACATTTTGCAACAGGTGTAAAAGAAATGGTCATAGCGCGACAAAGTGTGAGGTCTATGGACCAAAGTTTAACAGAACTAAGGGAGCAAATAATGCCGGAACAAGTAATGCCGAAACGAATAGTGTCGGAGCAAGTAATACCAACGCTGTTTGTTATAAATGTGGAAAACCGGGCCACATTATTAGAAATTTCCCGAATCAGGGGAATACTAATGGGCAGGGCCGTGGAAGAGTTTTCAATATTAATGCGGCAGAAGCACATGAAGACCCGGAGCTTGTTACAAGTACGTTTCTTATTGACGATAAATCTTCTTATGTTTTATTTGATTCGGGTGCGGATAGAAGCTATATGAGTAGAGAATTTTGTGCTAAATTAAGTTGCCCATTGACGCCTTTGGATAGTAAATTTTTACTCGAATTAGCAAATGGTAAATTAATTTCAGCAGATAATATATGTCGGAATCGAGAAATTAAACTGGTTAGCGAAACATTTAAGATTGACTTGATACCAGTAGAGTTAGGGAGTTTTGATGTGATAATCGGTATGGACTGGTTGAAAGAAGTGAAAGCAGAGATCGTTTGTTACAAAAATGCAATTCGCATTATACGAGAAAAAGGAAAACCCTTAATGGTGTACGGAGAAAAGAGCAACGCAAAGTTAAATCTTATTAGTAACCTGAAGGCACAAAAACTAATAAGAAAAGGTTGCTATGCTGTGCTAGCACATGTCGAGAAAGTCAATTCTGAAGAAAAGAACATCAATGATATTCCAGTCACAAAAGAATTTCCCGATGTATTTCTGAAAGAATTACCGGGACTACCTCCACACCGATCCGTTGAATTTCAAATAGACCTTGTACCGGGAGCTGCACCAATAGCTCGTGCTCCATACAGACTCACACCTAGCAAAATGAAGGAACTTCAGAGCCAATTACAAGAACTTTTAGAGCGTGGTTTCATTCGACCAAGCACATCACCGTGGGGAGCTCCTGTTTTGTTTGTCAAGAAGAAAGATGGTACATTCAGGTTGTGTATCGACTACTGAGAGTTGAACAAACTTACCATCAAGAACCGCTACCCACTACCGAGAATCACGACTTATTTGATCAACTACAAGGCTCGTATGTTTATTCGAAGATCGATTTACGTTCTGGATATCATCAAATGCGGGTGAAGGAGGATGATATTCCAAAGACTTCTTTTAGGACGCGTTACGGTCATTACGAGTTTATGGTTATGCCATTTGGATTGACTAACGCACCAGCTGTGTTCATGGACCTCATGAACCGAGTGTGTGGGCCATATCTTGATAAGTTTGTCATTGTTTTCATCGATGGCATACTTATTTACTCGAAGAATGATCAAGAGCACGAAGAACACTTGAGAAAAGTGCTAGAGTTGTTAAGGAAAGAAAAACAAGTTTTCAAAGTGTGCATTTTGGTTGGAAGAAGTTCAATTCCTCGGTCACATAGTGAACAAAGAAGGTATTCGGGTGGATCCAGCAAAGATTGAAACCGTTGAAAAGTGGGAAACCCCGAAAACTCCGAAACACATACGCCAGTTTTTAGGACTAGCTGGTTACTACAGAAGGTTCATCCAAGACTTTTTCAGAATAGCAAAACCCTTGACTGCATTAACGCATAAAGGGAAGAAATTTGAATGGAAGGATGAACAAGAGAAAGTGTTTCAGTTATTGAAGAAAAAGTTAACTACGGCACCTATATTGTCATTACCTGAAGGGAATGATGATTTTGTGATATATTGTGACGCCTCAAAGCAAGGTCTCGGTTGTGTATTAATGCAACGAACGAAAGTAATTGCTTATGCGTCTAGACAATTGAAGATTCACGAACAAAATTATACGACGCATGATTTGGAATTAGGCGTGGTTGTTTTTGCATTAAAGACTTGGAGGCACTACTTATATGGGGTCAAAAGTATTATATTTACCGACCACAAAAGTCTTCAACACATATTTAATCAGAAACAACTGAATATGAGGCAGCGTAGGTGGATTGAATTGTTGAATGATTACGACTTTGAGATTCGTTACCACCCGGGGAAGGCAAATGTGGTAGCTGACGCCTTGAGCAGGAAGGACAGAGAACCTATTCGAGTAAAATCTATGAATATAATGATTCACAATAACCTTACTACTCAAATAAAGGAGGCGCAACAAGGAGTTTTAAAAGAGGGAAATTTAAAGGATGAAATACCCAAAGGATCGGAGAAGCATCTTAATATTCGGGAAGACGGAACCCGGTATAGGGCTGAAAGGATTTGGGTACCAAAATTTGGAGATATGAGAGAAATGGTACTTAGAGAAGCTCATAAAACCAGATACTCAATATATCCTGGAACGAGGAAGATGTACAAGGATCTCAAGAAACATTTTTGGTGGCCGGGTATGAAAGCCGATGTTGCTAAATATGTAGGAGAATGTTTGACGTGTTCTAAGGTCAAAGCTGAGCATCAGAAACCATCAGGTCTACGTCAACAACCCGAAATCCCGGAATGGAAATGGGAAAACATTACCATGGATTTCATCACTAAATTGCCAAGGACTGCAAGTGGTTTTGATACTATTTGGGTAATAGTTGATCGTCTCACCAAATCAGCACACTTCCTGCCAATAAGAGAAGATGACAAGATGGAGAAGTTAGCACGACTGTATTTGAAGGAAGTCGTCTCCAGACATGGAATACCAATCTCTATTATCTCTGATAGGGATGGCAGATTTATTTCAAGATTCTGGCAGACATTACAGCAAGCATTAGGAACTCGTCTAGACATGAGTACTGCCTATCATCCACAAACTGATGGGCAGAGCGAAAGGACGATACAAACGCTTGAAGACATGCTACGAGCATGTGTTATTGATTTCGGAAACAGTTGGGATCGACATCTACCGTTAGCAGAATTTTCCTACAACAACAGCTACCATTCAAGCATTGAGATGGCGCCGTTTGAAGCACTTTATGGTAGAAAGTGCAGGTCTCTGATTTGTTGGAGTGAAGTGGGAGATAGACAGATTACGGGTCCAGAGATAATACAAGAAACTACCGAGAAGATCATCCAAATTCAACAACGGTTGAAAACCGCCCAAAGTCGACAAAAGAGCTACGCTGACATTAAAAGAAAAGATATAGAATTTGAAATTGGAGAGATGGTCATGCTTAAAGTTGCACCTTGGAAAGGCGTTGTTCGATTTGGTAAACGAGGGAAATTAAATCCAAGGTATATTGGACCATTCAAGATTATTGATCGTGTAGGACCAGTAGCTTACCGACTTGAGTTACCTCAACAACTCGCGGCTGTACATAACACTTTCCACGTCTCGAATTTGAAAAAATGTTTTACTAAAGAAGATCTCACTATTCCGTTAGATGAAATCCAAATCAACGAAAAACTTCAATTCATCGAAGAACCCGTCGAAATAATGGATCGTGAGGTTAAAAGACTTAAGCAAAACAAGATACCAATTGTTAAGGTTTGATGGAATGCTCGTAGAGGACCCGAGTTCACCTAGGAACGAGAAGATCAGATGAAGAAGAAATACCCGCATTTATTTCCAGAAGATACGTCAACACCTCCAACTACTTAAAATTTCGGGACGAAATTTATTTAACGGGTAGGTACTGTAGTGACCGGAACTTTTCCATATTTATATATATTAAATGAAATTGTTATTTACATGATTAAGTGTTTCCAACATGTTAAGCAATCAAACTTGTTAAGACTTGATTAATTGAAATAGGTTTCATATAGACAATTGACCACCCAAGTTGACCGGTGATTCACGAACGTTAAAACTTGTAAAAACTATATGAGGACATATATATGGATATATATATAGTTAACATGATATTGTGATAAGTAAACATATCATTAAGTATATTAACAATGAACCACATATGTAAAAACAAGACTACTAACTTAATGATTTTGAAACGAGACATATATGTAACGATTATCATTGTAACGACATTTAATGTGTATATATATATATATATATATATATATATATATATCATATTAAGAGATATTCATACATCATAATATCATGATAATATAATAATTTAAAATCTCATTTGATATTATAAACATTGGGTTAACAACATTTAACAAGATCGTTAACCTAAAGGTTTCAAAACAACACTTACATGTAACGACTAACGATGACTTAACGACTCAGTTAAAATGTATATACATGTAGTGTTTTAATATGTATTCATACACTTTTGAAAGACTTCAAGACACTTATCAAAATACTTCTACTTAACAAAAATGCTTACAATTACATCCTCGTTCAGTTTCATCAACAATTCTACTCGTATGCACCCGTATTCGTACTCGTACAATACACAGCTTTTAGATGTATGTACTATTGGTATATACACTCCAATGATAAGCTCTTAGCAGCCCATGTGAGTCACCTAACACATGTGGGAACCATCATTTGGCAACTAGCATGAAATATCTCATAAAATTACAAAAATATGAGTAATCATTCATGACTTATTTACATGAAAACAAAATTACATATCCTTTATATCTAATCCATACACCAACGACCAAAAACACCTACAAACACTTTCATTCTTCAATTTTCTTCATCTAATTGATCTCTCTCAAGTTCTATCTTCAAGTTCTAAGTGTTCTTCATAAATTCTACAAGTTCTAGTTTCATAAAATCATGAATACTTCCAAGTTTGCTAGCTTACTTTCAATCTTGTAGAGTGATCATCCAACCTCAAGAAATCTTTTTTATTTACAGTAAGATATCTTTCTAATACAAGGTAAGACTCATATTCAAACTTTGATTCAATTTCTATAACTATAACAATCTTATTTCGAGTGAAAATCTTACTTGAACTTGTTTTCGTGTCATGATTCTACTTCAAGAACTTTCAAGCCATCCAAGATCCTTTGAAGCTAGATCCATTTGTATCTTTTCTAATAGGTTTATCCACAAAACTTGAGGTAGTAATGATGTTCATAACATCATTCGATTCATACATATAAAGCAATCTTATTCGAAGGTTTAAACTTGAAATCACTAGAACATAGTTTAGTTAATTCTAAACTTGTTCGCAAACAAAAGTTAATCCTTCTAACTTGACTTTTAAAATCAATTAAACACATGTTATATATCTATATGATATGCTAACTTAATGATTTAAAACCTGGAAACACGAAAAACACCGTAAAACTGGACATACGCCGTCGTAGTAACACCGCGGGCTGTTTTGGGTTTGATAATTAAAAACTATGATAAACTTTGATTTAAAAGTTGTTCTTTTGGGAAAATGATTATTCTTCTGAACATGAAACTATATCCTAAAATCATGGTTAAACTCAAAGTGGAAGTATGTTTTTCAAAATGGTCATCAAGACGTCGTTCTTTCGACTGAAATGACTACCTCTTACAAAAACGACTTGTAACTTATATTTCCGACTATAAACCTATACTTTTTCTGTTTAGATTCATAAAATAGAGTTCAATATGAAACCATAGCAATTTGATTCACTCAAAACGGATTTAAAATGAAAAAGTTATGGGTAAAACAAGATTGGATATTTTTTGATTTTTGTAGCTACGGGAAATATTAACAATTCGATACAAATCATATCCTAGCTAACTTATATTGTATTATACATGTATTCTAATATATTATGTAATCTTGGGATACCATAGACACGTATGCAAATGTTTTGACATATCATATCGACCCATGTGTATATATTATTTGGAACAACCATAGACACTCTATATGCAGTAATGTGGGAGTTAGCTATACAGGGTTGAGGTTGATTCCAAAAATATATATACTTTGAGTTGTGATCTAGCCTGAGACGTGTATACACTGGGTCATGGATTGATTCAAGATAATATATATCAATTTTTTTCTGTACATCTAACTTTGGACAACTAGTTGTAGGTTACTAACGAGGACAGCTGACTTAATAAACTTAAAACATCAAAATGTATTAAAAGTGTTGTAAATATATTTTGAATATAATTTGATATATATGTACATATTTGTTATAGGTTCGTGAATCGACCAGTGGCCAAGTCTTACTTCCCGACGAAGTAAAAATCTGTGAAAGTGAGTTATAGTCCCACTTTTAAAATCTAATATTTTGGGATGAGAATACATGCAGTTTTTTAAATGTTTTACGAAATAGACACAAGTAATCGAAACTACATTATATGGTTGAATGATCGAAGCCGAATATGCCCCTTTTGCTTGGTAACCTAAGAATTAGTAAACCGATCTACTAATTGACGCGAATCCTAAAGATAGATCTATCGGGCCTAACGAACCCCATCCAAAGTACCGGATGCTTTAGTACTTCGAATTCGTTTTTATCATGTCTGAAGGATTTCCCGGAATGATAGGGGATATTCTTATATGCATCTTGTTAATCTCGGTTACCAGGTGTTCACCATATGAATGATTTTTATCTCTATGTATGGGATGTATATTGAAATATGAAATTTTGTGGTCTATTATTATGATTTGATAACATATAGGTTAAACCTATAACTCACCAACATTTTTGTTGACGTTTAAAGCATGTTTATTCTCAGGTGATTATTAAGAGCTTCCGCTGTTGCATGCTAGTATATGGACAAGATTTGAAGTCAGCATGCTTGTATAATATTGTTTAAAACTGCATTCGAAATTTACTTTGTTGTAACAAATTAATATTGTAAACCAATATGTATTAGTAGTGTGTAAGTGTGATATTTTTAGATTATCATTTCTGATAATCTAGGTGGTGTCCTTTTAACATTGTCGATAAAATAAAGGTTATGGTTTGTTTTAAAAACGAATGCAGTCTTTGAAAAAAAACGTCTCATATAGAGGTCAAAACCTCGCAACGAAATCAATTAATATGGAACGTTTATAATCAATATGAACGGGACATTTCATCGTTCGTCGAATTCACTATAGTGCCGTTCGTCAGCCGTCCACCACAGTTTATGGTTAACCATAAATGTCGTGTTGTTATGATTGTTGTAAGTAGTGTGTTCGTGTGCCAAGGTGATATATGATTGTGATATTATTCGTTGCTTATGTGATCAAATGTTCGGTTGTTGTATGCGGTAGTCATTTATCTGTATGTATGTATATAATCGTTACATCCACTAAGCGTAAGCTTACATCTCGTTGTTTACCTTTCATAGGTACCGGTTGATATGGCGAAGGTATCTAGTTGTTAAACTAGATGTTTATGTGTTGCTTGAGCTCATGGCAGGATAGCTTTTGGATATTCAGACTGTGTTGGGGGATAGATTAACCCTCATAATCATGCTCTTGGTATCGGTTTGGATCGTTGAGTCTTAAACCGGTGAATTTTTTTTATTTGGGTCGAAATTACACTATTTAAGTCATATAACGGGTTATAGGTCACGCGAGTAGTATTTTAACTTGGCTAAGTGTTGGATGTTATATTTTGAAGTGTTATTTGATATTAAACAGGTGTTAATCGAATTCTGCAATTTGGTGTCGATTACGTAACTGAAAATGGGTCAAAGAGGGGTTTTAAGGCTGAAATTGATGTTTCAGCAAGTGGCGCCGCACTTGAAAAGGTGCGCCGCACCATAATGTGGCATTTTGCTACTGAATTTGTGGTGTCAAAAATTAGTGTTAAGGTGCGCCGCACCAGTGTTGTGATGCGCCGAATCTGCAATATGGTGCGTCGCACCTGATGTTGTCTATTAAAAAATGGTCGTTTTTCGTAAACCGGTTTGAGTCGTTTCACCCACTCTGCCTCAACTTTTTTTATGTGGCGTTCAGCTCCACGTTTCATGTCAATTTTCCAAATGTAGACCTTAATTGAACAAAGTTTATGAACATTAATTTTCTTTTTTGATTATTGTTTGTTATTGTTATTTGTTACGGAGTATTAATTCACATTTATATTTATTTTTATATTTATATTTATATTTATATTTATATTTATATTTATATTTATATTTATATTTATAGACCTACTTTAAGACTTTTGACACATCGAAGTGAGACAGGTGTCGGGTTGATTTGGTTTTCAAAAGAAAGCTTGTAAAATTAATGAAGTGAGACAGGTGTCGAGTTGGTTTGATTGAAAGTTGGAATATGTGATGGGTTAGGCCCACTGTATGCTTTTGAATGGGGACAACACGCATTACCAAACAAAAAAGTACTTACTCAACCCATTTTTACTTTTCCAAACCATCAACGTGTCAATACGTCTTCAATGTCCGGGTTCGATTTCATAAACAAACCTTCTTTCTTTCTTTTATCTTCGATGTTGTCTTTCTTTTAATATTGAAAAAATGATGATAGGAAAAATGATTATCTTCTAAATCGTAACTTCACAAACCACATGTATATATATATATATATATATATAAACAATATATAAAGAAGCTTAATAATGTTGTAGCATACTAGTCTTTACAATAAGTTTCGAATTTAGACCTAACTAGCAACGTGCCAACGTATATATTTTGAGTGATTAGAAAATGTGTCGAAAATGATTAGTGTTTGGATTAGTGGCGGAATCAGAAATTTTTTTATTAATTTTTTTTCAAAAAAACGTAGTTAATTTTTTAAACAAAATATGGAGTTTTTTTTAACAAAATGTGAAACTTTTGAATAAAATATGAAAGTTTTTTGATCAAAATATGAAAGTTTTTGGTTAAAATAGAAGATTTTGGGAAAATAAAAAATCCACTAAAGTCAAATGAAAAAATTCAAAAACTTTGCACTAAAATTTTGAAATCGACCATTTAATCTAATTAGAAATAATTGCTCCTCTTGGACAATCTGAACACCATTTGTAGACAATCCGTTTTAACGAGAATTAAACCCTAGTTGTAGAAAAAGGATTTGGTAGGAAATATGAGAGAACTATTGTTTGTCAAAAAAGGTGTAACATGTTTGATGAGATGCTATATTCTCTCAACACGTCAATGCGAAAGTGATACTAATATATCGTCGTTATCTGCTTAAATACAAGGTAGGTAGTGTAGTCTCCTTTTTATTTTTAGCTTACACGACATGGGTTTGAACTTTGAATAGCAAATATATAGCAGAGTTGATTATTGCAATGTCTCTTCATGTTAATTTTAACTCGCAACTTATCAAAAATAATATCATTAATAAATTATTACTAATATTTAATTAATTAAATTACAAATATTTTAATATCTAATATAAATAGAATAATAAAATATAACTCTTTTATTAGCAAATTAATAATTGAAAATTCATAGTCCCTCATTCCATAATAAGTGTCGTGTTTGACTTTTCAAGGTCATACTTTTAAACTTTTGACTTCAAATATTATTGATAGTTGATTTAACTGTAGTTTCGATCGCATCATTTATTCTCGATAAATGCTCTATCAAGTCATGCACAGCCATTTTGTGGTTTCAACTGACTATTGTTGAGCTAGTTCATTTGGGTGCTAACACTTCGTTGAGCTATATGATTCGTTGAGCTGGTTCAACTTGAAGTTAGTTCTTTACAAGTTGGTCAACTTGGAGTTGGCTTTTTGTTGAGCTGGCTCTTCGATTGAGCTGATTAAACTTGGTGTTGACATTTCCTTAAACGAGGAGTTGGTGCTGCCTTTTAGTTGAGATGGTTCAATTGCTTTAGCTTCAGAGGCTAATTTCGTTAAACGGAATTCTTATTAAATGTCTTACACCTCCGTCCAATATTTATTGTTCAATATCTTTTTTCGAGATTTTCTAAATTTATTGTCAACTTCCATAAAGAGGTAAAAATTCATCAACACCCCCTAGTGCATAGGGATTACAATGACCGCCCTTTCCGGTAGATATCCATCTGATTCATGATGAATATGGATATATTCATGATGAATATGGATAATCTAAGTGGATATGAATACGGATATGGATGAATCTATGTAGATATGGATATGGATAAAAAGTTTCATTCATGCATATATCCATTATGTCACATTATATTTTTTTATATTACGTTTTTATTTTTTATCACATATTAGGAATATTATGCTAACATTTTTTGAATATCCAATAGATATTTATTAATCCGCTTAATCCACTGGATATAAATATGGATGCATAAGCTAGCTGTTGGAATATCATTATCTTCGCCACTCCGCATATAATCATGGCATTCATTAAGCGCTTCAGCATAAGTTGTTGACACTGTATGGCGCAGACGCCTTACCAGCGTTGGATGACGCTCTGTACTTATACCATGTATCAGCCCAGAAATCTGCTTTTCTGGCTTTAGGTCCGGTATGCGCAAGCACTCATTAGTATATCTCGTGAGAAATTCTCCCAAAGATTCCTTGGGTTTCTGCACAATATCGTGACATTCAATGTGAGTGCGTTTGCGCGGCCTTTGATTTTGATACTGCAACAAGAACTTCGTACGTAAATCCATGAACCCGGATATGCTATCTGCTGGAAGTATATTGAACCATTCACGCGCCATGCCCTGCAACGTCATGGGAAATATCTGACATGCAACTGGATCAACCCACCCTTGGGTGCGCATCGCGCCTTCGAAACGCTGCAGGAAATCATCTGGGTCAGTCAAGCCATTGTAGGTACCTAACGTGTGAGGTATCTTTGGTGCTGATGGAAACGGATACGTGGTTATATGCGGAGGAAACTTGTCAAAAGTGGTTGGTAGCTCAAAGGGCGGTTTAACAGGATCCCCTTTTAGTCCTGCGAAGAAACGCTTCATCATATCCTAACAAAATCAGGTTGCGAAAATAAGTGGACCATGTCAGGAGGTTCCGCCTGCATAAATTGGCTTGCGAGATTCGCCTGCCCCTGAATATTTTAACAAGGTTGCCCTGGCGTCTGCGGATATAGCCAAGGCTGCTGCGTTGGAAAAGAAGGCAGGCTTGACGGCGCATAGTATACGGGTAGCTGAAAAGGTGCCGAAACCTGTGGCGCAGATGCCTGCGAGACCTGAGGATATGCCGTTAAGAGCCCAATTGTATGCGCAGTACTTTGCTGTTGCGCAGTGATTGGCGTCCAATGAGAGTTTGCGTCTGGAATGACACCAAACCCCCAACTATTAAGTAATGCCTGCGCATCCGCAGGGGTCAGAAACTGCGATACTGGACGCGGCGGTTGCCAAGGTTGCAATGGTGTAAACGAAGAATTTTGCTGAACACTCTGCGTCTGCAGAGGGATTGAAACCGTGGTACTGTAAATAGGTACCTGGCCGCAGCATACCACATGCGGACCTACTGTTTCACCGCTAGTGCCTACCAAGATGACCCTTGGATCCACCGAGGGAAAATCCAGCCGCGTGGTTGTGACTGGTGAGTTTGCCCTTGGCGGTGTAATTCCATCCGGATATATCGGCTTGTACCTTTGGAAATGCTCGCCGGACACTGGTGGAGGGTAAGGCGTATATCCCGCCCCCGTAGTCATAGCTTGCGTCTGCTGATTACCAGACAGCGTGTTTTGATTGTCTGTTTGAGTACGTTCCGATGAGTCCCCGGAAGTCATGATACTGTAAAAGAGACAAAAAATTCAGAAATTTTGTGAATAATGAGCCTTATAATTCAAAACTTTTTAAAAGAAAAAACAATTAAACATGTCTTGAATTAAGTCGTCTCTCAATGAAAGCACCACTTGATCATGCATATATTTTCCATAGGGTTAATATGCATGTTCAATAAGCTAAGGGGGGTTTAAGGATCTTAGAACTTGGCTCTCCGGTCCAGCTACCGTGAATAACCCTGGCTGACATGATGATGTCGGCGGGGTGGCCAAGTGATTAAGTCCACCTTCGATAATGGTCGTTGATCAGAAGGCCCCATATAAGGTTGTAGGTGCTAGTTAATAAGGAACTAACCTGTAAACCTTGAGAAGATGAAAGATGATGCTTGTTACGTGAGATGTGTAGCAGACAATGGTTACGTGACGTGATCGTCTCTAGAATGATAATTAGGGTTAGTATATATAGGCAAACCTTAATTCTAGAACCGTCTAAGATTGTGATAATCCTGTCCATAACAAACTCCCCCGAATCTCGGTTGTAATTATGGAAAAGATATCGACTTGATGACCAAGTAACCGCCGTACCGGGAACAAAGGCATTCGATACATCACCGCATGCCGCATACAAAGTACACGCATACGCATGCTAGCGAGCGCCCGCATACGTATAGAATGCGCATGCGGGTTGCGGTATCATTAAATATGAATATGAATATGAATATGGGTGAACAAAAACGAAATGAGTATAGATATGGATGCGACATCATCCGATCCATTGTCATTACTACTAAGAGCACTGGGAGTGGTGACTGAGGTCAGTTGGCATGTCAGGCCTGACTTGCTGAGTCAGAAAAAGTGGGGAGTCGTGACCTATGTCAGTTAGGCATGTCAGTTTATATTTTATTATTATTTTAATGATTTTAAAAATAACATAAATTGATAAAATTATAAAAATTAACATAAATGGAAATAACTTTCATTAATAATAAAAATAAAAACATTACACGTTATTTCGATCATGTGACGATCGCTCCAAATCCATATGGACGAACACGTCATTCATTGATTTCATTGCGAGATATTTGACCTCTATGTGATACGTTTTGTAACATTGCATTCGTTTGAAAAGGTATTTCATAAATGAATATATAAATTCCAGGTTTTTTTACATCTGATGATTCCTACGTATAGACAATCACCATTTAAATGGTTTACAATAATACATCTGTTGACAATACAGTCAAAATAAGATACATGGTAATGGTTTGATGAATGCAAGTTTCTTGTATATAGCATGTATGACTCCAAGCACATAACTTGTATCACGTATGAGCAAACAGCAGAAGACTTCTAGAAACCTGAGAATAAACATGCTTCAAGTGTCAACACAAAGGTTGGTGAGTTCATAGTTTTAATATTACACATAATCCGTATATCAATGTGGATTACAAAAGTTCAGTTGTTTCATTCAAAACGTTTATCATTATGTTTTAAATAAAAGGTGGACCACAAGATTTCAGTTGTTTCATCCGAAACGTTTATCAATCGGTTCTACAAAATTGAGCACCCTGGTAACTAAACTTTAACGTTTATATAATTTGTACCCTCTGTATAATCATCTTAATAATACACTCAAACCAACGTGTACGCTTCTCAAATAGCATACGTCCGTTAAAAGGCTAGCGCTCTAGCTCGGACGGGGATGTCAAGCCCTATGGATCCATATACTACTACTCGCGCCCACCAGTTCTTATAACTGGCAGTTACTAGTTACCAAAGTTAAGGGATTTTCGGTTCAAACTCAGTGTAGAATTTAGTATGTACTTGTATCCATTGCGTTTAAAATAAAATGCATGTATTCTCAGCCCAAAAATATATTGCAAAAGCAATTAAAAAGGGATCAATGAAACTCACGCATATAAATATTGTATATCGGTTAATAAAACATTTGCATGTATTCTCAGTCCCAAAAATATAAAGAGTAAAAGGGAATCAAATGAACTCACTGTTTAATATTGATATACAATATTGCAGGAAAGCACGTAGACGCATCGGAGATGATAAACACGAGGTTTGATTCAGAAAAAAAAATACCCCCGAACATTACCCATAACCTCCTTGGCAATAACCCATAATTTCCTTAGCTCTAGCTTGCTCGAAAACTCATTTTGAAAATTACTTGGACAGCACTCCGTCGTAATATTTGATGTACATTATTATTTTTGTATCGCAAAAATAATAACACTAATAATAAAAAAAAAATAATAAGATTAATAATAATCTTATTAATAATAATAATAATAATATAAATAATAAATAAAATAACTACGGAGTAATATGTATGTGTGTGTTTTTTTTTCTTTCTTTACTCGGCAGAAAATGTTGCAATTTATAGAACCTGGCCTGAAATCTGGAGTCATGCGACTCGCATGGAAATGGCCTTCTGGCCATGCGACTCGCATGAGGACCAGGGACAGCTCACATTGTTTTGGCTCCTAGCTTGTCGACATAATATAAAATAAATATAAATATATAAATAATTAATATAATTATTTATATATTATATTTTATTCTTGTGCATAGTAGACTTGTAATTTTTGTTCCGATAAGTCGTACGTCATCACTCGACTTATGTCCCGGTTCCGGTTTCTCGAACGCATTTTCGTACGCTTAGAAAACTTGCATTTTACATTTCGTGACACGTACCTTTGTCAAAATATAGCCTTAAATTATCCCTTAATTATATCACTCAAAGTGTATCTTAAACTTTCGAGTGTTTTGGTCATTTACTTCTATAAATCATCGTCTCGCTATTTGTTAAAACACATTTTTATAATAGTGTTTTACTGTAGCAATTCACTGTAGCAAAGTCAAGTTGAAACACATTTTTATAATAGTGTTAAAACACATTTTTATAATAGTGTTTTAATGTGGCAAGTTGAAAACACTGTAACAAATTAGTGTTTAACTGGTTCATCTTAAACGCTTTAGTTAACTTATCTAAATATCAATTGAATCAATAAACGAATGTTACTATCGTTTATTATATATATGTATATATCTTTTTAATATACATAAATCAGTTTTTAAATACACATTGGAAGTTATTTATAAATAAATTTTAATAATAAATATTTCAACTTATCATATACATTCGAATAGATATTTAAACCAATAAGTTTAATGTACGGTATCAAACAATTAATACATTGTTACCTTTTCATGTTATAGTATATATGTATCTATTTACATATAATTGTTCGCGAATCGTCGAAAACAACCGAAGGGTATTTAAATATATAAAAGTAATTCAAAAATTTTGAGATTCAGTTTTACAGACTTTGCTTATCGTGTCGGAAATGTTAATCATACAAAGATTAAGTTTAAATTTAGTCGAAATTTCTGGGTCATCACAGTACCTACCCGTTAAAGAAATTTCGTCCCGAAATTTGAGTGAGGTCGTCATGGCTAACAATAAAAATGTTTTCATGACGAATATGAGTTGATAAATAGAATTTTATTACCATTGAGTAATATGGATAAAACAATCCAATTACTCAGAGCTTATAAGAGAAGTTATCGTAATTGAGTGAAATGGAGAATAGAGATGCGTCTTATCTCTTGATGTAGTAACGATTGATTTCCGGAATTTAAGGAATAGAAAATCTTCATTATCTAAATAAGATTTGATTCTTCGGGAATTAAGGAAATTATGATTTCCTTTGATTAAATGCGTAATCTACCTCGATTGCTATGTCTGATATTTCGCTATAAATTGACCTCTTCCGTTTCATTTATTTTCACCACTTCTACTTTCTTTCCCAATTAATACATTCAAAAGATTGTGAAAATGTTTAATCCAGTTCTGGTTCTTGACCTAATATTGACGTTTGCCACACTCATCCTTCTTTTCCAGCTCCCACCAGAAGAATCTGTTTATTTCTATTATGCTCTAGGGATAGTTGTATTTATCATTCTCCCGTGTCTTTATATTGCTATACGCATTGATATACACGGTTTGTAAATTTATGTGTTTTTATCTGGCTTTTATTTTCCATTATATTTCGGAGCTTCATGCTTTCGTTTTCTCTTCCCGACCTTAAGTCAAGCGGATACTGGTCCAGAATTCGTAGCTATACATTTCAGAATGAACATAGTTAATGTTCTAAGAAGGTAATCGTAATGGCACGATCTTGATTTGTCAAATTACCAGAATATCCGGAAAAGACCGAATCATCAAGAAAATATTTTCTTGATATGTTTAGAGGTTAAATAGAATAAAAGAGTTATGTAACATGGTTCATTATGAGGGTGGGATCTGTGAACCTTTATCACGTTCCATTAGAAACTCAGCATGACTTACTGTAATATAATCACGTTGATCAAGTGTCATTATATTATACTAGCTCATGCTTCAGTTCCCAACACTACTTCAAAAACATCCATTTTTCAAAATTTTCAGAAATTAGAAACTAAAATAGTTTCTTTTATGATGTAACACAGATAGCGTGAAGAGATAAATAATTTCGGATGATAATAGTTATGAAGATATCTTCAGAAATATCGAAGATATTTATAATGAAAGATATGATAATATCTTAGAATTTCTAATATCGAAGGATGATGAAGAATATTGTCCGTAGGGGTTTAGTATCAGGAGCAAGGTATTCGTTAATGACTTCAGCAGACACTGAATCATTTGTATTCTTTGAAGGCAGGTTTAGTCTTTGTGATTTATCCACAACCCTCCTTCATACTTTGCTCAATCCGTTTTCCAGTTTCAAACCTTCTCTTTTTCTCAGCTTTACCACCATATTATTCTTTATCATCAAACTTTTGACTGTTAAGGTCGTTTACAGTTTTTGCTGCTTCATCAGCATTGTTCCAATTTCAGAGAACTAGTTTCATAGTTTGGGGTGTTTTTCAAAAACTTCACATTCGAAGTATGTAATTCGAGGAGGTAGACGTTATATGTACACATATAACTGTTGGCGTAGACGTGCTGCAAGATTTCAAAATACTGATTGCAAATTCCCGATAGTTGGAATGGCAACTATTGTTACAAGATGTGGATGAGTACATGATAGGGTTTCAATGTATATATAGTGATTTCCGGAGAGTTTCAAATAGCAGAGTGACGGAGTCGCTGGTACATTTACTGCTAATATGGTGGAACATAAAAGGTTCCCCAGTAACAAAAACGTATATGCCAAAGTTATAAGTCTGAAAGGTCGTCGTTGACTAGTTGAATGGGTGATAATACTGGATACTTTTAAAAAGGAATTGCAAGGTTACTTTCAGTAATAATAATGCCGAAGGATTTATCACAGATACGTGTTAAAGTTTTACTTAGGTTTCGAGAGCTTTCCAGATATATGATTATAAGTACAAATCTTTCTTCTCGTAGATATCGTGTAGTTGGTTTGTCTTCTCGTTTGTTCATTAGTTGAAGTGTTTCCAAGAATTTCGATGGGTTTAAACGCAAAATATAATCATATGATGTTCTAGTACTGTTCTGAATTCAAAGCATGGGTTTCGAAGCATGGTTTTGAAAGATGTAGGAATCTAAGAGTGATGTTTTTCGTTTAATCTTGACTTGGATTCTGATCTATCGAAATTAGAATATGAAATTGAATGAAAATGGTTATTCTGCGATGAACAGATACGTATATCTATAGGTTTGAGCAGTATAGTTAATGATTGCTGAATCAGAATTGAAGAATGTATAGTGTAACATATTAATGTGGAATTTATATATTTCTAGGGTATTACCTACCCATTAAAATATTCTCATCATTAACAGTTTGTACAAAAGGATTTTCAATTACAATCTTTATGAAAATATATGTATGTATATTTCCTTCAGATGTAATATAGATTTAATGAGTTATTAAACTCATTTGATTTTCGGTTGGAACTAGAAACGAATAATCTCATCTATATTAAAGATTACATAATCGTCGCAGGATATTTCTCCAATGAAGTTATGAATTAATACTTCATCGTTTATGGTTATTAGTATTCTTCGGTGCCTACGGTGCGTATGAGGTTGATACTCGTGGGACAGATTGTGAGGTTAAGGTTTACGGTGCGGATGTTGTTGTTGGTGGTGCTGGTACTATTATTGGTTGTGCTGCTGGTTCTGGTGGTGCTACCGGTGCTGCCTGTGATGCCTGCAAATTGTGCATCATATTCTCCAAAGCCACAACTCGAGCGCGAAGCTCGTTAACTTCTTCTATTATTCCGGGATGATTGGCGGTTGGTACGAGAGGATGAATAAAGTTTAAAATTCTAGTTATCATATAATCGTTGCGAAATATCCTGGAAATTAGGGTAAAGATAGTGTTTCGAACGGGTTCGCCGGTAAGTGCCTCAGGTTCCTCACCAAGAGGTGAATTCGGTTGGTGGAAAGGATCGCCTTCCTCTTGTCTCCATTGATTAAGTTGATTACGAACTCATCCCCAATTCATCCAGAATTGGTGATGACTGATTGGTTGATTCATTCCGGTTACACTGCTTTCGGAACTCAGGTGAAAATTCATATCGGAATCCGAAGAACTCGAATTACTTGCAGAATTCATCTTACACGGTTAGATAAATAATTTTCGATGTGAAATGATTTTCGGATATCGGATGATATTTTAATTACATAGAATACCTTTATATAGTACAAAGGATCCGTAAATTATGGAGAAACTTTCGGAAACTGTCAAGTAAAGGTAACAGTAACAGATACGCTAAGATATTCATTTTGTATATACACTAGTCATGCAATCCATGCAATAAGGTGTGTCTAGACTACAAATGATAAGCAGGTAATTTTCCACACAAGGAATGATAAGCAGGTAATTTCTAACAAAAAAATTATAAGCAACAACTTTTATCATGCAGACATGGTCGAAGTTCAGACTCACTAATGTATCCTAACAATAACCAGTTAGACACACTAATGCAAATTCTGGTTCGCTAAGACCAACGCTCTGATACCAACTGTGACGATCGCTCCAAATCCATATGGACGAACACGTCATTCATTGATTTCATTGCGAGATATTTGACCTCTATGTGATACGTTTTGTAACATTGCATTCGTTTGAAAAGGTATTTCATAAATGAATATATAAATTCCAGGTTTTTTTTACATCTGATGATTCCTACGTATAGACAATCACCATTTAAATGGTTTACAATAATACATCTGTTGACAATACAGTCAAAATAAGATACATGGTAATGGTTTGATGAATGCAAGTTTCTTGTATATAGCATGTATGACTCCAAGCACATAACTTGTATCACGTATGAGCAAACAGCAGAAGACTTCTAGAAACCTGAGAATAAACATGCTTCAAGTGTCAACACAAAGGTTGGTGAGTTCATAGTTTTAATATTACACATAATCCGTATATCAATGTGGATTACAAAAGTTCAGTTGTTTCATTCAAAACGTTTATCATTATGTTTTAAATAAAAGGTGGACCACAAGATTTCAGTTGTTTCATCCGAAACGTTTATCAATCGGTTCTACAAAATTGAGCACCCTGGTAACTAAACTTTAACGTTTATATAATTTGTACCCTCTGTATAATCATCTTAATAATACACTCAAACCAACGTGTACGCTTCTCAAATAGCATACGTCCGTTAAAAGGCTAGCGCTCTAGCTCGGACGGGGATGTCAAGCCCTATGGATCCATATACTACTACTCGCGCCCACCAGTTCTTATAACTGGCAGTTACTAGTTACCAAAGTTAAGGGATTTTCGGTTCAAACTCAGTGTAGAATTTAGTATGTACTTGTATCCATTGCGTTTAAAATAAAGTGCATGTATTCTCAGCCCAAAAATATATTGCAAAAGCAATTAAAAAGGGATCAATGAAACTCACGCATATAAATATTGTATATCGGTTAATAAAACATTTGCATGTATTCTCAGTCCCAAAAATATAAAGAGTAAAAGGGAATCAAATGAACTCACTGTTTAATATTGATATACAATATTGCAGGAAAGCACGTAGACGCATCGGAGATGATAAACACGAGGTTTGATTCAGAAAAAAAAATACCCCCGAACATTACCCATAACCTCCTTGGCAATAACCCATAATTTCCTTAGCTCTAGCTTGCTCGAAAACTCATTTTGAAAATTACTTGGACAGCACTCCGTCGTAATATTTGATGTACATTATTATTTTTGTATCGCAAAAATAATAACACTAATAATAAAAAAAAAAATAATAAGATTAATAATAATCTTATTAATAATAATAATAATAATATAAATAATAAATAAAATAACTACGGAGTAATATGTATGTGTGTGTTTTTTTTTCTTTCTTTACTCGGCAGAAAATGTTGCAATTTATAGAACCTGGCCTGAAATCTGGAGTCATGCGACTCGCATGGAAATGGCCTTCTGGCCATGCGACTCGCATGAGGACCAGGGACAGCTCACATTGTTTTGGCTCCTAGCTTGTCGACATAATATAAAATAAATATAAATATATAAATAATTAATATAATTATTTATATATTATATTTTATTCTTGTGCATAGTAGACTTGTAATTTTTGTTCCGATAAGTCGTACGTCATCACTCGACTTATGTCCCGGTTCCGGTTTCTCGAACGCATTTTCGTACGCTTAGAAAACTTGCATTTTACATTTCGTGACACGTACCTTTGTCAAAATATAGCCTTAAATTATCCCTTAATTATATCACTCAAAGTGTATCTTAAACTTTCGAGTGTTTTGGTCATTTACTTCTATAAATCATCGTCTCGCTATTTGTTAAAACACATTTTTATAATAGTGTTTTACTGTAGCAATTCACTGTAGCAAAGTCAAGTTGAACTGTAGCAATTCACTGTAGCAAAGTCAATTTCACTGTAGCAAATAGTGATTTTCGAAAACACTGTAGCATTTTGAGTAATGTGGCAATTTGAAAACACTGTAACAAATTAGTGTTTAACTGGTTCATCTTAAACGCTTTAGTTAACTTAACTAAATATCAATTGAATCAATAAACGAATGTTACTATCGTTTATTATATATATGTATATATCTTTTTAATATACATAAATCAGTTTTTAAATACACATTGGAAGTTATTTATAAATAAATTTTAATAATAAATATTTCAACTTATCATATACATTCGAATAGATATTTAAACCAATAAGTTTAATGTACGGTATCAAACAATTAATACATTGTTACCTTTTCATGTTATAGTATATATGTATCTATTTACATATAATTGTTCGCGAATCGTCGAAAACAACCGAAGGGTATTTAAATATATAAAAGTAATTCAAAAATTTTGAGATTCAGTTTTACAGACTTTGCTTATCGTGTCGGAAATGTTAATCATACAAAGATTAAGTTTAAATTTAGTCGAAATTTCTGGGTCATCACAGATCACGACGAATGTAGCGACATTTTCGTCTTGAGCTTTGAGCCTCATTTTGTTCCTCGACCTCTCTACGTATTACCACGTTATTTCGATAAGCAAAAATACTTTTCATTGCGTTCACCAAACTTTCTTCGTCGGAACTACTTATTTTTAAAGAAATATTTTTATTTTGATGAGAGAATTTGGATTTGATTGTGTGATATGTTGAGTAAAATGGATGTATATATAGAATATTTAAAAAGAAAAAGAAACAACCAACGGCTAGAACATTGATTTAATTAATTTTTTTTTGTTGTAACGGTCGATTGTTGCGTCTCGGGGGCGACTGACCCGTAGCCGACGAGCCAGGGTGACGGGGTACGGGAGTGGGGGGACACGCGACGAGCAACCCGACGAGGCCGTGACTGACCTCCACTCCGGGTGCTCTAATGTATGTATGTAAGACAAAAAAATATAAGTAAAAAGTAAGGAGTAAAACTTCAAAGTACAAATGGTACAATATAATGATTAAATTTAGGAAGTTGTGTTTTTTATCATATGATAATTAATAAGGGACCGAGAGAGAATGTGTGTGTTAATCGTTTGTTAGAGAAATTTAAGTTTATGATCTTTGCGTGTTTACCAAAATCATATAGACACTTAAACCTGTGAGCATTATCAAAATGAAAAATTCTATTTGAACATAATGTTGGTATGTGATCAAGCATAATTTCGCCTAGGGCTAGAAACATACTTGAGTGCAATAGAAGGAGGGTTTTATTAGTTCAGCGGCGTTAACCTCCGGTCCGGATACCGTGATAACCCTAGCCGAGATGATGATCTCGGGAGGGTAGCCAAGGGCTGACCGCCGGCCAATGGATGGTGCTCCGATTGGCGGCGAGGGAAAAACCCTACCAGGAGTGGTAGGTAAAAACCCTAGAGTGGATTGTGTAGAAATCCCCCCTAATTGCTTAGATCACCCCTCTATTTATAAGAGGGAATTAGGGTTTATGAGGAAGACTTGACTGCGGCCCATGGACCAAGTCCAATTACTCGGCCCGATGGGCTCCGCACATCATCAAGTCCCCCAAGTTCGGTGTGACATAGTAATGTCATATCGAAGTTACAAATATGCCACCGCAAATAACTCATCACATAACCCGCACCGACTACGAAGTCAAGCGCAACGCATAATGAATAATAATGTGATGACGCGATGTAATAATTCCGCACGCCATGCGGTCGTGCGATGAGTAAGAATCCGTAGGGTGGAACCCTGCACAGTACGGCCCGCACATCATAACTATGCGCGACATAGCCCGCGCATTGAATTCATGCATGATACGACCAAATGTGACGCATGCATATTAACCACAGCTACTCGCGATGCGTCCTTGCGCTTAATGCAATGCAACGATGTGAGCATGCTAACTTCCACTACCACCCGCAGTGCACAAAGCAGCGATGTATAAAAAACAAAACTGAAGGGATACTGATAGTATACCATCACTCCCCCCAGTTTGGTATGAAATGTGAAAACATGTCATGGCGAACTGTAAATAAGACCACGTCAAAGTGACATCTTGAAACAACTAGCTGATCGGAACTTGTAGTATACAAGGCATCTCAGACTCGCGAAGTCCAATCTCAGAGTCATATTGAGGATCCTTACCACATATTTGTGAGGGGTATCAAGTAACCATGCGCTTACGTAGCGTAATCATGGATATTTATGCATTTGATTGTAATTGCCTATCATCGCGAATTAAGACAATTCACACAATGTGCGCAGAAGTTAACCAAAACTTATGCACAATTTCGGGCGCTGCGTAAAATAAACCAATATTTTAACAAAAAGCCCGTGTGCGAGTCTGCACGAAAAAAGTTTATACTCATAAGTTACAGCATCATTTGCTCTGTCACGTACTAGGGGTGCACTTCGTTGTGTGGTAAAGCAATGCTAACTAAAAACAAACCAATGTTTTTATACTTAAGAGTTTCCCCAAGTAAACCAATACTTAGGATAATTTAATATGCACAAGCAAACCAATGCTCGTATTTTAAGTCGACTTGGCAGCCTTCTAGTCTGCGTGGCGCTTGGCTAGGGGAAACCCAATTCCCTTCACCTGCCGTTATATTCTAGCCTTGTAACCAAACAGGCTTCTGCCGCGCGGGGGCTAGAGGACACCCCTTAAGTAGGCAGGAACCGCGCGTAAACTAATGAAAAAATATGCGCGAGTAATTTGGCATTTAAAGTGTTACATCCGCTACGAGTTAACGATTGTAGGCAAGGAAATAGGCAAGAAGCCATATGAAGAAGATGTGTATCATGATTGTAAAGAACATAAGCTAATAATTTGGGTGATCAAGTCCAACTAGCTATATATTACCTCTACTAAATGTCGTCCCATGCCAAATGAGGTGTTGCCATGGGTTTATGCGAAGCCATGGTCTTAAGCAATGTGTGCAATGCACAAATGAAATGCCGACATGGGCTTACGCGGAGCCGCCATGGCGCAATATAAAATGCGTAAAAGTGTTCTCGGCTTAGGGTCGTCGCCAGAGGAAACAAATATTCCCTATTAGTTAAAGCCATATATCATAGTATCCCCCATTTCAATATTACTAAGTATTTAGTGGTGTTAAAATCCAACATTAAGTTGACACCACCATCAAGGGTAATACATACACACATATGGAAACTTACGCAGATGGAATTCCAATAAAAAAGAAGCATGGAAGGCATCGCGTCAAGAACTTTGTTCAAATGAGCGCGCCAAAGGTCAGCCGAAAAGACCGCCAAAAGCATTGTGCGAAAGATTGCACATATCAATGCACAAATAACCGTTTAGAAACGTGCAAGGTGTGCCACATAAACTGCGGCCATAGGCTTATGTGGAGCCGTCATGGCGCAATGTGCATGAAGTATGAACAAAACTGCGGCCATGGACATACGCGGAGCTGCCATGGCGCAACGTAAGGCTGCGCTAAGCATGAATAAACGCAGAAATGAGCCGCGAGAAACGTGAATGGTGTTATGCGAGATTAATGCCATGAATGGAACTCAACGCGTAAAAGTTACAACAGAAAGATACCATATATTGCTGAAGCGTGTTGCTGAATATTTGCATCACAAATCTATGCCCTAACCATAAAGAAGGTAATGAACAAACTAGTATATAGTCAATGGCGACATTACGGAACAAAAACCAGGAGCGACCCGGTGCTATCCAGAGGCATAATGACGCTCCTCCAAAAGGGAGATAGTCCTGAGAAAATATATTGAGTAGACGGGCCCACCCAAAATAGGTTGCATGGCCGCGCATGACAATGGAACACGTCTTTCCCGTTAAGAACCTAGTATCAGGCTAGCCCCTATTTCAATACTACTAAAGCAGTTTGCGATGTGGAAATCCAACATGGAGTTGACACCACCTTTAGGGGCGATGAACGCGTATGAAAATGTAATAGAACTACCACAATTTAACATTGTAGAATAATAGGAATGTATAAAGGACCGCACAATGAACCGCGCGAGTGACCTTTAAAATATGCACTTAAATTAAGCGGGCCATGAATTATTATGTTAAGTTGCCATGAGCAAAACTTGAATAACTAATCAAAGCACATACGCATAACCCTTTATTATTATATAATTGATCAAATCGGCATATCTATGCCTCATAACCGTGCACATTAATCTTGCATGCATGCAAATAAAATATTAATGTTTCCTTTGAAGTGTTGTATTTACACATGCTTTAATCTCGCATATATGACATCAGATCAGCTCAACAAAAATAATAAGTGATTGCCAAAAACAACCACAAATGAAATGTGAATGGAACCTGAACAGGGTTGCAATTGAGCATGGGGGATGTGGCGAATAACATGTGTAAAAGGGCTGCGCAAAGGGCTGAACAAATTAGCCATGAAGGCTGTTATAAATTAACTGTGAAATATGTTGTGAATCAGTCGTGAAGGCTTCACTAAAACAACCGTGACGGTTTCCGCAAAACGTTGCGAAGGATACAACAAATCGGCTGCGAAGGCTATTGTACATCGCAAAAAACTATTACAGACCAGCCGCGAAGGCTGCAGCGAATCACGTACAAAGGCTGCCGTAAATAACCGCGTAAAGCGTATAGAGTGCGCAAATGTACTCCAATCATAAAACGTCAGCAATTTGGAGCTGGCCCAATATAACACTGTTGACAATTCGCGGATTGACCAAATCAACTATTGCCAAGCAAAAGACCACAACAATGTCCAAAGGATCATCTAAATGGACGCACAAAGATTCATGCAATGAACCATGCAAATTAACCACAAAAGTTGCTGCAAATTACCACAAGGCTCCCGCGAAGCAGCCACCAAAGCTGATGCAAATTTACAAAGACTGCTGCGAACCAAATGTGAAGATGCAATGAATTAGCATCCAAAGCTGATGCATATTTATTTTATAGTCTTGGGAATATAGCCTTGCGTATTTATTTTATATTAGTCTTAGTCAAGCAAATTTGTACTTGGCTAAACCCCAACCTAGTGGCATAGTACGTTAAATCAAATGAGCAAAAGCCCACGACCGATAACAGATTGAGTATCTCTACAATGATCCCACATGATAAAATTAAACATGTTTGTCCCACGCATGTATATTCAGCAGTGTGCTTAAGCCCATGTGAAACTCAAATCCTTTATGTAATCAACAAAACAAATATTGATTCCCACTACGTATGCCCGAGAAAAATGCAGGAAATTAAATCAAGAAAATAATTTTCCTTTTCGTACGTAGGATGCAATGTGCGCAAAGCACAAATAAACTGCGGATAATGCAAACGGAGATGCTTCACGAGTAACGCCGCATAATGGCACCGTGAAAAGATATTATATAGACATGGTGTGACGGATACCTTGTAGGTAAATACTTGGATAAAGGCCACGACTACAAGTTGCCGCGTATATGCTTGCAGTTATGATAACGGAGCTGTAAAGGAGCTACAACCGTTCATAAGATATGTTGAACTCTTTAACAGAATTGTGCGCAGGACGGCGCCAAGAGCTGCACAAAGGGCCTCGCAATGGGCTGCGCAAAAGGCGTGCAAAGAGCCGCAAAAGCTGTGATCGGGTATGAATGACGATAGCCAACCGAGCATGCACGTAGCACCAACGTGTAACAATACGACATATATTGTAACCACGTGTTGGTAATTAATATATACATGGTTTATATATGGTATATATCCGATAAATGAGTATGTATAGAAACAGATTTGGACGTGATTTATGGAATAACATCGAAACCCATCAAAGGTGAATATCCAACTTCCATCTAAACCACTGACGTAAACAATATCGTGCAAAAATAAATATCTCATTATCATTTTTACCCTATATCGGATCTTACACCTTTTAGGTGCAACAATGATACCCTGGATCCCGGAGTATCTTAACAGATCTGCCATAGGGGTTTAAGAGTCGATACGACATGCCGGGAGGCGATACGGCCTTGCCCGAAAGTGTTATGATCTGGTCGGGGTCGTTAAAATAGATCCGAAATTATATTCACGCAAGAACCCACCAAAAATTCCAACGGCCACGGTACTACTAAGACGTAAATGGTTGTAGGCAGATTAATATATTCCATGTCAAATAGCGACAAAGAAACGAATATTTAAGCGTATTGATTTCATCACTCAAGACCGGCAAATATTTAATCATGTACTTTTTTTTTTTTAAATAGAACATAATTATAAAGCAATTAAATATTTAATGCCTAAATATTGTTCCCACAATGTGATCACACACAGATTGAAAAAAGTCAGAGCGTTCACGTGTGTATTGTGTTTGTCAATTATTTAAATGATATCATAAAAGAAGACTTACACTATTAAGGGCGCCATAGGTTTGTAACCGCAACCTCTTTGAGAGCGTGAACACCAGACGATTCATCAAGTTTGAAATTAAGCAATATCAGTATTTAGCCACAAATATTAAACCACCCCGGACACGAGGCGAGTCATTCACAACTGAGCTCACACTGCAATAGATTTTGTTCCGTTGAATGCTAATGGTGATCGTAAGTTTATTACTTGAGAGTGGCATTGCCCGAAGGCATTACGATCTGCCTAGAGTCGTTAACATCTGCCTAAAATGCGATCTGCCCGTAAGCATTTAGGTTCCGCGCCTGAGCGTATCCGTACCGCTTTGTTCAATATTCATCTATGAAATTAACGATACCATCGAATGCGAGGGTCGACATATGCGGCCAGACAAACCAGTGCCAATGCAAAACACTGCACGAAGTGCCGCGCGAATGGGCGTGCTAAAAGCTGCGCAAAGGATCGTGCAAATGGGTGTAAAGAGCTGCGCGCAAATAGATGCGCAAAAAAGCATCTCACATGGGCTGAGCAAGAGGCGCCCAACTCGACTGCGTAAAATGGGTTCGTAAAGGGCTGCACAAGGATCTGTGTAAAACACATACATTGTGGCGCATGGTGCAAAGTGTGCGCGACTCATACGCGACTCATAGTGTTGCGCAATGCTACAAATAACCTTGCAACCGTGGGCTTACACGTAGCTGCCATGGTGCAAACAACCGTGCAGAGCATGCACATAATCGCTGTGAATATATGCGCAAAGAATCACATAAATGTGTGCGCAAAGGGGTGTGAAAGTAATGCGCCACGGGTTTACGCAAAACTAAAATGGCGCAGAGCGAAGCACAAGTAAACTGCAGCCATGCTCGTACGCAGAGCCTCATGGCACAATGTGCGTGAAGCACTAATGAAACTGCAGCCATAGGCTTAGTGGAGCCGCCATGGTCTTATGCAACGTGGACAACACCTATAAACTCGGGATAGCACATATGAAAATGCTTCGCGACTAACGCCGCTTAATGACATCACGAAAAGGTATTATAAAGGTGATGCAGATATATTGTACGTGGTGAAATAACTAACATCACATGTATTGCAACTATATCCGCGCCTTTAATCGATTATTTCTTATCGAGGCCGATTAAGTCCAAATTCCCGAAACCGCTGTCACCGGAGTCGTAACCGCCCCCACAAAACAAACATAAACACGCAACAGTCATGCTAAGAATGCAACAGATTTGATCTAATCAATCATCATAAATCTCTGGTTGCCATCGCTGGAAATAGATTTTAGTGTCATGACCGTTCTGCGTGGACGTTAGTAGTCACGAGGCTTGCCCGGTGTAATCAATGTAGATGGCACTGCGATCTATCCGGAGATATTATAATCTGCCCGGAGACACGCTGCGCAAGGAATGCGAAAAGAATGGGGCATATATCCACGCAAAGCGTGTAGCGTACATAAGCTGCAACCATGGGCGTAAACGGGACTGCCATGAACTTATGAAAAGTATCACTGAAAGTGATATCGCGTCACTGTATCGCAAAAAGGGCATTTGTGAAAGATCACCCGTGACTACATTGCTGAAAAATAAGAAGTTAGATACGCTAATCGTTTAGCAAAACATCTTTCAAACAGTTTCTTAAAATAGCAATCTCATATTTTTCGCATAGTGCTTATGATAAACTGAAAATAAATCAGGTAAAATAGGAAAAGATCCGAGCGTAATAGATAAAGATATGTTTAACAGAACGGATCTTGCTTCTCAGTTACGTTTGTAAGTATATCATTAGCTAAAACAATTTATTGACCGTGATCTCATAGGATCATGCGTAAGAAATATAATTTATAGTCAGATCACAAATATTCCGCCCATTCTTTTACGACCTTACGGTGAACGTAGGCTAAACCATGATGAATACTTACAAGTGATATTGCATAACAAAAAATTTGAGCACGTAAAACGGCATATATACGTGGTGGTCAGCCCGAATTGAAGGCAATATTGCCGGTATCGTTGTGATATGTCCGTAAGCATCGCGATCTGCGCGCCGAAAGGTGTATCCGCGAGGTTTTCGCTACTTGAAATCAAGACATATCAACCGAATATCCCAACACCGCCGTCACCCAGAAGCGATGATCGTTAACGGTGGGTAGTGAAGTCGTTGAAAAATAAATATAAAACAACGAATACGTAAGTATGTTATGTTTCTGTGTAAAGTATATATGATCAATATCTTGTCACATGCTTTTCTTTTTAACATACCATACAACAAATATGTACATATTTTATTAAGAAAAATAAAAGTCCGTGATGTTTAATTGAAAAAGAAAATATCATGGTGTTCGAATGATCTAAAAGTACACGCTTTTTACTAGATCATACATATGTGTACGATTTACAACATGAATCCCATGACCAGATCCCTATATTACTTTTAGTAACCCATTATATTTTGAATCCAGATGTCATGTACTATATGGTTGATGGATAAACGCAGATCATATTACATACAGACATTGGTTTCCTAGATTTCAAACGTAATGAAATAAAAATTAAAAACTTACAGCCGTTCGTTTGATTGATGGAAGGAATGCGAGATAGGTTGTATCTCTCAATGAAAGCACCAATTGATCAAGCATAATTTCGCCTAGGGCTAGAAACATACTTGAGTGCAATAGAAGGAGGGTTTTATTAGTTCAGCGGCGTTAACCTCCGGTCCGGATACCGTGATAACCCTAGCCGAGATGATGATCTCGGGAGGGTGGCCAAGGGCTGACCGCCGGCCAATGGATGGTGCTCCGATTGGCGGCGAGGGAAAAACCCTACCAGGAGTGGTAGGTAAAAACCCTAGAGTGGATTGTGTAGAAATCCCCCCTAATTGCTTAGATCACCCCTCTATTTATAAGAGGGAATTAGGGTTTAGGAGGAAGACTTGACCGCGGCCCATGGACCAAGTCCAATTACTCGGCCCGATGGGCTCCGCACATCATCAGTATGTGACCAACAATATTAATATACTTAAAATAAGTAAGTTAACTTTATTTGTTCAAACTATCAAGTATTTTTTTGGTAAATTGTACGTATAACATATTAATAGTCGTATTTTAATTTTAATTAATTAACTAAATAATACAGAGTATATTACTGTAGTATATATGATAGGAATAGGGCCGTAGGATGGCACACGAATATAAATAAATAAATTTCACAAATCACTTGATTTCAGCGTGATAGATTTTATTGTTATTCAAGAGTGATAGAGACAAATGAAGCAACAACTGTCGTTGATCAACACAACGTCGCCGGTGAAGACCGTCGGAAACAACCTCAAATATTCCTCTCTTTTCAGTTCCGATCATCGTGACTATCTTCTGTCTCCTACCGGTGCTAAGGTCCCCTCTTTCTTTCCTTGATCTATAAATAAAATATATATTTAATATCCTGCTTGACCAGAAAATGCTTCCTATTATCGGGCCTATATTCGAGTCGTCACACATGATCATTGCAAGTTCGAGCTACACATCCATTAGAAAGCAAAGAGCTCGTAACTCAATGCTAGCTCATGTATTTTTGAGTTCGAGCTTCAGCTAGATTCATTCTTAATCAAACTTGAACCTATACTTATGAGCTCGGCTCGATTGACTATCAATCAATATTGTTATGATTAATGATGTTAATAATAATAATAATAATCAGTTCAAAACATTCCAAAATCGCTGTTCAAAAAAAAAAAAAAAAAAAAAAAAATACATTCCAAAATCAACTCGATATTGCTAGACTAGACAAAAAAGATGTTAAATATGTTAACATAAATTAAGGTCGAGTCGGCGAGTTTTTACTTGACTCAACTTGTACCGAGTTGATTTCGAGTATTTCTCGAATAGAGCTCAGCTCGTCTCATTTACACTCTTACGTAAGTATGAAACAAACAGATAAAAATTGAAGGATTTCAAAATTTGTTTTAATTTGGATTTTTTTTTTATTATATACTCCGTATATCTTACTATATAAGAATAATATTCCTAATTAACATGTACCTATGCGAGGTTATGCGCGAAGCCCGGTTAGCTCTAAATGGAAAATTTTGTATATTTAATTTGACAAATTTGAAAGGTGAAAGTGAAATATAATAAATATTTTTTATTGTTGAATTATATGGTTATCAAAATCAAATTTTACATAACAATTTATACTGCTAGTGAAATATGCCAGAAAATTGTTAAAATTGCTTTATGTTGTAAAATTAATCCCTCAACCCATGAATTTTTTTTTTTTTTTTTTAGTTAATTTATTATGTTTGATAAATATTAGTGTGGTCTTTACATCTGCTCGTAGTCAACTCTGTGGTTGTGTGTGGTTGTGTGTGGTTGTGGCTTCACCCACCACACGACATACCGGTACAGGTGGCTCCTAAAGGACAATAGTTCTAACCAAACATAGTTTCCATCACGAAAGATAGAGGCGTATTCGTTTTAACCTTTTATTTTCTGGTTTGAACAGCGAATGAACGACATAGACAGAGAACCGAATTAATGGATTATAACATCAGAGATTTTGGGCCAAGCTAAAAAAGGCTTTCCTTTGTAGGATGAGAAATAATTTTACAAACTTTTGGGCCAAGTCCTAAGTACCAAATTTAGGTTTGCAAAACATTTTAAAATTTGGCAATGGATGTATTAAAGGTAAAAATCAATATTTTCTTTTTTTTAGTAGGTTTTTCTTACATTTATTTGAATTTTAACGTTCAGGAAAACACTTTTATACGACATTTGCTACCTTTTAATGGGGAAGTGATCCGTATACAACTATTGTTTATCAATACACAACCAAATAAACTTTACGATGTTGTACAGTACAACGCATTAAAACTTGTTAGATTGTGTATGGATAAAAAATAGTTGTATACAAATTAGTATCCTTTTTAATACTAGCAGTTATTGATGTAGAAGTATTTACTGCCCGCCCGAGTCCAATGTGGGTAGCTACTTCGGCTACCTCACTCTCTGTGTACATTCTTTTCTATTTACTGCCCGCCCGTCCTTAGCAAAATCCTATTGAATAAACACGTAAATAGATGACTTTTTAATTTAATTTTAATTAATACTTAATTTATTAAATAATTAATAAGTAAATAATATTTAGTACTACAAAATATTAATTAATAATTAATTAGGATGGGTACAAATAATTAAGTTGGAGGGGGAAAAAATACTTTGTAACTAATTAGGAGGGAGGCCATTCCTAATTAGGAGACACATAGTGTTTTAATTAGAATTCAAATCAATGGATGAAATTCAAATCAATGGTTAAAATTCAAGTTTTAATGTTTTAAGAATATGAAAAACACAAATATGACATCATCGCCCAAATCAATCGTGAAATTGTGATTTAAAATGATCATTGAGAAGCTTTTCTTATACTTTCTTTTTGTGCATAGCTAGATTAGATTAGATTAAATTAGATTGAAAAATTTAACGTTTATAAGTGCTATTTTTATATCTCAAGACTTATAAATCAATGACACCACACTCTATATCATATATTTTCGTATACGTAAACTTTATTTTCTTACTTCAGGTTGAATGGTTCATGAATATGATTGTCCTAAAAAGTATACCTTGCAGGGGACTCACCAGATTTTAAGTCCTCAGAGGGACGATCAAAAAAAATCGGTTATATTTAACGATATGATGATAAGATATGTTTAACGTGTAGATAAAGATTTCGGATCTTGAAGGCAAAATAGTGGGAATTTACTTTTCAGCAAATTGGTATCCACAATGCCAAACTTTTACTAAGCTCTTAGTTAAAGTATACGAGCATATCAAAGCGAAATACGGATCAAATTTCGAGATAGTCTTTGTTTCATCTGACGAAGACTTGAACGCATTCAACGAATATTATCAATTACACATGCCATGGTTAGCAATTCCCTTTTCAGATTTGGAAACTAAAAAGGCATTGAACAAGATGTTTGATGTTGAGGGGATTCCATGTTTGATCATCTTGCAACCTAATGATAATGCGAGTGTTTTACACGATGGCGTTGAGTTGATTTACCGTTATGGTGTTGAAGCATACCCGTTTAGTAATGAGAGGTTGGATGAATTATTGAAGCAAGAGAAGGAGAAGCATGAACGACAAACTTTGTCAATTTTGCTTACGAATCAAGATCGAGATTTCGTTTTGACTCATTCCGCATCCAAACAGGTTAGTCTTATTAATATTGGTTTTCATAATAAGATCTAGTCGATCATGATATATCCAACATACTTTTTAATAGATTCACCTATATATATTACAAGCTCTTAATGTATAATTTTAGTGAATTTATCAAAAGGTAAACCGGATATATCACTAACCATTTTTGTTAGTTCATATGTTCTTTACAAGGATCCACGAGTTGTTAAACTTCGGGATGTGTATGTTTCGATTTGGCTAGTTTGAATATAGACTACTATACCAACTGCACTAGTAACTACGCTATAATATTTCTTAAAGCAAAGCTAATATTGCCTAGCTCACTGCATCTGAACCCCATAGAAACAACCGCTTAGTGAGTCAGATATATTTTCACATTATAGATAGACAGCCAATTTAATGCAAAGAATCGTGGCCAAAAAGAAATAAATCCAAAATATGGAACAGAACGAATAAAAAAATAAACAAAAGCCTCTGCTTTTTTTATTCACGTAAATATTCAAAACAAAAGCTGACTTCCAATAAACTAGAACCAACTTTAAATAGGCTATCAAGTTTACTAGGAAATAGGAACAAACTAGATAAGCATAAAAAATAGATAAAACGCAAGGAAATAATTTCCTTATTAAACTATTTCTTGAATCATCCGATCCCTTGCTTTCATTTGTTGGACTCGGTCTTCAAACCCATTAAGAATTCAAACAAGGTTCTGGGTTGAATACCACTTGGGCCCAATGTTTAATCCGTATCTGCATCATCCTCCCCTTCTTCGAAAAGACTCGTTCCCGAGTCTATAACGTCAATCACCGAAACATTTAACCGAACCCCGAGAACAACACTAGTGTTTTCCAAATCACTTTTCATAAAAACATTAGCATCTTCACGAAAGAAAATTTTACCCTCTTCATTGGACATATGTTGTTAGTAACTACATCCACATCACTTTCATAATCTAATTCAAAAAAAGAAAAAGATACATCACCATCAGTATCATAGATGGGTTCGGTATCATAGATGGATTCTCCATCTTCACCATCTGTATCATAGATGGGTTCAATATCATAAATGGATTCTGAATCGATTCTTTCCGAATCGTAGCGCGCAGGGAATCGTTGTTGGTTCAGTTCCAACTCGGCGATTCGCTTATATAATCGTTCTACTTCTGCGTCTCGAGGGTCTTCGTTGCCTCTTTCGGCGAGTCTACGATTATCCCCATCGCTGCCTCGATCGGCGGTTCTGCAATAGTCTCCTCGATAACCACCACGAAACATTGTTTGGCTAAAACCTGAGCTCTGATACCAAATAATGCAAAGAATCGTGGCCAAACAGAAATAAATCCAAAATATGGAACAGAACGAATAAAAAAATAAACAAAAGCCTCAGCTTTTTTTTATTCACGTAAATATTCAAAACAAAAGCTGACTTCCAATAAACTAGAACCAACTTTAAATAGGCTATCAAGTTTACTATGAAATAGGAACAAACTATATAAGCATAAAAAATAGATAAACACAAGGAAATAATTTCCTTATTAAACTATTTCTTGAATCATCCGATCCCTTGCTTCCATTTGTTGGACTCGGTCTTCAAACCCATTAAGAATTCAAACAAGGTTGTGGGTTGAATACCACTTAGGCCCAATGTTTGATCCGTATCTGCATCACAATTGTGAGCCAGTCTGAAGTTAACAGTTAAATACCTTTTGTCACCAAAACGGCACAAAGTTTTTTTTTTTTTTTTTTTTTTTTTTTTTTTGTGAACAGCAGTACGGGATCACCCAGGGAGGACTAAACCACTCACGCGTTCATATCCCACATTTGCATAACCCGCCCCCAAATGCTGGCCAGGAGGAAACCCGGCCCAATCCGAGGGCATTGGCGGTAAAACCCCCTCCCCCGCAACGCGATGTGCGGAAAACATCTTTGGGTGGAATTCAAAGGCTAAGAGGCAACCTTGTGTACAATGCTGCATTTCACGGGAGTCAAACTTCTGACTTCTCACTAAGAGAGGCAGACTACTACCACATAAGTACAACACAAGATCCAAAATGGCACAAAGTAATAATGATGTACCAAACTAAAAAGGAGTAAACCAAATAAAACATGTTTGGTGACTTGAGATAAGCATATTGTTTTGTTTTTACATATAACATGTAAGATGGACTATATTGTTTTGTCTTTTAACGCCCTAAGGCTTGTTTTATAAATATTTTACATCACAATCATGGGCGAAAATTAGAAGGGACAGAGGGCACTTGTTCTCAGTAAATTTGTAATTTTTAGTGTAAAAATTTTGGATATTCAATTTTGTTCTCAATGGATTTTTTTTCCCCCCCCCAAAGCCTCCATATTTTACCCAAAAACCTTTATATTTGGTCAAAAAACTCCAAATTTTGTCCCAAAAAGAATTTATACGCTTTTAAAAAAATTCCGCCCCTAGTGAAAAATAATCCTGCCTCCGCCACCGATCAAAGTGATGATCATAGCTGAACTACCAACTATTAAAATCCTAAAAATAACTATAAAGTACAATCTCGTTAAACATTTAAAACATCTCTGATGAAAGGCGATATGGCAAATTTCTTATTAAAAAGTAAACAATTTGAGTTCCTTATGTGACTATACTATGCAGGTGTCCATTTCTTCATTGATTGGCAAAACAATTGGGCTCTACTTTTCAGCCCAATGGTGTCTCCCAAGTCACAAGTTCACTCCCAAATTGATTTCCATTTACCAAAAGATAAAACAAAAGCTAATTCAACAAGACTTCAATGAAGAAAACTTTGAAATCATTTACGTGTCTAGCGATCACAACGAGAAAGAATTTGAATCGTCGTTCAATTCAATGCCTTGGCTAGCCTTACCGTTTAGGGACCCAACCAATAAGGATCTCACCAAGTACTTCGATATCCGAGGTATTCCTAGTTTGATCATTCTAGGTCCAGATGGAAAAACCGTTACAAAAAATGGTAGAAGCTTAATTAACTTGTATGAAGAGGAAGCGTATCCGTTTACTATGGCCAGGGTTGAGACGTTAGAAAACCAAATGGACGAGGACGCAAAGAATCTTCCAAGCATGGAACTACATTCGGGCCATCATCATGAACTCTCCTTGGTATCTCAAGGGAACGGTGGGGGTCCGTTTATATGTTGTGATTGTGATGAGCAAGGTTCGGGTTGGGCTTATCAATGTATTGATTGTGGGTATGAAGTGCATACCAAGTGTGTTAGACCAGTGATTCGGGTCTCTAGTGCTTGAATTTACATATCTTGATGAGTCTTATTACAATTATTTTATATTTTCTTGATTACCAAAAAGGTAAGAGCTTTGATGACTTAATGGTAGATTATGGAATCATTAAGTGTGTATAATAACCTTTAACTATGTTTTAAGATTATTTGTTTACGGGATATGATTGTAACTTCCGACAGCTTTGTTATCGGATAAAATAATAACAAGGTTATGTTAAGATGCTAATATTAAATAGACATGTGCTTGCAATTTTCAGATGTAACATTTGGTGATTAGCATCCTAATATCCTCACAAGAAGTATCAGGTTCAACCTTACTGCCAACAAATTTTCGGATGATAAAGAAAAATGATCGGAAATGGTTATTAGATAACCTGATTAGGCCGTGTACTTTGGGCCGTGATTCAAAACCAAACACATGATCAGCATTTTTGGTTTAATTCACTGTTACATAGTTGGGTTTGATGTTTAGCCCAAATTGTGTCAAATATTTTATAAAATGCATGTATATGTTTCCCGTTTAAATATTTTATTACTCCGAAAGCAACTTCAAATCAAGAACCAACAAAGGCGTGTACATGAGAAAAGCGCAAAAAGTGAAAGAAACAAAACATCTTAAAGCAAAGCACCTTCAATATTTATTAATAATCCAACTCACTTCAAAGTTTATATAAAAAACCAAATCGAACACAAACTCATTCCATAACAACCCTCAAGCTCCAATGGGTATTTGTTGGTCTATACTAAAAGCACGTAGAAGTCACGAAGTTCCGATTTCATCCCCATCACCCACTCATCATGATCAATATCTTCCCGATGATCATTACGTCCCTGAAGAAAGAACATACTATCCGATACAAAGAAATTTCAACCCACGAAAAACCATGAAAAAACAAGAAAATGAATCCATCTTAGGAAAGGAGTATGTTGACCTTAAAGAAATCTATGATATAGGTAAAGAATTAGGGAGAGGACAATTTGGTGTCACATATCTTTGCACTGAAAAAGCGACAGGGTTAAAGTATGCATGCAAATCGATATCGAAACGAAAACTTGTGACCAAGAAGGATATAGAAGATATAAGAAGGGAGATTTTGGTGATGCAACATTTAACAGGACAACCGAATGTTGTGGAGTTTAGAGGTGGTTATGAAGATGAAATGAATGTGCATTTGGTAATGGAATTGTGCAGTGGTGGTGAGCTTTTTGATAGGATAACAAAAAAAGGAAGTTATTCTGAGAAAGAAGCAGCTAAAATTGGGAGACAAATTGTGAATGTGGTACATGTTTGTCATTTCATGGGGGTTATGCATAGAGATTTAAAACCTGAAAATTTCTTGATGGTTGGTCATGATGAAGATGCTCCATTAAAAGCTATCGATTTTGGACTTTCTGTTTTCATTGAAGAAGGTTAGTGAATTAAATACTTCATTTTTGCTTGAAAATGTTGCAAGTGAACTCTCAAGATTGGATCATAATCTTGAAAAATTACTAATGTTTTAAGTATTTAATAAATACTCCATTCGTCGCATTTTAAGGGGTGTTTGGGGTTGCGATTTGAGATTGATTTTTTTATTATCACGTTTGGAAATCATAAAAAGTCAGATAATAGTGTTTGGGAAATTAAAAACAACTATCAATTAATTGCAACATTAAGGGCTCTAAACGCAGTTTTCAAGAAGTAATGTATGTCATATTGTTGCAAAACGCATTATTCAATTTTCAATTCTTTGACCATTAATTCCCTATATACCCTCCTATAATTCTCATACCCTATAACATTTCGGAGCCCATTTTTTTTTTTTACAAGTACACCAGGCTGCAATGTTTGCCATGTATTAGTAATTTAGTATTTGATTCTTTGATTTACTCGTACCTTTTTGTTATCTGTTCCGTATTATGTTAGCACATAGATATATGATATTATGATGATCTACTTTAGAATTATTACTGTACAATTAATCCACTTCAAATTTATTAGCAATACATTGACAAACAGATTTGTATTATCAGTTGTTATGAGATATATAAATGAATTTTTGTAGGTTAAATTAAGTAGTTCAGTAATTTATCATTTTTATGAATGTCTATATTAGTAATTTAACTTGTTAAATAATCAAATAATTTAATTTGCCAAACACCGAGATAACTGATTATATGATTATTACGTTATCAAATCACATAATCAAATCCAAACACATTTTCTCTTTGGCACGTTTTGTTACAGCTGATTATTTGATTATAATTATTCAAAACGCATAATCAATTTTCTAATCGCAACCCCAAACACCCCCTTAATCGACAGTCTTACCTTTTTATCTGTTAAAAAAAATCCACATACAAAATATGTATGGAGTAATTAATTGGATAACAATATTAGATTTTCATTGCTTTAAGCTTTTGTAAAATCCACCCTATTTAGAATTTCATGTAAGGATCGTATAGCTCAAACACAATGTCCTGCAATATAAACTCAAGAGTCCATCCTTATTCTAAAATCTATTGGTGATAGAATGACTTTCCCTTAGACTTATATAAGTACATTTGTTTTGTTCCATGACCGATGTGGGACTTTGGTTTGCACTCTTACAAACCTCCCCTCAAACTCAAGTCCATCTGGGCCTCCCCTCCAATGATTGTCCGGATCCAACCTTTACCGCCGCCGACTCAGAACTCTCAACCCAGTGGGAGTGGCAGGGAGATTTCGATACAAGGCTCCAGGATCAACTCATCGTGCCAGGGTGCTCCACGTTGCACCGCCGTGCGCTCAGGGGTGCGCCCACTGCGCCGTCCACCACATCGGGGCTATAACCTAGCTCTGATACCAGTTGTAAGGATCGTATAGTCCAAACACAATGTCCTGCAATACAAGCCCAAGAGTCCATCCTTATTCTAAAACCAATGGGCGATAGAATGACTTCCCCTTAGATTTATATAAGTACATTTCTTTTGTCCCATGACCGATGTGAGACTTTGGTTTGCACCCTTACATTTCAAACCGTATATTAGTTAGTAAGTCGACATAATTTTCTTATGTCACTTTTACATAGTTTTTAACTTAAAATTCGTTGCAAATGTATTATTTTTAATGTGGTAAAGTATAGATTTGAATATTCTTGGTTTGATTCACGCAAGAGATTGAGTAAGCATTTTATGTCTTGATAGTGTACTCAACCTTCGACATATAAATATTGCTTCTACACTAGATTGAATCTGGTCACATGCCGACGCCATGATTGAATCTGGTCACATGCCACTTGGGTTCACCCCACCCAGCGAAATGCCCGTTTCAAATCAAACTCAGCTAGAGTTCGCAACAGCGGGGACTATCACTCAAACGCCAGTCACCTTGCTGCATTCATTTCCACAATTTCCAATGGTTCGAACTCAACAGAACCACCACGTTAATAGATAAAACTTTTGTTAAACAACTACGAACATATTAGAACAATACTGAGGGATTTACAAGCAATCGGCATCCTCCAAAGCCGACGCACTTTAACTTACGAAAGTGATGAGTATGACGAGGAAGGGAAATGGAAGCTCCGCCACACCGGAGCCTTCCTCCAACAATCGAACCAATGAATCCAGTTGCACAAACAACGACGCAGCATGTAAGTGTCATGAATACAGGCTAACCACCAGTAATTTCGGAAGGTATTCTCACACCTCTTTATACTCAAAACATGGTAACTACCACCACTTCCTCAATGTCTCATATACCAAATAGCTATGTTCCACCCCCACACCACAGTTGGAGTGGACCAACCCAATAAAGCCAACCCATCCTACCCCAAGGGACACCGTATATAACTCTAAATCTACCTTTGTAGGGAACATGCCGGTGTTAACCCCACAAGACATACCTTTACCGTCGGCAATCCATCCCTACCATTACCAAGCGTGGAATGCCTCGTCGAACACGACGCAAACAACTTGGACACATCCACCCAACCCAGGTCAAGGAGGATACCTTTATGCCCAAAATGCCTTTGGCGTAAAACTACAAATCCCCGTTACGCCAAACCTAATTTCTGGAGAAACCAAAAAACACCCTTTGTGCCAATAGTGTGCTAGTCAGTGGCGGAGCCAACAATTTTTTTCATCCCGGGCGAAATTTTTTCGAAAGCGTAGAAACCCTTTTTGGTCAAAATATGGAGTCTTTTGGGCAAAATATGGAGTCTTTTGGGCAAAATATGAAGGTTTATGAGGCTACAGATACTTTTGGGCAAAATAGGAAGACCTTTGGAGAATATTTGGAGGCTTTGGGGACAAAATATGAAAACTTTTGAAAAAAAAAATATACTGGGGGCAAAATGAAAAAAAACTAAAATTTTTACATTAAAAATCCACAGGGGGCGGCTGCCCGCGCTTGCCCCATACTGGCACCGACCCTGGTGCTAGTGTGTTGTTTTAGCAATGCTTGTAGTGTTTTATGTAACCTAAGATAGTCTAGTAATAATTGAGATTATGATATCCTCACAAAAGGTTTCAAGTCAAAACCTGATCATAAGTAGTGTATCTTGAGGTGTTACGGGTAGGCATGACAATGGATCAGATATAGATCGGGTGATGTCATATCCACATCCATATCCATTTAGTTTTTGTTCTTCCATATCCATATCCATATCCATTTAGATTCAGTTCATCCATCCATATCCATATCCAGTGGATTAAGCGGGTTAATGGATATCCATTGGATATTTAAGAAATGTTATAATATTTTCTAGTATTTAATGAAAACAAAAGCGTAATACAACAAATATAAATTTAACATAACATAAATTAAAATCCTTCCAACCAGAATGTGTAATATTTTTCGAAGATTCAATACGATTTGTTAAATTTACCATCAAACATGGATTATGCCAAATTATATGTCTAATATTTATGTTTATTAAGTTAGATTTACATGTTTATGGTTGCAAACAAAATGTATGTGTAATGGTAAATACATTTGTAATAGTTATTGTATATGCATATATCTATATATTTATATTTGTATATGCATTTCGGGTGTAAATGGATATATTCATGGATGAAATATGTCATCCATATCCATATCCATTTAGTTTTATCCATTTAAGATCATCCATATCCGCATTAAGCGGATCGGATCGGGTGAATATTCATCGGATCGGATGATCATTGTCATCCTAGTTACAGGATATCTTGTTAAGCCGCATACATCTAAATAAAATACAAGATAATCAGTTAGGCAATATATACATCTAGTTGCTTGCCGTTCAAAAATATATATATATATATATATATATATATATATATATATATATATATATATATATATATATATATATATATATATATATATATATATATATATATATATATATATATATACATCTAGTTACAAATACTCCGACTTCTCTCAACATATAAAATCTTATCCAAAGTGTATGTATCTGCATGAGACTATACTTTTAGGCTTTAGCGCAAGAAGCTGGAATCATATATATGGATATACTATTGTAATAATCATTAAATCTGTGCATCTTTTTGCTAAACTAACTGATATAAAGACTCTTAATGAGATCATTATGTTTAAAAACATGGGTTGTCTACATAAAAATTATTGTTTTTTTTTATAGGCAAAATTTACAAGGAAATAGTTGGAAGTGCATACTATGTGGCACCAGAGGTGTTACGACGTCATTATGGGAAGGAGATAGATGTATGGAGTGCTGGTATCATTTTGTACATTCTTCTTAGTGGTGTCCCTCCTTTTTGGGGAGGTAATTAAATCTCTAAACCTCCCTCTTTTCATGTTTTTAAGTATATAAGTAAAGTATATATACTTTACATTGCTTGTTCAACAAAAGTTTCTTAAATTTTAACATATTAATTAATTACTTCATGAAGAACATTGGTATAAAGTGTGTTCTGTTGTGTAAATGAGTATATGAATTTAGGTAAGTCGAACAGAAAACAAGTTCAAGTCCAATTTTTATATTTATCGGAAAGATTAATTATTAAATGTTATTCATTCACTTTTAAAAACGAATAAACGAATTAGTAAATTATTCAAATTACACAACAACATCATATTATTCAATCTCACTGGAAATGAAAAAAGTAAAATGTATACGGTCATACTCATACCTATCCGGATGAATGTAGACGGTAGACACACGATCTTTCTTATATTAGCATATTATCAAGTCTATTTTATTAGACATGTTTTTCTTTTTCTTTTTTTTCTTTTTTTTTTTAAAGGTGAACTAAAAACATGTATCAATTTTTCTTAGAGACCGATAAGGTCATATTTGAAGAAATATTAGATGGTAAACTCGACCTTCAAAGCCCTCCGTGGACATCAATATCTCCCGGAGCCAAAGATTTGATCTCGAAGATGTTAACGAGAAATCCTAAGGACCGTATTACTGCAGACCAAGCCCTTGGTTTGTACATATTACAATTTCTATTTCTATTATTTACAATTTTGTGGAACTAAATAGACGTTCATCTTTTATTTCGAACGGCATTAGATATTATTAAAACAAACTAGCAAAAAGCTACAGCTTCATCTGGTATATGTTTTATTTGTAGCGAGTCAAATGGGTAAGCCAAAAGTCTAACACATCAGGAATGTTAGAAGTCATAAAAAGTATTCAAATGGAAGCTCTTAAATCTTATTGATTTTTATAATAAATATGACCAGATGAAAATGATGTTTGTAACTTGTCTGCTCATTTTGCCACCTCTAGAACTAGAAAATAAAATAATAAAAGAAGAGTTCTAATTACCTTTGATTCAAGAAAGAAATACACATTTCAGAACACCCATGGCTAAAAGAAGATGGCGAAGCATCAGAATTGCCTATGGATAATGCAGTTTTGATTCGAATGAAGCAATTCAGAGCAATGAACAAATTGAAAAAGCTCGCGTTGAAGGTATCTGTTCTAGATGTGAAATCAAGTTACTCTTTATCGAGGAAAGGATATTTGCATTAAAATCAGTTTCTTTAGGTTATTGCAGAAAACTTAGAATCAACGGAAGAGATTAAGGGCCTGAAACAAATGTTCAATAACATAGATACCGATAGAAGCGGTTCCATAACATACGAAGAACTTAAAACGGGGCTATCAAAACTTGGATCGAGACTTTCTGAGCCAGAAATACAACAACTCATGGAAGCTGTAAGTTCATAACTACATGGACACTTTGACTTTTTTAAGTCAACTATCTATTTCAAATAGTTATACGGATACCACTGTTGAACCGATTACATCGGAGTAAAACAAGGAAAACCTTATTGATTTACTCGTTTAATTCATTTGACAAGAAAAGTCAAACATATCATTTACCAGGCTGATGTTGACAAGAATGGAACAATCGACTACATCGAGTTCATCACTGCGACAATGCATCGGCATAAACTTGATAGGGAAGAGAATCTGCATAGAGCCTTCCAATTTTTCGACAAAGACAATAGCGGGTTTGTTTTCTCAAATCTTATTTGGTTATATGAAATATTTATAGTATTATACTATTTGTTTGACATGAGTTTTGTTTCAAGGTTTATCACCAGAGATGAACTGAAACATTCTATGACCGAATACGGAATGGGAGATGAAGCAACCATTGATGAAGTTCTTGATGATGTAGATACTGATAAGGTTAACAGCACTCAGCAACTTAATAACTCAATATTTTAATGCTAATATAAGCCATAATATTAATCTCCTTTTTTGGGAACAGATGAGAATGTATGAACAGTCCACCATCCCTGTTTTTTATATCTGTGCTGACAGTGGCGGAACTTGAAACAGATGGGGGGCGAGTGTAAAAATTAAATAAATGTTTCATTGTCAGAAGGGGTAAACACTAAAAAAAAACCTTATTTTTTAGTAAAAAAAAAAAAAAAATTAGTGTAAATTTTTTTCCCCCATGAAATCCAGGTGGGGCGAATACCCCCTTTGGGTTATACTAAGTACCGCCACTGCATGCTGAAATAACTTGTTTAAACCGTTATATTCGACCCCAAACCACGTATGTTGTCACTTCGATACCTTACGTTATGCATTTATATACGATGGTTTTGGCTGACCTAATATGTGGATTATTTGGACCTAATATGTGGAATATTTGTACATTGGTTGAACGTAGGATGGGAAGATCAACTATGAAGAGTTTGTGGCAATGATGAGGAAGGGAACAGTGTCAACAGGTGAAAATGTTAAAATACAAGAACTTGGTTTCTAGTGTTATTTTTAATAGCTCCAAGGCTTCTGGAGTTAAGTATTGTATAATAAATAATAAAATTTGCAAAGGGTAAAAAGAATAAGAACAATAATAATATTTTAACCCTTTGTAGTTTGCTTTAGTCATGCGTGTCTATACATATATATTTGTGGGCATGATCTTAGCTTAGATTCGATGGTTACATTTGTACTTCATAGCAGAAAACCTATGCAAGGTTTTCCCTGTAAATAAGGGGTAAATTTCAATCTCATTATATATTTGATTTCTAAAGAAAATTGTGACCGCTAGCTGTTGTGAACTGTGAAGTACAAATCATTTTTAACGTGACACAAATTTTCAATATAAGGAAGGTGTTTGGCTATTAATCACTCATCACATTGTCTTTATGGAAAACCAACATTTAGGCTCAATTTCACGAGCTTGCATAGGGCTGTCTAGTACTACTTTGGGTTCACAAAAATATAATCATAATAATCAGTCCTCTCTAAAGTTATGTTAGTGACAATAATATATCAAACAAATGAGACACTTAGATAAGATGTACAAAACACAAACTTAACTTACTTGGTTGGCATGAGTGACAACGGTATTATTTGCAAGTACAATACTTGGTTTCTAAACATTCAGCTTTTTCAGATCTCAGCATCCTTCTTTTTCCGTATTCAAGCGCTATTTCATCGAACCCGATAGCTCTCCATCCACAATATCAAAAGACCAAAAACCCTTCAACAAGGTTGTTGCTGTATCGAAAGTGTCTCATCATTCACAAAACTAACTAGTATTCCAGAACTAAGTGGAATACAATAGCCACTTCTAATCAGAAATTATCACCTTCACGCATCTTACAACACCAAAACCCATCTGATATGGCAAAAATAAATCACTATTAATTAATGCCAAATAAAAGAATAACATGAACTATTGATACCTTACCTCGTCAAAAAAAAAAAAAAAACTTACCTCGTTGATACATGAACTCATCTTCCAGGTACGATCCTGTAGTTGAGGGTAAGATCTTCAGGCTTTTTCCAAATATAAGCACGGACAGTCGCTAAGCTCATGTCAGGTGTTAAAACCTGGAGATTAGTACATTTATAACACAAATGAAATAAATAAATATATTAGAAAATTTAATTTGATCATAGATAATGAAATTAATTTGCCTGATTATTGCATAAGATTTCTATAGACGGTTTAAGCTTTTGCCAAGGTTTAATTCCAGATCTAAACGATCCATCTCCTCTTTCAGATAACCCAGGAGCAAATGTTCCATCGATACTCAAACTATCCAACGGTTTGTCTAGAACCAGTTTCTCCACAACATAATTAACAACCTTAAAACAACAACAAAACAAACGCATAACTTTCTGTTTTATAACTTTCAAGTTATAGACATTAATCATGGTATTGCACATTAATGAACATTTACCTTGTGTATTCTTAAAATACGAGGTGCACTTAGCTTCCCTTGTGTCACAGTCTGTGTAGTTGAACCTTCGTATGGCTGTAAATAGAAGCTGCACCTGCAAGTTTGAACAATTTTAACTAACATATTTATAACAGAAGTACGTGTCTGTTTACTTTCCACTTAATGATCTGTTTATGTACAGCTCTTAATTCATTAAGTACAATTGTTGTTTCTTTGTCACTTAATCAGAAAATTGGTCTATTTATAGGAAATATAAAATCAGACACTGCTTCCCAAACAAGGCATATGGAAGACTTAATAAAAAAAACAAAAGTAAGCAGTTATTTAGTTTAAATACAATATTAGAAAATGTAGAGGATGATTTATTACTTGGTATGTTCTCGTGGAGGCATTCGATTATGCAGGATACAATCTAAAACCCACCACGGTAGGTCTTTTTCGTCTTCGGTTCCGTCCATTTCAGTAATTTTCTTCCTCCACGGTCCGTTTTGGGAACCCTCGGTAATGATTGAAGGAGGGGAAGCCGTTGAAAAGTCAAACGGAGGATATACCACACAATCATTTTCAGCATTACTGTCAACATCAGCCTTTGAAAACGCGATACTTCTAGAAGCTGGAATTTCTCCATTTTGTGACCCAGGTTTATGCTTTTTCTTTGATAGCCAATGAACCAATAGTCCCTTGAGCGTTTCTCGTGCCAAGTTAACCTATTTAACATAAAGTAAAAAAAATGTAATTGTTCTCTACATGTGTTCATATAGATAAGAATAAGTGTTGCAAAACTCAGAATTACTCGGCGAGTACTCGGGTTTTGCAACTCAGGGGTACTCGGAACGTACTCGATCAAACTAAGTCAAACTCGGTCAAACCAAGTCAAGCTCGGTCAAACTAGGTCAAACTCTGGGATGCTCGGAAAGTTGGTCATAAGTCAGCCAAAACTCAGGAATAATCGAAAAATTGGTCGAAACTCGAACAAAATCGGTCAAAGTCAAACTTGGTCAACATCCAAGTACTCCCCAAGTTTCCGGGTACTCCACAAAAATTCCCAACCGAGTACTCCCCGGGCAGCGATTTTGTAACCTTGAACAAACAAGAAAGTAAAATATGCAGACCTTGTCATCCTCGGCTTTCTCAGTAATGTTAAGATCGGAGGAATACATTTCTGCTGAAAAGCATTGTGGGGTATCCAAATGTACAGACAAGTTCCCGAGCCTACTATCTATGGTGAACCAAGCAGGAATGCTGACCTAGAGAGCCATGGTTAAAGTCAAAGTCAACGAGAAGTTGTATGAAAAATGGTCAACAAGTTTGTGAGATACGTACCATCTCAAATAATTCTTCTTTCTTCTTATCAAATGAAACCTGCCCATAGTCCTCAATCACGACACCTCTAATGATCTCCCAAAGTTTCACAGAACCAGCATTATCCTGATACATACACAAGTTTAATATTCTACAACATACTAATTACAGAGGATGTTTAATTACCAGACAACCCCTGTAAACAGCAACGTTCACAGTTATTATCACAGGGATATTTGGTAATATTACATTCTTTCATTTTATAAAAAAGTTTTTACCCATTTCTTTACAACTTTTTTTCCTGCAACCTTTTTTTCTTTTCCTTTCTTACAAATTTATGTGGGCTAGGTAACATGGACAGTTTGATTGGTTTTGTTGGGGGTGCAAACCAAAGTCCCACATTGGTCATGAGACAAAACAAATGTATGTATATAAGTCTAAGGGAAAGTCCCTCTATCACCAATTGGTTTTAGAAAAGGGTGGACTCTTGGGCTTATATTGCAGGACATTGTGTTTGGGCTATACGATCACAACAAATGGTATCAGAGCTAGGTTATAGCCCCGATGTGGTGGACAGCGCAGTGGGCGCACCCCTGAGCGCACGCAGTGACGTGGCGCGACACTGGCACGATGAGTTGATCCTGGAAGCCTTGTATCGAAATCTCCCTGCCCTCCCACCAGGTTGAGAGTTCCGAGTTGACGGCGGTAAAGGTTGGATCCGGACTATCGTTGGAGGGGAGGCCCAAATGGACTTGGGTTTGAGGGGAGGTTTGTTGGGGGTGCAAACCAAAGTCCCACATTGGTCATGAGACAAAACAAATGTATGTATATAAGTCTAAGGGAAAGTCCCTCTATCACCAATTGATTTTAGAAAAGGATGGACATTGTAAAGGGTGTAGGCTTCAATAATACGGCAGCTTGTTTACTTGGTGACTAAGTTAGGGTTTGGCCAGCCCTAATTAGTTTGGGCCAATTTTAGGGTTTACCTAGACTAGGGTTTATTTAATCCTTGTCTATATATACTCTCTCATTTGTACATGTTTTGCATCACCTCCAAATGTATGTATATAAGTCTAAGGGAAAGTCCCTCTATCACCAATTGATTTTAGAAAAGGATGGACATTGTAAAGGGTGTAGGCTTCAATAATACGGCAGCTTGTTTACTTGGTGACTAAGTTGGGGTTTGGCCAGCCCTAATTAGTTTGGGCCAATTTTAGGGTTTACCTAGACTAGGGTTTATTTAATCCTTGTCTATATATACTCTCTCATTTGTACATGTTTTGCATCACCTCCAAATTAATAATACTCTCTAGTTCCAAAGTGGATGTAGGTTTCACATCGAAACTGAACCACTATAATTCTCGTGTTCTTTTCTTTTTTCTGTGTTTATTATTCGGCTATTGTGTTTTGTGATTATTAGGGTTTCTAGTCTGATTAGGCAGATTAAGCCATAACAGGTTTAGGACATTAAACATTAAATTGTGCGGGTTATAGTCTTTTTTGGTTCCATTAGGCCCACTACGGGCAAAATATTCTAAGGCGAAGCATATAGTTTTGTAATATGAAAACCGTCCTGCCGCAGTACGCGGACCTAGGACCCTAGTTAAAAAAACAATCTCATTTTTTTCACTTAAATAATCAAAATTGTAAGAAACGGAGAATTTAATGTCAACCTTAGTCAAAACATGTCTTCTGTTGTTCAAAATTTCATACTGAATGATCCCTGGAATACCATCAACACTGCAGGTTGGTTCTTTATAAACAGGAACCTACATGTTAATTCGGTTTAGCAATCTCATAATGAAGGTAATGAATCATTTCTTTAAAAAAAAGAAATAAATAAAAAAAAGATGTATCTCACAGGTGTAGATCCTTCTAATGAAGCTCGTGCTCTTGAAAACGACAAATTCCCAGCCAAGAACGAACCGCCTCTTTGAAACACTTTCTGAGGATTTCGCCCTTCGGCAGGCCATTTATGAACAGATGAATCAGTTGTTGCAACCCATATACCATCATCATGCATTGCTAGTTTTTGAATAGGGTGCTCCTTTGTGCACAGTAATATACTCTCCCTTGTTGAAAGGTCCGTTAAGTACAACTAAAAGTACACAACATACAAATATCACATACTGAACTCAAATGCAAAGACTATAAACATGACTGAAAGTGCTCTTACCGATAGATCACGCCCACCACTATAAACATGACTGAAAGTAGGAGTACTTGCAAGTGCCCATACAGAATCTGTATGAACAGCATATGAATGCACACACCGTTGCTGCCCAAGATCCCATAATCTATAACCAATATTAAAGATTATAGTACCACGTTTAGCCGATAGAACAGTATAATGTTTAAGTTTAACCTCGTATTCAGATGTTTACCTGATCATAGAATCTGAAGATCCTGATAAGCAGAATCTGCATGATAGATATTAAAAAAAAAAAAAAAAAAGTCATATTAAACCTACATATTTCATCTGTACATGAAAACACATATACACAACGGAACGAACCTCCCGGTAGAGTCAAGAAGCAGAGCCCTAATATTATCTGTATGTCCTCGAAGCTTCATCATCTTCGAACCACTTCTTGAATCCCAAATACGAACAGCCTGCAATATATCAAACACTTTAAGAAATAAACTATCTCAACTATAATATTATTCTAACAATTAAAAATAAAAAAAATAAACCAGAGTTACCTTCTCTGTTCCACCAGAAACAAGAAGAGTTCCGGTATCATTCATTGCTAATGCATAAACAGACTCTTTATGTCCTTTAGCAGCAATTGGAACATAGCCTTGAGGTACATTCGTTTGCAATGAAATATTGTTACTCGAACTCACAGTACGTAGGCTAGTAACAGGCACCGAATTTCCAGACCCATTTGAACCAATTGGACGATCCACCTCAGCTGGCTCGATAGACTTAGTAACCGGACTAAGTGCAGCTTCAAGGTCCCAAATGAAGACCTCACCACCCAGCCCACCAGACGCAAAAATATTGCTCTAAAAATCATAAGCAGACAAAAAAAAAAGGAAAACTAATTTTCAATATCTTATGCATAAAAGTATAAAACCTAGATATATTTGGCGTAAATTTACGTTTCTTTCGGGCGCAGCAAGACAAGTAACGTAATCTGTGTGTTGACGAAAAGTTCTTGTACAAGCTCCATTAGAATAGCAATCCCATGCCTGATAGTAGAACGAAAGATGCTATATTAAGTTCAAAATATTCGAACGGGTATTGAATTTATAAAAATGTTTAATCTTACGATGATGACAGACCTTGACCGTGGTATCCGATGAGCAGGATACAAGAGTATTCCCTCCTGCGAGGACTGCATCATTTACCTGTACTCTCCAAGACAAACCACCATATTCCATAAATTAAATTCTATCTATAAATAAATTATATAAGTTGAAGTATTGAAGCCACAGTTATCAAAATTTAGTGTTTGTATAAGCAGATAGAGCTTCAGACTATCTTGTATTTTCGGGGGTCCAAGGTTGCAAAACTACCTACTCGGGGAGTACTCGGTAGGGACTTTGAAAGGAGTAATCGGCAACTCGAGAAATAATCGGGGATTAAGATTGAACATTTTATACAATTAAAAAACAAATTATACATACAGTTAAACATAAAAGGAAAATCATAAACATAAACGTTAACATATATGTCTAAGACAAACATAATCGTTCATTTGTTAAAAACTATAAAGATCTAGTTTAAGTTTAAATTTAAATTTTTATTAGAATGTTGACAAATGTTAGACAAATGTTGACTTTGACAACTAAATCCGACTTTGACCAACAATTACCGGCGATTTCTTAAAAAGGAGTAATTGGGGACTAATAGGGAATAATCGGAGGACGGATACTCAGTTTTATAGAAGCTGTAACAAATCGGATTATAGAGTAAAAGAAGTTATTTTGTTACATCTATTTATAAAACAGACTATCTGTGATCTGAAAACGTCAAAATCTAGAAAATCAACTTTAAGCGCTACCTAAACACCTCCGACATCACTTTAACATACATAACAAATTACTCACACATCAATTGTCTATGTTACAGACTTAGGATGGCCCAGTTGGACCATGTACATCCGAGTAAAAGTACTCCCCTCCGAGTAGCCTGAACAGGAAAACCTTATCTACTTGGACTTACTTAACGTGTTCCTTATGTCAAAGGTCAACGATTTCGGACAAACCAAGTAGTCACTACCTAAGACTTCCTTATAAGTCAAAAAGACCTAGTTCTAAATTAGCAATATTGACTAGTAGTAAAAGTTACAACAAATGAAGAACCATACCCAATCAACATGAGACTCAAAGGTGGCCGAGCAAGTAGCATCATCCTCGGTCAACTCCCACCTCTTTAGAGTTCCGTCACGACTCCCAGTAAAAAGATAACTTGAGTTATCTGGTTTTGATGGCTTCGATACAGCCAAACAGTTCACACCTGCACAATGCTGCAGAAACAGAGAAGTTTTTTTGAGTATTAACCTATGAATACCTTTACCTATTAACAAAAACAATCACAACTGGATGCCGATTATAAACATCGGTTCCCTAGAATGCCTAAATGTTCCCTGGACTGGTGTACATGTAACTAAATATATCTAACATGTTATATATGTTTGTGTCCATTTCAATTACTTTTTAATTACGTTAAAGCTCAATTTAATTAAACACAAACAAACCTTTGAGTCATCTGCAGCATTCAACACATAAGTAAATCTCTTCTCCTTGCGAGGACGAACCGAATTAGAGGAACTGCCTGCAAGACCAACCCGGTGCATCGCAGAATTACCTGAAGCAGATTAAGACAGTTGAGGCATAACTCTCATGCTATATCTTCCAATGAAATTTATAAGAACTAAAATATGTGTTCTTATACAGTTGTGAAAAATATGTAATTCTCTTCATAAATTTTTAATAAACTGTAAATTGAAATAGTCAGATGTATATGTTGAAATATATCAATCAGAACCCGAAAGAGAAAAGGAATAGCACCGCAATTTCAAAAATATATTATGAGTAATTTAGATTTAGAATAATATACACCGCAAGGTTGAAAAAGACGCAAAACGGAGTCGAGACGGTCGGGACCTTAACACGTCAAGACGGGGTCAAGACGGGGGTCGAGACGGACGTTGACTGACGTTGACTTTTATATATACGCATAATTTAAAGCCTAAAAACTTTCGTTGGCCAGTTTGTACATATAATCGCTCTTATCGTTAATATAATACAAAAGGTAACACTAAACTACGTCAATTTTGATCGATTTGACCGTCTTTTGAACGATTTTAACCGAAATTTTGACTTTTGACTGCGTTGACCCGACCTTTCCCGCATTTGACCGGACTTTTGAGCGTTGACCGACTTATTAGACGACAGGACGGGGTCGAGACGGGCTAGTCACCAAAACATCGCAAGGGGCGTCGCAACGGCGCCGTTTACAACACTAATACACCGTGTGAATAAACATCGGTCCTTGATATATTACAATAAACATCAAGGCCATTATATATCGTTTCAATATGAATGCCACCCTAGTTGAACTTAATAAACGCTATAAATCATATGAATTCTCCTTCCAGTATAATGTCCTAGAGCCCTAGATATAGTGCATTCCAAATATATTATGGGAAAAAAATTTAGGATTTTTCAAACTCAAAGCACCAACTGAAATAATTCGATAATTGGATCGAACACTATCTTCAATGAGTTCAACACAAAACGGAACAAATGTTTCAAAAGCCACATATAAGAAGGCAACTAATTCAAAACCTAACCAGAAACTAGTGGCTAAATACGAAACCCTAAGTAACATAACTATCGAATTAAACAAAAAATAAATCAAATTCTAATAAATATAAATATAATAAAATCGGAAATTAACCTCGATGATTGAAAGCTAACCTTACCGAAACAAGAAAGGATTAAATGAAACTTATAAGCGTGATCCTTTACAGAATGAGTTGAAATTCATCAATTGAAGTAGTGATTGCCGTATGATAGACACTCGTATGTATCAAAAGGCGTCAGTAGGTTTCTAATGTTGAAACTGAAAACACTGGTTTTATATTTTATATATATAATTATAGAAGTTGAATAATAAATAAATAGATAGATGAATGAAAAAAATAGGAATCGGATGAGATTTAATTTGTGGTTGGAAAGGAATGGAATTGAAGAAAAGGGGGTTGGGGTTTGGGTTTGTTTGATGAGACGAAGAAAACGAGAATGATGTTAAACGTTGAATTCGATTACTACGTTGTTGGTCCAGGGCTTGGAATGGGTTGACCCGTTTTTTCTTATTACCATGAAATCTTAATCCATGAAAATCAATCAATGGACGATGATTTGAGATTTTGGGGTGTAACTTTTTTGGGTTGGGCAAATTTAAATTTAGGGTGTGGATAATAGAATTGAATGATAATGATAATAATCTTTGACTTTGATCTTTGAAAATGATTTAAAGTATTTGAATAATGTTCGAATAAGGCAGTTTCATTCTCATAATCGTAGACGAATATAACATGTATCAGGAGTACTTTCATAATTTTTGTAAGCTCCCAACGCCATTGAAACACAGCTTCAAGCAAACCAAGTTGTGGGTCAAAACCCACTAATCTGTTATGAACTTGGATTGTAAGTAATCTTCGTGCCTGAAACGGAACCGACTCAGGATTGATCTTTGAATCGTGTGAACACTTTCCTAATCGAATATTTCGTCCCAATTAGCCACGGGTTACACGAAGTTTCGATTGGGATAAGACAAAGACTAGATTGTTGTCTTGGCTAAAAGAAAACAATCAAAACAATTGCAGAGATTTATCTTCTAATTGTTTAAGTTGAAAATGTGTGTAAAAGGTTAAATTTCTAGAACCTTTTTCAAATACACAAAGGGTGTATTTATAATGGGTCAAAAGGTTTCTTGAAAAGCCACAACCTTTGATTCATACCCATTAGTGACTTGGAAGTTTACATTCATGTATTTAGACTTAAAATGGTCTAAAAACATGAAAAAACGCAGTTAAAAATGCCCTGGAACAACCCCAAAACGTTTTGGGGTTCGAATGTGCCTTTTGGGTTGAAAAGACACATTTTCAGCATGCCCAGTGTTAAGCCGCGCCGCGGGCTAACAAAACACTCCTAAATATGCAAAAGTCTCGACCTTAAAATCATGCTTTAAGCCGCACCGCGGGACCAGGAGCCGCGCCGTGGCTTAAAGCTACTGCACACCAAAATTTTGTTTAACCTTATTTTCAAGTGTGTTTAGCCTTTCAAGTCGCGTCTCGCATTCTTTCAAGTCCAATTCGCATTTCTTAAGTTCCAAACATTATTTCCAAGTCCAAAAGAAACCTCAAACCACCTCACGCTTTATGAACGTGTACTCCACACTCTCCGGATTCGTGTAACGTATCAATGGTTCGAAAACACTTTCAACATAGCAATCCAATCCCTAAAATGTATGTTGGATCATGCTAAAATCACCAACAAATCCCCCCCCCCCCATTTTAGTATGATCCTTGATTACTGATATGGCCGAAACGGACGGTTTTTATTTGCGCGGTGTCGTTAGGCCGCTGCTCGCCAGGATCAGCCACTCGTGGGAGAGGGTACTGTTTTAAATTTATATTTAGCGGGGCCTAAATCTTACTACTCCTTATAAGTAAGAGAAGTATGACCTAGAGTCGTATTTTTGAGATATCAGTAACATCGAACCTATATTGTAGCATAAGATAGTTAGGGAGTAGTGAATATTTATTTTGGGATTTTCTAATTTAAGATAGATAAAGTAAATGCGATAAAATTTGTAATTCAGATAAGGTTAAAGTAAGTGCATACTATGACTTCATCAGTTATTCTGCCGAGATTATGGAATGCTGGCTCATGAATAGGCAGAGGCCCTGTATTCATTACACTGGTCCTAAACGCCCCTGTCATAAGACATGTCACTGGGTACTGCGTTAGGCTTGAAGATTCTGAATAGACAGCAACGTCCCTTACCCCCGACGCCCGTGCAGTCTGACTACAGGCATACACATTCAGACGGCTCATCCAATTGAGCGACTCGGTTGGGTGACGTATTAACATTCCAAAATGGTCTAAACTTTCTTAAGCATAATAGAATACATGGTTTACCATATCCGAGAGACGTGATGTGTTTCAATGCTTTCGTTAATGATTGGTAAAAGATAGTTAGGCCCTTAAAAAGAGTTCAACATAAAGAACACCATGGCCAAGTCAAGTCTGACTTCCATGAACACGTTCGGTTATCCTAACGGTCCAATCCTTTATGTGTCTAAACAAACAGTTCCTTAATTAACTAAGAATCCCTCAAGCGGGGTGCAATGCTTGAGACCGCGTTATGGTGCAGTGTACTGGTCAACACTAACCGTGTTCCATGGCCTTACTTAGCAGAGGTACAGCTTACAACAACTGCTGTGCTTCAGCGTGCACGTACGAAGTTTATATGCTTGGTGACTACACCAGCATGGTCTAGGACCGACAATGTACTAGGGGTCTAGTCAGATGTTTCACTACGAAAGAGTCCTCAGTCCGAATCCAAAGCTCGATAGACTTACTACAACCGGTGTGCCTCGATCGATCTTACGTTGTATCCGATAGACTTATCTTACCAAGGGGTGACACAGATAGTGTACTCTGAATAGGGGTTCGCGACTTCCCAATAACAGAGCCTATAACTACGTTCTATTAGTTGGAAAAGCGATTGAGTTTAAAGCATAATCAGAAAGCATTTCGACAGCATACACAGACCATAATATTATTATGGCATTATAACTGCTTACATCATAGCATACACTAAAGATAACTACTCGCTAATCATGGCAATAATATCATAAAACATTATATAAGATAAAGGATAGAAGTACCAGTAGATTAAACGAGTTCCGAATACAAAAGTGACAACTTTAAGACTCCAGACCGCTCCTAATACAATCTTCGGCGTTCGCCTCCGGGTACTTAATTTCCCGCTCGGAGGTGAGAAGGCCTTGAAAGTATGACTAATATTGTACAAGAGAGAGAAAGAAGTGAACTGAAGTGTGTGTTGGAATGAATGACAAAGACCCTTTTAAATAGACTTGAAAATTGCCAAATACGCCTGGCAGGCCGTTTGGCAGGCCGTATGGCAGGCCGTATTTGGCAGGCCGTATGCAAGGTAGGCCGTTTGGTGGCTCGTGTGTTGGCACGTATATGGCAGGCCGTTTCCATACTGGCAGGCCGTATGGCTTGCTGGTCAGCCTAAATTCCCTGGATCGCAACTTGATTTCTTGTCTTTCACCGTTTTCGCTCTAGAATCTTCGTTTTAGCTCCGATTCTCTTGATTCTTTTTGCACCGTCTTCGTAATTACTTGTTCTTCAATTCTAACCGACGAAGTGGGTATTTTGCCGAAAAAGTTTGAATCTTTCTTGTTTTTGGGCCTTAATACCGGGGTGAAAGCGTGACTTTTTAGCAGATATCAAATATCCCACACTTAGACTTTGCTTGTCCTCAAGCAAACTCTCATTTTAAAGAATCTTTTCGGCGTTTCTTTTCTAATAGCCTAAGTGGTTTGCTTTTATTATAAGAGCAAAAAGATAAGGTGGGTCATCTATGTTAGGTTTGAAATTATCTCTGCAAGCATGCGAGGAGGTTACATGACATAGGCTAGCTTTCACGGGTCACTCAAATCACTCAAGTATTTAGGGTTCCCTATAGATCTAAGAAATGAATACACTCATAGCCAGTCATGCTGCACCCATCGTCATAGGCTTGATAAAGACTCAAATCCTTGCTGCTAACGCGAGAACGGTAGTAATCTCAGCTTTATGGGTTATTTGTCAATGATGGAAAGGAATTTTGGAGTGGTAGTGAAGTTGTTTTTGAAGGGTGAGATAAAAGGGTAATGTAGTCTTTATACAGACTTTTATTCGGATAGATAGGAGTGCTGAAGTATTTTGAGAAGCACTTTTGAACTTTTTCTTCATTTGATAATCATTTTCGGTCGAGTTCTCTTCGGCATTTCTCTTATTTAGTTCTGCTCCTTCATCAATTTTTTTTTTTTTTTTGGAGACTTCATCTCGAGAAACTTTTTGCCGGTAAACTTTTTCAAGACCTTTGCCATGATACTTGAGAGGTTTATAACATTGGATTTTCGGAAGGAATCTCATTTTCTGGGTTTTCTGAGAAATAGTAAAGGTGATATGGATGTGGTGGTGGAGTAGAAGTAGTGGAGGTGTGGAAGGCTTATGTTTGACAAATGGGTAGCTATTTTGATTACAACCGAACCATGCTTTGCTGCTTGGAGATGTAGATCTAAAGCAAGTTCTGATTCTGAGCACAGACATCGGCAATCTCAACGGAAAATAATGAAGCATTAAAGATGAATGCTGGTCTTATTTGGGGTGCCTCACCATAATCAATTTAGGTCGATAATGCCTTAGTCATGCAATGCTCTATTAGAGATTTCAATCTAACAAGATTTCTACCTTACTTAAGCCTTATTTTTATTGACAAACGTTTTAGGTTTTCAAAAATACTTTTTCGAAAAGGGTTTCTTTTGCAAAAAATTTAAAATTTGGCTTAAGGACTTGGAATCTTCGTAATGGTTGTGACGATCACTCCAAATCCATATGGATGAACACGTCATTCATTGATTTCATTGCGAGGTATTTGACCTCTATATGATACGTTTTGTAAACATTGCATTCTTTTGAAAAGGCATACCATAAATGAATATTTAAATCAAAGGTTTTCGACATCTGATGATTTCTACATATAGACAATCACTGTAAATAATGGTTTACAATAATACTTCCGTTGACAATGCAGTCAAATAGATACATGGTGATGATTTTGTGAATGCAACGTTTTCTTGAATAAAGCATGTATGACTTCATGCACATAGCTTGTATAACATATAAGCAAACAGCGGAAGACTTCTAGGAAACCTGAGAATAAACATGCTAACAAGTATCAACACAAAGGTTGGTGAGTTCATAGTTTTAGTGTATATAAAAGTAGATCACAAGATTTCAGTTGTTTCATCCAGAAATGTTTATCAATAGATTCTACATAACAGAGCACCCTGGTAACTAAACTTTAACGTCATAATGATAATTACCCCATTCGTTTTAATACACGCAAACCAACGTGTCCTAAACTCAAATAACACACGTCCGTTAAAAGGCTAGCGCTCTAGCTCGGACGGGGATGTCAAGCCCTATGGATCCATATACTGTTATTCGCGCCCACCAGTCCATATCCTATGTACTGGCAGCTACTAGTTACCAAAGCTAAGGGATTTTCGGTTCAAACTCAGTGTAGAATTAAGTATGTACTTGTATCCATTGCGTTTAAATATATTGCATGTATTCTCAGCCCAAAAATATAGATTGCAAAAGCAATTAAAAGGGAGCAAATGAAACTCACCATACTGTATCTTGTAGTAAAAATACATATGACGACATTACACAAGTGTAGAGTTGACCTTGGATTCACGAACCTATATCGTTTATATATATATATTAAAACATATAATCGTAACTATACAAATTTATTTATTATATCTTAATTTATATATTATATATATTTAATTTGTGTATATATTCAAAATGATTAATATTTATATAGTTATATTAATATCCATATTTATATACATAGTTGTTTAGTGTTATATTTAAAAATCCATAGTTTGTTATATGTAAGTATTTATATAAATAATATTAATAGGTTTGATATATATAGTTATATGAAATATTAATATAATTATAGTATATGTAATAAGTATATTTTATGTACAAAATATTTATCCGTTTAAAAAGATAGTTTTGTTAATAATAATGATTTACTAATAATAATAATAATAATAATAATAATAATAGTAATAATAATAATAAGAATAATAATAAGAATACTACCTTTAAGAGAGTTTATAAGCTTTTCCCAAAAAGAATGTCCTAAACCGGATTTGAACTCAGGACCTCTCACTAACCACTAACATCACAAACCATGGATCCATTTGCTATTTTTCTGTTTAATACATATAACCCATTTATATTTAAACCCGTTATATTTCTATCTTGTTGAGTGGATCCACAAAACGGCCCAAGCAATTGTTTAAACCCAATAAAATTGGCCTAACAGAAACGTTACTCTTCAGCCCAATATTTAATCCAGTCTCACAGGCCCAAGAGTTTTCCAGCATCTTTTATTTAAAAAGAAAAATAATGTATTAGCCTAGTTTCAAACCCATGACCTCTCGTTTCCCACCAACACCCCTAACCATTCGTGTATTCTTGCTTTTCTGGAATAACACACAGATTATTTTCTTTTTACTCTTTTTCTGTCTTCATCTTCTTAATCATCCCATTTTCGTAACAGGAAAAATAAAGAAAAAGACTTGGTAATATCGATCATCATCATCATCTCTGCATCATTATCATACTCACATCATCATCGTCTCCCTATCATCATCATCATATCGTAATCATCATCTTTAATAAATCACGCACTCTATCATTATCAACGGATCATCTTCCTCGTTGTTTAATAGAAACATAAATAATTTCGTACATCATATCGTCATTGTCTTCCTTCGTTCACCATCATCATTATAAACCTACAATTCATCATCGTTTTCTTCGTTCGTTATCATGGTGTTTGGGTGGTGGATTGAACGGAAACAGTAATGTATTAATAATAGCAACAGAAATACAAGATGGCTGCTGCAGTAGCTGTTCTTGTTGATAGAAAATAGAAACACAAAGCAGTAGCGGTACAGTAGGGTTTAGTGGTGGTCTAGGGTGACTCGAGGGTGGTTTAGGGTGTTCATGGTTCGATCAAACAGCAACAGAATAGTAGCAGGTTTGATCCGTTTGTTTCAGAAAATAAAAATAAAAAGAAAGAACGCATTAATAATTACCAGCTTGTTACGTTTTAATGGTGGTGTTCACGATCAACACAAAAAAACAGCGATGGGCGTTCAAGATTATGAGGAAGAAAGAAGGTGACGAGTTTTGGCATAGTTTATGGTGGGAGTGAGGGTGTTTTTCGAGCAACATAAACGATGGCATCAACACAAAGAAAAAGGATAAAATTGGTGATCGGTTTGAGTTGTCTTGAACATGAAACAAGTACAGTGAACAACTAGTTTACTTGTATGAGTGGTTTTAAAACAAAACTAAAATATGTGTATGTGGTAGTCAACATAAGGATACAGGAGTATATAAAGATATAATGCAACGTGCAAATAACATAAAATATTATTTGAAATTATTAGCAGCCCCTTCTTTGTTTTTACTCCGTCGACATCTAACTTTTCGGATACCAGACAAGCACTAATTGAATTGGAAATTGATGTTTTAATTATGCATATATATATATATATATATATATATATATATATATATATATATATATATATATATATATATATATATATATATATATATATATATATATATATAGAAACTTTCCATGTTGTAAAGTAATCTTAATTAACGAATTAATATTATTAATATCATGTTAATTGCGTGTAACATATTATGACATAGTGAAGCCGCCCCTCATTTGTTCTTATTCTATCAACATAATTTCATGGACTGGATTACAGGCTCTGTTGTTAATCAGTGACGGATAAATGTCCTCATAAAAATCTCAAATTTTTTTATATTAATTATCTTTATTTATTTCAGTCATTATTGTATAATTCTGGTCGTTAATTGTTTTAAAATTACTAAATAAAAATAAATATATTTATTAAATGTATATGTATCTATTTACAAATAGTTGTTCGTGAATTGTCAAAAATAGTCGAAGGGTAATTGAATTCTTGGAAATAGTTCAAAAATTTTGATAGTCGTGATAACAGGTTTTGCTTATCGTCTCAGAATTATTAAATCATATATAGATTTGATTCAAAATAAGTCAAAATTTTCCGGGTCATGACAGTACCTACCCGTTAAAGAAATTTCGTCCCGAAATTTGATTGTGGTCGTCATGGCTAACAATAAAAATGTTTTAATGACGAATATGAGTTGATAAATAGAGTTTTATCATTTTTGATTAATATAGATAAAACAATTCGATTATGTGATGCATACGAGTGAAGCTGTCACAAAGGATTGAGATAGAGATTTAACTTTTGACGTAGTCATGGTGAATTTTTGGATTTCAAGGAATTTAAAGATAATCCTTGAAACCTATATAAAAGATTCGATTCTCCGGTAATCAAGGAAATCATGATCCTCTTTGATTAAATGCGGTAATCTGCCTCGATTCTATTTCTGATATTTCGCTATAAATTAACCTCTTCCGTTTCATTTATTTTCACCACTCCTACATCTTCTTCCTCATTTCATACTTCCAAAAGATTATGAAAATGCTTCATCCAGTTCTGATTCTTGATATTTTCTTGGCCATCATATCATTCATTCTTCTTTTTCATCTGCCACCAGAGGAGGTTATTTTCTTCTACTATTAACTTGGGGTTATATTGTTTTTCATTCTCCCGTGTCTTTATATTGCTATACGCTTTGATATACACGGTTTGTAATTTCGGGGTTGTTTTCAGGCTTTATATTTTCCATTATATTTCGGAGCTTCATGCTTTCGTTTTCTCTTCCCGACTTTAAGTCAAGCGAATAATGGTCCAGAATTCGTAGGTATGAATTTCGGAATGAACATAATTAATGTTCTAAGAAAGAAACGGTAATGGCACAATCTGACTTGTCAAATTACCAGAATATCTCGAAAAAGACTGAATCATCAAGAAAAATATTTTCTTGATATGTTTAGAGGTTAAATAGAATGAAAGAGTTATGTAACATGGTTCATGATGAGGGTATGATCTGTGAACCTTTATCACATTCCATTAGAAACTCAGCATGACTTACTGTAATATAATCACGTTGATCAAGTGTCATTATATTATACTAACTCATGCTTCAATTCCCAACACTACTTCAAAAACATCCATTTTTCGAAATTTTCAGAAATTAGAAACTAAAATAGTTTCTTTTATGATGTAACACAGATATCGCAAGGAGAAAATTGATTTCCGTTAAGAATGATTATGGAATTATCTCCAGAAATATGGAGGATATTTATAATGAAAGATACGATGATATCTTAGAATTTCTTATATCAGAGGATGATGAAGAATATTGTCCGCAAGGGTTTAGATTCGGAAGCAAGGTATTTGCTAAGGATTTCAGCAGACACTGAATCATTTGTATTCTTTCAAGGTAGATTTCGTTTTTGTGATTTGTCCACAGCCTCCTTCATGGTCTGCTCAATCCGTTTTCCTGTTCCAAACCTTCTCTTTTTCTCAGCTTTACCACCATACTATTCTTTATTATTAAACTTTTGACTGTTAAGGTCGTTTACAGTTTTTGCTGCTTCATCAGCATTTTTCCAAAATTCGGAGAACTAGTTTCGTAGTTTGGGGTGTTCTTCAGAAACTTCACATTCGAAGTATGTAAGTCTAGAAGATAGATGTTATCTATATATAACTGTTGTAGTAGAAAATGCTGCGAGAATCAAAATACTGATTGCTAATTCCAGGTGGTTGGTATGGCAATTATTGTTACAAGATGTGGATGAGTACATGATAGGGTTTCAATGAGTATAAGGATTTTTTTTTCGAAAGGTCAAGGATTAATAAAGTTGTTGGTAAATTTACTGCTAAAGTGGTGGAACATGAAAGGTTCCCCAGTAACAAGAACGTATATGTCAAGGTTATAATAAGGCTAATCTGAAAAGTCGAAGTTGACTAGTTGGAAGTGTGATAAAACTGGATACTTTGAAAAGGAATTGCAAGATTATTTTTGGTAATAATAATGCTAAAGGATCTTTCACAGTTTTGAAGTCAAAGTATAGCTTTGAAAGATGTAGAGATCTAAGAATGATGTCACCGGTTCAGAGTTATGACTTGGATTCTGATCCGTCAATATCAGAATATGTAATTGAATTTGTATGAAAACGATTGTATATCGTTGTGAGCATAGTTAATAATTTTTGAATCAAAGTTGAAGAATTTACAGTATAACATATTAATTGTGAGCTTATATATTTCTCGGAAATTACCTACCCGTTAAAGATTTCACAAGTAATATTTTGTACAAAAGAATTTTCATTACAGTCTTTATGAAAATATATGTATGTATATTTCTTCATATGTAATACGGATTTAATGAGTTAATATCATTTTAAGCTCATTTGATTTTCGGCTTGACTTAGAAATGATTAATCTCTAAAACATTAAAGATTACATAATCTTTGCGGAGTTTTTCACTAATGAAATCAACACTTCATTATTTATTCTTATTGATATTCCTCGGTGAAGGATGTTGGTGCTCGTGAAATTTTTGTGAACCTTACAAGGCACAGATGATGTTTTCTGGAAAGTCTCGAGTATATCGAAATTAAAAATGTAAAATCAATTATGTAATTGATTAATACACTTGGTTTATTATGAAATGGAATTCATTGGGTTGAAACAGAGATTGTAGTTAACAATGGTTAAGTTGTTAACGAAGGATGTACATCATTGCATATTAGTAATATGAACTAACCGAGTAGTACCTACCAGTTAAGATTCACACGTAATAGCTTAGTACGAAAAGATTTATTTTGATTTCAAAATTCATATATATTAAATATACATAAAATTTCTTCAGGGAAAATGAGTTAATACTTCATCGGTTATTGTTGCTGGTATTTCTTGGTAACTACGATGCGTATGACGTTGATGTTCAAGGTACATATTGTGATGTTGAGGCTTGCGGTGCGGATGTTGTTGGTGGTGATAATGGTACTGTTGGTGTTGTTGTCGGTGGTACTGTTGATGCCGGTGATTCTACTGGTGCTTTTAACCTTTGCACCATATTCTCCAAAGCCACTACCCGAGCGCGAAGCTCGTTAACTTCTTCTACTACACCGGGATGATTGGCGGTTCGGACGAGTGGATGAATAAGATCCAGAATTTGAGATATTATATTATCGTGACGAGATACTCTAGAAATGAGAGAGAAAATGGTGTCTCGAACAGGTTCGCCGGTAAGTGCTTTAGGTTCTTCGCCAAGAGGGCAATGTGGTGGATGGAAGGGATCGCCTTCTTCTTGTCTCCAATAATTAAGTAGGATACGAACCCATCCCCAATTCATCCAGAATAGATGATGGCTAATTGGTTGATCCATTCCGGTTACACTGTCTTCGGAATTTAGGTGAATATCCATATCGGAATAGCTGTCAGAGTTTAAGGAATTTGAACTAGATACGGGATCCATCTTGTATAATCAGGGAGATGATTTTTGATATGAATTAGATTATAGAATTTAGTTTGGTATTCTTCAATACATAATTTACATATGTATATATAATACCAAATTTCATAAATCACGGAGAAATTTTCGGAAGATGTCAGGAAAAGTTTACAGTAACAGATACGCTAAGATATGAATTTTGTCTATACACTATTCATGCAATCAATGTAGTAAAACGTGTCTAGACTAGGAATGATAAGCAGGTAATTTCCGATAAGAAATGATAAGCAAAACTTTTGACATGCAGACACGGTCGAAGTCCAGACTTACTAATGCATCCTAACAACTATCAGTTAGACACACTCATGCAAGACTTGGTTCACTAGGACCAACGCTCTGATACCAACTGTGACGATCACTCCAAATCCATATGGATGAACACGTCATTCATTGATTTCATTGCGAGGTATTTGACCTCTATATGATACGTTTTGTAAACATTGCATTCTTTTGAAAAGGCATACCATAAATGAATATTTAAATCAAAGGTTTTCGACATCTGATGATTTCTACATATAGACAATCACTGTAAATAATGGTTTACAATAATACTTCCGTTGACAATGCAGTCAAATAGATACATGGTGATGATTTTGTGAATGCAACGTTTTCTTGAATAAAGCATGTATGACTTCATGCACATAGCTTGTATAACATATAAGCAAACAGCGGAAGACTTCTAGGAAACCTGAGAATAAACATGCTAACAAGTATCGACACAAAGGTTGGTGAGTTCATAGTTTTAGTGTATATAAAAGTAGATCACAAGATTTCAGTTGTTTCATCCAGAAACGTTTATCAATAGATTCTACATAACAGAGCACCCTGGTAACTAAACTTTAACGTCATAATGATAATTACCCCATTCGTTTTAATACACGCAAACCAACGTGTCCTAAACTCAAATAACACACGTCCGTTAAAAGGCTAGCGCTCTAGCTCGGACGGGGATGTCAAGCCCTATGGATCCATATACTGTTATTCGCGCCCACCAGTCCATATCCTATGTACTGGCAGCTACTAGTTACCAAAGCTAAGGGATTTTCGGTTCAAACTCAGTGTAGAATTAAGTATGTACTTGTATCCATTGCGTTTAAATATATTGCATGTATTCTCAGCCCAAAAATATAGATTGCAAAAGCAATTAAAAGGGAGCAAATGAAACTCACCATACTGTATCTTGTAGTAAAAATACATATGACGACATTACACAAGTGTAGAGTTGACCTTGGATTCACGAACCTATATCGTTTATATATATATATTAAAACATATAATCGTAACTATACAAATTTATTTATTATATCTTAATTTATATATTATATATATTTAATTTGTGTATATATTCAAAATGATTAATATTTATATAGTTATATTAATATCCATATTTATATACATAGTTGTTTAGTGTTATATTTAAAAATCCATAGTTTGTTATATGTAAGTATTTATATAAATAATATTAATAGGTTTGATATATATAGTTATATGAAATATTAATATAATTATAGTATATGTAATAAGTATATTTTATGTACAAAATATTTATCCGTTTAAAAAGATAGTTTTGTTAATAATAATGATTTACTAATAATAATAATAATAATAATAATAATAATAGTAATAATAATAATAAGAATAATAATAAGAATACTACATTTAAGAGAGTTTATAAGCTTTTCCCAAAAAGAATGTCCTAAACCGGATTTGAACTCAGGACCTCTCACTAACCACTAACATCACAAACCATGGATCCATTTGCTATTTTTCTGTTTAATACATATAACCCATTTATATTTAAACCCGTTATATTTCTATCTTGTTGAGTGGATCCACAAAACGGCCCAAGCAATTGTTTAAACCCAATAAAATTGGCCTAACAGAAACGTTACTCTTCAGCCCAATATTTAATCCAGTCTCACAGGCCCAAGAGTTTTCCAGCATCTTTTATTTAAAAAGAAAAATAATGTATTAGCCTAGTTTCGAACCCATGACCTCTCGTTTCCCACCAACACCCCTAACCATTCGTGTATTCTTGCTTTTCTGGAATAACACACAGATTATTTTCTTTTTACTCTTTTTCTGTCTTCATCTTCTTAATCATCCCATTTTCGTAACAGGAAAAATAAAGAAAAAGACTTGGTAATATCGATCATCATCATCATCTCTGCATCATTATCATACTCACATCATCATCGTCTCCCTATCATCATCATCATATCATAATCATCATCTTTAAAAAATCACGCACTCTATCATTATCAACGGATCATCTTCCTCGTTGTTTAATAGAAACATAAATAATTTCGTACATCATATCGTCATTGTCTTCCTTCGTTCACCATCATCATTATAAACCTACAATTCATCATCGTTTTCTTCGTTCGTTATCATGATGTTTGGGTGGTGGATTGAACGGAAACAGTAATGTATTAATAATAGCAACAGAAATACAAGATGGCTGCTGCAGTAGCTGTTCTTGTTGATAGAAAATAGAAACACAAAGCAGCAGCGGTACAGTAGGGTTTAGTGGTGGTCTAGGGTGACTCGAGGGTGGTTTAGGGTGTTCATGGTTCGATCAAACAGCAACAGAATAGTAGCAGGTTTGATCCGTTTGTTTCAGAAAATAAAAATAAAAAGAAAGAACGCATTAATAATTACCAGCTTGTTACGTTTTAATGGTGGTGTTCACGATCAACACAAAAAAACAGCGATGGGCGTTCAAGATTATGAGGAAGAAAGAAGGTGACGAGTTTTGGCATAGTTTATGGTGGGAGTGAGGGTGTTTTTCGAGCAACATAAACGATGGCATCAACACAAAGAAAAAGGATAAAATTGGTGATCAGTTTGAGTTGTCTTGAACATGAAACAAGTACAGTGAACAACTAGTTTACTTGTATGAGTGGTTTTAAAACAAAACTAAAATATGTGTATGTGGTAGTCAACATAAGGATACAGGAGTATATAAAGATATAATGCAACGTGCAAATAACATAAAATATTATTTGAAATTATTAGCAGCCCCTTCTTTGTTTTTACTCCGTCGACATCTAACTTTTCGGATACCAGACAAGCACTAATTGAATTGGAAATTGATGTTTTAATTATATATATATATATATATATATATATATATATATATATATATATATATATATATATATATATATATATAGAAACTTTCCATGTTGTAAAGTTATCTTAATTAACGAATTAATATTATTAATATCATGTTAATTGCGTGTAACATATTATGACATAGTGAAGCCGCCCCTCATTTGTTCTTATTCTATCAACATAATTTCATGGACTGGATTACAGGCTCTGTTGTTAATCAGTGACGGATAAATGTCCTCATAAAAATCTCAAATTTTTTTATATTAATTATCTTTATTTATTTCAGTCATTATTGTATAATTCTGGTCGTTAATTGTTTTAAAATTACTAAATAAAAATAAATATATTTATTAAATGTATATGTATCTATTTACAAATAGTTGTTCGTGAATTGTCAAAAATAGTCGAAGGGTAATTGAATTCTTGGAAATAGTTCAAAAATTTTGATAGTCGTGATAACAGGTTTTGCTTATCGTCTCAGAATTATTAAATCATATATAGATTTGATTCAAAATAAGTCAAAATTTTCCGGGTCATGACAATGGTTTATCATGATACAGCATAAAAAGATACCAACAATATCCCACACTTAGACAAACATTGTCCTCAATGTTCCTAGTGTATCCCACACTTAGGAGTTTTAGTTGAAGATTTGGGAGTGTTTGTCTAGTGTTTTAATTTGATGTTATCCCACACTTAGTGATAAGCTAGGATGCGGTATGGTTTGAATCTTGAGCTAGTAGCGAAAAGAAAGAAATACCCCTAGCAGATGCGACTGGTTTCCTTGCTTCTTTATCGGCTCATTTGTCATCCTTTATTCTTCTACTCTACTTTATTGCACGGGTTGCCTCCCAAGAAGCGCTTTTGTTTAAGGTCGTTGGCTCGATCGTAGTGATTCTTCAAAAAGCAAACATTCCTCGTTGATGGTTGTGATCTTGGTCTTCTTGAGGGAATGTGAGTCTTGGTGGATAAGTTCTGAGAAAGTGTCGGACCAATAGTGGTAACAAGTCCGGTACTTCTCTTGAAGATCTTCTGAACGATAAGTAGTGCGCAGTTTCAGCTCTTGATAAGTCTTGAATTCCGATGAGAATATGATCCACAGCTCTGCTGGTTGACCCATGAATGTCAATCATGGTCGCAGTGCTGGTGTTTATGATTTCTATGACGGGATGCTCATTTCGGAGTTCTTCAAACAATGTAAGAAACCGTATCTTTAGAATTTCGAAGTCTTCAGAACGGTGATCTCCACAGTAAGAGTCTATAGCTTTGCACAGATTAGTTAAGAGACGAAGCTGGAACGAAGTGAACAGCAATCCTGATCCGAGTATTAATTTCACCGTCTTTGAGTATATCTCCCGACATCCAGCTTTAAATATGAAACTAGAATCTGTGGATTCGTGGAAGATACGTGATAGCTGCTTCGTAACATAGGTGGAAATGTTGACTCGATCTGGTTCAAGATGAGAGAACGGATTGTTTCGCCTTGCTTCCTTCATAACAGCGTCTTGTAACTCTTTGATAATCAGATCAGCGTGGTGATCAATTGTTACGTAAATCACTATTCTGTCCGGTGTGCATTCGAAATTATCTCTATCCATAAGAGCGAAAAGATTGTGAATATCCTCGATCATTTGCAAATCAGAGTGATAAGTCGGGCGGTCGGTGGAAAGATCGATATGCTTCCGGATGAGAGTCAGTAGTGCTCGTTCGTTTCGTGAGAACGGAAGTGCAGATCCGGCAAAGGCATTATAAACCTTAGAGTAAATGATCTTCTGATCTCGATAGAATCTTGTCTCGAGAATAGTACGAACCACTGAATTGTGCTCTCGTTGCCTTTCTTCGTGATAGATATGATCGTGAAGAGAGTTGATAAAGTCTTGAATGCGTTCTTCTAGGATTTCAACATCATTGTCTTCTCTTCGGAGATAGAGGTGGTGCTCTTCTCTGATAGCCATGATTCGTTCTGTTAAGCGTAGCGAAAAATCAATGGTTGACTTTCGGATGGCTTCGAGAATGTCTTCAAATTCATCGGTATCATTAATGAAGGTAATCATGTCTGCATGTGTGGATATAATCGGAATTCGATCTGAAGAAGAGTCCGGCTCCCCTTGATCTACTTCGGTTGGAGAGTCTGATTTAGTCAGAATGTCTTCGTGATGCTCTTCCTCGTCATCATCGGTATCCGGTTCCTCTGAGGATGCGTCTGATGAACGGGTTTCTTCAGTATTCTGATTCTCCACTTTGATACTTACAGGATCAATTTCTATATCCTTATCCTCAGCGTTGTCGTTCTTCTTTTTGAAGCGAATGATTAAACTGTGATCTGCCATTTCAAGCCTCATTATTTCTTCATGACGCTCAGTACTTGGAACGGGTGTTGTCGCAGTTGCTTTTACGTCTTCCATTTCCTCTTCCTCTTCCTCTTCAGATTCCTCCTTTTCCTCTATTTCTTCGCTGGGACCCTCTTCTTCCATTTCTGGGTCGTCTACAGACTGTGATTCGACACCCATCTCGATATCGTCGGCTGGCGATAATGACTCATCATCGGAAGTGATCCGTCTGGTGGAAATAGCAAACATCTCTGCCAGTCCAGAAAGATCAGTTGGTCGGTCAATTTTGAAGGTAACGCTCTCCCCATGTGATCGTAAGATCATGGTTTGATTGTACACATCAATGACAGTCCTAGCCGTATTCATGAAAGGTCTTCCTAACACTATTGGGGTGTGTAGGTCTTCCTTAATATCCATTACTACGAAATCCGTAGGATACAAGAATTTGTCGACTTTCACCAAGACGTTCTCAACTATGCCCTTAGGATATCGAATTGTATGATCGGCAAGTTGGATTGTCATTTTGGTTGGTGACAAGTCTCCTAACTCTAATCTCTTGTAGAGAGAGTAGGGAATTAGGTTGATACTTGCTCCTAAATCTGCTAGCGCATGAATGGTTCCAGATTGGTAGATTGAACACGGGAAAACGAATCGACCCATATCTCCTAGCTTAGGTGGTAGAGAGTTTCTGAGTAATGCAGAGCATTCTTCACTCAGTGGAATTTTGTTAGAGTCTGGTATCATCTCCTTTGTAGATAGAAGCCTTCGGATGTATCTCTTTTGGTTGGGAACTTTGGACATAGTGTCCAAGAATCTTCCATCTAGTTTGAAGGAATCAAGCTTGGATGGTTCTTCTTGTAGCTTTCCAGGATAAGGTACGCGAACTGGAGTTTCAGGGGTCAGCTTCTGAGTATATGTTGATTTGTTCCTGAGCCTAGTTGACCTTCTCCGTGGTTCTTCCTCTGGGATTACGGAATCCATTTGCTTTGCTTCTTCTATGTGGGGATTCTGGATAGTATTACTTGGCAATCTTCCCTGCGGTCGGGTTTCAAGGCGTTGTGATAACTGTTCGAGCTGCGTTTCCAAACTTTTGAGCAGAGCCAATTGATTTCTCATTAGTATCTCCGTCTGATCTTGTCTGGTTGCAGTTCTCTGATTTAACTGTTGTTGTCCTTGGATGAACTGAGTTAACTGATCATCAGCTCCGAGAGTGGGATTAGTTACTTTTGTAATCTGGGTGGTAGGGGGATTCTCCTCAACTGGGGGACCAGTGAGTGGAAGTGGTTGATTGTAGGTCAATTGAGATTGTTGGGCTGAATAAGGTGGATAGCGATAGCGGAAAGGTTGATTGCTTCACTGAAATTGATTAACCCTTGGTGGTTGATTGAATCCGGGATTTGGTGGACGAGCTGGGTATTGAACGTAACAGACTGAACCGTCAGGGTTTTCGTACTCAACTTGATAGTCTTCAGTAGGTTGCGGGTTGGTACAATTAACACAAGCCTGAGCTTGGTTAACCTGCTGCGGTTGCGTCTTCAATTCTCCGAGTTGTTTGGCAAGATATTCCATCTTTTCTGTGAGGGATTTGATGGCCTCCGTTTGATCGTTAATTTCAGAGAGTGGGGCAGATGATGAAGTTGTTTCACCAATGTTCCAGTCATGATGATGCATCGTCATGTTCTCGAGCAATTCCCATGCTTCATTTGCGGTTTGGTTCATCAGATTCCCTTGAGGTGCTGCATCGATCGTCGTCCTATGATTTACCGCAAGACCATTGTAGAAGGTACAGATTTGGGCTGACCGTTCTAACTGGTGATTAGAGCATTTCTTCAGCAGGGTTTTAAAACGCTCCCATGCAGTGTAAAGAGATTCATCATAACTTTGTTTGAAGTTAATGATGTCATTCTTCAGTTTGGTTTGTTTAGAAGGAGGGAAATATTTGGTTAGGAATTTAGTCGCCATCTCCGTCCATGACGTGATGGAATCTTTTTCCAGTCCTTCAAACCAAGTTTGAGCATGATGAGTGAGAGAATAGGGGAACAAGTATAGCCGGACTATATCTTGTCCTATCCATGGCTGTTTGTAGGAGTTCGAAAGAGATATGAATTTATCAAGGTGAGAATTAGGATCGTCATTCGGTAATCCATGAAACTGACAGCTATTTTGAATGAGCTGGATGATGTGATGTTTTAACTCGAACGAGTGTCCTTGAATCTCTGGAAATCTGATTGGTCCTCCTCGACCTTCAATCGAGGGTTTCGTGTTTTCTGCTAAAGTAACGCGTAACGCCATTTGGTTTCTGATTCGTGCTTTCTTGCGTGCTTTAGAGATTATTGCGCCTGGATCAGGTACGAATAACAACGACCCTGGTCTAGATCGGGTTTGGGTCATACACTAGGTATACCTTTTTGTTTTTAATTTTTCTCAAATAAGTTAAATTATAATAAACTAAACTAAACTAATCTAATTCTAAGGTAATCTAATTTAATCTAAGGTAATCTAAGGTAATCTAATGTAATCTAACCTAAGGTAAACTAAAGTAATCTAAAGTAATCTAATCTAATTAACTAACTATCCTATGGTGGAATATGTTTTTGGTTCTGGCTACTGATTCCCTGGTATTTCGGTAACAAAGCTCCGCACAAACTATTCAACAAACCAAGTGGCCAGGCCGACTACGGAGAGGCAGGATCCTTTTGGTCCCAATATAATTGGCGACTGTTCGGAAAATCCAATAACCAAGTCCGTGTATAATTGTCTTTCTTAGACACCACTAAATGCTTGTGAATAAGTTTGATAGAAAACAGCATTGCCTGATACCAGTTCCCCAGCAGCGGCGCCAAAAACTAGTAGTCTCTCTTGATATGGCCGAAACGGACGGTTTTTATTTGCGCGGTGTCGTTAGGCCGCGGCTCGCCAGGATCAGCCACTCGTGGGAGAGGGTACTGTTTTAAATTTATATTTAGCGGGGCCTAAATCTTAATACTCCTTATAAGTAAGGGAAGTATGACCTAGAGTCGTATTTTTGAGATATCAGTAACATCGAACCTATATTGTAGCCTAAGATAGTTAGGGAGTAGTGAATATTTATTTTGGGATTTTCTAATTTAAGATAGATAAAGTAAATGCGATAAAATTTGTAATTCAGATAAGGTTAAAGTAAGTGCATACTATGACTTCATCAGTTATTCTGCCGAGATTATGGAATGCTGGCTCATGAATAGGCAGAGGCCCGGTATTCATTACATTGGTCCTAAACGCCCCTGTCATAAGACATATCACTGGGTACTGCGTTAGGCTTGAAGATTCTGAATAGACAGTAACGTCCCTTACCCCCGACGCCCGTGCAGTCTGACTACAGGCATACACGTTCAGACGGCTCATCTAATTGAGCGACTCGGTTGGGTGACGTATTAACATTCCAAAATGATCTAAACTTTCTTAAGCATAATAGAATACATGGTTTACCATATCCGAGGGATGTGATGTGTTTCAATGCTTTCGTTAATGATTGGTAAAAGATAGTTAGGCCCTTAAAAAGAGTTCAACCATAAAGAACACCATGGCCAAGTCAAGTCTGACTTCCATGAACACGTTCAGTTATCCTAACGGTCCAATCCTTTATGTGTCTAAACAAACAGTTCCTTAATTAACTAAGAATCCCTCAAGCGGGGTGCAATGCTTGAGACCGCGTTATGGTGCAGTGTACTGGTCAACACTAACCGTGTTCCATGGCCTTACTTAGCAGAGGTACAGCTTACAACAACTGCTATGCTTCAGCGTGCACGTACGAAGTTTATATGCTTGGTGACTACACCAGCATGGTCTAGGACCGACAATGTACTAGGGGTCTAGTCAGATGTTTCACTACGAAAGAGTCCTCAGTCGGAATCCAAAGCTCGATAGACTTACTACAACCTGTGTGCCTCGGTCGATCTTACGTTGTATCCGATAGACTTATCTTTGTTGGGATTTAACAAGTTTGAAACACTTAAAACCATTTAAGAATCATTATAAAACGGAAGCGTGAAGTTACCAATTTTACTTGTTATCATTAAACCAATTAAAGCTAAATCCCATCTTGGATCAAGTTGTGAAATAATGCTTACTAATTAACAAGAAAGGAAGAGTTTTATACCTCCTTAAAACAAGTTTAAGGACTGAATTGGACAGCAGCAATGTAGAAGAAGATGATGCAAAATGAGCTTCTAACTTGAAGCCTCAAGTGTGCAATACCCCAAGCAATTAACCCCAACACCTTTCTCTATGGTTAGGCTTTTGTTTGACACTTGATACAAGCTTGCAATACAATTTTAGAACCCCTCTTTGGTCCCAAAAATGCCACGGCCAGCAGGCCTGTTTCAGCAAGGAAAAATGCAGTTTTTTTTGAAGTGTTTTGCTTGTTTCTCTCTACCTTGAGTCTAGGAAATGCCTTGGTTAAAAGGAGACTTGCATGCTCAAGGAATATCTTGTTCCAAGTTACCAAGCAAGCATGGGAATCACACCTAGGAGTCCTAAAATCTGCATCCTTTTATTTATTTAAATAACAAGTGTAATATATATAAAACTAGTTAATATAATTACAAAACTTGTTAAATAAAACCATGCATTATTTATGTTACTTATATTTTATAAACTTTTTATAAAATATAACATAATATAATCATTTAAACCTATAAACAATTATATATAAATTATCCAAATAATTTACCTCAAGTGATAATACTTTAGAAAACCGATTTTTCTAAAATCCAAGTGTCGCGTATTTTCTTAACAATCCATTCGTTAAAATAAATACATATAAAGTGTTGGTAAGCTTGTTATTGGGTATGACCCGACTTGGATCATAACATAGTGGCCACGTTAATTTAATATGTCTCTCGGGCATACGAAATACCTTCAATCTCCCACTTGCACGAGAAACATAAGAAATTAATGCAAGTGATGGATACCACCTAACGACCGTCCATCACCCCCAATATGTTATGACTTTGTGCCATTCAATAACATCATCCCTTTCGAGTTCCCATCTCGAATATGAATAGGTGAATCTTTCATTATTTCCTTTTGTCCTAGATGTCATGTTATATCCATGAGATACAGAGTGATCACTCTCTTCTAGATTTAACTTTATCAGGCCTTAGACATCTGACTCTCAACGAATAAGAGGGACAAATTCCATCTTGACTACATACGTCCTAAATATATACCTTGCATTATACCTGAGCTCTTCCTAATGAACTACCATATTTCAGAATAGCAAAGGAAAGAATCAAGGTACAATACTTGGTAAATATCCGAACTTAATATGTATCTCAGGTCAGAGGATACAATGATATTCGCCTTTACTCAAGATTACATGTGATCAACCACAAAGGCTCCGTTTAGTAAATCTTGAGAGCGGGTCTTCCAATATTTGTATCCCACAAATATCTATGAACCTTGGTTGCAACCTTGCCCCATATTCATCCCGTGAATGTATACCAATCCAAGTTCATAATAGTCTAAACCTCACACTTGTTCCCACAAATGTGATCGACTACGGAATTTAGAATAATTACTTATTCATGGATAAAATATGCAAAATAGGAACATAACTCAAAATAAATTAATACCATAATTATATTAATGAGTTTGAACAATTTCGTTCAGTTACAATACTTAAAACAGATCATGACCAATCACTAGAATATCAAAGTCCTAATGCACTAACATGCCCTTGATGTTTTGCACCATGTAAGAGCTTCGTGAGTGGATCCGCTATATTTAGATCTGTGTGAACTTTGCGAATACATATCTTTCCTTTTTCAACTTCATCCCTTATGTAGTTGAATCTCCGCTCAATGTGACGGGTCTTTTGGTGAGCACGAGGTTCCTTGATTTGAGCAATCGCACCTTCGTTGTCACAAAAGATCTCAAGAGGGTCTTGAATGGTAGGGACCACTCCTAAGTCGTCGATGAATTTCTTCATCCATGCAGCTTCCTGAGCTGCCAATGAGGCGGCAATGTACTCTGACTCTGTAGTGGATAATGCAACAACATCCTGTTTTGAACTCTTCCAAGAGACCGCACCTCCATTTAATGTGAAGACATAACCGGATTGTGATCGAGAATCATCTCGATCAGTTTGGAAACTCGCGTCTACGTAACCCTTTACAGCGAGTTCCTCCTCACCAGACCCATATATCAGAAACATATCCTTAGTCCTCCTAAGGTATTTCAATATACTTTTAACAGCAATCCAATGACTGTTTCCTGGGTTATTCTGGTATCTACTTGTCAGGCTAAGAGCGCATGACACATCTGGTCTTGTGCATATCATTGCATACATGATTGACCCAATGGCAGAAGCATATGGGACTTTCTTCATTCTCTCCTGTTCATCTTTCGTGGTGGGGCACTGAGATGAACTGAGAAGTGTTCCCTTTTGAATAGGTACCAAACCTTTCTTAGAGTTCTCCATCTTGAACCTTTTCAAGATCTTTTCAATGTATGCACTTTGATTTAAACCTATCAGTTTCTTGGATCTATCCCTGTAGATCCCAATCCCCAAAACGTATTGTGCTTCTCCAAGATCCTTAATGGAGAAGCATTTGCTTAACCAAGTTTTAACACCTTGCATTGCCGGAATATCATTTCCAAATAACAATATATCATCCACATATAGTACAAGGAACATGATAGTGCTCCTACTAGCTTTCTTGTATACACAAGCTTCATCACCATTTTTAATGAAGCCAAATTTCTTGGCCTCCTCATTAAAACGATGATTCCACATTCTAGATGCTTGTTTCAATCCGTAGATTGACTTCTTTAACTTGCATACCCTTTTAGGATATTTCGGATCAACAAAACCCTCAGGCTGAACCATATAGACATCTTCCTCAAGATGTCCGTTTAGGAAAGCGGTCTTGACATCCATCTGCCATATTTCATAATCATAATGAGCAGCAATGGCAAGTAATATCCTAATAGACTTTAGCATCGCCACAGGCGAAAAAGTTTCATCATAGTCAACCCCTTGAGTTTGAGTGAAACCTTTTGCTACAAGTCTAGCTTTATATGTATCCAAGTTTCCATGTATGTCGGTTTTCATTTTGAACAGCCATTTACAATCAACTAGCCTAGAGCCAGGAGGTTGCGCAACAAGTTCCCAAACTTGGTTGTCATACAAGGATTGCATCTCAGCGTTCATGGCTTCCTGCCATTTATCTTTATCAATCCTTGATAAAGCATCTTGGTAGTTTATTGGTTCATCCAAATCAACCACATAGCAACCATCCATGAGAAACCCATATCTCTCAGGAGGATTACTAATCCTACCAGATCTGAACGTCTTGTGTATTTTGATCATCCATCTGATCACTCTCAACATTTTCATGTTGAGTGCTAGTGTCAGCCAATTGTGTATCATTTACTTGATCTTGAACCTCTTCAAGATCTATCTTCCTTTCACTTTTGCCTTCCATTAGGAACTTAGTTTCAAGGAATTCAGCCTTCCGAGCAACAAATACATTCTGCTCGGAAGGATCATAGAAATAGTATCCCATATCATCCTTGGGATATCCTATGAAGATACACTTCGTGGATCGAGCATTCAACTTATTAGGGACGTAACGCTTAGGGTAAGCTTCACATCCCCATACCTTTAAGTATGATAGAGATGGAGGTTTTCCAAACCACATCTCATGAGGTGTTCGTTCCACTTTCTTGGTTGGGGCCATATTTAAAATACGAGCCGCTGAGCATAGACAATAACCCCAGAATGATAGAGGTAACGAGCTTCTAGCCATCATAGATCGAACCATATCCATTAGGGTTCGGTTCCTCCTTTCGGACACACCATTAAGCTGTGGTGTCCCGGGTGGAGTAAGTTGCGAGATAATCCCACAACTTCTAAGATGATCTTGGAAGGCATCGCTTAGGTATTCACCTCCTCTATCGGTTCGAAGTACCTTAATTGTCTTATTGAGTTGATTTTGTACTTCGTTTTGATACTCTTTGAATGCTTCAAAAGTTTCGTCCTTATGTCTTAACAAGTAGACATATCCGAAACGACTGAAGTCATCAATGAAAGTAACGAAGTATCTTTCACCATTCCTAGCTATGGGCTTAAAGGGTCCACATACATCCGAATGTATTAATCCCAATAAGTCCTTAGCCCTTTCGTAGGTCCCTTTGAAAGGTGCTTTAGTCATTTTGCCTTGTAAACAAGATTCACATACATCAAACGAGTCTAGTTCATTTGATTTCAAAAGGCCATTCTTTTGGAGTGTATGCATTCGATTCTTGTTTATGTGACCAAGGCGACAATGCCATAAGTAGGAATCACTCAAATCCCTTTTGAGTTTCTTGGTGCTAGTATGGTATATTGAGCTACTAGATGATGTGTCATCATAAACCAATTCATAAATTCCATTTGAAGGCGAAGCCTTAAAATAAAATACATTATCTAAATAAACGTGGATATCATCATTAACAAAATTAAGATAAAAACCACATTGTTTTAAACGGGAAACTGAAATAATGTTTCGACATAAATCCGGTGCATACAAAACATTGTTCAAAATAAGTTCCAAACCACTTGGAAGTTTTAATACAAAATCTCCTTGAGCCTTCACTTGCACTTTGGCTCCATTACCCATAAAGAGACTTGATGTTCCCGTTTGCTTGCTACTTCTTTTGAACCCCTGCAAAGAATTGCAAATGTGAGTTCCACATCCAGTGTCTAATACCCATGTATTAGAAGAAGTAATACTAAGCTCTATATATACCATATATATGTTACCTGAGGATTGCCCCGCATCCCTCTTTTCCTTCAACTCCTTAAGGTAGACCGGGCAATTGCGTTTCCAGTGACCCATCTCACCGCAACCGAAGCACGGGTCTTCCTTGGGGTTTGCTTGTCCAGCAACCTTTTGCTTCTTGTTCTTGTTTTTGGTTGGGGTAACCATCCTCCCCTTTCCCTTGCCTTGATGGGCGGGTCCTTTCCTCTTAGCCGCCTTTGGCTTAGAGGTGTTGTTACCTTTGGACCCACCATCATTGATCATTAGCACGGGTGAAGCCCTCTTACCCATGCTAGTTTCGGCCGTCCTTAACATGCCATGAAGTTCACCAATGGTCTTATCCATCCCATTCATATTGTAATTAATTACAAATTGGTCAAACCTCTTTGACAGGGAGTTTAGGATAAGATCAGTGGCTAGCTCATTAGATATGTTGAGATTAAGACGGTTTGCGCGATCAATAAGGCTTTTCATTTTGAGGACATAAGAGGATACAGATTGGGTGTCATCCATACGACATGCATGTAATGCTCGAACCGTTTCGAAGCGCTCGACACGTACTTGTTGAAGGAACATCTCCTTCAATTACGTAATCATGTCATATGCACTATGATGTTTGAAATCCTTTTGGAGTTCGGGTATCATAGTCCCAAGCATTAGGCAAGCGACTTGCACCGAATCGGCGCAATACTTGTCATAATAAGCCATGCCCTCTAGATCTTCCTCATCCGGTTGGTCGGGAATAGGGTCCTCCAACACATACTCTTTATCCTCAAGTTTGAGGACAATTCTAAGATTACGGAACCAATCCATAAAGTTCGTATGGTTGAGTTTGTCTTTCTCGAGGAGAGACCTTAATGATAGGTTGTTTAGGTTAAGTGGTGCATTTTGCATGTTGTTGTTATTTGCGGCCATCTACAAAATTAACAAAGTTCATTTAAGTATCGATTTTAAATTTAATAAATAATACCCTTTTATATATAATTGTTTTATTAAATATTAGAATCCAACGGTAAATCAAATTTCGGTTAGGTGACCTTTATCCCGTTATTTGATTTAGCTAGGTAGTCATTTATATGACAATTGCAATCCTTTTGCAACTTCTAAATTATGGGATCATGCAATCCTTTTGCATGGCATATTTATCCCATCAACGCCTATTTGTTCCTCATGCTTCGGTGACCCTAAGTTCATGATTCCCAAATCAAGTCGTCCTACTTGTGTAAACATGTAAAATTAACATACAAGTGGTTAGGTGACCTTTATCCCACAAGCATGCGAATTTTACCTTAACCATATTAGTTAGCTCATAACGGTTAGGTGACCTTTATCCCATTATGAGTTCCCTACTATGTTTAAGTGTCCCATAAAAGGATGGCGTTAAACTCGTTTACCTTGTCGATTAAGGGATTTTAAGTTTTCATTAATTCTAGTTTAAGAAAACATTTATGCCATACACCAACATGCATTTAGTGTATGGTTCATTTGAAATCAATTTTCAAGTCTTGTAATTTGCCAATTACTTGATATAAACCATTTTATATATATGTGATCCTTTTCTTGTTCTTAATAACCATTTATTAAGGTCTTTAGTTGCTTTTAATTTAACCAATTAAATTGTCGTCTTGCATGTTATTAATACGTCTAATTTAACCAATTAAATTGTCGTTTTGCTTGTTGTTATCTTGTGATTAATTGTATCAACCAAACATACAATACAATAAACAAACAAACAACCACACATGCAAAACAAGTATGTTCACAATCTAGCCATTTTGGTGGACATTTGTTTAGCCGAAAACAAATGTCATCGGGTTAAGGGGTAATAATACAAAGTAGGAGATTTCAAATCTCCCATTTAACCTTGCATCCATATATTCCTTGTGTTCTTCAAGTCTTCATCATCTTGTATCTTCATTTTACAAAATATGTATCCTAATACATTTTTATCTAGAAAATGAAAATACAACCTATTCTATTTTACATACCAAATGTAAAACAAATTACATAGCCAAAATAAATATTACATCCAATTGAATGAATTAACATTACATACCAAATGAATATTACAAATTAACCAAACATACAACCATAACATGCATTCAACACAAGGTCAAGGCTATGATTGTGAACATGAACATGCAACCAAATATGACCAAATGAAAGAGCCCAAAACCCACTTTTGGAACCCAAACAATTCGGCCTAACACATAAACCCACCCAAACCCATTGATTTTTGCAATCTACATTCATGCATGTTCATAGATTGCAAATATAGTGGGTTTAAAACAACATTACGAAGCATATTTCAACAACCTCGGCTCTAGATACCATTGTTGGGATTTAACAAGTTTGAAACACTTAAAACCATTTAAGAATCATTATAAAACGGAAGCGTGAAGTTACCAATTTTACTTGCTATCATTAAACCAATTAAAGCTAAATCCCATCTTGGATCAAGTTGTGAAATAATGCTTACTAATTAACAAGAAAGGAAGAGTTTTATACCTCCTTAAAACAAGTTTAAGGACTGAATTGGACAGCAGCAATGTAGAAGAAGATGATGCAAAATGAGCTTCTAACTTGAAGCCTCAAGTGTGCAATACTCCAAGCAATTAACCCCAATACCTTTCTCTATGGTTAGGCTTTTGTTTGACACTTGATACAAGCTTGCAATACAATTTTAGAACCCCTCTTTGGTCCCAAAAATGCCACGGCCAGCAGGCCTGTTTCAGCAAGGAAAAATGCAGTTTTTTTGAAGTGTTTTGCTTGTTTCTCTCTACCTTGAGTCTAGGAAATGCCTTGGTTAAAAGGAGACTTGCATGCTCAAGGAATATCTTGTTCCAAGTTACCAAGCAAGCATGGGAATCACACCTAGGAGTCCTAAAATCTGCATCCTTTTATTTATTTAAATAACAAGTGTAATATATATAAAACTAGTTAATATAATTACAAAACTTGTTAAATAAAACCATGCATTATTTATGTTACTTATATTTTATAAACTTTTTATAAAATATAACATAATATAATCATTTAAACCTATAAACAATTATATATAAATTATCCAAATAATTTACCTCAAGTGATAATACTTTAGAAAACTGATTTTTCTAAAATCCAAGTGTCGCGTATTTTCTTAACAATCCATTCGTTAAAATAAATACATATAAAGTGTTGGTAAGCTTGTTATTGGGTATGACCCGACTTGGATCATAACATAGTGGCCACGTTAATTTAATATGTCTCTCGGGCATACGAAATACCTTCAATCTTACCAAGGGGTGACACAGATAGTGTACTCTGAATCGGGGTTCGCGACTTCCCAATAACAGAGCCTATAACTACGTTCTATTAGTTGGAAAAGCGATTGAGTTTAAAGCATAATTGGAAAGCATTTCGACAACATACACAGACCATAATATTATTGCATTATAACTGCTTACATCATAGCATGCACTAAAGATAACTACTCGCTAATCATGGCAATAATATCATAAAACATTATATAAGATAAAGGATAGAAGTACCAGTAGATTAAACGAGTTCCAAATACAAAAGTGACAACTTCAAGACTCCAGACCGCTCCTAATACAATCTTCGGCGTTCGCCTCCGGGTACTTAATTTCCCGCTCGGAGGTGAGAAGGCCTTGAAAGTATGACTAATATTGTACAAGAGAGAGAAAGAAGTGAATTGAAGTGTGTGTTGGAATGAATGACAAAGACCCTTTAAATAGACTTGAAAATTGACAAATACGCCTGGCAGGCCGTTTGGCAGGCCAAATTTGGCAGGCCGTATGCAAGGCAGGCCGTTTGGTGGCTCGTGTGGTGGCACGTATATGGCAGGCCGTTTCCATACTGGCAGGCCGTATGGCTTGCTGGTCAGCCTGAATTCCCTGGATCGCAACTGGATTTCTTGTCTTTCACCGTTTTCGCTCTAGAATCTTCGTTTTAGCTCCGATTCTCTTGATTCTTTTTGCACCGTCTTCGTAATTACTTGTTCTTCAATTCTAACCGATGAAGTGGGTATTTTTCCAACAAAGTTCGAATCTTTCTTGTTTTTGAGCCTTAATACCGGGGTGAAAACGTGACTTTTTAGCCGATACCAATTACTAAAATACCAACAATTAGAAACTAATGCATAAATGTAAATTTCACATTGATTGAATTTACACATAGTATATTACACGTGCAAGAATTCGAAAATCAGGGTGCTCTAATAGTTTGAACCCATCAATTCATTTGAAAACCTGTCGATAATATACATACTAGTTCCATAATCTCTAACAATACAAACTTGACACTATTAGGAGCCATGTGTCCCAATCCAATCATGAACATATAGAAAACTAAGTCCAAAGCTTTCTTGAAGTAGCTCAACTTCATGTCCACTTAGGTAGCTCTCTTCAATCTTGCTCCTACAATGCAATTTTTCAAGAGAACTATTAAGAAGTTTTAAACTTCAACATTACTTTATCTTGTAGGTCCGAACACATACCTTTGGGATTATATGAAAACATGTGTTCCAATCTTCTCAAAATAGGCTTTCCTCATTGAATTCAAGCTTTTAGCGTTGTACTAGAAGGGAATTGGGTATCCCACTTTGAAAGATTTAGTTGGACTTCAATCCCACACCAATAGCCGACTTGTGCATCGAGTCTCTGGCTAGTCCCTTGGTCAAGTAATCCGCTAGATTTTGTTCCGATCTAACAAAATCAATGGAGATCACTCCATTTGTGATTAATTCACGTACCATGAAATGTCTAACACCCAAATGTCTAAACTTACCATTATACATGTGACTATAAGCCTTAGCCACCGTTGAAGCACTATCACAATGCATACCAATAGGAGGAATGGGCTTTGGCCATAAAGGAATTTCATATACCAAATTCCTTAACCACTCGGCTTCATTACTTGCCGCAGCCAATGCAACAAATTCTGACTCCATTGTCGAATTTGTAATACATGTTTGCTTCTTGGAAGCCCATGAAATTGCCCCTCCACCAAGTAGAAATATCCAACCAGTTGTAGAAGAATGATCTTCCATATTTGTTATCCAACTTGCATCCGAATAACCTTCTAGAATAGAAGGAAAGCCGGTATATGTGATACCAAAGTCCTTGGTTTGCTTCAAATACTTAAATACTCTATTCACAGCTTGCCAATGGTGAGAACCTGGGTTACTAGTAAATCTACTCAATTTACCCACCGCATAGGCAATATCCGGTCTAGTGCAAGTCATTGCATACATTAGACACCCTGTAGCACTCGAGTATTTAAGTTGATACACAGCCGAACCCGTATTGGGTAAGAGCTTAAGAGTAAGATCAATGGGAGTACTTACTGGGTAGGTATCCTCAAGATTGAACTTTTTGAGGATCTTCTCAATATAATGAGATTGAGTTATAATGATACCATTGTCACCACGGATGATCCTTATCCCAAGAATCACATCCGCAACCCCCATATCCTTCATCGAAAACTTAGATGACAAAAATTGTTTGGTCTTATCAACTTGATCTTGGTTAGTACCAAATATCAACATGTCATCCACATACAAGCATATAATCACACCATTCCCCTTGTGATCAAATTTGCTATACACACACTTATCCGATTGGTTGATCATAAAGCCATGAGACAAAATGACATCATCAAACTTTTGATGCCATTGCTTTGGTGCTTGTTTAAGTCCATATAAAGACTTAATCAACTTGCACACCTTCGTCTCTTGTCCCGGCATGACAAATCCTTCCGGTTGTTTCATGTACACCTCCTCCTCCAAATCACCATTAAGAAAAGCGGTTTTTACATCCATTTGGTGAATAACAAGATTGTGAATCAACGCAAGCGAAATCAACAATCTAATGGTGGTGATACGCGCAACCGGAGCATAGGTATCAAAGTAGTCAATACCCTCCTTTTGCCTAAAGCCTTGTATGACCAAACGTGCTTTAAACTTATCAACCGATCCATCGACTTTCATCTTTCTTTTGAAGATCCACTTGTTGCCCAAAGGTTTACAACCGGGAGGCAAATCAACTAGAACCCATGTATTATTTTCCATGATAGAGTCTATCTCGTCACGAATTGCCACTTTCCAGAAGGCAACGTCACGAGACCTCATAGCCTCATCATATGTCCTCGGATCCTCTTCAATATTATAACAATAATGAAGTTGAGATATGACACTATCTCTAGTTCCTTCAACTAAGAATAGTTGAAAATCCTCACCATATGATTTAGGAGTTCTTTTCCTACTCCCTCTTCGTGGCTCATGAGTCTCATTTAGAATTTCTTCCACTTGAACGCCTTGGGAGGTACTTGCAATAGGTGCCATATCCTTTGGTTTAGGTATTGAAGAGAACCTAGATTCATCAAATATTGCATCTCTAGATTCAATCACGGTATTAACCGAAATAGCATCATTTGGCTCAATGACAAAGAATCTATACGCCTTGGAATGCTCGGCATATCCAATAAAAATGCAATCAATACCCTTTTTACCCAACGTTTTCCTTTTGGGTTTCGGAAGTCTCACGACCGCCCTACATCCCCAAACTCGCAAGTAATGCAAGTTAGGACGTTTGTTAAACCAAAGTTCATATGGAGTCTTCTTCCCATTCTTGTTGGGAACCCTATTCAAGATGTAACAAGCAGTTAACATGGCTTCCCCCCAAAATCCCTCACTCAAACCGGAATAAGACAACATGGAGTTAACCATCTCTTTAAGTGTCATATTCTTCTTTTTGGCTATTCCATTTTGTTGTGGTGTATAGGGAGCCGTGGTTTGGTGAATAACTCCTATCGATTGGAAATATTCCGGGTCATAATACTCGCCACCTCGGTCGGTACGCAATGTTTTAATTGAACAATCAAGTTTCAATTCTACTTCAGTTTTATAGATTTTAAATTTGTCTAAAACTTCATCTTTAGAATGCAAAAGATACACATAGCAATACCTAGACGAATCATCTATAAAAGTAATCATGTACTTCTTGTTACCCATTGAAGGAGTAGCATGAAGATTACATAGATCACTATGAATTAGTTCTAATAATGATGACTTCCGGTTTATTTCTCTAAAAGGTTGTCTAGTGATCTTTGTTAGCATACAAGTTTTACATTTATCTAAATGTTTATCAAAACTTGGTATTAAGTCATCCTTAGACATTTCATACATTCGTTTGTAATGTACATCACCTAAACGAGCATGCCATAAACCGAAATCACAAGTACTAGAACTAATCATGCAAGTAGAACTAATGGCCCTAGGAACATTTTTGAGATTAAGCATGAACATTCCATTGTTATAATACCCAAAACCAACAAACACACCACACTTAGACAATATATATTTGTCACTTTCTGTGACAACCCGGAAATTTCTGATCAAATTTAAACTTTAATCTTTATATGTTTCCGACACAATAAGCAAAGTCTGTAATGTTGAATCTCAAAAATTTTAAACTGTGTTCATACATTCATTTAACCTTGACCAAATTCCGACGATTCACGAACCATTATATAAATGAATGTGATTATATATACATATATATATATATATATATATATATATATATATATATGAATATATATTATAACTTGAGAATATTAACAAAGTATTAAATGTATAATACCTTACATGAACGTATTTGTTTCAATATGTTTATCGATGGAATTAGAAGATAATATCAAATGATTGATTTATCAGATACATTGTATGATTACGAGTCTCTGTTGAGAGGTCCACTTTAATTTAGGAAACCTTTCCTTTTTAACAATATTCGGAATAAATGGTAAAGTGATTCACAAGAAAGAACAAAGTGTCAATTAACGAGTATTAGACAAAAGTTAGTGTAAATTCCTGTTTGATCTCCAATACATACTTTACAATAATTTCCTCGTGTCTTTTGATAAGTTAATTATTTAGCTTTCATAATGATTGATCTTATAGAATAAATAACTAGGATAAGGTTCATCGATTAGATAAACCCATTTGACATTTTACATTAAGATAATTTCAAACGTTTATATTAACCATTGGACTTTACCTCACACTTCACCAACAAACTGTAATTTAAAAACTTGAAACCTATTATGAATATATAAAATTCTACTTTTCTAAAACGTTTTATGATATAACGATTTCCATTATTTTAACCTTTTAACAAAATGATTCTTAAATATATTTAGTTTTGGAAAATAAAATTATCATATTTATTTGATTTAGTTTCAAACGTACAAAAACGTTTTTAGTTTAAAAAGAACTTTATTATTAAAATGTATATAACTTTTATAAATATCTAGAACCACTTTTGACAACTCATTAATTAACCAGTATGATAAAGATAACGATATTTATATTTTATTTTATTAAATATATATAACGATTTAAATTAATATTATATATATTTATACGCGTATTATACGTACACAGTTTTATACTTTTACTATACTTTAAATTTACCTTTACTTTACTTTACTTTACTTTTACTTTACTTTAACTTTAATAATTCACTTTAATAATTCGTACTTTAATAATTCACTTTAATAATTCATACTTTAATAATTCACTTTAATAATTCATACTTTAATAATTCACTTTAATAATTCAAAAATCTATTATAAATAGAATTCAATAAGTTTCATTATTTCATAGAAACTTGAAATATATTTCTCTAAACTCTCTCAATCGATTTACATATATATATTTACTCAGTATTATTTCAAGATATTATTAGTATACATAAAATACTACGACGAGGTCATGAGCGTATTATTTCAAAATGGATTTTTCGAACGGGATAGAGCTAAGGAAAACATGGGTTATAGCTATGGAGGTTATGGGTATTCTTCTGGGGGTATGCTCGTGAGGAAAAACTAGTGTTTATCATCTCCATTGCGTCTACGTACCTTCCTGCAACATTGAATCTCAATATTGATACGTGAGCACTCATATCTTATCTTTTACATATTAATAGTGTATCCCTGACTAGTGCTCGAGTACTTATGATTTTGCGTGCTTGTATATTTTATTTCATCAATATATAGTTTATGATAAATCACAAATTTGATACATATGCGACTGAGATAAGGTATATGATATGCATGTCGTTGGAAAGCTAGCAAAAAATTAATAACTTTTCATTTAGAAAGCTTATGGTTTCGATGAAAAGATTAAAAGATATGGTCAACTGAATTATTATTAATTTTAGTATTATTATTATTAAAATGATTATTATTATTACTATCGTCGTTATTATCGTCGTTATTATTATTATTTAATAATTATTATTATTATTATTAATATCATTATCGTTATTAATATAAGTATTATGATTGTTATTGTTATTACTATCGTTATTACCATTAAGGTTATTATTAATATTATCATTATTATTATTATTATTATTATTGTTATTATAATTATTAGTATTATCATTGATATTATTATAATACTTATTAGTATCATTATCATTAAAACTAATATTAATATCATCTAATTATTATGATTACTATTATTATCATTATTATGGATACGATATAAAAGAGGACTAAAAGCTATTAAACAAGTCGATTAGGAAATAATGAGTACAAATATCATGATTCAGTTAAATTATTGTTTTCATTATTTTTATCATTATTAGTAATATTATTATGACATTAGTATTACTAAAAAAGATTATTACTTGTTATCAAAATTATTATTATCATTAGTAAATATCAATATTGTTATTATTAATATTATTATTACTATTATTATTAAAATAATTAATATTATTATTATAAAATAATACAACTTTTGGTTCATTATTATTATTATCAATATTATATTATTTAATCAAATAAATACTTGATACAAATATATATTTATGGTACATACATTTTTATCATTAAAAAGATATTATGTGAACATTATACAATTTATAATACTTACTATATTAAAATATATTTTTACTATATATTAACGTAAATTTTTATCATTAATACATTATAATAAATGATGAAATTAAAATATTGTAAGATACTGATTTAAATAAAAATATCATTTTCATTATTTTTATCATTATTATTATTATTAACAGTATTATTAATATTAAAACTATCATTTTTACTAAAATTATCATTTTAATAGAAATATCAATGTTATTATAAAATATCATTATTATTATCATTTTAATATTATTATTATTAAAAATTATCATTTTGAATAGAACTATTATTTTTATAAAATATTATTATTATTACTGTTAATATTAAAAGTATCGTTATTGTTAAAATTATCATGATTAGAATTATCATTTTATCATAATTAATATCATCATTAATAAATATAAATATTGTTATTATTATTAGTAAAATAGTAATAATAATTATTATTATTATTACAAAATAATACAACTTTTACTTATTATTATTATTATCAATATCATTTTATCAAATGGATATGTGATACAAAGGTATTTTACAACATGTAATATAATTACATTAATAATACATACCACTATATTTTTATGATATTAAGTGAACTTTATAAATTTTATTACTTAAGATATATAAAAGTATGTTTTTATATATAAATTTTAATATAAATTTTTATTTATTAATAAACGATTTATATTATTCACTCTAATAAAATCTGTTAAATATATTTAAAACGACTATATTTAAGTTATATAATAATCATGTATAGATTTTGGAAGTCATTTTGGGTCAAGTTGACTTTTGTTTACTTTTGCATATCAGTCTCGAGCATTAGGATTGTGATACACTACGACTTGACCTAAATTGTTAGACAGATATTGACCAACATATATATATATATATATATATATAATTAATATAGGTTCGTGAATCCGAGACCAATCTTGCACTTGTTCAATGCCATCATATGCATTATTACTACGAAATACAGTATTGTGAGTTTCATTTGCTCCCTTTTTAAATGCTTTTGCAATATATATTTTTTAGACTGAGAATACATGCGCTGCTTTTATAAATGTTTTACGAAATAAACACGAGTAATCGAAACTAGATTCTATGGTTGAATTGTTATACCGGATATCGCCCTTGTTGAACTTGGTAGCCTAAGAATTGGTGTTTATTATAATTGCCACCAATTGACGCGAATCCTAAAGAAAGATCTATGGGCTTTGACACGCCCCAGTCAGAGAATTTGAGCTGCTTTAGTACTTCGATGTTTATATGTTTGGGGATATTCTAGATGCATTTTGTTAATGTCGGTTACCAGGTGTTCAATCCATATGAATGAATTTTAAACACTTGCGAGTGTATGATTATTGAATAAATGAAATCTTGTGGTCTGTTAAAATTATGGAAATGATTGATTACGATAAACTAATGAACTCACCAACCTTTTGGTTGACACTTGAAAGCATGTTTATTCTCAGGATTGAAAGAAATCTTTCGCTGTGCATTTGCTCATTTTAAAGATATTACTTGGAGTCATTCATGGCCTATTTCAAAAGACGTTGCATTCAAGTCGTTGAGTTCATTAAAGATTATAATTAAGCAAATGACAGATTAGGTCATTTATAGTTGGATATTATGAAATGGTATGCATGCCTATCAACTTTCAATGTAATGAAAGTTTGTCTTTTAAAATGAATGCAATGTTTGTAAAATGTATCATATAAAGGTCAAATACCTCGCAATGTAATCATATATTATTGTATTCGTCCTTATGGATTAGGACGGGTCGTCTCACTTTTAAACACTTGTTTATATCCACATTTATTCAACATGGGACTAGATATAAGATTCTTACGCAAGTTAGGCACATACAATACATTATAAAGAGTAATAGATTTTCCGGAGCTAAACTCCAATACAACATTTCCATAACCAACAACACTAGCAATAGATTCGTTGCCCATGTGCAAAACATCCTTATCCGGTACACAAGTTTTGAACCATTCAATATCCTTGCAAGCATGGCAAGTTGCACCCGAATCTACCCACCATCCAATTGTATCATCCTGTACATAGAATGCATCAGAAATATGTGAAACATAGTTCTTAATTGGAATAGTCACAGAGTCAGAAATTTGACCTTGATTAGGAGTAGGATCCTTTGATCTTTGGCCCGCACCCGATGTGCTTCCTTCTTCTACCATCTTGACTTTGCAATCCCGCTTATAGTGACCGGGTTTGCCACATCTCCAACATGACTTCTTGTCCTTCTTATTGGATGCATTCTTGTTTCCATCTGACTTTCGTTTCTTGTTGTTTGATTTCTTGTTGTATTTATTCCCATGGGATTTATCTTCAATCATGTTGATTGAAGAAGATCACACTTCTTTACCCTTCCCCTTGCCACTATCTAGTATCCGAATTGATTCCTCAATTCTCAAGTGACTACCCAACTCATTCAAATTCATATCTTCCTTGTTGTGTTTGAGTGTGTGTTTGAAATCTTGCCATGAAGATGGCAATTTGTCAATGATGGATGAAACCGTGAAAGTTTCATCCACACTTATGTTGTGTTTGGTAAATTGCCCCAAGATCCTAAGGATCTCATGAAATTGTTCCATGATGGGCCTAGTATCAACAATCTTGTAATTGTTGAAATTGCTAACAAGAAATTTCTTGCTAGATGCATCCTCGGCCATATACTTGGCCTCCAATTTATCCCAAAGTTCCTTAGCCGATTCAACTGAATTGTAAACATCAAATAAAACATCAGACGTACCATTTAGAATGTGGCCACGACACATCAAGTCATCATTGTCCCATTTGCTCCTTAACCGGGCATGTTCCATGGTCTTTTCATCCGATTCAGCGAGCCTTGGAGTAGAAAACACATACACCAATTTCAATGAAGTCAAAAGAAATTTCATCTTCTTTTGCCATCTCCTGAAATCTGCCCCTTCAAACTTTTCCAATTTTGCAAACCTTGAAGTCATTTCCTTACTGTTTCAACGAACATGGTGATCAAATATTCGATTAGAATGTTATGAACTTGGATTGTAAGTAATCATCGTGCCTGAAACGAAACCGACTCCGGATTGATCTTTGAATCGTGTGAACACTTTCTTAATCAAATATTTTGACCCAATTAGCCACGGGTTACACGAAGTTTCGATTGGGATAAGATAAAGACTAGATTGTTGTCTTGGCTAAAAAAAACAATCAAAATAATTGCAGAGATTTATCTTCTAATTGTTTAAGTTGAAAGTGTGTGTAAAAGGTTAAATTTCTGGAACCTTTTTCAAATACACAAAGGGTGTATTTATAATAGGTCAAAAGGTTTTTTGAAAAGTCACAACCTTTGATTCATACCCATTAGTGACTTGGAAGTTTACATTCATGTATTTAGACTTAAAATGATCTAAAAACATGAAAAAATGCAGTTAAAAATGCCCTGGAACAACCCCAAAATGTTTGGGGTTCGAATGTGCCTTTTGGGTTGAAAAGGCACCTTTTCAGCGTGCCCAGTGTTAAGTCACGGCGCTTAAATATGCAAAAGTCTCGACCTTTAAATCATGCTTTAAGCCACGCTGCGGGCCCAGGAGCCGCGCCGTGGCTTAAAGCTACTGCACACCAAAATTTTGTTTAACCTTATTTTCAAGTGTGTTTAGCCTTTCAAGTCGCGTTTCGCATTCTTTCAAGTCAAATTCGCATTTCTTAAGTTCCAAACATTATTTCCAAGTCCAAAAGAAACCTCAAACCACCTCACGCTTTACGAACGTGTACTCCACACTCTCCAGATTCGTGTAACGTATCAATGGTTCGAAAACACTTTCAACATAGCAATCCAATCTCTAAAATGTATGTTGGATCATGCTAAAATCACCAACATAATCACCACTTCCTAATTTATGCTCGAGATGATGATTAATGACAAGGATTTTATGTGTTTTTAATGGTGGGGAACAAAGTGTTTTAGTGGGTTTTCATGAATATCAAGTATTGAAGAATTGTTGAGTCCCCAAAATAATTAAGGATTTAATTATGACAAAACAATATCTATTTGTACTAAAGTGTTATGTGCAGCCAGCACACGTTTGTTTATGTATAGTCAGCTAATATAGCTGTGTCGAGTGTTTAGTATGCTGCCTAGTCTATCAGCACAAGGTAGATATGTATTCTTCGAATCAGCACAGGATGTGCACCCAGCAAATCAAGAATATCAAGTGACTCAGCATATGAAGGACCAGTAAGTCTGGATATTAGCATACAACACAAGACAGCCATGCTCCATTACAAGCATGGTAGTTTCCCAGAGTGGTCTACATCAACGCACTATTCAACAGAAGTCGAAGACAAAGTTGAACAGAAAAGGACAAGAGTCGGCGGCTGACAAGTGACCTTACAAGACCACGTGGGAATGCAGAAGTGGAACGCATGTGCAGACATGTGTTATACTTTAATCATACCTAGGGAACACAACATTCCATTTGTTTAAATCAAATGGTAGTGCCAAACCGAATTGGTGTGTTCCAGCAAATAGCTACTTAAGAGGAAAGAAGAAGAGCACGCCTTCTGACACAATTGTCCCCACAAGTACAAGGCATCCAATGTACTAGTGGACAATAGATTAATTACACGGTTAATAGAACTACTATATATATTGTTGCATCCACTATTGTAAAAACTAGTGGTGTGGGTTTATTTGTTAGAGTCCAAACCGTGTAATAGCTTTAGTTTGTCTCTTAGCTATAATCTAGGTAATCTGTATCAACCAACTATCATTTCCGCCAAGGATAGTTGTGATTCTTTCTGATTTAATCAATAAAGAATAACAGTTGAAAATTACCTGTGACTCTATATTATTTACTACAGAATACTAAACGTGATTAACTGACTAGTTAATTAAGAAAAGAATTGTATTCACCCCCCCTCTACAATACTCCTGTTGTTATTAAGGGACCAACAACTGGTATCAGAGCATCAGTCTTGATAATTAATATCTTGGATCTGAATTCTCTTATGGCTTCGTATTCAAACTTAGCTTACCTTGAGAATGGCTCATCTAACAGACCACCTAAGTTTGATGAAGATGAGTATGAAACCTGGAAGGCAAGGTTCATGCTCCATCTTGAGTCTGTGGATTCACTCATGCCTGGAATTGCCAAAAATGGCCCTTTTGTTCCCACTGAGACAGTTGGTAGTGCACCAGCAACAGCTGACACTCCTGCCATCCCTGGCAGAGAGGTTATTCTCACTCCCTCTAGATGGGATGATGAGGATAAACGTCGAGTTGGTCTTGACCCTAAAATCAGAACCCTGTTAGCCATAACTTTGCCTAACCCACTGTTCAAACTGATCAAGGGAAAAGAAAATGCTAAGCTTATGCTTGACTACCTAGATGTCACCTATGAGGGTATGGGAGAAGTTAGGCAGAACAGGATGATTGCTCTTAAAAGAGAATATGAAATGTTCTTTGCCTATAAGAATGAAACCCTTAAGCAAACCTTCATTAGGTTTAACTCTTTGATAGCAGACCTAACCACTTTAAATGTAACCTACACTGAATTTGAACAAGTGAACAAATTCATTGATGCACTGCCATGTAAATGGAAACCTGTTACTGACCCATTAAGAACCACACAGACCCTAAAGAACTTTAACCTGTCTTCTCTCTACAGTTCCCTTTGGAATCATGAGAAGGCAGAAGCCAAGTTTGAACTTAACATGAAAGAAAACTTTAGGTCTGCCCCCACCACTTCAAAATCATCTAAAAATGATGATGCTGCTCTTATTGCTGCTGCTAAATGGAAGAAAGCTCAAAAAGCTTTACTGGTTCAAAAGTTACTGGCAGAACAAGAGTCAGCTGATAGTGTTGAGGAAAATGGTACTGGGTCTGAAGAAAGCAGTACAGATGAAAGTGATGTAGAAGGGTTTGCTGAAGGTATGGCTCTGCTGGCTAGGCAGTTCAAAAGGTTCAATTGTAGTAGAACCAGCAAGTCATACAAAGGGAGCAAAAAGCCAAATGCTAGGTACAACAGCAAGTCAGTCAAGGGTCCTAAATCTGAGTGCTTTAATTGTGGGAAGGTTGGACATTTTGCTGCTGAATGCATGTCCAAGAAACCTTCCACGTCACATGCTAACTCTTTCTCAAAAGCTGATAAGTACAAAAACAAGTACAAAGCTATGAAAGCTCAGATGAAGGAAAGTGCAAAGACTGACAAGAAGGGTAAACAGCCAGAAAAGGTTCTAGTTGCTGAACATCATGACTGGGATGAAGCCAGCACGTCCTCATCTTCTGATAGTGATACTGATGATGATGGTGCTGGTTATGCTACTGGTAAAAAGCTGTGTTTGATGGCCAAAGAGGTCGAGGAGTCTGATGAGGATGATGGTGGTAGTACGTTTTTGGCTGATATGAGGGAAGCTGATCAAAACAGAGATTCTCCTCAATGGAAAACTGAAATGATGTATAAGGTTGATAATTTTCGAACTTATACTGATGATGAAAAAGCTGAAATGTTTGACTACCTAAGAATTGATTTATGCAGAAGCTGCAAACGTGAAGAGAGTTTGAAATCTAATAACAAATCTTTAAATGAAAAACTCAAAGGCAAAAATGATGAAATTAAGATCTTAAAAGATACAATTTCCAAACTTGAAAAATAAAACTTTGCTTTAGAAACTCTTCACGTTGAGGCAGCAGAAGTCAAGACCCAGCTGGACAATCTCAAAAGAGTTGTTGCTTCATGGTGCACATCTGCTCAACGCACAGCTAAATGTGTTAACGAGCAGGTGCCTGCCCAAGTTCAAGCCTTCTTTGCTGGTGACTATGCTGCTGCTGATGCTATTGCAGAAGTTACTTTCATGGACCCGATTCTTGAAACTGATCCTGAAGCTGTCTTGCCAAATACTTTTGCCAAGATAGTTGAAGGTAAAAAGGTTGTGACAAACAAATTTGTTAGACCTACTGTGTCCCCACCACCTGCCATGAAAGAAATTTTGGAGGATGAAGTTAGAGCAAGAGAAGCCAGTAACTCAATTGATGAGACTACTGACCCCTCAAGCATCCACTACATGACTCCGAAAGAAAGACGTATTAAAAGGGAAATCACTGAAAACAATTTGAGAAAAGTTAAACCAACTGATTCCCCTTCGTGTTCGAGTTCTACCAATGCTAAGCCAGCTGATGACCAATCTACTGGTCACCCAGTAGCTGCAGACAAGCCAGTGAAACGAAATACTGGCAAATCTAAGGCAGCAGTTAAGATATCTACTGGTTCATCAGCATCAGAAGACAAGCCAGCAACTTCCCACGCTAACTTGTCAAATGATAAAGGAAAGACAGTTCGCCATGGTCATGGTACTGGTTCCAAAAGGAAAGCTGCCCATAAGGGAAAAGCAAAAATTGACTCGACTGATGAGCTGTCTATCACTGAGATAATGACAGCCAAGCTTGACCAGCTAATTGAGGCAGTAACTAAAAGTCGACCCGATCCTACTGCCCTTATTAGATCTGTGCATGACCAGCCACAAAAGCCAAAAGTGAGAAAATGCTACAAATGTGGCAGCAAAGCTCACCTGGCTAACCAGTGTACTCAAACCCAAACCCCATCTGCTGCTTCTTCTAGCAAGCCAGTAGAAAAGAAGAAGTCATCAAAGGTGACTCCTTCAGAACCCATCCTAGGATGGGTTCCCAAAAAGAACTAATCTCTAAGTTATTGTGCAGGGCATTCAAAACAAACAAATCTGGTATCTCGACAGTGGTTGTTCGAGACATATGACCGGAAGTAAGTCCCTGCTGATGGACTATCAGGAAAAGGATGGTCCAGTTGTTTCGTATGGAGATAATTCGTTGGGTTACACAAAGGGTTTTGGTACTTTGACAAATGGGAATGTCACGTTCTCAAATGTTGCATATGTAGTTGGGCTTAAACATAACTTACTCAGCATAAGCCAACTGACAAGCAAGAATAAGATAGTCCAATTCAGAAAGAAAATTGGTACTATTTTTGATAAGACAGGGAAGCCACTGCTGACTGCAAAACGTCATGAAAACATGTATCAAATTGACATGAACACAGCAGTCACAACAACTGATACTTGTTTCTATTCGAAGGCAGCAGACAACCTGAAGTGGTTATGGCACAAGAGACTCTCACATCTCAACTTCAAAGATATTCACAAATTATCCAGTAGAAGTTTGGTGTCTGGGCTACCCACAATGTCTTATGTGAAGGACAGATTGTGTCCTGGTTGTGAAAAGGGGAAACATCACCATGCCTCGTTCAAATCAAAGCAAATCTCATCTGTTGAGAAACCATTTCACTTACTTCATATGGATCTATTTGGTCCAGTGAATGTGGCCAGCTGTAGTGGGAAGAAGTATACACTGGTTATTGTTGATGAATACTCGAGATACACTTGGGTGTTCTTTCTAAGGCAAAAGAGTGAAGCTGCTGATGAAATCATCAATTTTATCAAAAGAATGGAGCTTTTGAATGGGCAACTGGTGAAGCAACTAAGAAGTGATCATGGTACAGAATTCAGAAATGCTACATTAGAAGAATTTTGTGCTGACAAAGGTCTTTCCCAAAATTTCTCTGCTGTGAGAACACCTCAGCAAAATGGTGTTGCAGAAAGAAGAAACAGAACTCTCATTGAAGCAGCAAGATCTATGTTGGCTGAGTCTGGGTTGAAGAATTCCTACTGGGCAGAAGCTGTGAATACTGCCTGTTTTACCCAGAATAGATCTCTTATTGTGAAAAGACATCAGAAAACTGCTTATGAAGTTCTCAAAGGAAGAAGACCCTCAATTTCATTTCTTCATGTATTTGGCACTCCCTGTTACATTCTAAATAATAGGGATCAGCTGGGCAAATTCGATGCTAAAGCTGATGAAGGTATATTCCTTGGATATTCCAACATGTCAAAGGCATATAGGGTCTACAACAAAAGAAGAGGTTGTTTTGAAGAATCCATTAATGTTACATTCGATGAAACTGCCTCTGCTTCATCTACTGATCGTGAAGATGAAGTGTTACTGTTTGAAGAGCCTACTCAGCAAGCTCCTGATGATGAAGAGCCAGCAGCACAACCCTCACCAATCCATGCTGCTGGGTTCTCTGATGATGAAATGGAACATTCTGTTCCATCTGTGTCTAAACCAAGTGGACCTACTGACTCTACTGAAGTGCTGCAACTTGAGCCTAGGTCTGCTGGTTCTGAGAGATCACAAGCTGGTACTGATTCTACTGATATTGATCAGCAACCTTCTGTTGCTGCTCACTCATCTGAACCAGCTGATGATCAAGATGCTGTGTGTTCTACAACCAGCTCACCTGTTCATAACACCAAATGGACAAGGGAGCATCCGATTGAGCAGATTATTGGTAATCTTGCGAGTGGTGTTAAAACACGGAGGCATGCTACCAGTAACTTTTGTATGCATGTTAATTTTGTGTCTACCATTGAGCCCACGTGTCCTGAGGAAGCACTTCAAGATCCTAGCTGGGTTGGTTCAATGCAAGAAGAAATTACTCAGTTTGATAGGAACAAAGTGTGGACATTGGTACCTGAACCTGAGGATAAGACAAAGAAGATCATTGGTACTAAGTGGGTGTTTAAAAACAAGATGGATGAAGATGGTGTCGTTATCAGAAACAAAGCAAGATTGGTTGCTCAAGGGTTTAGACAGGAAGAAGGATTGGATTATGGGGAAACTTATGCACCAGTGGCTAGGATGGAAGCTATCAGATTGTTCTTAGCATATGCTGATAGGATGAACTTTAGAGTATTTCAGATGGATGTTAAATCTGCATTTCTGAATGGGAAGCTGCAAGAAGAAGTTTATGTCAAACAGCCTCCTGGTTTTGTAAGCAGTAAATATCCAGACCATGTCTACAAGTTAGACAAAGCTCTTTATGGCCTTAAACAGGCTCCAAGAGCATGGTATGAGACACTTCATGTGTATCTCACTGGTATAGGTTTTAAAGTTGGAACAATTGATACCACTCTATTCTCAAAAGAGATAGATGGTGATCTCTTGTTGGTACAGATATATGTGGATGATATTATTTATGGTTCTAAAAATGAAAAACATTGTCAAGATTTTTCAAAACGTATGTCCAAGGCATATGAAATGAGTTTACAAAGAGATCTGCAATACTTTTTAGGATTGCAGATCAAACAACTTGATGATGGAATATTCATAAGTCAAGATAAATATATCAAAGATATGTTAAAGAAATTTGGTCTGACCTGTTTAAAAGACATAGGGACTCCAATGGCAGCATCCATTAAAATAGATGCTGATCCAAATGGTGAACCAGTCAATATCACTGAATATAGAGGTATGATTGGATCCCTACTTTATCTCACAGCCAGCAGGCCAGATATTATGTTCGCCACATGTCTCTGTGCCAGATATCAAGCTGATCCTAAAGAGTCACACTTGCTGGCAGTAAAAAGAATATTCAGATACCTAAAAGGTACTGCTAAACGTGGTCTTTGGTATCCCAAAGACCAGGATTTTGAACTAATTGGGTATTCAGATGCTGACTTTGCAGGGTGTAAAATAGACAGGAAACGTACTACTGGTGGGTGCCAGTTACTGGGTAGTAGGCTAGTCAGCTGGACAAGCAAAAAGCAAAATACTGTGTCCACATCCACTGCTGAAGCAGAATATGTCTCTGCTGGTAGTTGTACTGCTCAAGTACTGTGGATGCAAAGCCAGCTAAAGGACTATGGTGTTCATGTTACAAAAACTCCAATCTACTGTGACAACACCAGTGCAATTGCTATCACCAACAATCCTGTGATGCACTCAAGGACTAAGCACATCGATGTTCGGTATCATTTCATAAGGGATCATGTTCAAAAGGGTGATGTTGAGTTACATTTTATTTCTACAGACCAGCAATTAGCAGACCTATTTACAAAGCCATTAGATGAGAAACGTTTTAACTATCTCATCTCTGAGCTGGGTATGCTTGAGCTTTAAATAAAAGACAACTTTTGTTGGTGTGCTGGCTCTACAACGTGTAGGGCAAACCAGTAAGTCACATTTATTTACTTACTGCCTACATGTCAAACAACCAGCACAGCAAGGTCTTTTATATTTTGGTTACTTAAAATGTTTTAAATGAAATAATAAATAGCTCTCCAAATTTAATGATTCCTTAAAACTGGAAACTCATTTACTTCCAATGATTTAAATTAAATTCATGACATATTAAATGTAACAAAAGTATTTTGTATTTAATACAAAAAATTATTTTTGAGGTTTTAAATCAATTTGTTTGAAATAAAATCTGATGCATTTAATGCTGTATGGGAGTAATGAGTGTTTAAGCCGTATAAATGTCATGTCAACCGTCTGTCTCCCTTTGAAAACGTGCCAGTCGTCACATCTGCCCACGCGCCTGCAGATGACAGTCATTTTCTCTCTCCTGCACTTTTTCACCCACTCACAACGGATACAAGTGTGTTTCATCTTACAAAATAACCTTCGGTTATTCATTTTTCAAAATACACACACTTTTACTCTCAAAATCTTTTCAATCTTCAAATCTTCATCCTACACTCATCAATGGCAGAACAACAACAGCAATCACCACGTGCTGCAAGCCAGCAAGAGGAACAACAGCAACAACAACCTCAATCAATCGAACCACAACAGCAACCACAACCTGCCCCACAACCGGCACCGGCACCGGAGGAACCGGTGGTTCAAGAACACGTCGTTCAAGGACCACTGTTCAATCTCCACCCCAACCTGATTAGGGCTCCCAATGCACCTGATCACTCACTGATTCGCCTATCTAGAGGCAATGCTGCACATGCCCTCTCTATTCCCAAATCGAAGGTTAACAAAGGGTATGAGGCCCTCATCGAATACATCCGTCAATCACCTCTGGCAAGAGCCATCACCGGTGTACCTTCCCGATTCTATGCTGCCTGTTTGGCACGATTTTGGTATACTGCCACTGTTGCCACCACTCCCGGCAACGTTCCATGTATTCGTGGCATGGTGACTGAAACCCTAAATTGCTCTGTCACCGTCGAAGCTATTAGACGTGCTCTTCAATTGCCCGGTGGACCATTTGTTGCTTCACCTACTAGTGACGAACTAAGAAGGGAGGTGTTGGAGACCATTGGGTTTGCTGGACCAGTGGCACATACACCGTTGAGAAAGCATATGCCACCTCTGTGGTACTACTTCTTTGGGTTGATGACTCAGTGCATGAGTCAAAAGTCAGGAAGCTTTGACCAATGCTCAGATTTTGAGCTCAAGCTTGGTCATGGGTTGTTGTTCAACAGGAACATCGATTACGCCCTTGAAATTTATTTGAGGCTAAGGGAAATGGTCACTGCTAGAGTAAGAACCAACTTGATTCCATTTCCACGATTCTTAAGCCTGGTATTTGAAAGTGAACTGGGTGAAGCTTATCAGCAAATTGCTGATCAATCATTTGAGGTCCCAGTAAAACAAGGGGGTATGCCAAAGGATGTACCTGCTGCTCCATATGCTGAGTTGACACCAGCAATGAACGAGTATCTTGCTGCTCGTCGTGGAGCCACCCAATCGACTGCCTCTGGTCCTGCACCAGCTGAGGGGGAGGGTCCTCAGCGAAAGCCAGCAACGCGAAGGAAGCAGCCAGCTACCTCAACTAGTACAGCCACCGTCTCATATACTGGTAAAGCAGTAGTTGTATTAGAATCTAGTGCTCTCTAATCATAAAGAACAGCCCTAGTCTTATATACTGACTACCCAATTCTAGTGTTGGAATCCGTTGCTCATCTATTTCTTGGTAACAGGCAAACCTAAGCGTGCTAAAGCTGGCTCCAAGCGAACCACAGGGGAGATTGCACCAGTCTCAGCTGCTGCTCCTGCAAAGGATGTAGCTATGGAACCTGGTGCGTTTCTAGACCAAACAGCAGATCAATCTAACTTAATTGAAAATTTTTTAACTGCTGACTTGAAAAATGTTGAGGGAGTTAACGGTATAACCCTGGCTCCCAAGCTGACTGGTTTTAAAACTGGTGTCAAGAAGAGTAGCAACCCATACTCGTCTAACCAGGCACTTCCACATTTTTCTGAAATGAACTTATTGCAATACTCTCTGCTGACAGTACAACCAGCAGAGAACATTACTGACCCCCAAAGCAGGCTTGAGCTGGGTCTTCATCATGTTGAACCAGCTCAGGTGACTGCACAGCCAGTATGCTACTCGGATACTGTTAAGAGTCGCACTCCTACATCATTACCAGCCAGATCTCTTACACTATCTGGGTCAACATGTGTTGCCAATGAGTCAGCAGAGTCACCGCTGTACTTACAGACACCTTCTTCTGTCTCATTCGAAGGGCTGACCAAATCACAAGTCTGTCCCCAGAGACCAAAAACAGATGCAATTGTTGAGTCAAATTTATTTGGTTCTACAGTTGCTAACATAACTTGTTCTATTGTTTCAGTTCTTAGCAGGGTAGATGAACAGGCAGAGGGGGAGCAAAATAAAGATGTTGTTATTCCTACTGGTGATATTGCTGCCTCTGCTACTGGTGTTGGTGCCACTGATTCTGTTACTGGTGGTGCTGATGCTAGTACTGTTGATTCTGCTGCTGCTGGTGTGGAAGATGTTATCATGGAAGAACCTCCTGTTCTTGAGAAGGTTATTGACAATATTGTCAAGGATGTTCTTCTTGATGAACCTGTCACCCAACCAAGAGTGGACTCTGCATTAATGTCTGATGAGCCTGCTGATTCTTCTGATTCTTCTTCTATGGAACGTCAAGTTCTTACAGAATCGGCAGTTCGTCATCCTATTGGTCCGATTTTGGTTGCTACTGAACCAATTACTGATGTTAAGGATGCTGGTACCTCTGCTGACACAACTACTGATTCGACTAAGGCTTCTGTTACTGAGGAAACAAAGCCATATGTTGTGCAGGTACCAGATCCAGATGAAGTTGTTCCTAACTTCATTTTCAAGGGAGCTTCAATCTCTCCCAAGATTGCTATGCTGGTCGATCAGCTGACCATTGATCCCGAATCTGCGATAGTCTCAGCCAGCAGATTACCTCGTGAAGAGATGGTTGAGCTATTATCTCAGCTTGATAGACCAGCTAGAGAAGAAATTTATGAGAGGATAGCCCTGCTGGAGCAAATCAATGAACAGCCTTACTATCATGTTTTTGGTATGGCTCCAGCTGCTTCGCCATTTCCTGGTACATGGAGGCCTCTCAAGTTTGTCATCGATCCTACTACTGGTAAGTGTGTTATGCAAAATGTCCCTGATTCGCCAGTACCTTCTTCTTCCTCAGCTTCTTCCTCCTCATCTTCTTCTGATGAGGATGCTGATGAAGGTACTGGTAAGGGCGAACCAGTCACTCATGATAACGTGACTGGTTCCAAAGACAAACCAGTGGATCTTACTGATGACAATGCTGATAGTAATGCTGACAAGGATATCAGTGGTTCTAAGCCTTCGGGCGAAGGTAAAAACGATGGTGATCATGATGATGAGTCAACTCCTGACCTTCCATCTCCACCACCCCACGGTGATACTCCTCTGTTAGCTTGTGCTGACCAACCTTCAACCTCTGCATACTTAAAGTTCAATGCAGATGAGGTTGCTGATATTTCCACCTTTGCTGTCTATAAGACACTGCAAGGGATCACACCAAATTTGGAGGAAACTATTCGCAGAGCTATTGTTGATAGTGTTTCTGCTGCTGTCAGATCTGCTGGAGAGGCTGTTACAACTCCTATTGATCTTAAACTCCAGCAGGTGTGTGCTTTTGCTGATGTGGCAGTCGAAGCAATCACAAAGCACCACGAAGATGAAGAGGAGCTTCAAAGGCGAATTATCTCTCACAATGAGTACTGTGAAAATATCACCCGACTCCAAGCTGATTTGGATGCTGCTAACCGCAGAAATACTTTCTTAAATGAGGAGAACAGGGTGTTACACGAGAGATTGGAATCGCAGGAAGCTCAAATGGCTAACATGATTCCTGCTGCTGCCTATGTTCAGATGGTTGAAAACATGCAACGAATGGCTGCTTTGCAAGGTGATGTTCGGGCCATCGTTGAACAAATGGCTATGGGTGTAGCAAGGAATGAAGTTAGATCCTCCAATCTTCTGCTACGACAATTTGGTGTGGATCCTGGTGCCCATCTTACTCCAGAGGTTGCTGAGTGGAACAATTTTGCCTTCTCTGCTCCTCAGTCAGACAGTGATCTTGATGCTACTGTCTCCCCTTCTATTACTGCCCGTGCTGATGACAAAAAGGGGGAGAAAAAGTCTCAAAAGAAATCTAAAAAGAGAAAACAGTCTGAGGGGGAGCATGAACATGAAAAGGCTCCTAAACAACCCAGGAGAGATGGAGATGGTGATGGTGATGGTCAAGACACTGGCCCTAAGCCCAGCAACGCTCATACTGAAGCTGGTGGTGCACAGGCAACTGGTGGTACTCAACCCAGTGTGTCTGCCACACCAGTGGATGATATTGGTTCTGGCAGTAAGCCCAGTGATGTTTCTGATATGGCTGTAGCTGAAGCTTTTGTGCTGTCTCAATCTATTGAACGTAAAATGAAGAGGAAGTTAGAGAGACATCAAAAGCGACAGCAGGAACTAGATGATGCCTTCAATGCCAAGTTTGAGGCCTTTGCTGATCTTAAACGTCGTAAGATTATGCACAGAAGATGGCTGAGTCCAAAAGCATTGGAAGTCGATGATGACCTGACTGCCTTTGATAAACACAGAAAAGAGGCAAGAAAAAGAAATGCCAAGTTCATGGTCAAATACGACAAACAGAGGGCAAAGCTGTATGCACAGAGAGCAGAAAGAATCAGGAACATGACTCCTGCTGAGATGAAGGATTACCTTGATTCTACTGGGTCAACTGGTGGAGTTAGAGCTGATATTTTCATGAAATGGGTTGATGCTATGTTAGAACCCAGCTCTACTCCTCAACCAGCATCTGCTGCTCAGCCAGCTACACAACAAAAACAGCCAGCAGAAACAATCATCCTTAGTGATGATGATGTTATTAGACAGGGGGAGCATCTTGCTATTGTTCCTTACCTGCCTCCTATTCAACCAGTATCGACACAAGAACCATCAGCTGAACCCAGGCCTATTGACAAATACAGGGTGAAATCTGCTCCTAGGGACAATCAGCCCCTGAGGAAAGGACCCCTATTCGAGGCAGCTGATGAAGGTACTGATGTGGTTGAGCCAGCTGATACTAATCAGTCAGCTGGCATTGAAGACACAGCAAGGAGTGCTGTGATAGAAGACCCAGCCAGAAGTGTGCTGCTGGGTAGTACAAGTGTTGAAGACCCAGCAAAGTCGGTTGAGCTGGGTGCTAAACAAGTAGGTGATGAAACGGTTGATCCTGCTCACTTCACAGTCTGGGGAAGAGACGGCCAAACATTTGTTCTATCTCCTCTTCCTCCCCAGATTCAAGTTTACTTTGACAGAACACAGGATAACAGGGTCAATCAGCATCCAGTTAGCTCATCTGGCAGCTATGAATCATCTATGTATCCTCCATCTTCCCCAAGGGTTCATGACAAACATATCACTTGGGAAGATGACTCAGTAACCCATGGTGAGCCGAACATCAGAAAAATGAACCCAGATGAAAGAGATGCCTACAGACTTCAGATCACTGTTCCAGAGTTGCTTGAATAAAGACAAATTGAACTTAATGAAAGAATTCGTCAAGTCAGGCTGCTGCATCACCCTCTTGATCAGCCACACTATATTGCTGCACTAAACTTTGGCGTTGACATTAGGGTGTACTTGAATAACAGTGGTCTCAGGCTCTCCACTACTGATGAAAGAATTCATTTTGAAGATGCTCTCCAGCTGGGTATGGATATAAGGGAGTATTGTGCTGCCCTTAGTACTGAAGAGGGTAGAAAGATGGTTGAAGCAGTAAGATCCCTGAACATTTCTTATGATGATTATCTGATGGGTTTAGCTGCTGAAAGGGAAGCCAGAGAAGCTGCTGATGCTGAACTTGCTGAACGTTCAAGGCTTCAGGATATTGAAGACAGATTGGCTGCTGACAGAAAGCAACAGGCTGAGTCCCTCAAACTAGCCAGAGCCATTGTCAAAGAACAGGATAAGGTTTTTGATAAGATAGAAACTGCTGAGAAAGTACCTACCACTGCTCCTGTAGTACCTGATCACAATATTGAGTTTCCTGATACTTACTATAAGAGCAGGTATGGTAATGTGATGAATAGAAGATCTAATCCCTGCAGAATTATCAAGGTAAACAGGGGGACAAAAAGGGCTTTTAATGTTGTCAGGGAAAACAATGTTCAAGAAAGGATTAGTTTTGATGACTTAAGAACTCTTGGATTCAGTGAATGGATAGAAATCTTGGAGTATTTCATTGGTAAAGGTGAGAGTGCTATCAAGAGTGCTCTTAAGACTGAACTCCAACAGCTGTTCAAGAAGGCAACTAAGTTTGGGAATGCACCAGTAGTTGATGTTGATGAATTTCTTGCTCAAAAGCCTAAAGGGAAGCAACCTACTGGTGAAGGACCAACTGGGAGAAGCCGAATTGTTCTACCTCCTTCCATCCCTGTTTTTGACCCTGCTGAATTACCTCTCCTGTTCCCTGAAGCCTGGAAGATTAAACAAGAGGAGCTATCTGATGAAGAAAGAGAAAGAGAAAGGGATAAACATAGATAGTCTCCTATGTGCTTAACTTGTATCTTTGTAATTTACTTTTTATTTTTGAATTATCTTGTAATTATTGTATATATCTGATGTAATGTAAGTAAAGTGAGTTTATCTTCAAAATCATATCAAATTATAAGATATAGATAACTCATCAAAAGATCCCAAAACAAACTTAAAGGGACGAATTTACTGTCTACTCTCTCTAGGTCCCTAAGTGCTGGCTTTAGTGTTTTCTCTTCAAGTCATAGGTTTTGTCATCATCAAATAGGGGGAGATTGTTGAGTCCCCAAAATAATTAAGGATTTAATTATGACAAAACAATATCTATTTGCACTAAAGTGTTATGTGCAGCCAGCACACGTTTGTTTATGTATAGTCAGCTAATATAGCTGTGTCGAGTGTTTAGTATGCTGCCTAGTCTATCAGCACAAGGTAGATATGTATTCTTCGAATCAGCACAGGATGTGCACCCAGCAAATCAAGAATATCAAGTGACTCAGCATATGAAGGACCAGTAAGTCTGGATATTAGCATACAACACAAGACAGCCATGCTCCATTACAAGCATGGTAGTTTCCCAGAGTGGTCTACATCAACGCACTATTCAACAGAAGTCGAAGACAAAGTTGAACAGAAAAGGACAGGAGTCGGCGGCTGACAAGTGACCTTACAAGACCACGTGGGAATGCAGAAGTGGAACGCATGTGCAGACATGTGTTATACTTTAATCATACCTAGGGAACACAACATTCCATTTGTTTAAATCAAATGGTAGTGCCAAACCGAATTGGTGTGTTCCAGCAAATAGCTACTTAAGAGGAAAGAAGAAGAGCACGCCTTCTGACACAATTGTCCCCACAAGTACAAGGCATCCAATGTACTAGTGGACAATAGATTAATTACACGGTTAATAGAACTACTATATATATTGTTGCATCCACTATTGTAAAAACTAGTGGTGTGGGTTTATTTGTTAGAGTCCAAACCGTGTAATAGCTTTAGTTTGTCTCTTAGCTATAATCTAGGTAATCTGTATCAACCAACTATCATTTCCGCCAAGGATAGTTGTGATTCTTTCTGATTTAATCAATAAAGAATAACAGTTGAAAATTACCTGTGACTCTATATTATTTACTACAGAATACTAAACGTGATTAACTGACTAGTTAATTAAGAAAAGAATTGTATTCACCCCCCCTCTACAATACTCCTGTTGTTATTAAGGGACCAACAAGAATAATGTGCGAAAATATGATAAAAGATGCTGAAAATACTGAAAAAACCGACTCATGCGAGCTGTTACGAAATTGGCCATAACTTGAGCATACGACCTTCGATTGAGGTGATTTAGAAGCCCGGACGTCCGTATTTCAATGGGTTACAACTTTGGTTTTTATGGGTTGGCGTAATTTACGCCACTCTTAGAGTAAATTACGCCATTGATAGTTGGAAGACAGTAAAAAAAGGCACTTCAGGGCATAATTTTACGCCCGAGTTTCACACAAGGGCGTAATTTAAGCCAAACCTGGCGTAAATTACGCCAGTGCATTTAACTGCACCCAGATTATGAGAGATTTTTGCTTTGGAAACAAGTAACTCATCAAGGGAACCCTAGACTACGAATTTAGGGGCTTTTTTATCAGCTTTTGAGCATAGAGCATAAACCCTAAGCACCAAAATTCATCTACCTTCAAGAATCATAAGCAAGATCTTCATGCATCATCAACAATTCATCATGTTCATCATCATCAACATGTTAAGCTAAGATTTTTCTTTGATCCTTCCATTGAACAATTGTGTATTTATGGTTTCATTCAAGTATTATGTAATTCATGATTTGTATTGAGAATTGATTTATGATTTATGAATTGATTAAGTAATTGTTTAATGCAAGTTTATTGATCTTTATTATTACAAGACAAGTTATTGTGATTTAACAATTGTTCTAAATTCACATAGTGTTAATTTAGTTTGGGATAAAGACATTTGTGTAAATTGCATAGCTTGTGCTCAAAAAATGTTTTTTTTAATGAACCTAAGAACTCATGTCTATGTGATTTAAACGAAAGCTTGATAAACATAGTGCTTGTTTGAATGAATTATACAAATTGGGATTCGGAATGGATAAATCTTTTTACCTATTGATTACAACCAATCACTTTTAATTACTTGTTTTAGTTTTACTTAAACCTTTGAAAGTTAAGCCATTTTAATTAAACATCTTGTAATTAGTTTTAATCATCTAACCACTCTAATAATTGCTAGCTTTTAACCACAATCTCTCGCGGAATGAATCTACTTACCCTAGCTAGTATAGAGTATTTAGTTCATTTTTGATTGGTACTTCGACGGAGATCACCCACTGCCCCCAAAAGTAAAAGGCCCCCACCACCAACATGGCTGTGGACTATCCGAACAGTCAACCAAAGGTAAACCCACGCTTCCACCACAACCAGTCACAACCGGTGACCCCCACTACCGGGCTAGTGAACCACCCACATAACCAGCAAAGGAGAATCACAAGAATAGGAGAAATGTGGTAGCCACACATATCATCAAATTCGATGGCCACCACCAATTAGCTGGTGCACCACCTGTCACCACCACGAAAGGCATTTTTGGCGAGATTTGACTCTAGACAGCCACCCAAAACTGACGAGAACAAGGTACCCAAACAACCATAGCTTAATCCACCACAAGAACGGAAGTAGAGATAGAGGCTATAGTCGTTGGATCCATCCTTAACCACCAGAAATAACAAAAGGCAGACATCCGGAAAGAACAGTGAGAGGGAAGGAGAAATGAGAAGACATGGGAGAAGGAGAAGGAGAAGGAGAAAAGGGAGAGAGAAGAGAAAACAAAACATTCAGGAATAACATTACGTATGATGCATGTTATCAGTTTTTTCTTCGAGGGTGTTCTCGCCAAAATAATAACATTTAACACAAAGTGTCTTTTTTGAATGTTCATACTTTCGTGTGCTCTTAATGTTGTGAAATTTTTTTTCCTGAAAAAAATAAAAAAGTCAAATTTTACTTCCCCCTTCCTCCAAAAAGTACTTCCATCCTGATTATAACAATATATATATATATATATATATATATATATATATATATATTTACACACTAGTGAAATGACCCGTGGAACCACGTGTTTGTTTAAACGAAACAGTTTAACGATACGTTTTAGGTATTAAGTGAACGTAAATGCTAAAATTATTTAGTTTAATGACCCGTGGAACCACATAGTCTGACTAAGAAACTCGTCAGCTGAACATTTCATCAAACACCTAAAATGCATATTAAATAATCCACATCCAATCATAAGAGATTATATTGGTTGTCATTTTATTTTAAAAGTGTAAATTAGAATATAAATTTAGAATTGATTTCTTTCTGTCTAGCTTTTATACCTTCTCGTACTCAATTCAAAATAATTAATTAAAATAATTAAAAATTATTTAGTTTTAATAATTAAAATAATTATTAATAAGATTTAATAATAATAATAATTAATTAATAAAATTTAATTTTAATTCAAAGTTATTTAGATTAATGACATCACGCACCATGTTTAGATTTTTTTCTTTATTTTTTTAAATTTTTTTAACAAAGAAATTAGTCTAATAATGACATCATCATTATAGGATTTTAATATTAATGACATTAACCACATCCTTGATCAAACAATGTTCATTTTATTTTTTGAAAGACAAACTCACACACGTATAAAAACTTTCAACCTCTTAGTTGAAAGGGTCACCTCCATACCGTCATGCTAATAGCCCTTTAGTAACATAGTCCAATTTATACAACTAGTTTTCGAACCCTCGCTTCATGCCGGGGGTTCAGTATTCAATGTATTTTATTGCGTTTAGTTTGTAAAATTATTTCGTGGCTAACGATGATGTCGTTGAAGTGCAACTCGAGTCGAACTAAAAGGTATAACCCGTGAAAGATTTAAATGTTATTTTAAATTAACAATATATGTGCATCTCCGCGTTTCGCTATGGAATTGTCGACTTTTAAAAATTTAACGCAAAATTAACGTGTATGAAAAGTACCCCAAATATTTAGCGTTTTTTAAAAAACGTCCGTTTTGCGTATAGTTAGTGACATTGTGTTCCTAAAATTATTTCGAGTTTAACGATGGTGTCGGAAAAATTTAACTCGTTGCGAGCGAGAAGATATGACCCGTTGAATATTTGAGTGGAGTTTATTTAGAATTTTTTTTTTATGAAAATGGTTATTTGACACTTTACCCCCTGTTTGGGAGGTCGGTTTGAATTTTTGTAAAAAGTGTTGAGAGCTTTGTTGGTGGAATGAAATTTAGTTAAAATAATAATAAAAAAGGTAAAAAGTCAAAAACACTCCTAGTTACAATTCATAACTTTTGTCTATTAGATATAGTTATAACTAGCTTTAATAGCCCGTGCGTTGCACGGTGGCATAAAAAGATAGCATTCGAATACAATTACAACGTAGTTTTCGATAGTTCAAAGTCAATTACAACATCTCCAAGTTGTTGCGCAAAGTTTACAGTACAACAATGTTTCCCTGTAAATACAACCTCGCTAAACAATACATCACCTGACTATATAATTATGTTATTCCATGTAGGTTCTAAAGTCCGTGTGTTACACGACTATAAAAAAGTACATTAATTTAGTTATGGTTGAAGGATATGTACCTAACACGTGTACTATGGCAAAAGGAGGAAAAAACTTGCATAAAGAAAATTAGGACCTCCCTGGTCTTGAAATATCGGATGAACCGGAATCTAAAGCCTTCAATGAAGATTCTTCATCTCTTATGCTAAAAAGGATGTTTTATCAAAAAAGCAGATAGTTGGATAAATATTTGTGAATATGAAATGCAATTGTAAAAATATCCAGTTGAACTTGTATATAGCAAATATATACCTATGGAGTTTAAACTTTCTTTCTTTCTAATAATTAACAATGTATCTTACTTCTGATTCTCATAAACCTTATCCAAGCCATCAATTTGGGGTTGATCATTACACAAAACTAACTGTTAATTGTGTGAAAACTAAATGTAAGAATGGAGGACCTTAAGCATCTTAAACATTTTAGTTATGTATGTAATGAAGCATTTAATGTTTTGGCCACCATCCTAACCTACTCATTTAGTCATTTGTACAGTTAATTAAAGCAAAATTTTACTTAAATTGATAAAAAAGTACTGACCTACTTTCGTTTGTATCGTTATGTAGCACCTTGGTTACCCTATCAAAGTATCATTCCTGCAATAATAGTATTTGTTGTCATCACTTTATTAGGAAATGCTCTAGCCTCATCTCTCGGAATTTAATAGTCCCAACTTACCTCGAAAAAAACATAGGCTTTGGCCGGCTCAAACTAAAATATTATGTAATGATCATCACAAAGGGTATTATAACGATGTCACATAACAATAAAGGAGCAAAACAATAAAAGTGTAAATGAATAATGAATAAAGTAGGAAAAATACCTTGACAAATCGTGGATCCATTGTTCCTTTTGATTCAGGTCCACCGAACTAAATAACTGCAATCAAGTACTTGTTAGCCTTTAATCGTCAACACTAAATAGCAGTTTAAAGCCCAACAATATAATTCGGAACTCACAATATATGTTGAATCTAAATGACTTACCGGTGGTGCATCACGAGCCTCTAGACAAGAGTGCAACATTGCAGACTTTCTTATTCACAATAGCAGAGGCAGAATCGACAACTACATTACATTTCTTTATAGAATCACGGGTCCTTTCATGACAAACAACTACAAAACAACAAATATACAACTGAAAAATACCCTGAATAACGTGATGTACAATAACACTTTAAAACACGTTCATGTAAATATGAAATTTTGCAAATTTGAAAAAGAATATGTAATTGGCCCACTCATTTATATATGTTAAAATTCTAATATTTCAAAATCAAACCCAAAATTGACATCTCATTTTAACGTAACTTTGCTCCTTGATTTACCATTGCATCCTAACTCATTTAATGGAACTCCTAAAATTACATACATTATAAAGAGGAAACAACAACAATAAATCACCTATATTTTCGTCGTTCTAACTCAGCAGTCAACCTACACTTGGAGTCCTTTATGTTATTGCAGTCAATCTATAGTAGCACATGTGATCATAAATTCCTTCGATATCTATCATTTTTTATGTATCTGAGGCGATTTCCATGTCAAATGGTACTTAGTTGAACCTCCTTGTCCAAATAAAGTGGTTATGGTAGCCCCAATGTGGAACTTTCATCCTTCCTTTCCTACAACAAATCTAGTATCAACTCCAAATATTGATCCACATATCTGATCAGACAAACCATTATCAAAATCAGAATCGACAACTACATTACATTTCTTTAGAGAATCACAGGTCCTTTCATATGTAAATGGGTCAAAATTAGAAGACATATCTAATTCCAAGTATTATGGTCCATAGCAAGGAATAGCAAGGAATGCAGTATACCTAAAAGCATATGTAATTATCCCCATCCTTTAATCACTACATCAGTAGTTTTGTACTGTACTGATCGCCAAAGCCATATCTTCCAATGCATAATATTGGATTTATCCATCCTACACATAAAAATCCATATTATATTAAATAATCATTGGGTTGAGGAAGGTTACCGAGTTTATCTAAGAATATAATCGGGATCATATGACAGCTAGTTAGTTTTAACTATGTGGTGACCCAACATATATTAGCACACACTATTATAAGTAAGATAGATGTATGATATTAAATAAGTCAGAAGCTGGGAGTTAAAATGACTGAATTCAAAAATTTGAGTAAGCATCCATATGTCTATTATGACTATCTATTTATAAAGCCATAGATTCTGAATATACATTGCCTAAAACTATCAAACATGAAAGTATCCGCCCAATACTTGTAATTTTGCCTTTTTAGTCATATTAGCTAATTGTAAGTGTTATAATTTTGGTATGAGTTTTGCCTAGTAGTATTATTGTATGTTAATATATGTCACAGCAGCCACTTGCAAGTGTTACAGTATAATTTTGGTTACCTATTTATTTGGTCATCAGTACCCAACCACTTTTGTTACAAGTGACACAAACATCAAAACTAAAGTTTGAATTATACAAAAAAAACAGTGATAATGATTTGTATTTTGAGTGGCCAATTAAAACCAGATTACTCAAAATTGTAGACAATTAGCACAGATCATATGGACATCATCAACTTCCCGCCCCATATCAAAATATAACAGGCTCTATAACTGCACCTGGTAACAAAACGGTTCACCCATGTATAACCACCTTTACTCACAACAAACGTTGTGAGTAATATTTCGAATCATCAGTGGTAACCACCACCAGTTGCTATCGGTGGTAACCATCACCAGGCGCTTTCATCGGTGATCCAAGAATTCGAATCATCACTCTGAGGGTCTGTTAATTAACAAAAATTGAAACGGATCTTACAAGTTATATGATTGTGTCGATTTAACAAAGTAGATTTTATTGATTGACCAAATTTACATACCTATGTGAGAAACGGCGGCCGATTCCAGTCACCGGGGATGATTCCGGCGCTATCGAAGATCTTCAACCCGTTAGTTAATTGATTTTGGATTTCGGATGTATTGAGATCGGCATTCGATTGAAAACCGTAATTGATTTTTAGGGTTAGAGAGTATGGAAGGAATGAATGAATGGGGAAGAAGGAAGGCACGATGTATCCCCTTTTTTTATTGAAATTTTTTTTGGCCAATTAGTTGTGGACAAATGTCAGTTTGTGATGAATTTGTGGGATAGGGGTAGTGAGAAAGTTATAGGCAGCCACGTGGCAAATCGATCTGTATTATTATAAGTTATAGATATAATATAATTATAATTATAATTATAATTATAATTATAATTATAATTATAATTATAATTATAATTATAATTATAATTATAATTATAATATAATATAATATGATAATATAATATAATTTTAATTTTAATTTTTCGTTTACTTCGTATAACATTGTATTCATCACAGTAGTTGATTTTCATAAGATAGTCAAGAGTTAGATATATATCCGGGAATTATCTCATAAGAGCACTGGGAGTGATGACTGAGGTCACTTGACATATCAAGCGTGATTTGTTGAGTCGGAAAAAATGGAGAGTGGAAGGTATGTCAGTTAGTGTGTTAGTTGGTGTGTTAAAATAATATTTTATTATATTTAATAAGAATATTTCATTGAAAAAGAAAAGAAAAATAAAATAAATTGGGAGTATGTTCCGTCACCTACCTGACTGACATGGGGGACGAGAACTTGCGACGGGGTTTGCGACGGGGTGGGGGAGTGGTGGAACTTGCGACGAGGTCGGCGACGAGGTGGAGACTTGCTCCCACTCCCAGCGCTCTAAGTCGAGAGTACATGGTATGCTGACCACTCAATGTTTTTGCATTATCTTATTAACCCCCTTATATACTAAACATGGTGGGAATGTTTGTAGTTTTACTTATATTTGATTGTAGTTTTGAATTTGGGTTTATATTATAAACGGCCTCTGAACTTCGGTTATATTTACACAATGACCCCTTAAGTTTACACTTTCTCAGGGGTTAAAAGTGTAAATATATATAATTTTATTAAAATAAAATAAACTAATTCCACCTGAATTTATAACGGGTCCTATCTTCTCGCTCGGTTCGAGTTAAATTTTTTCGAGACCACCGTTCAATAACAGAAAATCTTACGAACCCAACGGGACTAACTATACGCGAAACGGACTGTGACGATCGCTCCAAATCCATATGGACAAACACGTCATTCATTGATTTCATTGCGAGGTATTTGACCTCTATATGATACATTTTGTAAACATTGCATTCTTTTGAAAAGGCACACCATAAATGAATATTTAAATCAAAGGTTTTCGACATCTGATGATTTCTACATATAGACAATCACCATAAATAATAGTTTACAACAGTATTTCCGTTGACAATGCAGTCAAAATAAGATACATGATGATGATTTGGTGAATGCAACGTCTCCTTGAAAAATATGTCATGTAAGACTCCATGCACATAGCTTGTTTAACATTTAAGCAAACAGCGGAAGACTTCTAGGAAACCTGAGAATAAACATGCTAACAAGTGTCAACACAAAGGTTGGTGAGTTCATAGTTTTAATGTTGCGCATAATCTGTATATAAAGGTGGATCACAAGATTTCAGTTGTTTCATCTAGAAACGTTTATCAAAATATTCTACAAGATTGAGCACCCTGGTAACTAAACTTTAACGTCTATATAATAAGTACCCTTTGTATAATCATCTTAAAAATACACGCAAACCAACGTGTACGCTTCTCAAATAGTATACGTCCGTTAAAAGGCTAGTGCTCTAGCTCGGACGGGGATGTCAAGCCCTATGGATCCATATACAACTAATCGCGCCCACCAGTTCTTATAACCGGCAGTTACTAGTTACCAAAGCTAAAGGATTTTCGGTTCAAACTCAGTGTAGAATTTAGTATGTACTTGTGTCCATTGCGTTTAAAATAAAGTGCATGTATTCTCAGCCCAAAAATGTATTGCAAAAGTAATTAAAAAGGGAGCAATGAAACTCACACATATAAATATTGTAAATCAGTTTATAAAGCATTTGCATGTATTCTCAGCCCAAAAATGTAGAGAGTAAAAGGGATCTTATGAAACTCACACAAAATCAGTTTTAGTATTTGTATCCATTTAGTAAAACAGTTTATAAAACTGCGCATGTATTCTCAGCCCAAAAATATAATTTGAAAAAGAGATCATATGAAACTCACCTTAGCAGCATATAAAGTCGTTCACCAAAATGTGATCGAAACTCAGAGTATCAAATAACCGTAGATCTCAACGTATCAATATTGTGATTCAATATTGCAGAAAAGTACGTAGACGTAACGGAGATGATAAATACTAGATTTGATTCACAAATATACCCCCGAACATTACCCATAACCTCCTTGGCAATAACCCATAATTTTGTTAGCTCTATCCCGCTCAAAACCCATTTTGAAAGTGACACGCTCAAGACCTCGTCGTAGTATTTTATGTATAATAATACTACTAATAATAATAAGATTAATAATAATAATAATCTTAATAATAATAATAATAATAATAATAATAATAATAATAATAATAATAATTATAATAATAATTATAATAATAATACGGAGTAAAAAAAAAATAGATTGAGGATATATATTGGCCAAATGATCGAGCTTTATAATGTCTCCTGGAAATCCTTGCCATGCGATCGCATGGCATATGTGAGGGGAACCCATGCGATCGCATGGCCCCTGGTGACAGCTCAAAGTTGCTTGTTTTCTTGCTTGTCGACATAATATTATAATATATATAATATATTTAATTTAAATAATTAATTATATATTATATTAAATTCACGTGCATAGTTGACTTGTAATTTTTGTTCCGATAAATCGTACGTCATTACGCGACTTATGTCCCGGTTTCGGTTTTTCGAACGCATTTTCGTACGCTTAGAAAACTAGCATTTTACGTTTTGTAACACGTACACTTGTCAAAATATAGACTTAGATTATCCCTAAATTATACCTCTCAAAATATAACTTATACATTTGAGTGTTTTGGTCATTTACTTCTATAAATCATCGTCTCACTATTTGTTGAAATACATTTTAAAATAGTGTTTTACTGTAGCAAAGGCAATTTTTACTGTAGCAATTCACTGTAGCAAAGTCAATTTCACTGTAGCAAATAGTGATTTTCGAAAACACTGTAGTATTTTGGGTACTGTAGCAATTTGAAAATACTGTAGCAAGTTAGTGTTTTACTGGTTCATCTTAAATGCTTTAGTTAACTTATCTAAATATCAATCGAATCAATAAACGAATGTTACTATCGTTTACTAAATAACTTGAAATTATATATATGTTTATATCTTTTTAATATACATAAATTAGTTTTTAAATACACATTGAAAGTTATTTATAAATAAATTTTAATAATAACTATTTCAACTTATCATATATATATATTCAAATAGTTATTTAAACCAATAAGTTTAATGTACGGTATCAAACAATTAATACATTGTTACCTTTTCAAGTTATAGTATATATGTATCTATTTACATATAATTGTTAGCGAATCATCGAAAACAACCGAAGGGTATTTAAATATATAAAAGTAGTTCAAAATTTTGAGATTCAGTTTTACAGACTTTGCTTTTCGTGTCGGAAATGTTAATCATACAAAGATTAAGTTTAAATTTGGTCAGAAATTTCCGGGTCATCACACGGACAATTTAAAAAAAAACGCTAAACACAACGACAACCCGTATCTTCCCGCTCGCCATGAGTTAAATTTTTTCGACGGCAGCGTCAGACTCGAAATAATTTTATGAACAAAACGAAACTAACCACGTCCGAAACGGACGCTTTTTAAAAAACGCTTAACACAACGACAGCCCGTATTTTACTGCTCGCCGCAAGTTAAATTTTTCCGACAGCACCGTTACACTCTAAAAAATTTATTGAACAAAGCAAAACTAACTAAAATTCGAAACATATACTTTTTAAAAAACGCTTAACACAACGACATCTAAAACGGCGCTTAATACATGGGCCGTGTTCTCCTCTGTAAATAGACTATAGACAACGCTACGTTAAATATGAATATGCACGCAGCCCGAAAGCCCCCACCGCAACTTGCGGGCCGGTCCGGACTAGTTAGTCTCTAAAAGAATGTCAAATAAAGGTAAGTACCTTGTATTTTGTTTTAACGCTACTCGGCACCATACTGCACCGAAGTTTCTGGTTTCTTTAAGTTTGACCATTAAACTTGTTTTTATGGGACTTTAGTTGTTATACTATGAAATAACCGACACGTAAGTAATAGAATCAACGTGGTTTCATTTTTATTTGTTACGGAGTTCTTCCAATCAATTATATACTCAGGTGGCCTGTTAATTTTGAAGGCCTCGTTCGAGACATAAAAATGAGCTTTAAAAATATTAAATTTTTCAATACATATAAACTAATTTTTTGAATTCATGATTTGTGAACTAACTAATGATATTGTTTCGTATTATAAATAATGAATTATTATATAGACATTTCAAAATTTGGAGTCCCTTAAAGATTTGGGACCCTGTTTAATTGCACACTCTACACATGTCTCGAAACAATATCATTTTATGAAAAATAAAGAATGTTACAATACAACACAAAAACAGGTCAAGAGACAAGCCTAAAGACCCAATAACCAGAGAAATAACGAAACAAGCTCATGAACCAACCCATGCACGAAAAACTGGACACTAATATATATTCGTAAGGTTTATCAAATTCAAATCTCACTAATAAAGTAGTAAGACATTTTGAGGTGGTCATGAAAAAGGTCCAATCAGTTATCGAATAATCTTTTAGATCGCGTACATCAAATTTACTTTGAACGTGTTTGGTAAAATTAGTTGGAGTTTAAATTAGACTTATAATTGTAGCTAGTTTAGAACTTATAATTCAAGTTAAAAATTATCAATTATCTGTTTTTTGTAAGGCTTACTTTTTATATAAACTTATATAATATATAATTGTGTCTACCAAATAATGATATAAGCTAGATTTTGAAGATAAGATAAGTATAAACTTTTGTAAACTCTTTATCCAAACACATTTAAAACATTTGGTAAAACATGTAGAAACTTAAAGATATCAATTGAAATAATAGGATAAAAATATATGTACATGATGCATATAATAAATATAGTAAGAGGTATTTATGTAGTTTCATTTTGAGTTTATTTTTTGAAGCAAACTTTTTTTTTTACAAAACTAATTTCTCAATAATCTTTACATTTTTTTATAATAAACAACTAGTTTTATGAGCTCGTGCGCTGCACGGAAACATAAAAATTAAAAAATTATATTATATGAAACAATCGTTTTATGAGCTCATGATTTGAAGATATGTTCTATATTCTTGCGATTGATTTATAGTTTTTTGTGCTGTGTTGCACGAAAACGTAAAAACTAATCATTTTATGAGCCCGTAATTTGAGGATTTGTTATATATTCTTATGATTAACTGAGATTTATTGAAGAAGACGTATTAGGTTAGTTGAGAATATTGATATTGATATTGATAAGTATAAGATGATACATAAAAGTCATAAAACAACAAATTTAGCAAAATATGACGATGTTTGATTTTTCCTTTCTAAGTTTTTTTGTATAGAAATCAATCACTTTAATCAAAACTAAATTGCATCATAATATACTCCCTTTAACAACCTAGTGCATGTTATCATTTTTTATATTTTGTACTCCGTATTAATTAAATGGTCATTAAATTATATATAAAATCATATTTCTAACATGGATAATAATATGGCCGGGTAGTGGTAGCTACACAAACAAAAGAAAATATATTACTCAGAGTTGAAAATAGTACGAAAATAATATATATTGAACTATATTTTCATGTTATTAATAATACAATCATTTTCATAATAAATTAAAATTAAAATAAGATTGTTAAAACAAATATGGTAAGTTTATTCTATAGAAAAATATGGTAAGTTTATTCTAGAGAAAAATATGGTAATATTATAGAGAGCAATATGGTAAGATTATTCTAAAGAAATATATTATGTAAATAAAATATGATAAGTTTATTTTATACAAAAATATGGTGGTTACACGTGACATAATTAAATGAGGTAATTACATGTAACATAACTGAATCTGATAGTGACATACAGTATTTATTGCACGTGTTTTATATAATTTATAAACACTTGTAGAAAAATGTTGGGACTGTTCTAGCATAAGTTAGTGTGCCAAATAATAAGCTCTTTACTTTAAATTTTTGCTAATTTAAAATTTAAATTTAAATTTAATATGAAGTTATAAATTATGATTATTTATTAGTTATTATTTATATTTATGATTATTATAATATAGTTATATATATATGTTACGTAACAGTGTGTGTGTATCTGATCTGATTAAAATAATATACCATGCTTAAGTCTAAATCTGATTAATTATAATAACCTCCATTTGACCACAAATTTGAATCTCTCCTTCACCTCTCTTCCTAACTATTTCCTCAAGAAGACCATATTCATCATGTATACATTCAAGTGTCTAATTAGAATCACTTCTTATTTTAAATACAAAATAAGCAGAGTGATTAACGGTCACAAATACTATTTCATTTGTTGTTTGAGAGATAAGTAAACCATTAGTAGTACAAAATGGGATTATAAAAATCATCATCATTTAAGTCAATGACCAAAATCTTGAAATTTTTACCAAAGACAGCATCTGTTTCATTTCAAAACCCTTCAATTTACAGCCCACCAAAAGATCAAAAATCATTGCAAAAACCCCTCAAATCTAATCTTGGAATCGGTTTCAACGTTACCATAATTTCGCCCGAAAATAATCTCCAAAAACTTAAAAACAACTCATCTTTTAAAGTTGTAGTTGAGCCCACATCTCCAACAGTCTCTTGCATGGGTCAAGTCAAGTGCAAACATTACCAAAAACTGGTTAATGCTGCTAATAAAAAACCACTACCCATTAGCCGAAAACCCATCTCACGAACGATGTCTTATACCCCTCTTAGAACTCTTAACAATGATGACTATCAAGAAAAAGCCAACTCGGTAGCCGTTAAGACCAAGAAAAAGTTTGCGTTTTCAAGCTTATTTAGTTGTAGTAGTAAAAAGTGTGACAACATAAACAACAAGCCCACAGTGATGATGAATTCACCAAAGACATCATGTTTGAGCACAATGAAGAAATTTTCGAGTGGGAGAGATGCATTTTCGAGTTTTGATTGGACGGCACAAGTTGTACCGTTGGATAACAATCACGAAAACTATGGAAGCGACAACGAAGTGGATGAAAATGATACGATCCCTTCATCTGCACCATTAATGGTGAGAAACAAAGGATTTTGTGATGATTTCATTAAGGTTGGAGGTGTGAATTCAGAACCTAAAAAGGAGATTAATTTGTGGAAGAGAAGAACCATGGCTCAACCTAAGCCTCTTCAATTGCAGTTTGCTCCTTAATTACTATATTCAACTTTTCTTTCATTTCATTTGATAATTGATTAATTGACAAAAACTTTTTGGGTTGCTTTCACAAGTTTCCTTTTTTATGACTAATGATGTAAATATTCAGATAAATTTTGTCATCTCTTTATCTCTTATCCTCTTATCAATGAAATGAACAACTATATTTCCTGTATAATAATTTTGATATTTGGGTATAGTAATTGTCTTTTCTTTATGAAGCTTAAATTTATTTATTATGTATCTACAAAAATTATATTAGACCATTTTTAACCCTGCCTGTGACGTCACAGGCAGGTTGTACACTTTTTGGCCAAAAAGTGCAATCTGCCTCTGACGTGGCAGTGTCACCATCTGACACCAAAATAACCCTGACGCCCCTCCAGTGTCAAACAGGTCCCACCAATTTATTTTTTCTTTTTCTTTTTTATTTTATTAACCATACAAATTATATTACATATAATTAAAAACATATAAAATTAAATCATTACATAAAATTTAACCATTACATAAAATTAAAAACACATAAAATTAAACCATTACATAAAATTTAACCATTACATAAAATTAAAAACACATAAAATTAAACCATTACATAAATTTAACCATTCATGGTGCGGAATGTGGACGGAAGGTTCCAAATATGCTCAACTAGATCATCGGTTAGTTGCTCATGCACCGTCCTATCTCTTATTTCTCGGATGATAACGGTTAGTTGCGATATTCGGAGAAATAGTTCAATCCGCATACGAAAACGCCTTTTAAATTTAAATGGCGGAAACACGGGTGTGTCACTAAAATAATCCTTCCATAAGTTTTGTGCAGCTTCTTCACGATTTCTTGGAATATAAATTCGTGATCTTGGAACACGATTGGATTCGACTTCGTCATCATCATCTTCTAAATGTTGAATTAGTGCAATAATACGCTCGTCTTCCGAATCGGAATCGAAACTAAGTAAATATGATGCCATGAACGAAAAATACTTGATGATGAGAGAAATTTATATGATTTAAGGGATATAATTTAAAGAAAAATAAAGAGAATGAGTGTGTTAAAGGTGTAGAATGGATGGGTTTATATAGATAATAATATATAGAGTTTTAAAAAAAAAAAAATAGCCGTTGTGTAACGGCATAAAATATGAGCCAATCAGAGAAAGCCACGTCGCCCTGACGCCACCCAACTGTCGCGTGAAAACGGTGACTGACGCCCCACCTTCGTCAGCGGTAACGCCCCACTAGGGGCGTCAGAGGGCGTCACCGGACGCCAGCGCGTCTGACGGGACCCCTCTGACGCCTGGTTAAAAATGGTCTTATTAGAACCTAATAATGAGTTGATAGAGAAAGATGAATATATATGAACTTTAAGTCCACTTGTACATTTCTGAAATATCATTACAACCTCTACAATCTAATTAAATATCTTGTAATTTATTAGAACAAGTTTTAGGTCTCCTGAAAACAGCCCCTCACTGATTTTTTTACAACACAGGTTGTTGTTGAAGCGGCAGCTGCAACCCTTCATTTTGACGCCCGTTTAAAACATGTTTACACTCGACAACATCAAACATATCATATACCACTTTAAAGCTAGTGGGGAATACTTTCTATCCTTATTAATAGTTTTCATCCACACTCAATCATTTTCAAGTTACGGGCCCACAAGGTAGGAACATTAGTCATTTTAACACTTTTGCCCAAAATGACACCAAAATTGGTTGACGACTCAAACTCTTATCCAATGTATCAGTGTTGCCCAAAATTACTCAACAACTTTAAAATAACATTATAAACCTGTTGACAACTTCAGAATTTGCAAAATTAAAATAAACGGGTCAAAATTGACAATGATGACCCAAATGAATCATAATTTTTCACCTCTACTAAAATAAGTGCAAGACTCCTTTTCAAAATTCGAAAACCTGTCAATACACGTAACACGACATGGTGGACGTGTTTTAACCGTCCTCGTAAATATATCAAAGTAAAATATATTTACAAAGTCTTAAGCATTAGTGATTAGTATTTATCCATTGCAATGTGATTTATAATTTACATAAGATTTTAAGTTTTGGCCCTAAATAAGGCATAAATTCAATAAGTAACAGAATAACCAAGTCAAAGCAGAAAAGTAAGCATACCATCCTTCTATCACTTTGCATAGTTATATATGATCTAACTCGTTCTTCATACCACTTCTGGACATCAACATCAACATCAACATCAACAATCAACATCAACAATGCATATAAAATAGCACATTAAATACTTATTAAACAGTTGCTGAATATGAATGATAAATCATAACAAAACTTGAGCATGTAGTAACCAAATCAACAAAAACAGGGAAAAAAGTAAACAAACGCTTACTGAACAACACCGTATGCTCAAACTGTCAAAGTAAGCTACTATCCGAAAAATCAACGAACACCTGTAAACAAAAACAACAAACGAAACAATAAAAACAAATAGAAAATATACAAAAAACAGTAACAAAAGAACTTCATATTTAGCAACATTAACAACTACGAAAAATAACCAAGGAATTGATAACAAACCGATAACAACGATTGTACAAAAAAAGGTGAACATATATAATTAGATAATGAGAGGAACAATTTTCGAGAACGATAAACATTGTAACGGTTAAAAAGTGAAAAGAAGACCGAAAAACTTGCCCAAACAATAATCCAAATGCACACTCAGAATAACCTAAAACAATATCACATCACATTAAGCATTAAGAACCAACACTATATCGCAAAAGCCAAGTCCCAATAATGAGCAACACCAGCATCTGTAAATACCTTACGGGCAGCAATTTCAGTCCTGCAATCGTGCACCGAAAACCTATGAAAACTGGGTTTTGCAACAGTTCCTTGCCATACAAGGACACACTTGTTCATGGTTTTCTCATCATCATGATCTTCATCATCTTCATTCTCTTGTTTCACAGGAGCCGCCGCCCAATTTATACGTTTTAACATCAACTTCTGATAACGTCTTATGGACTTATTACCGCCTTCCACTACCACAACACAAACACCACCCTTAGACAGCATAACCGCACAGCCAGAGAGCCGATTTTGTTCCGCATTAACATAAACTTTTGACCTTGTTTGAGGATGAGAAAGATCATTAACTTTGTAAACGGAAACTATTGTCTCGAGAGTATTATTATTGTCATCAAAAAGTTTCCTTTCTTTCTTTTCACGTCTTTCAGCGGGTGTTAGTTTCCGAGCAATGTTTCTGTCCACGTGGGCTTGTTCACGTTCGGCCGCAGCACTTCTTATCTTCATTTCAAGACGGGTCGGGTCTTGGGTCGCTTCTGAACCAACAACTCTCATTAAATTGCTCATTTTGACTTTCGGTTTGGGGGGTTCTAGAAGGCCCTGTCTGATCAATTCTTGACGGTTTTGTTCTGTAGCTAACCGTCTCTGAGTGCGGAGTTTTTTGCGTTCTTTTTGGGTAAGTTTTAAGGGTTGAGGTGGTGGTGGAGCTGGTTCGGCTGGTGGCTCGATAGGATGGGGGTGTTCGACATATAATGTGACTTTTCCTTTCTTTAGTACAATGTTTCCGTAACTACCGGATTCTAAAAGTGGTACGTCCCACCACTCAACATCAGGAATAGGATCCTTCGGCTCTTCTTCGATGATAACAATTCTGTTCGAAACCTCTATCAAATTTGGATTGATATCGGGTTCCGCCTTAGCCTTAGCCAGCTGTGCTTGTTTTGCTTTAAGATCTCTTGCTTGTGCTTCTCCAAATTGACTCTTTAGCTTTAACATCTCAGCCTCCTTAACCCATGTACCTTCTTCTATGAACTGAAAAGTCGTCTTTTTAGGCCTTAAAAGTTTGACTTTATCTATTCCCATTCGAGGATCAAAGTGAGGATTTTTAGCTGGGCCGACTTCCAATTCAGGTTTCGATATTTTGAATGCAGCATAATCTTTTTTGTTCTTGTTAATGTTAACCTTAAGGGTGCTCAAATTGTTTAACTTTGGTATATTATTCACCTGCACGTTCCCATGTTCATCCACTTCCCTTCCAAAACGATCCAAACGGAGGACGTGAGCCTTGGCATTAATACCTAATTTGTTCAACATCTTCATATTCTGCAAGCTCTTTAGTAATGTGGCTTTCGCCTTAGAAATCGCATCTGCAGAAGGAACCTCATGAGATCTGTTACTATTAACTCCTTTATTTTCATGTTTGCTAGAAATCGAAGATACTTTAGAAGGAGGAGGGTGGCTGGGTGCTACAGAGGTCTCTCGTAATGTCTTATTGTGTGATTCAAGTGCACCACCAAACAATTCATCTTTAACTTCACTCTTCAATTTATGATCACCATTCGAATCTATCACCAAACAATTGTCTAAATCAATTTCTTCTTTGTTTAATTTATCTTCTAATTTCCTCCTCTGCTTCCTCTTTTCTATATCTATGTCATCTTCAGCAGCAGCAACATTATATTCAAATCGCTTTCGCTTTTTACGTTCATCCAAAACCCTAGATCGCTTTTTATCTTCATCGTCAATATCATCATTCCTATGTTTCCGTTTATGATGATGATGTCGTCGTCTATTATCCACTGACTTTTCTCTCAATTCTCGATCCGTGCTAGTTTCTCGGTCGTATGACTTCTCACGCTTCACGCGAACATCGATATTTTCGGATCTCTCGCGTTCGGAACGGCGACGGCAATTTTCACCGTCGGTGTCGCGGTATTTGGAGCGGTGGTTCTTGTCTCTTTCGCGATCGGAATCTCTGTGTTTCCGGCTGTGTTTCCGGCTGGATCGACTATTCATTGTGGTTAGGGTTTTGTAAAATCGCTATAGTTGTTTCACCACCAGGAATACGAGATGGACGTGAGTCTGACAAATCTCGACTTTATAGGTTGATTTAAAGCGTAATGAGCAAGAAATATGGAAAAATAGAGGTACAATTACGCATTGGTCCAAAACTTTGCTAAAAAAATGTATCTTAACCATTAAGCATTATTTTTAACATTGTTGGTCCTAAGTTTTCGTAATATTAAGTGATTAATACAAAAAACAAACAGTCATTAAATAGAAACATGTGAGAGGCACAGCATGTAACAAAACGACTTTCACATATTTTTAACTCAAGTGATCGTTAATTAAAGACATCTCGTATCTTAATATCTTCTTAAATTAAAAGACTTTTTTTTTGCAATTGGTCCCTCAATTATACACCAAAACGCTAACAGCGTCCCTCAAGTTTTTTGGATAACATCCTTCCGTTATTCCATTTGAACATACGTAGTCCCTCCGTCAACCATAAGTTAGAAATGTCCATTAAGTCATGACACGTGCAATGCATGTGAAGGTAAAATCGTCTTTTTATCGACCCACTTTAATAAATTTGTATATCAACAGATCGTAGTTTCATCTTCATAGTTCGTGTTTATCTTCAAAACGAACTTCAATAACCGAATTGTGCAAACATCAATTAGAGTTTATCAATTCAAACAGAGTTCATATTCATGATCCTCAACACCTACTGGATCTTCGTTAATCATCAGAATCAATTTACAAGTTCAGATCCATCGATTCAAATCGAGTTTATCACTAACTGAAAAGTTGAACTGCGTTGGTGGACAAAACGATTCAGAATCATATTGCAAAAAGTAATAATGTGGAATTGTTCATTATATGTTCGTGAATGTGTATGTAATTTTCCAGATCCTAATTCTCTAAATCGAATCCGAATATCGAATTCAAAGTTTTGGAGAAAAAGTCAACCGAATCTTCAATCATCAAATTTGAACATGATGATATGATTCAGGTTATGTGAATAATTTTCGAGCATTAGGATTCATCTATGGAACATTTTTCGTGCTGCAAATCAAAGTCTAAAATGCATCAAATCTCTAGATCGAAAATTCATTTATTTACAAGTTCATATGAAGAACTCGTTGTTGCTACTGTTTCTGATTCGAATTAAAGGTTTATTGATGTTTTAATCAAATTTTCTTCACAATAACTCTTAGTCGCTGCAACTGAAAAGAGTTTACATCGGTTTCAAGCATCAATTTCTTCAAATTCAGATTTTAGAAAATCATGACGATGAAGATGAAAATACCAGTAACTGTTGTTTATGATGAACAATTTCAGACATATTTCAACTATGATATATACGTCCGGATTTGAGTACTCGATAACGTGGTAATGGCGACCGGATTGCAATTTGATTTCGTTCAGATCACGATATTTGCCCGATTTTGCAGTTACATGTATAAGATTGATAAATAGAGTTTGGAATTAAACAAACTAGCTAGGGTTTGGGAAGTAATTTAGGGATGAAGATGATGGTTAACAGAGTAAGTAAAGTGGATCAATAAAAAGACAATTTTACCCTCACATGCAATGTACATGTCATGATTTAACGGACATTTCTAACGGATGGTTGACGGATGGACTTAATATATTTAAATGGGTTAATGAAAGGATGCTGTTAGTAAAAAATCGAAGAAACGTTGTTAGCTTTTTAGTGTAGAATGGAGAGACCAACGACACAAAAAAGTCAAATTAAAATAAAACCTACCCCTCACAAGTCACAACATGATTTGAAGTAGTATTAGTCAAACTATGTAAATAGGACATATAGCTTATAAATATTTCAGTGTTTATATATTTGTATACCTAAAATATTAGTATAATTCCTAATAAGTTACTCCGTGTTATTTTAATATTAATTCTAAAGTATCCATTATGACAAGAAATACATGAATTTAAATACCTAATTATCTTGCTAACATAGATACAACAGTATATTAGTTCAGATGTGTTTTATTTCAACATTTACTATTATTAATATTATTAATTAATATTAATATTAAATATTATTAATTACATTACCAATATTAATATTTGTAACTAAAAATGAAGATCAATTAAAATATCAGTGATTAAAGAAGATAACCTGTTTGTAAAGAAACAAAACACGGTTACCGTTAAAAAAACATGAGAGAGAGTGAGTGTGTGAGAGAGAAAGTTGCTCCCAAAGGGATTGAGGGAGCTTCCAACACTAGGGGAGTGCAGATCGGGAAAGGAAACAGCGATGGCAACTACAAGCACCATTTCATAGGCGGTAACAACATCAAATCGTTCTTCTTCTTTAATTTCCCGGATAGGTGGAACATCACACATTTGTGGAAAGTTTTCAAAAACTTTGGAAAGCTTAAAGAAGTCTTTGTTCCTAGGAAGAGATTGAGGAGTGGTCAAACGTATGGATTCGCTAGGTTCGAAGGAGTTAGGGATATTGAAATGGAAGGGTTAGCAAGGAAACTGAAATACCCCGTCCTAATCCATCTGGACGAAGTCTTCAACAGTTGGTCCCATTGCGAGGTTCTGACCTCTATATGCCATGAACGACTCCATGTAATATGAGCAAATGCACAGCGGAAGATTTCTTTATACCTGAGAATAAACATGCTTTAAAGTGTCAACCAAAAGGTTGGTGAGTTCATAGGTTTATCATAAAATAATAAAATTCATCATTTTGATAGACCACAAGATTTAAATCCTGCATGGTACAAATGAGCCCGAATCCTATACCCACCTGTAATGCACATGCGATATCTTTTAAATACAGTACACCTTTCTCGTGTACGAAATCATTTTTCATAAATCTTAGTAACCGTACACATATCTCGTGCACAAAATAACATACACATAACCTGTGTATAAAATCATTCTCTCGATATATAACATTCACATCAATTGGTGGCAATTATCATGTCCACATAATTCAATGGTGGCAATTATCATGTCCACATAATTCAACGGTGGCAATTATCATGTCCACATAATTCAACGGTGGCAATTATCATGTCCACATAATTCAATAATAATCCGCAGAACTTCTGTCTGCATGATAATTCATTCGAGGAATGTTTTGCTTATGTCTATCTCGTCAAACATTTATAAAAGCATTTCATGTATTCGCATTTTAAAACATATTTCAAGAGCATTTAATAAAGCAGTTGTAAAAATAGCGCATGTATTCTCATTCCCAAAAATGTAAAGGGTAAAAGGGAGCAAATGAACTCACCATACTGTATTTTGTAGTAAAAATACATATGACGTCATTTAACAAGAGTAGGGTTGACCTCGGATTCACGAACCTATATCATTTATATATATTAACACATATATTTGTAATCGGACAAATTTATTATATCTTAAATTATATATTATATATATTTAATTTGTATGTATCTTTAAAAATGACTAATGTTTATATAGTTATATTAATATTTATATATGATAAATATTATATAAAAAAAATACATCATTTGTTATATATGAATATTTATATATAAAAAAATATGTTTATAATATGTAATATTATTATAACTATAATTTTATATACATAATTTTTATAATAATAATGATAATACTAATAATAAAAATAATGATAAAAATAATAATGATAATAATTTGTAATAATAATAATACTTATGTTCATAATAATAATAATAATAATAATAATAATAATAATACTAATAATAATAAATAAATAAAAAAATATAAATAATAATAATAATAATATTAATGAAAATACTACCTCAATAGAAGTAGCTCTTAAAAATAATGCCCAAGTCCGGATTTGAACCCGCGACGTCCCGCTAACCCATTTCCTTCCTAAACCACTAAACCACTCATTTCGTTTCTGTTAACTCTTAGACGAATAATTTTTAATATCTACCAACAGTTTAACCTCTTCCCCAATTCGAATCATACCATAACTTCATCATCATCGTATCATCACATACCATAATAACTATTATCACCAATCATCAATATCTATATCATAATCTTATTCATGATACCATCATCATTCCTTTTATCCTTTCGTTTCTGTTTTAACTCGATCGATCACATATATAATGTGTATGAACTGCTTAACATATCCCTCTTATTTCTATCGTCATTACCATCTTGTATTACCACCATTTCACATTATCATTAACATCTTAACATAGCATCAAATTCGTCATTATTGATCTTAATCGTTGTCTTCGTTTGTCATCTACTTCGTTCATCATTAATGCTATCATCTATTATTATTATCACGTTCACGTATCATCATAAATCATAATCATATATCATCATCTCGGCCCAAAATACAAATAGGGATACGGCCCAACTTGTAAACAATCTTCGGTGGTCCAACAAGAGAAGAAGGCACTCGGCCCACTACAAAAGGTTCAGCCCAATCAAATGGAAAGGGAACTCTCGGCCCACAAACTAATCAAAAGTTTGTGGCGTTTAAATCAGTTTTCGTTGAAAAAAATAACAAAACATAATGATTTGGTTGTTGCGTGTCTTCAACCTTTTTTTTTCACTGTAATATTCATAATAATATTTTGTCACTAGTATACAAGAAAAAAAAAGGAGCATAATCCCATTATATGTATCATTCGGTCCACTAGGTATCTTCCCACTTGCAAAATAAGTTTTATTCTTTGTAAACAATTCTAGTGCTTAGCAATTGTCGGCCATTATACTTGTATATGGTGAAAGGACCCGTTCATATACATTATAAACGATTCACAATAGTTGATTACATTGCAAGGTATTTGACCTCTATATGATACATTTTACAAACATTGCATTCGTTTTTAAAAGACAAACTTTCTTTACATCAAAAATTGACAGGCATGTATACCATTTCATAATATCCACTATCCAACTATAAATTGATTTAATAATAATCTTTGATGAACTCAATGACTCGAATGCAACGTTCTTCGAAATATGCTATGAAAGACTCCAAGTAATATCTTTAAAATGAGCAAATGCACAGCGGAAGATTTCTTTAACACATGAGAATAAACATGCTTTAAAGTGTCAACCAAAAGGTTGGTGAGTTCATTAGTTTATCATAATCATTTATTTCCATCATTTTAATAGACCACAAGAATTTCATTTCCAGTTCTCATAAATATACGTCCCATGCATAGAGACAAAAATAATCATTCATATGGTGAACACCTGGTAACCGACATTAACTAGATACATATAAGAATATCCCCTATCATTCCGGGATCCTCCTTCGAACATGATATAAATTTTGAAGTACTAAAGCATCCGGTACTTTGGATGGGGTTTGTTAGGCCCAATAGATCTATCTTTAGGATTCGCGTCAATTAGGGTGTCTGTTCCCTAATTCTTAGATTACCAGACTTTAATAAAAAGGGGCATATTCGATTTCGATAATTCAACCATAGAATGTAGTTTCAATTACTTGTGTCTATTTTGTCAAACATTTATAAAAGCGCATGTATTCTCAGCCCCAAAAATATAAAGGGTAAAAAGGCAAATGAAACTCACCATACTGTATTTCGTAGTAAAAATACATATAACGTCATTGAACAAGTGCAAGGTTGGCCTCAGATTCACGAACCTATATTAATTATATTTATATATATATATGTTGGTCAAAATTTGTTTAACAATTTAAGTAAGGTCATAGTGTACCACAATCCTAATGCTCGAGAAAATATGCAATAGTCAATAAAAGTCAATTTGACCCAAAATGATTTCCAAAATCCATACATGATTAACATATAACTTGAATATCGTCGTTTTATATTTTTAAATATTTTTAAAAGATTTTAATAGAGTAAATTATATAATTCATTTATTATTAAAATTTATATAATAAAAATATACTTTTATAAATCTTAAGTAATAAAATTTATAAAGTTCATTTAATATAATATGATAGGTAGTATTAACGTAATTATATTACACGTAGTAAAATATCTTTGTATTACATATTTATTTGATAAAATAACATTGATAATAATAATAAGCAAAACTTGTATTATTTTGAAATAATAATTTTTATTATTCTATTAATAAAAATATCAATATTTATATTTACTAAAAGTGATATTATGAATAAACGATAATTCTAATTATGGTAACTTTAATATTTACGATACTTTTTAATATTATCTTTAAAATAATAATTCTATTTAAAATGATAATAATAATGATATTTTATAATAACAATGACATTTTTATTAAAATGATAATTTTTGTTAAAATGATAGTTTTAATACTAACGATACTTTTAATAATAATAGTAATGATAAAATAATAAGAACGATAATTTTATCTAAATCAATATCTTATAATATTTTAATTTCATCATGATACTCTTACTCATTATTTCCTAATCGTTTCGTTTAATAACTTTTAATCATCTTTTATATCGTGTTCATAATAATGATAATAATAGTAATCAAAATAATTAGGTGTTACAAATATTTGTTTTAATTACACTAATATTAATAATGATAGTTACTATAACATTATTAACGATAATACTAATAATTATCTTAATGATAATATAGTAATAATAATAATAACAATAACAATAACCATTTTTAAATAATGATATATATATTAATAATGATAATAATAATAATAATAATACTAATAATAATAATAATAATTGGATAATAATAATAATACTAATTATAACTTTAACGATAATAACGATAGTAATAATAAAAAAAATAACAATTTTTAATGATAAATCCCTTTTATTGATAAAGATAATAATAATGATAATAATAAGATAAAACTAGAACGACGATAAAAACGACGATAATAATAATCATTTTTAATAAAAATAACGAAAATTCAATTGATTATAACTTCTAATCCGTTCATCGAAACCATTCGATATCTAAAGGAAAAGTTCTTAATTTTTCGCTAGCTTTCCAAGGACATGCATATCTTATACCTTATCTCAACCGCAAGTGTAACTAATTCAAGATTCAACCTAACCTGTCTAAGGGCAATATAAAAAGTACAAGCATGCATAATCCTAAATACTCGAGCACTAGTCAGGGATACACTACTAGTATGTAAAAGTTAAATTATGAGTACTCACGTATCAATATTGAGATTCAATATTGTAGGAAAGGTACGTAGACGCAACGGAAATGATAAACACTATATTGATCTCACGAGCATACCCATGAACCATACTCAATCACCTCCATAGCTATAACCCATAATTTCCTTAATCCTATCCTACTTGAAAAACAATTTCGAAATCACTCGGACAGCACTCCGTCGTAATATTTTATGTATACTAATAATATCTTGAAATAATACGGAGTAAATATATATATGTAAATCGATTGAGAGAGTTTAGAGAAAAATATTTTCAAGTTTCTATTAAATAATGAAACCTATTGAATTCTATTTATAATAGATTTTTGAATTATTAAAGTGAATTATTAAAGTATGAATTATTAAAGTGAATTATTAAAGTGAATTATTAAAGTATGAATTATTAAAGTATGAATTATTAAAGTGAATTATTAAAGTATGAATTATTAAAGTGAATTATTAAAGTTAAAGTAAATTAAAAATAAAGTAAAGGTAAATTTTAAGTATAGTAAAAGTATAAAACTGTGTACGTATAATATGTGTATAAATATATATAATATTAATTTAAATCATTATATATATTTAATAAAATAAAATATAAATATCGTTATCTTTATCATACTAGTTAAGTAATGAGTTGTCAAAAGTGGTTCTAGATATTTATAAAAGTTATATACGTTTTAATAATAAAGTTCTTTTAAAACTGAAAACGTTTTTGTACGTTTGAAACTAAATAGATCAATCGAGTCTTTATGAGATTCAATCTTCCACTATCCTTTGTGTAGTTCTCAATGATTGATAATTTGTTCTTATTTATAAATCACTTTAACATTTTCTGAAAATTGTTAAAATGGAAAGATTTCTCAAATCAATGTGGGCCTTTCAACAAAGACTTATAATCATAATTCAATATATCTGATAATTCAATCATTTGATCTTATCTTCTAATTCCATTGATAAACATTTTGAAACAGATACAATCATATAAAGTATTTAATCTAATATTTTGTTTACGTTTCAAGTTATAATGTATATACACATATACATATATAATCATATTCGTTTAATGGTTCGTGAATCGTTGGAACTTGTTCGAGGTTGAATGAATGTATGAACATAGTTTAAAATTCTTGAAATTTAACTTAACAAATATTGCTTATCGTGTCGGAAACATATAAAGATTAAAGTTTAAATTTGGTTAGAAATTTCCGGGTTGTCACATATGGTCCCACGATTAATGTATTAAATCTCACATTAAATTTAATATCATCATCGTTATTTTGTTTATGGCCACAAATAGAAACAAAGTGTGTAGTAGCTAGAACTTGAAAATAGTTGTTTTTGGTTGGCTTTTCGAACTTGAAACCAAAAAACATTGAACCGCGTGTAGCAGTAGTTCAAGCGGGTTTAATGGTGTTTGAGTTGGCTACTTAGGCAGGAAACAATTAGGGTGGTGGCGGTTGAACATAATCGTTGTTAGTGGTGGTGGATTAGGGTGTTGTAGGGTGGTCATGGTGGTTATAGGGGTGACCGAAAGTGATCAAGGTGGTGTTGGTAATTTACATGAATAAACGGGAAGAATAATATATATATAGAGGAAGCAAGAGAGAGAGGTAGATTGAGAGGGTGGCGATAAAATAATAGACTTGCTGCTGCAAGTCGTATATGGAAATAATAACAATGAGGATGATTGTGGAGGTCTTTGTATATATATTTGGTGATGGGTTTTGATGAGCTCGATTGATAAAAAATAATAATAAGCGATATAGTAGCAGCAGTGCAACTACTGTAAGTAATTGATTTGGTTTGGGTTTGTGGTGTACTATGGCTGAGATAGTCGTGAACCCCTTGTGGGTTCGTTTCGTTCGACACTGAAAGAAAATAGAAGAAACAAGTGTAAGTTTACCTTAATTGTTTGTGTTAGTTGTTGAAGGATCGAACAAAAGAAAGCAAATTGCTTTGTGTTTTTGTGGCTGCCACATACGAAAGAAAAGGAGTAAGCAAACCGGAAGCTTAATTGTTGGAGGTGGTGGTGTGTACTTAGGAACATATCTATATAGAGAAAAAGATGATGAAGGTGATGGTTCTTTTGGTGACGATGGTGTTTAATTCGGACATAACAGGAGATACAGTAGTAACAATAACAGGTTACATGGTTTGTGGTATTCCTTGTGTTTCACTAAAAAGAAAGGATGAGAGAGATGATGTATGTGGTGTAGTCTTATGTCGTAGATGATGGTTTATGGTTTCGAGCTTGATAAATCAACAAAGATGGTGGTGATATTTTGATCTCCGGGGTAGTTGCAGGTGGGTGATTGTAGTTTAATCAAAACATAAAAAACAGATTGTAGTAGTAAATAATATGGGGTTGTGTTTGATAGGAATAGATGAATGATTGTAGAAATGATAATTTGTGATGATGAAGGGTTTTCATAAGGTATCGATAGAATTGAGTCAAGAAGAAAGCAAACAAAAGAAAAATAAAGAAAATAAAGACATGTAACAGATTTTGGATTGATTTATTGAATGAGCTCATGACTTGTACGATTAAACACATCATCTACAGATTGAAAATGAAATCAAATTGAATTACTCTGGATCGAGTGATACAGATAGCTAAAGGACAGAGGAAACAACTTTTTATATTTATATCTGTTTTATAGTTAATATTAACAAAGAAATATAATGATTTGTACTGGATTTTGTATTGTAATGAAATTCGATTCTGATCTCTAACAAATCTTAGACAATAACAAAAAGATAAAAAGGGTGAAAGTGATTTACAACTGATTCAAAATCCAAAATTGGGTACGTATGAATTTATTTATATTAATAATTAAAAATTATAATTACATTAAATTAATAATAATCAAATTTCTATTAATATTAATAATAGATTTAATAATAATAATATTAATTTTATCATTATCAAATAATATAACATGATTTTAGTAATATTATTAATAATAAATTGTATTATCTTCTACTCTTTATAATAATGATAATAATTTATAATAATAATAATTATTAATAATGATATCTAATAATAATCATGATAACAAAAATTAAAGTTTTATTACAAGCTATAATAATAATGATATATAGATTCATTTTTAAATAACAATTTTATTATATCGTTTACTATTTTACAATTAATTCATATATCATTTTATATTTCAAATTGGTATTTATATTTATATATATTTATATTTATAAAAGTATCTGTTTACAATTGGTTGTTCGTGAATCGTCGGGAATAGTCAAAGGTCAAAAGTATATATATATATATATATATATATATATATATATATATATATATATATATATATATGTATGTATGAACACAGTTCAAAGTTTTAGGATTCAACGTTACAGACTTTGCTTATCGTGTCGAAATCGAATAAAGACTGAGTTTAAATTTGGTCGGAAATTTCTGGGTCGTCACAGTACCTACCCGTTAAAGAAATTTCGTCCCGAAATTTGAGGGAGGTCATCATGGATAACAATAAAAATGTTTTTATGACGAATATGAGTCGATAAATAGAGTTTTATCACCATTGAGTAATAAAGATAATACGATTTGATTACTCGAAGCGTACGAGTGAATCTATCACAAAAGAGTGAAAAGTTTCGTCTTAACTTTTGACGTAGTCATGGTTGATTTCCGTAAATCAAGGAATTTAAAAGAAAATCTTTGGAAATCTATAAGATTTGATTCTTCGACGAATAAGGAAATCAGGATCTCTCTAATTAAAAGCGGAGATCTGCCTTGATTACTCTGTCTGACATTTCCATTATAAATTAAACTCTTCCGTCCCAATATTCTCACCATTGTTATCCTTTCTTATTTAATTCATACATCCAAAAGATTGTGAAAATGCTTGATCCCGTTCAAATCCTTGATATTTTCCTAATTATCATTTCTGTCATCCTTCTTTTCAGTCTTTCACCAGAAAAATCTGTTTACTTCTACTATCGTCTTGGGGTGATACTATTCTTAATTATACCGTGTCTTTATATTGCTATTTGTATTAATATTCACGGTTTGTAACTTCCGTGTTGTTGTTGGGCTTTATATTTTCTCTTATGTTTTGGAGCTCTTTGCCTTTTTATTATTCTCTGACCTTTGGTAAAGCGAGTAACCGTCCAGAATTCGTAAGTATGGAATTTCGAATAAACATCATGTTCTAAATAAGAAATAATGTAATAGCACGATTTGATTTGTCAAATTACTATAATCACTGAGAATAGAACTATCAAGAATATATTTTCTTGATATGTTTAGAGGTTAAATAGAATGAAAGAGTTATGTATCATGGTTCATGATAAAGGTATGATCTGTGATCTTTTATCACGTTCCATTAGAAACTCAACATGACTTACTGTAATATAATCACGTTGGCCAAGCGTCATTATATTATACTAACTCATGCTTCAATTCCCAACACTTCTCCACAATTCATTCATAATTTGTACTTAGATTTTGCAGAAGTTTCTAATATAATGGAATACAGAAAACACGAAGAGGTAGATAATTTTGGACAAGAATATTTATGAAAATATTCTCAGAAATATCGAAGATATTGATGATGATATTTTAAAATTTCTAAGTTCGAAGGTTGTTGAAGAAAAATTTTTGCGCAAGATTTTAACATGACTTCGGAGCAAGATATTCTCTAAAGATTTCCTCGGATATTGAATTATTTGGATTCTTTGAAGGCAAGTTTAGTCTTTGTGATTAGTCCACGGCTTCCTTCATAGTTTCGCATAATCCGCTCTTCGGTACTAAATTTTCTATTGAGCGTTTCCAACACTCCTTTCTTTATCATCAAACTTTTGGCCGTTTAGACCATCTACCATTTTTCTGTTTCCTCTGCATTTAATGCTACGATATCTGAATCATCGGTTATCAATCTGAGATGGTTTCAGGAGAATTGTGTTTTTAGATGATTAAACGCTGATGGTAATATGGTGGAATATGAAAGGTTCTCTGGTAATAATAAATGAGCACGCATATATATATATATATATATATATATATATATATATATATATATATATATATATATATATATATATATATATATATATATATATATATATATATCAAGGTTATAATAAGGTTGTTTTGAATGAAAAGTCGAAGTTGACTTGTTGGAGCTGTGACAAAATTGGCTAATTTGAAAAAAAATGGAAATGTTATTTTGGGTAATAATATCACTAAGGAATTAGCACGGTTACGTTTTAAACGTTTACTCAGTTTCCAAGAGTTTTTCAGGTGCATAACTATATGCATAAACCTTTCCTTCTGTAGATGAGATGTAGTTGATTCATTCTCTCGAGTGAGGTGTTTTCAAGAATCATGAAAGGTTTGAACGCAGTTTAGAATCGTCAAGATACAAATGAAGTTTAGGATGAAATCAAGTGGCAAACTTGAAGAAATGTTTAGTTTCATATGTTATAATCAATATTTTAATTCATTTTAATTGTCCAATATTATTAGTCCACAGTCGATAGTCCACAATTAACAGTCCAATAATTCATATATAGTTTAATATATAATATTCGAATTAATTAATACGTATCGTGACCCGTGTACATGTCTCAGACTCGATCACAACTCAAAGTATATATATTATTGTAGAATCAACATCAACCCGGTATAGTGAACTCGTGCATTACAGCATATAGAGTGTCTATGGTTATTCCAAATAATATATATATATGCGTCGATATGATATGTCAAAACCTTGTATACATGTCCCGACATTTAAAGTGCATAAAATAAATAACAGAAATTTAAATGACGATAAATAAAATTGCGATAAAGAAAATGTAATCAGTTAGCTAGGATTTTGTTAGCGTGGATTCTTAACAAAATTTCTCATAGTTAATTTGTTTGTTTCTAACAAATTTTATTTTGTCAAATGTTTTCTTCATTATGCCACTTGTTGGATTCTGATAAATCAAAATCCAAATATGAAATTGGATGAAAAAGGTTATTCTGTGGTGAACGGATTTGTATATCGGTGGATGTAAGTAGGATAGTAAACGACTGTTGAATCAGCTTTGAAGAATGTACAGTGTAACTTATTAATGTGAAATCTAAATATTCCTCGGATATTACCTACCCGTTAAAATATTTTCACCATTAACAGTTTGTACGAAAGAATTTTAATTATAATCTTTATGAAAATATATATACATATATATTTTCTTCAGTTGTAATCATGGATTTAATGAGTCAATATGATATTAAACTCATTTGATTTACCGTTAGAACAAGAATATATAATCTCTAAACATTAGAGATTACATAATCGCCATATCGAACGAAGATAAATGATGTAGAACGATACGTAGAACGAGGATTATACTTCGAGGTATAGAATGAGATGTTGAGGCATGGATTGTTGATGGTACTGGTGCTGTTACTGATGGTACTGTTGGTGCCGGTGATGTTGTTGAAGCTGGTAAATTTTGCACCATATTTTCCATGGCTACAACTCGGGTGCGAAGCTCGTTGACTTCTTCTATTACACCGGGATGATTGTCAATTGGAACAAATGAATTAATAAGGCTTAGAATTTTAGATAGAATATAATCGTGGCGAGATATTCGGGAAATAAGGGTGAAAATGGTGTTTCAGATTGGTTTGCCGGTAAGTGCTTCAGGTTCTTCGTCAAGAGGAAATTTGGTTGATGGAAAGTATCGCCTTCTTCTCGTTTCCATTGGTTAAGTCGACTACAAACTCATTAGATGAATTGCGGATGGCTGATTGATCCATTCTGGTGACGCTGCTTTCGGAACTTAGGTGAACATCCATGTCGGAATAGCTGTCGGAATAACTATCGGAATAACTATCGGAATCTGAGGGACTCGAACTGGTTGAGGGATTCATTTCAGACGATTAGATGAAGGATTTTCGATAAGAAATAGATTATAGGATGTAGATTAGTACCCTGCAATACATAATCTACATATGCATATATAATACTAAAATCCCATAAGTTACGGAGGAATCTACGGAAGCTGTCAGACAAAGTCTACAGTAGTAGATACACTAAGATATGAATTTTGTCTATACACTATTCATGCAGTCAATGCAGTAAAATGTGTCTAGACTAAGAATGATAAGCAGGTAATTTCCGACAAGAAATGATAAGCAAAACTTTTGACATGCAGACACGGTCGAAGTCCAGACCCACTAATGCATCTAAACAACTATCAGTTAGACACACTAATGCAAGACCTGGTTCGTTAAGACCACTGCTCTGATACCAACTGAAATACCCCGTCCTAATCCATCTAGACGAAGTCTTCAACAGTTGGTCCCATTGCGAGGTTCTGACCTCTATATGCCATGAACGACTCCATGTAATATGAACAAATGCACATCGGAAGATTTCTTTATACCTGAGAATAAACATGCTTTAAAGTGTCAACCAAAAGGTTGGTGAGTTCATAGGTTTATCATAAAATAATAAAATTCATCATTTTGATAGACCACAAGATTTAAATCCTGCATGGTACAAATGGGCCCGAATCCTATACCCACCTGTAATGCACATGCGATATCTTTTAAATACAGTACACCTTTCTCGTGTACGAAATCATTTTTCATAAATCTTAGTAACCGTACACATATCTCGTGCACAAAATAACATACACATAACCTGTGTATAAAATCATTCTCTCGATATATAACATTCACATCAATTGGTGGCAATTATCATGTCCACATAATTCAATGGTGGCAATTATCATGTCCACATAATTCAACGGTGGCAATTATCATGTCCACATAATTCAACGGTGGCAATTATCATGTCCACATAATTCAATAATAATCCGCAGAACTTCTGTCTGCATAATAATTCATTCGAGGAATGTTTTGCTTGTGTCTATCTCGTCAAACATTTATAAAAGCATTTCATGTATTCGCAGTTTAAAACATATTTCAAGAGCATTTAATAAAACAGTTGTAAAAATAGCGCATGTATTCTCAGTCCCAAAAATGTAAAGGGTAAAAGGGAGCAAATGAACTCACCATACTGTATTTTGTAGTAAAAATACATATGACGTCATTTAACAAGAGTAGGGTTAACCTCGGATTCACGAACCTATATCATTTATATATATTAACACATATATTTGTAATCGGACAAATTTATTATATCTTAAATTATATATTATATATATTTAATTTGTATGTATCTTTAAAAATGACTAATGTTTATATAGTTATATTAATATTTATATATGATTAATATTATATAAAAAAAATACATCATTTGTTATATATGAATATTTATATATAAAAAAAATATGTTTATAATATCTAATATTATTATAACTATAATTTTATATACATAATTTTTATAATAATAATGGTAATACTAATAATAAAAATAATGATAAAAATAATAATGATAATAATTTGTAATAATAATAATACTTATGTTCATAATAATAATAATAATAATAATACTAATAATAATAAATAAATAAAAAAATATAAATAATAATAATAATAATATTAATGAAAATACTACCTCAATAGAAGTAGCTCTTAAAAATAATGCCCAAGTCCGGGTTTGAACCCGCGACGTCCCGCTAACCCATTTCCTTCCTAAACCACTGAACCACTCATTTCGTTTCTGTTAACTCTTAGACGAATAATTTTTAATATCTACCAACAGTTTAACCTCTTCCCCAATTCGAATCATACCATAACTTCATCATCATCGTATCATCACATACCATAATGACTATTATCACCAATCATCAATATCTATATCATAATCTTATTCATGATACCATCATCATTCCTTTTATCCTTTCGTTTCTGTTTTAACTCGATCAATCACATATATAATGTGTATGAACTGCTTAACATATCCCTCTTATTTCTATCATCATTACCATCTTGTATTACCACCATTTCACATTATCATTAACATCTTAACATAGCATCAAATTCGTCATTATTGATCTTAATCGTTGTCTTCGTTTGTCATCTACTTCGTTCATCATTAATGCTATCATCTATTATTATTATCACGTTCACGTATCATCATAAATCATAATCATATATCATCATCTCGGCCCAAAATACAAATAGGGATACGGCCCAACTTGTAAACAATCTTCGGTGGTCCAACAAGAGAAGAAGGCACTCGGCCCACTACAAAAGGTTCAGCCCAATCAAATGGAAAGGGAACTCTCGGCCCACAAACTAATCAAAAGTTTGTGGCGTTTAAATCAGTTTTCGTTGAAAAAAATAACAAAACATAATGATTTGGTTGTTGCGTGTCTTCAACCTTTTTTTTCACTGTAATATTCATAATAATATTTTGTCACTAGTATACAAGAAAAAAAAAGGAGCATAATCCCATTATATGTATCATTCGGTCCACTAGGTATCTTCCCACTTGCAAAATAAGTTTTATTCTTTGTAAACAATTCTAGTGCTTAGCAATTGTCAGCCATTATACTTGTATATGGTCCCACGATTAATGTATTAAATCTCACATTAAATTTAATATCATCATCGTTATTTTGTTTATGGCCACAAATAGAAACAAAGTGGGTAGTAGCTAGAACTTGAAAATAGTTGTTTTTGGTTGGCTTTTCGAACTTGAAACCAAAAAACAGTGAACCGCGTGTAGCAGTAGTTCAAGCGGGTTTAATGGTGTTTGAGTTGCTACTTAGGCAGGAAACAATTAGGGTGGTGGCGGTTGAACATAATCGTTGTTAGTGGTGGTGGATTAAGGTGTTGTAGGGTGGTCATGGTGGTTATAGGGGTGACCGAAAGTGATCAAGGTGGTGTTGGTAATTTACATGAATAAACGGGAAGAAGAATAATATATATAGAGAGGAAGCAAGAGAGAGAGGTAGATTGAGAGGGTGGCGATAAAATAATAGACTTGCTGCTGCAAGTCGTATATGGAAATAATAACAATGAGGATGATTGTGGAGGTCTTTGTATATATATTAGGTGATGGGTTTTGATGAGCTCGATTGATAAAAAAATAAATAATAAGCGATATAGTAGCAGCAGTGCAACTGCCGTAAGTAATTGATTTGGTTTGGGTTTGTGGTGTACTATGGCTGAGATAGTCGTGAACCCCTTGTGGGTTCGTTTCGTTTGACACCGAAAGAAAATAGAAGAAACAAGTGTAAGTTTACCTTAATTGTTTGTGTTAGTTGTTGAAGGATCGAACAAAAGAAAGCAAATTACTTTGTGTTTTTGTGGCTGCCACATACGAAAGAAAAGGAGTAAGCAAGCCGGAAGCTTAATTGTTGGAGGTGGTGGTGTGTACTTAGGAACATATCTATATAGAGAAAAAGATGATGAAGGTGATGGTTCTTTTGGTGACGATGGTGTTTAATTCGGACATAACAGGAGATACAGTAGTAACAATAACAGGTTACATGGTTTGTGGTATTCCTTGTGTTTCACTAAGAAGAAAGGATGAGAGAGATGATGTATGTGGTGTAGTCTTATGTCGTAGATGATGGTTTATGGTTTCGAGCTTGATAAATCAACAAAGATGGTGGTGATATTTTGATCTCCGGGGTAGTTGCAGGTGGGTGATTGTAGTTTAATCAAAACAGAAAAAACAGATTGTAGTAGTAAATAATATGGGGTTGTGTTTGATAGGAATAGATGAATGATTGTAGAAATGATAATTTGTGATGATGAAGGGTTTTCATAAGGCATCGATAGAATTGAGTCAAGAAGAAAGCAAACAAAAGAAAAATAAAGAAGATAAAGACATGTAACAGATTTTGGATTGATTTACTGAATGAGCTCATGATTTGTACGATTAAACACATCATCTACAGATTGAAAATGAAATCAAATTGAATTACTCTGGATCGAGTGATACAGATAGCTAAAGGACAGAGGAAATAACTTTTTATATTTCTATCTGTTTTATAGTTAATATTAACAAAGAAATATAATGATTTGTACTGGATTTTGTATTGTAATGAAATTCGATTTTGATCTCTAACAAATCTTAGACAATAACAAAAAGATAAAAAGGGTGAAAGTGATTTACAACTGATTCAAAATCCAAAATTGGGTACGTATGAATTTATTTATATTAATAATTAAAAATTATAATTACATTAATAATAATCAAATTTCTATTAATATTAATAATAGATTTAATAATAATAATATTAATTTTATCATTATCAAATAATATAACATGATTTTAGTAATATTATTAATAATAAATTGTATTATCTTCTACTCTTTATAATAATGATAATAATTTATAATAATAATAATTATTAATAATGATATCTAATAATAATCATGATAACAAAAATTAAAGTTTTATTACAAGCTATAATAATAATGATATATAGATTCATTTTTAAATAACAATTTTATTATATCGTTTACTATTTTACAATTAATTCATATATCATTTTATATTTCAAATTGGTATTTATATTTATATATATTTATATTTATAAAAGTATCTGTTTACAATTGGTTATTCGTGAATCGTCGCGAATAGTCAAAGGTCAAAAGTATATATATATATATGTATGAACACAGTTCAAAGTTTTAGGATTCAACGTTACAGACTTTGCTTATCGTGTCGAAATCGAATAAAGACTGAGTTTAAACTTGGTCGGAAATCTCTGGGTCGTCACAGAAACTAAGTTCCATTGAAGCAGAAGGAGTGAATCTGAAGGTGTTCATCGCAAAGGAAAGAAACCAAACCAATAATCAAGGAGTAGATGGCCGTAAAAGTGAACAACAAAAACCATAAGTTTTTAACAGCAACTATTACAAAGGGCGATCCTTCAAAAATGTAGTAGATGCTAGACAGATCATCGAAGAGAGAAGACAGCTAAACGATAAGCAACCGATAAAAAGAGTTCAAGCTACTATCAACCAAGGGGATCTAAATACATTATCTAGGGCGGTGATTGGAAGTGTTAAAAAACTGGAGTTTATTGAACAATTTGGTGACATATGTTCATCGGAGGGATTACAAGACGGGTTCAACGTTAAGTATCTTGGAGGTTACGATCTTATGTTAGTGTTTGATAACCCTAATGTGGCTGAACAAATTGTAGGAAACCGAAAACACTTCCTGCATTCTTGGTTATCTAACGTTAGGCTTTGGAACAAAAACCAAAAGTCATCAGGTAGATTCACTTGGTTAAATATCATTGGGGTACCCACTTCTTATTGGAATGTCAAAACCTTCACAGATATTGCAAGTTGGTGGGGAAAAGCGATTGAAACAAGAAAATGCTCGATCTCAGGCCATCAAAGTTTGATAATAGGGAAGGTCCTTATTCATACAAATGATACTCTGATCCTTAATGGCCAAGTCCAACTTTTTGTGGGTTCAAAACATATTTCCGTCTCAGTTGAAATGTCCCGTTCATATTGATTATAAACGTTCCATATTAATTGATTTCGTTGCGAGGTTTTGACCTCTATATGAGACGTTTTTCAAAGACAGCATTCTTTTTTAAAACAAACCATAACCTTTATTTTATCGACAAGGTTAAAAGGACATCACCTAGATTATCCAGAAATGATAATCTAAAAAATATCATACTTACACACTACCAATACATATTGGTTTACAATATTAATATGTTACAACAAAGTAAATCTCGAATGCAGTTTTAAACAATATTATACAAGCATGCTGACACCAAATCTTATCCTTATTTTTAGCATGCAACAGCGGAAGCTCTTAATAATCACCTGAGAATAAACATGCTTTAAATGTCAACAAAAATGTTGGTGAGTTATAGGTTTAACCTATATATTTATCAAATCATAATAATAGACCACAAGATTTCAAATTTCAATATACATCCCATACATAGAGATAAAAATCATTCATATGGTGAACACCTGGTAACCGACATTAACAAGATGCATATAAGAATATCCCCATCATTCCGGGACATCCATCGGAATTGATATAAAAACTCGAAGTACTAAAGCATCCGCTACAACGGATGGGGTTTGTTGGCCCCAATAGATCTATCTTTAGGATTCGCGTCAATTAGTAGACTGGTTTACTAATTCTTAGGTTACCAAGTAAAAAGGGGCATATTCGGCTTCTATCATTCAGCCATAGAAAGTAGTTTCATGTACTTGTTTCTATTTTGTAAAATATTTATAAAGCTGCATGTATTCTCATCCCAAAAATATTAGATTTTAAAAGTGGGACTATAACTCACTTTCACAGATTTTTACTTCGTCGGGAAGTAAGACTTGGCCACTGGTCGATTCACGAACCTATAACAAATACATACATATATATCAAAGTATGTTCAAAATATATTTACAACATTTTTAATACGTTTTAATGTTTTAAGTTTATTAAGTCAGCTGTCCTCGTTAGTAACCTACAACTAGTTGTCCACAGTTAGATGTACAGAAATAAATCGATATATATTATCTTGAATCAATCCACGACCCAGTGTATACACGTCTCAGGCTAGATCACAACTCAAAGTATATATATTTTTGGAATCAACCTCAACCCTGTATAGCTAACTCAAACATTACTGCATATAGAGTGTCTATGGTTGTTCCAAATAATATATATACATGGGTCGATATGATATGTCAAAACATTTGCATACGTGTCTATGGTATCCCAAGATTACATAATATATTAGAATACATGTATAATACAATATGAGTTAGCTAGGATATGATTAATATAGATTTGTTACCAATTTTCACGTAGCTACAACAAGAAAAATTATCCAATCTTGTTTTACCCATAACTTCTTCGTTTCAAATCCGTTTTGAGTGATTCAAGTTGCTATGGTTTCATATTAAACTTAAGTTTATGAATCTAAACAGAAAAAGTATAAGTTTATAGTCGGAAATACAGGTTACAAGTCATTTTTGTAAAGGTAGTCATTTCAGTCGAAAGAACGACGTCTAGATGACCATTTTGGAAAACATACTTCCACTTTGAGTTTAACCATGATTTTTGGATATAGTTTCATGTTCATAAGAAAAATCATTTTCCCAGAAGAACAGCTTTTAAATCAAAGTTTATCATAGTTTTTAATTAACTAACCCAAAACAGCCCGCGGTGTTACTACGACGGCGTATATCTGGTTTTACTGTGTTTTTCGTGTTTTCAAGTTTTAAATCATTAAGTTAGCATATCATATAGATATAGAACATGTGTCTAGTTGATTTTAAAAGTCAAGTTAGAAGGATTAACTTTTGTTTGCGAACAAGTTTAGAATTAACTAAACTATGTTCTAGTGATTACAAGTTTAAACCTTCGAATAAGGTAGTTTTATATATATGAATCAAATGATGTTATGAACATCATTACTACCTCAGGTTTTGTGGATAAACCTACTGGAAATGAGAAAAATAGATCTAGCTTCAAAGGATCCTTGGATGGCTTGAAAATTCTTGAAGTAGAATCATGACACGAAAACAAGTTCAAGTAAGATTTCCACTCGAAATAAGATTGTTATAGTTATAGAAATTGAATCAAAGTTTGAATATGAGTATTATATTGTATTAGAAAGATATCTTACTGTAAATAAGATAGATTTCTTGAGGTTGGATGATCACTCAAAGTGGATTTGCAAGATTGGAAGTAAGCTAGCAAACTTGGAAGTGTTGTTGGTGTGTTCTTGAGTAGTCGTTTTGTAAGTTGGTTTATGTATGGATTTATGAACTAGATTGATGTAGTTTTTGATGAAGATGATGAAGAACACTTAGAACACTAAGAGAGTAATTGAGAGAGAGTAATTTGATGCATAAAATTGAAATGAAAATGAGTTTGTGTGTGTCTATCTTCACGTGAATTTAGGATGGCATTATAGTCTCCATAATTTGTAATTTTGTGAGATATTTCATGCTAGATGTTAAATGATGGTTCCCATATGGTTAGGTGACTCACATGGGCTGCTAAGAGCTGATCATTGGAGTGTATATACCAATAGTAAATACATTTAGAAGCTGTGTATTGTACGAGTACAAATACGAGTGCATACAAGTTTGATTGGGTGATCAATTATGTAGTTTTTACGAATTTGTAACGTTCGTGAATCGCCGGTCAATTTGGGTGATCAATTATCTATATGAAACCTATTTCAATTAATCACGTCTTAACAAGTTTGATTGCTTAACATGTTGGAAACACTTAATAATGTAAATATCAATTTCATTTAATATATATAAACATGGAAAAGTTCGGGTCACTACAGTACCTACCCGTTAAATAAATTTCGTTCTGAAATTTTAAGCAGTTGGAGGTGTTGACGCATCTTCTGGAAATAGGTGCGGGTATTTCTTCTTCATCTGATCTTCTCGTTCTCAAGTGAACTCAGGTCCTCTACAAGCATTCCATCGAACCTTAACAATTGGTATCTTGTTTTGCTTAAGTCTTTTAACCTCACGATCCATTATTTCGACTGGTCCTTCGATGAATTGAAGTTTTTCGTTGATTTGGATTTCTTCTAACGAAATAGTGAGATCTTCTTTAACAAAACATTTCTTCAAATTTGAGACGTGGAAAGTGTTATGTACAGTCGCAAGTTGTTGAGGTAACTCAAGTCGGTAAGCTACTGGTCCGACACGATCAATAATCTTGAATGGTGATAAGGCTAAAAAGGAACATATATTTCATAGCATTATCCCCAAGAAAGACAAGATTTTAGTTGCAATTGTTCCATTTTCAAGTGATATTCGTTTATATTAAATAAGTGCGAAGACAAAAGGCAGATTCGACAAATTGAAGACAAAAAGGTCCAAAAAGCTCAAAAGTACAAGATACAATTAAAAAGGTTCAAATTATTGATGAAGAACGTCTAAAAATGACAAGAGTACAAGTTACAAAACGCAAAGTACATGATATAAAATAGTACGCAAGGACGTTCGAAAATCCGGAACCGGGACATGAGTCAACTCTCAACGCTCGACGCAACGGTGTAAAAATTACGAGTCAACTATGCACAAGAATAAAATATAATATTTAAATAATTCATAATAAGAATAATATTAAATAATAAAAAGTTGTTAATTTAGCATAGTTCAGGGGTCGTAAATGAAAATTCAATTTCATATTTTGCCTATAAAAGGCGATGATTATCGATCAATTTAAAGGCATCCCTTTTTCTATCCTAAAAATCTATTATCAATATCAATATCTAAAAATCTCTATCATAATGTTAATGTAATAAGATATAACAATAATCTTAATTTTAATTTTAAATTATGATAATAATAAGATTTATGATAGAGATCGTTTGAGTGTGTAAGTCGAAATTCTGTCCGTGTAACGCTACGCTATTTTTAATCATTGTAAGTTATGTTCTCCTTTTTAAATTAATGTCTCGTACTTAAGTTATTATTATGCTTATTTGAGCCAAAGTAATCATGATGTTAGACTAAATATTAAAGACAGGGTAATTGGGCTTTGTACCATAATTGGGGTTTGGACAAAAGAACGACACTTGTGGAAATTAGACTATGGGCTATTAATGGGCTTTATATTTGTTTAACTAAATGATAGTTTGTTAATTTTAATATAAAGATTTATAATTGGACGTCCCTATAAATAACCATATATACTCGATCGGACACGATGGGCGGGGTATTTATATGTACGAATAATCGTTCATTTAACCGGACACGGGAATGGATTAATAGTCTATGAAATTATTAAAACAGGGGTGAAATTATGTACAAGGACACTTGGCATAATTGATAACAAAGTATTAAAACCTTGGATTACACTCAGTCGATATCCTGGTGTAATTATTAAACAAAGTATTAAAACCTTGTTACAGTTTAAGTCCCTAATTAGTTGGAATATTTGACTTCGGGTATAAGGATAATTTGACGAGGACACTCGCACTTTAAATTTATGACCGATGGACTGTTATGGACAAAAACCAGACGGGCATATTAAATAATCCAGGACAAAGAACAATTAACCCATGGGCATAAAACTAAAATCAACACGTCAAACATCATGATTACGGAAGTTTAAATAAGCATAATATATTTCATTTTTCCTCGTACTTTTATTTATTGTCATTTTAATTATTGTTATTTATTTTATATTGTTATTTAAATACTGTCATTTACTATACGATTCGCTTAAAATATAAATCGACAAACCGGTCATTAAACGGTAAAAACCCCCTTTTTATAATAATATTACTACTTATATATATATATATATTTATATAAATATAGTTTTATAAAAATATAGTACGTAATCACTAGCTCCCTGTGGAACGAACCGGACTTACTAAAAACTACACTACTCTACGATTAGGTACACTGCCTATAGTGTTGTAGCAAGGTTTAGGTATATCCCATCCGTAAATTAATAAAACTTGTGTAATTTTGTATCGCTTTTCGTAATAAAAATAAGTATATTTCGTACCCCTTCGCTTTAACATCAAGTTTTTGGCGCCGCTGCCGGGGAGCGCTAAAACGCTATATTTTTAATTATAATAATATTGAAATAAAATATAATAATATAATAATATTGAAATAGAATATAATAATATAATAATATTGAAATAGAATATAATAATATTTTAGAATCAAATTTGATACGTAAAGTTTTAAAAAGTCGTATTTATTAAATACTTCAGGGGTATATTATGTAACTTATAATTAATAATTTCTATCATGTCGCTTTCATGTGAATAGTAAATTAATTAATTTATTTTTATTTACTATTCATGAATAGTAAATGAATTAAAAAAAAATTTTGAAAAAAAAATTATAATTATAAAAAAATTATTAGTTTGTAAAAAAAAATCGTTTTTTAAAAAAAAAAAAAAAAAAAAAATCGTTTTTTTTAAGAAAAAAAATTTCGTTTTTAAAAAAAAAAAAAAAAAATTTGTGTAAAAAAAAAATTCGTTTTTTTAAAGGAAAAAAAATTCGTTTTAAAAAAAAAAATTGTAAAAAAAAAATCGTTTTTTTTAAAAAAAAATCGTTTTTTTAAAAAAATTTTTTTAAAAAAAAAAGTTTTAAAAAAAAATTTATATAAAAAAAAAATTAAAAAAAAAAAAAAATTTTTAAATTCCTTAAAAAACGAAATATAAAAAAAAATTAAAAAAAAAAGTTTTTTTTTTATTACCTTTAGATTTTTAGACTCTAGTTACAATTTTTAGTATTAAGTTTAGTTTTGCCATAGTTATTTTTATTTCTAGAATTTTTAGGTTTGCCGTAAAATCCCTTAAGTGCTTATTCCTTAGATTAAGATTTATGTGCTTTAGAATTTTGCGACGCCGTTTTTCGCGCTACTTTCTTATTTTTATTTTTCGACGCCTATTTTTCGACCTTTTATTTTTCGACCTTTTTCGACGCGCAATCTTTTTCTTTCTTATTTCTCGCTATTCTAGTTTTAGGATAAGATTTTTATTCTACTTCTTATCTAAATTTCTTAAAATTACGAAAATTTATTTTAAGTGGTTAAATTGATAGACATCAAAATTTTCTGGTTCGTAGTAATAGTTGGATTTGTACGTGGACCGGGTTATTGGAGCCAAACAGTCCTCAATTATATTGAGACCAAACGAATCCTGCCCCTCTGCTGCATCTTTTGGCTATTCGAAACGTGGGCAAAATCAGAAAAGTCTATTAATTGGACAACTTATATAAGTTTTTCTATTTTTATAACTAATAGGATATTCAGTGAATGCACCGAGCAAAACGTTCACCGCCTTTCATACGTTCACCACCTGTAACTCGATCAAGACATCTAGCAAATATTGTCGCCGTTGATTTTTCTTTAGAATCATCATCTAGTCAAACAAGAACTCCAACTCAAATTTCCGATAATCCATCTTTTGAACCCGACTTCACAACTAAGAACCCGGAGGATATTCAAGGACAATTCCAAGATCCTGAACCACTAGTCATTCCTCCTGAGCTTCAAACCGTTAAATCAGAATCTTCTAGTGATTCGAATTCAAAAAATTCAATTATGGAAGTAACGGAACCTCTAAGTATGGAAGACCGAATGAGAGCTACACGCACGGGCCAAGGTCACGCCATTATTAAGCCAGAAGTTAATACTCCAGATTATGAAATCAAAGGACAAATTCTACACATGGTAACTAACCAATGCCAATTCAGTGGTGCACCGAATGAAGATCCTAACGAACACCTTCGTACGTTTAAAAGAATTTGTACACTATTCAAAATCCGAGAAGTGGAAGATGAGCAGATCTATCTCATGTTGTTTCCCTGGACTTTAGAGGGAGAAGCCAAAGATTGGTTAGAATCGTTACCTGAAGGGGCGATTGACACATGGGATGTTTTAGTTGAAAATTTTCTTAAACAATTCTTTCCGGCATCTAAAGCCGTGAGACTTCAAGGAGAAATTGTTACGTTCGCGCAAAAGCCAAATGAAACATTATATGAGGCGTGGACAAGATTCGGAAGGATGTTGAGAGGATGTCCTCAACACGGTTTAGACACTTACCAAATAGTACAAATATTCTACCAAGGTGTCAACGTTGCTACACGAAAAGACATTGACATAACAGCTGGTGGTTCCATTATGAAGAAAACCGCAACTGAAGCTTACAAAATTATTGATAACACAGCCTCCCACTCGCATGAGTGGCACCAAGAAAAAGATATTTTTCGTTCATCTAAAGTGGCTAGAGCCGATTCTAGCCATGACTTTGATTCCGTTTCAGCAAAAATAGATGCTTTCGAAAGACGAATGGAAAAGATGAATAAAGATATTCACGCAATACGAATCAGTTGTGAGCTATGCGGTGGACCACACTTATTGAAAGATTGTCACATTGAACCAACATTGGAACAACGAGAGAATGTTTCCTATATGAACCAAAGACCTGGAAATAATTATCAAAATAATTATCAACCGCCAAAGCTAAACTTCAATCGAAATCAAAACATTCTTTACAATCCAAAAGGACCCGAAAATAACTGGTATAACCAACAAGGTCCGAATAACCAACCAACTCAAAACAACACTTTCAATCAACAAAGACCTGGCTTATATAAACCACAACAACAAACCGAAGAGAAAAAGTCAAATATGGAAGACGTGGTATTCAAGCTAGTTGAATCTCAAACACAATTTATTGAAACTCAAACCCAAACGAACGAGAGATTTGATCAGTCATTAAGAACTCAACAAGCTTCCATTTTGAATCTAGAAAAACACGTAGGTACTCTTGCTAGCATGATGAGTGAGAGGGAACAAGGAAAGCTACCGAGTAATACTGAAGTAAATCCTCGGAATGAGAATGTTAATATGGTTTCAACGAATTCTGAAAAACCAGCACCAGAAGATGGGAAGGTTTTAGATGAGAGTAACAATGAAGAAGTTACACCACCACCACCCGAGTATGTAAAGCCAGTGGTGGCACCATACAAATCACCCATCCCGTTTCCAAGAAAAGGAGTTGAGTATGAGCAAGTGATAGGTAATAAAGATTGTGATACCTCTGGAAAGAAGAAGAAGAAAAAGAATAAGAAAGTGCAAGAAACAAAAGCCGTAAATATAAACCCGGTGAAGACAGTTCCACCAAAACCTCCACCTAGGGTAGGTGATCCGGGTGAATTTATTGTTCCTTGTCTACTTAGTGATTGTGTCATGTATGATGCACTAGCAGATTTAGGTGCAAGTGTAAGTGTTATGCCACTTTCCTTATATAAGAGATTGGGTGTAGGTAAGTTAAGTCCAACGGATATGAGTGTTCGACTCTTTGATCAAACCATTAAGCACCCAGTTGGAATTGCTGACAACCTACCCGTTCAAGTAGGCAATTTAACCTTTCTAGTCGAATTTATTGTCATTGACATAGAAGAGGACCCAAACATTCCTCTAATTTTAGGTCGGCCATTCTTAGCGTCCACCAAGGCGTTATTTGATGTAGGAAATGGAAGAATGACACTTAAAAGTGGTGACAAATCGATCACCTTTATGATTCGAAAGTCTAAATCTCCACCAGCCAAAACCGTTGAACCAGTAAAAACAATTGGTAAGAACCATGTGCTTTTACCAACTCCAACGGTAATACTTAGCAATAATGAAACGCCTAAGTGTAGGGAAAATGAAGTAACACCTAATGATGACATGATAACAAAGAACCCCGTTGTTGATACGGAATTAAATGATCCCGTTATTAATAGTTCAATGAAGAAACTTATTAAACGGATTCGCGATGCTAGAACCAAGGGGAACTTTAAGTTATGTAACCGGTTAGTATCCAATCTATCACCTAAAGAAAAGGAGAAACTAGTTGAAATTGTGGATATTACACAGGAATCCGACCAATGGCTTAAAGAAAAAGTCACGGATATGCAAGTTGATTATGGACCAAGAGAAATTAACGATGAAGTTAATCACAATTTTGACACCACGGCTACCTAAGTGTGGGGAGATTCAAATGTTCTAAAAAGAAAATGCTATCTAGAGTTAGGTGTTCTGTTCTCGTGTAGTTCCGAGAATGGAACCCGATTGGTCTTTTCCGCTAGCAGACACTAAAGAACTAGTTTTCTCCCTCCATTCTGAATTTTTGTTTTGTAGGTTTTTTTTATGAAATTAATATGCATTTTAATTTAAGTTTTTAAAAACAAAATTTACTTTAATTCATTAAGTTTAAAAAATGATTTCTAAAATTCGTCGTGAGTTAAAGACTAGGTCGTTGAGCCGAAATTGCTTTACCCGAGGGCGGGGCGACAAATTTTGTTATCATTTAATTTTATTGATCTAAAGTATGCAAAAAAAAAAAAAAAATATTATATTAATTTTTGAACGTAGGGGTTATATACCAAACTTCAAAAATATGTATATATGTTTGTATTTTATGTTATGTACACAACAGGGTAAAACAGCGCACTTTCAAAGACTGTCATTAAGTTCAACAAAAAGCTACTAATTTTGATGACAAGGCGCAAAATATCAAATGTGATGTGAAATAATATGCTTACAAACTGGGTATTTTTAATCACTTTTCTACACTAATCACCCTCATGAATTTATAATTATAGTCTGATTTCATGCAAATGAGGGCATTGCATGATCTCAAGTGTGGGGAAGGGTTATAAATTCTCTCGGGTTTACACTTAGTTTATTTGCCAAATTTTGTGAAAATTTGAAAAATTTTCAATTAAATGAACTCAAAATCATGTTTATACATATTTATGAACGATGAAAACTAGGTGATAATACCGAAATTATCGTTACCTCGGAAAGGACATAAATTGAGAAACACCCTAAAACGATTGAATTCATTTAAAATGGAATAAAGGAGAATAAAAAAAGCAAAGAAAGAAACTAAGTGTGGGGAGAATGTACCAAGTTATTCAATTAAAAACTATCTATCACATGTTTCTGTAAAGTTATTGCAGGTACTTTTGTTTTGGACGATTTTAATCAGTTTTACCCGATTTACTGTAAGAAAGATGGATCTACACGATGAATCAATTCCATCATTAAAAGGAAGTAAAGTCTTCCGAAAAAGAAACGCGCTTCTTGATTTAGGTCATGAAGTTGTCATCCAGACCAGCTGTAGGTTGACGAAAAATCTAGAAAAGTCATCTCTAAAATCAGCAGGAAATCCACGAACCTCAGCATCAAACAGGGTCGCCATGTGGTCAGATTTATCCTAACCATGAGAAGGATTTATCTCGTACAATGGGGGGCACCGTGCAAATTAGCTGGATAAGACTTATGAATCAGATCCCCAGAAAGGATAATCTCCTTTTAAAGATTAAAAATCAGCTTTTAAGACTGATATTACTCAATCCTTGAGATTGACTTTAAAGATTGAGAATTACAAACTCATGGAATTCAATGATATCTAAACTCGAGCTTGAACGAGAAAATATTTTGATCAAAATTAAAACCGATTTGTTTTCTGAAAAACCATTTTCAATGCGTTCATTACCATTGAACGTAAAATCCTAAGAAATTCACCTGGAATTCATTAGGTCACCTGAACCAAATCGGGTGTCAACCGTAAGAACGGTGGTTGCATAGCATGGTCGGAGACAGGACCTTGTGCCAGACCGAAAAATTATAGGATGATCTTTACTATCGCTCCTACCAAGGATAGTTCTAGCATCCGACACGTTAATAAGACCATAATCATCTGCATGTCACGGGACATTGCCTTAACAGTTTCTTGTTCATCGCTTTCCTTTACAACCGGACGGTAGTTTACCGAAAGGTAATATACGGAACAAGTAAACTGGATGTGTGCTTTCCGATACCGGGATAGCAGTGGATTACACGAACCTAAAAGTTTTAGCCAAAATATTGATCTACAAATATATTTTGCAACACCGATGATGGATAAAATCAGAAAACTTATCTAGGGTAAAAGCTAGAATGAATTTTCAAAAGATCAAATGTTTTCATAAAGATCCAATTTCCTTAATGGATCTAAATTTTTATAGTCATGTGGGACTGTAAACCATATCGTTACTACCATTGTTTATACCGCCATATCAAAATCACTGATGTACAAAGTGTGAAGAATAAAGAAGTGATTCTAGTATTTCAAGACTATATTGCTTGAGGACAAGCAACGCTCAAGTGTGGGGATATTGATAAGGCTAAAAAGGAACATATATTTCATAGCATTATCCCCCAAGAAAGACAAGATTTTAGTTGCAATTGTTCCATTTTCAAGTGATATTCGTTTATATTAAATAAGTGCGAAGACAAAAGGCAGATTCGACAAATTGAAGACAAAAAGGTCCAAAAAGCTCAAAAGTACAAGATACAATTAAAAAGGTTCAAATTATTGATGAAGAACGTCTAAAAATGACAAGAGTACAAGTTACAAAACGCAAAGTACACGATATAAAATAGTACGCAAGGACGTTCGAAAATCCGGAACCGGGACATGAGTCAACTCTCAACGCTCGACGCAACGGTGTAAAAATTACGAGTCAACTATGCACAAGAATAAAATATAATATTTAAATAATTCATAATAAGAATAATATTAAATAATAAAAAGTTGTTAATTTAGCATAGTTCAGGGGTCGTAAATGAAAATTCAATTTCATATTTTGCCTATAAAAGGCGATGATTATCGATCAATTTAAAGGCATCCCTTTTTCTATCCTAAAAATCTATTATCAATATCAATATCTAAAAATCTCTATCATAATGTTAATGTAATAAGATATAACAATAATCTTAATTTTAATTTTAAATTATGATAATAATAAGATTTATGATAGAGATCGTTTGAGTGTGTAAGTCGAAATTCTGTCCGTGTAACGCTACGCTATTTTTAATCATTGTAAGTTATGTTCTCCTTTTTAAATTAATGTCTCGTACTTAAGTTATTATTATGCTTATTTGAGCCAAAGTAATCATGATGTTAGACTAAATATTAAAGACAGGGTAATTGGGCTTTGTACCATAATTGGGGTTTGGACAAAAGAACGACACTTGTGGAAATTAGACTATGGGCTATTAATGGGCTTTATATTTGTTTAACTAAATGATAGTTTGTTAATTTTAATATAAAGATTTATAATTGGACGTCCCTATAAATAACCATATATACTCGATCGGACACGATGGGCGGGGTATTTATATGTACGAATAATCGTTCATTTAACCGGACACGGGAATGGATTAATAGTCTATGGAATTATTAAAACAGGGGTGAAATTATGTACAAGGACACTTGGCATAATTGATAACAAAGTATTAAAACCTTGGATTACACTCAGTCGATATCCTGGTGTAATTATTAAACAAAGTATTAAAACTTTGTTACAGTTTAAGTCCCTAATTAGTTGGAATATTTGACTTCGGGTATAAGGATAATTTGACGAGGACACTCGCACTTTAAATTTATGACCGATGGACTGTTATGGATAAAAACCAGACGGGCATATTAAATAATCCAGGACAAAGAACAATTAACCCATGGGCATAAAACTAAAATCAACACGTCAAACATCATGATTACGGAAGTTTAAATAAGCATAATATATTTCATTTTTCCTCGTACTTTTATTTATTGTCATTTTAATTATTGTTATTTATTTTATATTGTTATTTAAATACTGTCATTTACTATACGATTCGCTTAAAATATAAATCGACAAACCGGTCATTAAACGGTAAAAACCCCCTTTTTATAATAATATTACTACTTATATATATATATATATATATATTTATATAAATATAGTTTTATAAAAATATAGTACGTAATCACTAGCTCCCTGTGGAACGAACCGGACTTACTAAAAACTACACTACTCTACGATTAGGTACACTGCCTATAGTGTTGTAGCAAGGTTTAGGTATATCCCATCCGTAAATTAATAAAACTTGTGTAATTTTGTATCGCTTTTCGTAATAAAAATAAGTATATTTCGTACCCCTTCGCTTTAACATCAAATGGTCCAATATACCTTGAATTTAATTTCCCTCGTTTCCAAGGTGCAACTTTAAGCATGACCATCTCTCCAATTTTGAATTCTATATATTTTCTTTTAATGTCAGCGTAGCTTTTTTGTCGATTTTGGGCGATTTTCAACCGTTGTTGAATTTGGATGATCTTCTCGGTAGTTTCTTGTATTATCTCTGGACCCGTAATCTGTCTATCCCCCACTTCACTCCAACAAATCGGAGACCTGCACTTTCTACCATAGAGTGCTTTAAACGGCGCCATCTCAATGCTTGAATGGTAGCTATTGTTGTAGGAAAATTCTGCTAATGGAAGGTGTCGATCCCAACTGTTTTCGAAATCAATAACACATGTTTGTAGCATGTCTTCAAGCGTTTGTATCATCCATTCACTCTGCCCATCAGTTTGTGGATGATAAGCAGTACTCATGTCTAGACGAGTTCCTAATGCTTGCTGTAATGTCTGCCAGAATCTTGAAATAAATCTGCCATCCCTATCAGAGATAATAGAGATTGGTATTCCATGTCTGGAGATGACTTCCTTCAAATACAATCGTGCTAACTTCTCCATCTTTTCATCTTCTTTTATTGGCAGGAAGTGTGCTGATTTGGTGAGACGATCAACTATTACCCAAATAGTATCAAAACCACTTGCAGTCCTTGGCAATTTAGTGATGAAATCCATGGTAATGTTTTCCCATTTCCAGTCCGGGATTTCGGGTTGTTGAAGTAGACCTGATGGTTTCTGATGTTCCGCTTTGACCTTAGAACACATCAAACAGTCTCCTACGTATTTAGCAACATCAGCTTTCATAACCGGCCACCAAAAATGTTTCTTGAGATCCTTGTACATCTTCTCCGTTCCAGGATGTATTGAGTATATGGTTTTATGAGCTTCTCTAAGTACCATTTCTCTCATATCTCCAAATTTTGGTACCCAAATTCTTCCAGCCCTATACCGGGTTCTGTCTTCCCGAATATTAAGATGCTTCTCCGATCCTTTGGGTATTTCATCCTTTAAATTTCCCTCTTTTAAAACTCCTTGTTGCGCCTCCTTTATTTGAGTAGTAAGGTTATTGTGAATCATTATATTCATAGCTTTTACTCGAATGAGTTCTCTGTCCTTTCTGCTCAAGGCGTCGGCTACCACATTTACCTTCCCCGGGTGGTAACGAATCTCAAAGTCGTAATCATTCAACAATTCAATCCACCTGCGCTGCCTCATGTTCAGTTGTTTCTGATTAAATATGTGTTGAAGACTTTTGTGGTCGGTATATATAATACTTTTGACCCCATATAAGTAGTGCCTCCAAGTCTTTAATGCAAAAACAACCGCGCCTAATTCCAAATCATGCGTCGTATAATTCTGCTCATGAATCTTCAATTGTCTAGATGCATAAGCAATTACCTTCATTCGTTGCATTAATACATAACCGAGACCTTGCTTTGAAGCATCACAATATATCACAAAATCATCATTCCCTTCAGGTAATGACAATATAGGTGTCGTAGTTAACTTTTTCTTTAACAATTGAAACGCTTTCTTTTGTTCATCCTTCCATTCAAATTTCCTCCCTTTATGCGTTAATGCAGTCAAGGGTTTTGCTATTCTGGAAAAATCTTGGATGAACCTTCTGTAGTAACCAGCTAGTCCTAAAAATTGGCGTATATGCTTCGGAGTTTTCGGGGTTTCCCATTTTTCAACGGTTTCAATCTTTGCTGGATCCACCTGAATACGTTCTTTGTTCACTATGTGATCGAGGAATTGAACTTCTTCCAACCAAAATGCACACTTTGAAAACTTAGCGTACAGTTTTTCTTTTCTCAGCAACTCTAGCATTTTTCTCAAATGTTCTTCGTGCTCTTGATCATTCTTCGAGTAAATAAGTATGTCATCGATGAAAACAATGACAAACTTGTCAAGATATGGCCCACACACTCGGTTCATGAGGTCTATGAACACAGCTGGTGTGTTAGTCAATCCAAACGGCATAACCATAAACTCGTAATGACCATAACGCGTCCTAAAAGTAGTCTTTGGAATATCATCCTCCTTCACCCGCATTTGATGATACCCAGAACGTAAATCAATCTTCGAATAAACCGACGAGCCTTGTAGTTGATCAAATAAGTCGTCGATTCTCGGTAGTGGGTAGCGGTTCTTGATGGTAAGTTTGTTCAACTCTCGGTACTCGATACATAACCTAAATGTACCATCCTTCTTCTTGACAAACAAAACAGGAGCTCCCCACGGTGATGTGCTTGGTCGAATGAAACCACACTCTAAAAGTTCTTGTAATTAGCTCTGAAGTTCCTTCATTTCGCTGGGTGCGAGTCTGTATGGAGTACGAGCTATTGGTGCAGCTCCCGGTACAAGGTCTATTTGAAATTCAACGGATCGGTGTAGAGGTAGTCCCGGTAATTCTTTCGGAAATACATCGGGAAATTCTTTTGCGACGGGAACATCATTGATGTTCTTTTCTTCAGAATTGACTTTCTCGACGTGTGCTAGAACAGCATCGCAACCTTTTCTTATTAGTTTTTGTGCCTTCAGGTTACTAATAAGATTTAACTTCGCGTTGCTCTTTTCTCCGTACACCATTAAGGGTTTTCCTTTTTCTCGTATAATGCTAATTACATTTTTGTAACAAACGATCTCTGTTTTCACTTCTTTCAACCAGTCCATACCGATTATCATATCAAAACTCCCTAACTCTACTGGTATCAAGTCAATCTTAAATGTTTCGCTAACCAGTTTAATTTCTCGATTCCGACATATATTATCTGCTGTAATTAATTTACCATTTGCTAATTCGAGTAAAAATTTATTATCCAAGTGCGTCGATGAGCAACTTAGTTTAGCACAAAAATCTCTACTCATATAGCTTCTATCCGCACCCGAATCAAATAAAACATAAGCAGATTTATTGTTAATGAGAAATGTACCCGTAACAAGCTCCGGGTCTTCCTGCGCTTCTGCCGTATTAATATTGAAAACTCTTTCGCGGCCCTGCCCATTAGTATTCCCCTGATTCGGGCAATTTCTACTAAAGTGGCCCAGTTTTCCACATCCGAAACAAACTATGGCGGTGTTATTTGTTCCGACATTATTTGTTCTTTTAGTTCTGTTATGCATTGGTCCGTAGATTTCGCACTTCTTCGTGCTATGACCATTTATTTTACACCTGTTGCAAAATGTCGTGCAGAACCCCGGGTGATACTCTTCACATCTTTGGCATGGTTGTTTTTGGTTTTTGTTGCCATTGTTGTTATTGAAATTGTTGTTGGGATTGTTATTGTTGTTGTTGTTGTTGTTATTATTGTTGGGACGGTTATTGTAGTTGTTGTTGGGACGTTTGTTAAAGTTGTTGTTGCGATTGATGTTGCGATTATTGGGATAGTTATTGCGATTGTGGTTGTGATTGTTGTTGTTGTATTGGTGACTCTTGTCATTGGTTTCTTCCCACTTTCTCTTGACTTGTTTCATATTAGCCTCTTCGGTCACCTGCTCTTTAATCCTTCCTTCGATCTGGTTCACTAATTTGTGAGCCATTCGACTTGCCTTTTGTATGGAGGCGGGCTCGTGTGAACTCACATCTTCTTGAATCCTTTCCGGTAACCCTTTTACAAATGCGTCGATCTTCTCTTTTTCGTCTTCGAATGTTCTAGGACACAATAGGCACAATTCTGTGAATCGTCGTTCGTACGTGGTGATATCGAAACCTTGCATTCGTAATCCTCTAAGCTCTAACTTGAGCTTATTGACCTCGTTTCTGGGACAATACTGCTCGTTCATCAATTGCTTGAATGCTGACCACGGTAGTGCGTAAGCAGCATCTTGTCCTACCTGCTCGAGATAGGTATTCCACCATGTTAACGCCGTACCTGTGAAGGCATGCGTAGCGTACTTTACTTTATCTTCTTCAGTACATTTACTTATGGCAAACACCGATTCAACCTTCTCGGTCCACCGTTTCAATCTGATTGGACCCTCGGTTCCATCAAATTCTAAAGGTTTGCAGGCAGTGAATTCTTTGTAGGAACATCCTACACGATTTGTTGTGGAATTTGTTCCACTGCTAGAACCAGAGTTATTGTTGTTATTTTGCATTGCGGCCTGCACTGCGGCTATGCTCACAGCAAGGAAAACATGAAAGTCTTCCTCACTCATGTTCAAGTTCCGACGAGTCGTCGGTGCCATTTCCTTCAAAAATAGCCAAAAGAATTGAGTTAATCATATAGAATTTAAGAGTAGTCAATAGTATTTCATTGCATAATATGAACTTATTTATAAAAGCTTTTTCTTCATATTAGCATTTTATAGTTTTAATTTGGGTAGTACCTACCCGTTAAGTTCATACTTAGCAGCTATTATACAATTCAACTACTACGATTCTATATGAAAAACTTATTACAATAATATTTCGCTTTCAAACTCTATACAATATTTTACAAACTTACAATACTGCTATTATACATATAGGATGAAATATAGCACATAATAACATTGCTACTCGGCAGCTATAAAGGCAATTCTAGTTAATACGCAAGTTGTTCAGCAAAAGAAATAAAGACACGTAATTCATAAGTCTAGAAACAAGTCATGCATTCTGGTTTTACTAAGACGACTTCCCATCCTTGGTCTTGTGGAAAGTAACCGTTATGACCATTGGCTAGGCAGCATGTTGTAATGTCGTCAAAAGGACCAGGATTTCGTAATGTCCAACAGCCCCGTAATAATCTAAAAACCTTGTTTCTCACCCCAACTACTGAATCCGTCACTTGTGGGAAGGTTTTATTTAAAAGTTGTAATCCGATGTTTTTTTCTCACTTTGGTAAGAAGCGAACATCACTAACCCGTAAGTATAACATGCTTCTTTATGTTGCATGTTAGAAGCTCTTTCTAACTCATGAAATCCTATGTTGGGATATGTTGAGTCAAAATAGGTTCTTAACCCGTAGTGTAAAATTGCATTTGGGTTCCCCGCATTTAACGCTTTAAAGAAAACAAGACGTAACTTACGGTCTCCCCAATGTGATATACCCCACCTATCAAAGGAAAGCCTTTTATAGACTAAGGCATTTCTGGAAAGTCTTTCAAATGTTTGACAAGTTAATTTCGCCATAACTAAATGTGCTGATGAATTCTGACCGACTCTAGACAATATTTCCTCAATCATATCCTCTGGTAGGTCTTCTAAAATATTCGGTTGTCTACCCTTAACGTCCATTTTGTTTTTATACTATAAAATAGACAAGGATTAGATTCGTAAAAAAATATAATTAACAAACAATACAAACAATTTTACATAGAACATAAAAGTACAAGCACACTACAATACATATAATACACAACATGATTACAACCCTCTAATCTGAATCACTGGTTTCTTCTTCTTCGGACTTGGTTCTTTTTCCTAATTTTTTAGGGATATATGGTGTTCCTCTAATACGAGCCGTCGTTTTCCACAATGGTTTAGAAAAACCTGGTGGTTTAGAGGTTCCCGGTTTATTGTTACATTTTAGGAAATACGGATGTTGCCGATACATATAAAGTTCATCGGGGTTGAAATCAGGTTTCTCTATTTTTATACCTTTTCCCTTATTATTTTCTTTTGCTTTATTAAATTGGGTCGAGGTAATTTCTATAACATCATCGGAATCCTCATCGGGATTCGATTCATCGAAAAATTGGTAATCTTCCCAATATTTTGCTTCCTCGGTGAAAACACCATTTACCATTATTGACTTTGGTCCGTTGGTTGAGGATTTTCTTGTATTTAACCGATTTACTGTAGGTATCAATATTTCTTCCTCCGGAACCTCTTCTTCTTCCGGTTCTTCCTCTTCCGGTTCCTCCTCTTCCGGTTCCTCTTCTTCCGGTTCCTCCTCTTCCGGTTCCTCCTCTTCGGGAATTTGTGAATCTTTTCAAAATATATTCGACTCTTCATTATTATTAGGTGAGTCGATGGGATTTGTACTAGTGGTAGACATCTATCATACAATATCAAACACATTAAGAGGTTAATATATCACATAATATTTACATGTTAATAATATATAGTTTCCAACAAAAGTGTTAAGCAATCGTTTTTAAAGAAAACACGGTCGAAGTCCAGACTCACTAATGTATCCTAACAAACTCGATAAGACACACTAATGCAAATTTCTGGTTCTCTAAGACCAATGCTCGAATACCAATTGAAATTTCCCATTCATATTGATTATAAACGTTCCATATTAATTGATTTCGTTGCGAGGTTTTGGCCTCTATATGAGACGTTTTTCAAAGACTGCATTCGTTTTTAAAACAAACCATAACCTTTATTTTATCGACAAGGTTAAAAGGACATCACCTAGTTTATCCAGAAATGATAATCTAAAAAATATCATACTTACACACTACCAATACATATTGGTTTACAATATTAATATGTTACAACAAAGTAAATCTCGAATGCAGTTTTAAACAATATTATACAAGCATGCTGACACCAAATCTTGTCCTTATTTTAGCATGCAACAGCGGAAGCTCTTAATAATCACCTGAGAGTAAACATGCTTTAAACATCAACAAAAATGTTGGTGAGTTATAGGTTTAACCTATCTATTTATCAAATCGTAATAATAGATCACAAGATTTCATATTTCAATATACATCCCATACATAGAGATAAAAATCATTCATATGGTGAACACCTGGTAACCGACATTAACAAGATGAATATAAGAATATCCCCATCATTCCGGGACATCCATCAGACATGATATAAAAACTCGAAGTACTAAAGCATCCGCTACAACGGATGGGGTTTATTGGGCCCAATAGATCTATCTTTAGGATTCGCGTCAATTAGTAGACTGGTTTACTACTTAGGTTACCAAGTAAAAAGGGGCATATTCGGCTTCGATCATTCAACCATAGAAAGTAGTTTCATGTACTTGTGTCTATTTTGTAAAACATTTATAAAGCTGCATGTATTCTCATCCCAAAAATATTAGATTTTAAAAGTGGGACTATAACTCACTTTCACAGAGTTTTACTTCATTGGGAAGTAAGACTTGGTCACTAGTCGATTCACAAACCTATAACAAATACGTACATATATATAAAAGTATGTTCAAAATATATTTACAACATTTTTAATACGTTTTAATGTTTTAAGTTTATTAAGTCAGATGTCCTCGTTAGTAACCTACAACTAGTTGTCCACAGTTAGATGTACAGAAATAAATCGATATATATTATCTTGAATCAATCCACGACCCAGTGTATACATGTCTCAGGCTAGATCACAACTCAAAGTATATATATTTTTGGAATCAACCTCAACCCTGTATAGCTAACTCAAACATTACTGCATATAGAGTGTCTATGGTTGTTCCAAATAATATATATACATGGGTCGATATGATATGTCAAAACATTTGCATACATGTCTATGGTATCCCAAGATTACATAATATATTAGAATACATGCATAATACAATATGAGTTAGCTAGGATATGATTAATATAGATTTGATACCAATTTTCACGTAGCTACAACAAGAAAATTTATCCAATCTTGTTTTACCCACAACTTCTTCGTTTCAAATCCGTTTTGAGTGATTCAAGTTGCTATGGTTTCATATTAAACTTAAGTTTATGAATCTAAACAGAAAAATTATAAGTTTATAGTCGGAAATACAGGTTACAAGTTGTTTTTGTAAAGGTAGTCATTTCAGTCGAAAGAACGACGTCTAGATGACCATTTTGGAAAACATACTTCCACTTTGAGTTTAACCATGATTTTTTGGATATAGTTTCATGTTCATAAGAAAAATCATTTTCCCAGAAGAACAACTTTTAAATCAAATTTTATCATAGTTTTTAATTAACTAACCCAAAACAGCCCGCGGTGTTACTATGACGGCGTATATCCGGTTTTACGGTGTTTTTCATGTTTTCAAGTTTTAAATCATTAAGTTAGCATATCATATAGATATAGAACATGTGTCTAGTTGATTTTAAAAGTCAACTTAGAAGGATTAACTTTTGTTTGCGAACAAGTTTAGAATTAACTAAACTATGTTCTAGTGATTACAAGTTTAAACCTTCGAATAAGGTAGTTTTATATATATGAATCGAATGATATTATGAACATCATTACTACCTCAGGTTTTGTGGATAAACCTACTGGAAATGAGAAAAATAGATCTAGCTTCAAAGGATCCTTGGATGGCTTGAAAATTCTTGAAGTAGAATCATGACACGAAAACAAGTTCAAGTAAGATTTCCGCTCGAAATAAGATTGTTATAGTTATAGAAATTGAATCAAAGTTTGAATATGAGTATTACCTTGTATTAGAATGATATCTTACTGTAAATAAGAAAGATTTCTTGAGGTTGTATGATCACTCAAAGTGGATTTGCAAGATTGGAAGTAAGCTAGCAAACTTGGAAGTGTTGTTGGTGTGTTCTTGAGTAGTCATTTTGTAAGTTGGTTTATGTATGGATTTATGAACTAGATTGATGTAGTTTTTGATGAATATGATGAAGAACACTTAGAACACTGAGAGAGTAATTGAGAGAGAGTAATTTGATGCATAAAATTGAAATGAAAATGAGTTTGTGTGTGTCTATCTTCACGTGAATTTAGGATGGCATTATAGTCTCCATTAGTTTGTAATTTTGTGAGATATTTCATGCTAGATGTTAAATGATGGTTCCCACATGGTTAGGTGACTCACATGGGCTGCTAAGAGCTGATCATTGGAGTGTATATACCAATAGTAAATACATTTAGAAGCTGTGTATTGTACGAGTACAAATACGAGTGCATACGAGTAGAATTGTTGATGAAAATGAATGAGGATGTAATTGTAAGCATTTTTGTTAAGTAGAAGTACTTTGATAAGTGTCTTGAAGTCTTTCAAAAGTGTATGAATACATATTAAAACACTACATGTATATACATTCTAACTCAGTCGTTAAGTCATCGTTAGTCGTTACATGTAAGTGTTGTTTTAAAACCTTTAAGTTAACGATCTTGTTAAATGTTGTTAACCCATTGTTTATTATATCAAATGAGATGTTAAATTATTATATTATCATGATAATATGATGTATTAATATATCTTAATATGATATATATATACATTTAAATGTCGTTACAACGATAATCGTTACATATATGTCTCGTTTCGAAACCCTTAAGTTAGTAGTCTTGTTTTTACATATGTAGTTCATTGTTAATATACTTAATGATATGTTTTCTTATCAATTATCATATTTAAACATAGTGTAACAATATCATAATATGATTCATATGTATTAAGTAAGACGTTGTTATAACGATAATCATTATATATATCGTTTCGAGTTTCTTAATTTAATAGTCTCATTTTTTTGTATATAAATCATTGTTAAAATACTTAATGAGGTACATACTTATCATAATATCATGTTATATATATATATATATATATATATATATATATATATATATATATATATCCATTTTTAACTTATGTATTAGTTAAATTGGTCTTCCGCTATATATATATAAAAAAATAAAAAAATCGATGGTGTCTGACGATCGGTCGATGGACTAGACCCTCGACAGATGGTGTGAGTCCTTCGACCAATGGTTGAAATTTTAACGATCGACCGATGGTGTAGTCCCTCGACCGATGGTGTAGTGACGATCGACTGATGGTCTCTGACGATCGACCGATGGTCTTTGGTAGTGAAATATTTTACTAAGTGTCGATTTCTAGCCGTTATGTTGCCCGTTTGTATTTTGATGGTTATGATGTAAATTTTGAAAGTGCATAAGTGTTAAGCAGAAAATTTTTAGCGGATACTTTTTCTGACAAAAATTTCAGTATTGTGCTGTTTTGTGCTATCGGATAGAAACTAACTTGTGTATATGTTTTTCTCAGGAGAAAAGGAGAAAGAGAAGGTTCAGTGATTTGATAGCTGAATACCTTCTCATTTACTGGTATTTGGTGAGTGGGACTAACTGGAGAATATAGTATATAGAAGCATGTTATATTATGATTGCCATGCTTGTTAGATATACTTATTGTTGAGGTTAGTTAGTTCTTATGATGACTGCATGTTAGTTGATGCTTGTCTGCTGGAGCCCAGTGCGTCCCTATTGTGTGGTAGCCTCGGTAGGAGAGATCAACCTGCGGGTTGGGTTCCTCTGTGGTATCCTAGACAGCCGTGGTGTATATATATGTGAATAACACGTCCGTTGCGTGTGGATTATGTATATACATACGGTGGTGGAGGAACTTCTGGTAAGCCCCAGTCCGATCAGCTGGTGGTTAATGGTTTGGCCGAGCCGCCAGAGTCTCTGTAGACGGCACTTGGGTGATGTTTGTGTGTTAGACTATTGTGACATGATTAGTATAACGCTTGTGTATGCTATGGCCTGTAGTTAGTCGTACTCACTTAGCTTCGTGCTAATTCCCCTCCATCTCCTCCCTGCAGGTTGTTAGCTTTTGTAGATAGTGCTTTTGGGAGAAGACGGGCATGATGATGTTATGTTTGACAGGGTTAACTCTGATGTGGTCTTTTAGAATATGAACCGTATACTTTTGAAAACAGAATGTATTTACGTCTCTTCCTGTTAATTTGTAAATTGTTTTAATGACACGTGACATCGGTTTGTACAAATCTCGATATCGTATTTAATTAATATAATGCTTCCGCCACGTATTTATTATATATAAAAAAATAGCGGTGTCACAAGTTGGTATCAGATCCAGGTTTTTAAGTACAAATACATAAGTACAGCATCGACCGATGTCATTTGATACCAACCGGATTTTTTTACATAACACAAGATGAATATGAACTTTGGTAATGCTTGTTATCTTAGGATGTGTTTTGGTGTAGCTACCGGTGTGACCAATTATGTTGGTATTTGTTACCTGTGACCCGTGTTGACTATGACTTAGCAGATTCCAAGGACGGAATCTCTTTAAGGGGGTAGATTTGTAACACCCTCGAAGCGGGCCTAGCTGTTAGATTACTATTTTGCCCTCAGGTTGTGTGGTGTTATTATATGCTTTTATTCTAATTTTATATTTTGTATTATTTAATGATGTGGATAGGACCAGTTTGTGACAAGGGTCACAAAACAAGTTTGTTTATTTAATTTGGACTCCGTTAGGGCAGTCAAATTAAGTACGAAAGATATCAGATAGCTGATAAATACCAGTGTGTTGTGATGTATGGGTTTTTAACCCTTAAGTGTGTAGGTGAGGAGAATTATCTTCATTTTTCTAGATTCTTCCCCAAATATTACTTCCGTACGTTCATCTCCATCTCACCAAACGCTAATCCTTAATCCTTGTTCTTGAGCTCAAATCATTTACATTTTCGTGTTCCTTGTGATCTACTGATTCTATCAAGGTAAGAATCACAAGCTTTCATGCTTTAATCTTTGAGAAAATAGAGTTTTTGTGTTAGTTTTTACAAAGTGTGTAATTTGGGTCAAAATGGTTAGATTTGATGTTGTTTGAGTCCAAATCTTGTGGGTTTATGTTTCTACATATTTAGTATCTTCGATTTGGTCAGTTTTGAGGTCGTAATCGAGCTTTAGAGCAAGAATTGGTCGATTTTGGGTGAAACCCGTCACTTTGTTCTTCAGCTTCTGCAGATAAACAAAGTCGGCCGACTGTCTCTTGACAGTCGACCGACCGACGCGACCATCGACCGACTGACTCGACCATCGGCCGAGTGTGTCTGTGAGAGACCATCGACCGAGTGACAAGACACTCGGCCGAGTGAGTGTAGACAGTCGGCCGACTATCTCTGATAGTCGACCGAGTGTCTTTGGCAGTGTAAAATTTTACTAAGTGTTGATTTTTTAGCCGTTATACTGCCCGTTTGTATTTTGATGATCATAATATTATAACTAACATGTGAGTATTGTTTTCAGGTGATACAGACGAGGAGAAGACTCAGTGACATTAGACTACCGAGTGATGTTGGTATCGGTGAGTGGGACTAACTGAAGAACATAGTATAGAGAAGCATGTTATATTATGATTGCCATGCTTGTTAGATATACTTATTATTGTGGTTAGTTTGTACGTTGTGATGACTGCATGTTAGTAGATGCTTATCTGCTGGAGCCCAGTGCGTCCCTATTGTGTGGTAGCCTCGGTAGGAGAGATCAACCTGCGGGTTGGGTTCCTCATGTGGTAGCCTAGACAATCGAGGTGTATATATATGTGAATGATGCGTTCGTCGCGTGTGGATTATATATATACACACGGTGGTGGAGGAACTTCTAGTAAGCCCCAGTCCGATCAGCTGGTGGTTAATGGTTTGGCCGAGCTGCCAGAGTCTCTGTAGACGGCACTTGGGTGATGTTTATGTGTTAGACTATGTGACATGATTAGTATGACGGTTCCTGTATACTATTGCCTGTAGTTAGTTGCACTCACTTAGCTTCGTGCCAATCCCCCACATCTTCCCTGCAGGTTATGGATTTGTTGTATGCTAGTTATCAGGGTGAAGATGGGATGTTGAAAGATATGTTTGACAAAGTCAGAAACTCTGATGTCGCGTCTTTTCTATTAAAGTTGTATTTACGTTTTAATATAACACCCGGTCGTTTATTTATTAACGTGTTATCATTAAGTGGATTATATATGTATATACATTTTTAACTTATGTATTAATTAAATTGGTCTTCTGCTGTATAAAAAAATGGTTAGAGTGAACGGAAGTGACACGAACGATTAAAGACAAATCCAGATTTTGTATTAGTGACCCATAAAGACTCTGTGGATGGTACTTATTAGTCACACCCATTCTTCATCTCCCTCACCTACTTCAAACCCTAATCCTTGATTCTTGTTTTAGAGCTCAAGTCGTTTATATCTTTGTGTTCCTTGTGATTTACTGATTCTAACAAGGTAAGAATCATAGCTTTTCATGCTCTAATCTTTGAGAAAATGGAGTTTTGTGTTAGTTTTTATAAAGTGTGTATTTTGAGTCAAAGTGGATAGATTTGATGTTGTTTGAGTCCAAATCTTGTGGGTTTATTTTTCTTAATGTATAGTGTCTTCGATTTGGTCAGTTTTGAGGTTAAAAACGAGCTCTAGATCGAGAATTGGTGAGTTTGGTGAGAAACCCGTCACTTTCGTTCACTCTAACCATTTTTTTTTATACAGCGGAAGACTAATTTAATTAATACATAAGTTAAAAATGTATATATACATATATAATCCACTTAATGATAACACGTTAATAAATAAACGACCGGGTGTTATATTAAAACGTAAATACAACTTTAATAGAAAAGACGCGACATCAGAGTTTCCGGCTTTGTCAAACATATCTTCAACATCCCATCTTCACCCTGATAACTAGCATACAACAAATCCATAACCTGCAGGGAAGATGTGAGGATTAGCACGAAGCTAATTGAGTGCAACTAACTACAGGCAATAGTATACAGGAACCGTCATACTAATCATGTCACATAGTCTAACACATAAACATCACCCAAGTGCCGTCTACAGAGACTCTGGCGGCTCGGCCAAACCATTAACCACCAGCTGATTGGACTGGGGCTTACCAGAAGTTCCTCCACCACCGTGTGTATATATATAATCCCCACGCGACGAACGCGTCATTCACATATATATACACCTCGATTGTCTAGGCTACCACATGAGGAACCCAACCCGCATGTTGATCTCTCCTACCGAGGCTACCACACAATAGGGACGCACTGGGCTCCAGCAGACAAGCATCTACTAACATGCAGTCATCACAACGTACAAACTAACCACAATAATAAGTATATCTAACAAGCATGGCAATCATAATATAACATGCTTCTCTATACTATGTTCTTCAGTTAGTCCCACTCACCGATACCAACATCACTCGGTAGTCTAATGTCACCGAGTCTTCTCCTCGTCTGTATCACCTGAAAACAATACTCACAAGTTAGTTATAATATTATGATCATCAAAATACAAACGGGCAGTATAACGGCTAAAAAATCAACACTTAGTAAAATTTTACACTGCCAAAGACACTCGGTCGACTGTCAGAGACAGTCGGCCGACTGTCTACACTCACTCGGCCGAGTGTCTTGTCACTCGGTCGATGGTCTCTCACAGACATACTCGGCCGATGGTCGAGTCAGTCGGTCGATGGTCGCGTCGGTCGGTCGACTGTCAAGAGACAGTCGGCCGACTTTGTTTATCTGCAGAAGCTGAAGAACAAAGTGACGGGTTTCACCCAAAATCGACCAATTCTTGCTCTAAAGCTCGATTACGACCTCAAAACTGACCAAATCGAAGATACTAAACATGTAGAAACATAAACCCACAAGATTTGGACTCAAACAACATCAAATCTAACCATTTTGACCCAAATTACACACTTTGTAAAAACTAACACAAAGACTCCATTTTCTCAAAGATTAAAGCATGAAAGCTTGTGATTCTTACCTTGATAGAATCAGTAGATCACAAGGAACACGATTCTAAGATCAATTTGAGCCCAAGAACAAGTTTTGATGATTAGGGTTTGGTGAGATGGAGATGAACGTACGGGAGTAATATTTGGGGAAGAATCTAGAAAAATGAAGATAATTCTCCCCACCTACACACTTAAGGGTTAAAAACCCATACATCACAACACACGGGTATTTATCAGTTATCTGAATTCTTTCCTATCTCATTTGGTGACCCAAACGAAGTCCAAATTAAATAAACAAACCTGTTCTGTGACCCTTGTCACAAACTGGTCCTATCCACAACATTAAATAATACAAAATATAAAATTAGAATAAAAGCATATAATAACACCACACAACCTGAGGGCAAAATAGTAATCTAATAGCTAGGCCCGCTTCGAGGGTGTTACAAATTTACCCCCTTAAAGATATTCCGTCCTCGGAATCTACTAAGTCATAGCCAACACGGGTCACAGGTAACAAATATCAACACAATTGGTCACACCGGTAGCTACACCGAAACACATCCTGAGATAACAAGCATTACCAAGGTTCACTAGTTTTCTCATCTGCCAACCTATAAGCGAAAAATCATTAATTTAAAAACTCACTGTTACTAAGTCAATGCTAATCCTTTCTGTTACGACCAACTCCAATCATGCAACACAACATTCAGATAATTTATCTCGCAATTGTCTATAGCATCACAATTATCGCTTGAAGGGGTAACCAAGTACCAACAATCAACTGTTTAACAAGGGCCGTGCACGTCATCTTTTATCCTAGCGCTATGCTAAGAGGATAACGATTAAACAATTCAACACTAGATGCAATCAACATTCATTCAAATACAAGACAATCCAAAAGTATTATATAGACCCATCATCAACTTAATTGACTTCCACAAAAAGTTTTACGTCAAACTGTCACTAAACCCCACTTTCTGAAGATACCAACGGTTATACACTGTCAATTTCATTGAATTGGACTGATCCTTCAAATTTCGAGATTACCCATAAAGTTAACCCATCAAATCTTATATTCAGTTTATTCTAAGTCATCAGTCTGTTATCAACGTGCCACATGAAGACGCAACTTAGTTAAGCCCACAATTCTACATCACCAAATCAACAAAGGTCATGGGTATTACAAACCGCCACAACGGGCCACAACGCGAACTAAGTCAAATCATGTTCTACTGCCATACGCCTTACAAAGCTCCGTTCATTCACGTAGGTCAAAAGTTATCTTATCGGTCTAAGTCAAACATACCATCTGCTAGTCTACTACCCAAGGGTCAAGACCCGCTATATACCGATCTGCAAACTTACTTACTTACACTACACGATATCCGAATCGTTCTTCACATTCTGGTCTAGAAAATAGTCTTTTCCACTAGCTAAAGAAATTCAATGCTAATAACCTGCCGCTATCTAATAACTGAACAAGTATAATTTCATCTGAATTCCAAACTTGATCTATCAATAATCTTACGAAATACCACAAAAATTCCATCTCATGTCTAGGTTTTACACACTAACTCTCGAGTCTCTACTAATGACCCACTAAATTATATCTGTCAATCATGATTTGAGGTTATTCTCGAGTCACTTTCATCGAATTTCCTAGATCAACTCACTCTAAAACACTGAATAATGGCTATCATTTACCTTAGAATACATAAACTTAGCTAATTTCATCACTACAACATAGCCAAATCAACTCGGATTACACTAATTTACCTAAATTCCATAATTTAATACTTGTTTCAATCCCAATACTCAAGAATTTCGTTGAAATTCGCTTATCTGGTTCAATGTTCTCCAATTACTCAACGACTAAATCGTTATTCTGATCAACTCAATCATAGTAGAAATGATTACCAACCCAATTTCAAATCAATTCAATCATTACATCACAAATCTTGAGTAAAGAATAATCGTCCACACATTCTGAAAGTAGATATTTAAGTATTAATTTTCCTCAAGTAACATCAATACACATGCCCAACACTACTACAGTTACATCAGAAAGATCGTCACTTGGTTAAAGTGCTACCAGAACACACAATTAAATACCTAATTCAAATTCGATATTTAAGGGTTTCGTCATAAATCACTTATCTAGGTTGATACATACCCAAAATTCATCACTTAAAGTATGACTTTATTCATATCATCCTTACAAGAAACACTTACAAATGCACTTTTAACCCAACATTAATCATTCGAACATGGATTTCAAGTCAACAATATCCACTACCATAAGCAATAAACATCCATCTAACAATTAAGTCCGTCAAATGATATCAATACACGCGTTTGACACCACTAAAACTATCTCTGCATCGACTTTATTTTGCTTCGAACTTTATCAAAATTCAAAACTAAGGCTTATTCGATCATCAATAGCCTAGGTCCAAATATTGTTCAACTAACATTACTATGTCAGAAAAGTCTACACTCGGTCAACAGTTCATCGAAAATCACATTCATCGTCAAATAACACTCGATCTAACACTCGATACATCTCTTCCGACTCTCGAAACTACTATATGATTTACTTACAATGTATTTCCGTTGGCCAGACGTAATACATCATTCTAAATCACACTTTCATTTCGAGTATTTCGGAACAAGATCTTAGTCGAGTTCATTAAAACAACACGGTCTATCTTCTCAAGTCACTGGTAGTTATAAATCTTCACTATACCCCAATCAAATAGATTTTACAATCTAAGACTATCAAAACCGTAAGAAGTCTTGTAAGTAAACACTTAACTTGGTTCTAGCTCGATCTTAACAAGTTTGATTGCTTAACATGTTGGAAACACTTAATCATGTAAATATCAATTTCATTTAATATATATAAACATGGAAAAGTTCGGGTCACTACATCAGTCCAGGAAGATCTAAATGACATCGTTGATGTAGAAATGGTTGAACCTTCAACTCAAAAATGGAATGAAGAAGATGATTGATATCGGCCAAAAAGTCACATTTTTATCCCCAATATTAAGCCCTAGAACAATAAAGATTCAAACTTTGTTGGCAAAATTATCACTTTTTCGGTTCATTTTGTAGATTAAGTAATTACAAAGGCGATGCAAAAAGAATCAAGTAAAACGGAGCTAAAACGAAGATTCTAGAGCGAAAACGGTGAAAGATAAGAAATCAAGTTACGATCCACTGAAATCAGCTGACCAGACAGACCAAACGGCTTGCCAAACGGCCTGCCAAACGGCCAGATCAAACGGGCACCTTAAACGGCTTGACTTGCCAAATGGCCCCTGCAAACGGCCTGCCAAACGGCTTGACAAACGGCCTGCCAGCCGTTTGCAGGCAAAAATCAAGTCTATTTAAAGGGCTTTCTCCATCCATTTCAACACACACTCAATTTGTAATTCACTTTATATTTTCAAGCTTTTAGTTAGTTTTTAGTAGTAGTTAGCTTAGCTTTTATCTTCCGGAGGATATCCCGGCGAGTCCCTACGATCTCGGGCAGATTTCTTCGACCTTTTCAGGTTGTTATCCGAAACGCTTGTCTTTTGTATTAAACACGTGTTCTTAATTTTTATGTTTAATAATGAGTTTCGATATTACCATGATAGCTTAATTAATCTATATGTTGTCATGATAGAAGTTTAGGTTAGTGTAATTATGTTAGTTTAGTACGATTACTGTTATTATACTGAACTAGGAAGTCTGATAGATTTGTATGCTAGCATCTTAAGGATTGACCAACCTAGGTTTTGATCAAGACTTGTCCACCTATATGAAATTAGCTACTTCATAGGATCAAGACCCCTGGTTATACTGTATCTGAAGATTCTATGAACTCGGTATGGCCGGGGTTCACGAGAGGCATTAAATGCGCTTTTAGGACACGAAACTTAGGAATTGAGACATGAATAACCTAGTATGGCTATTGATTGTTCTAAAGAGACCTCTTAGGAGCTGTTAAGATCTAGTTAGTGCCTTTACTATGTGACCTAAGCCTATTGCATGTTCTTGTTTGATTGTTGTCTTAGGACTTAGTCATATCAACTGTTTAGGTACTCATTAGGTTTCTATCTGCTTTACTATCAGTATATCAACTGTAATGCTGTATAATATTTGAATTGATATGATCTCATTAGTATGATGGAATGGTTGTTAGTTTTCACTTAAAGTTTTGCCAACTTATCGACGGATTCCTTCCGTTTGTGATCAGTGTTCAATCAACACGGCACGTTGTTATTCAGTTAACTAAACTGATAATGAGGGTTAAGATTAGAGCTCAACTCACTAATAAACATAGTACTTTACTGAGAATAACCTCCGAGGTACAGCTACCTTTCAATTATACGACCAAGTGACATACTTCTCACTGCTCAAAGAGAACTTCGAGAGTTCAGAGACAAGTAGGTCTGTGTAATTGGCTCATCCAACCAGATCTACATCATTCCAAGCATAGTTTTAACATAAGCATAATTACCTTTCCCAAACCAACACTGATATCTTGGTTAACATTTCCCTGATCTGCATACTCTGAATATCCTTCCAATTATTTACTTTTCCGCACTTAGGTCTTTTAGCTTAAACCAACTACTATCCTTTATCTAGGTAATTTAACTAAAAGACAATTATCCACTTGATCTTCAATTCGTTAATCCATAAAAAAAACATGACACTAGGTTAACTTACACCTTCTACACTTTAAAAAGTAAAAGTAAATTTAGGCCCCGCACAATACAAATAAACAAAACCACTGTGTGCTACTTTGTTCCACCGAACCGGACGTTCTGCGGCCTAATGACACCGCACGAATAAAACCGTCCGTGAGTAGCATATGAAAATTTTTCTTGGCGCCGCTGTCGGGGATCGAATATTTTGATCGAGAAGTATTTTAAACAGATAAAAGTATTGTTTGATGGTGTCTAAGAAAGACAATTATACACGAACTTGGTTGTTGGATTTTCCGAACAGTCTCCAATTATATTAGAACCAAAAGGATCCTGCCTCTCCGTAGTATGCCTGGTTACCTAGATACAAGTAATCTGTAAGAAATCCTATCAGTTAAGATATCCGATTTGGTTAGCAATCGAATTTCAAGAATAATTGTTTTTATTAAATTATTGATCCTTTTAGTAAATTAATATTTTCTAAAAGTTACTTTTAAGTCTTTTAAACAGGAAATCTAAAAAAATGGAACGACAAGATACCCTTGCTGCTATGCATAAGTCATGCTTAGAGGAAAGAGGAGGACCAATCACCTTAGGAACCGAAGGAATTCCTGAAATTAGTTCACACATGATTAAACTAGTCAAGTTGATCTGTATATTTCAAGGATTACCGACTGACGATCCAAACTTTTACTTAAACAAATTTATCAGTCTGGTTGACTCTTTTAAGAAGGAAGAAAACAAGAAAAATATTTTAAAACTTCATCTTTTTCAATATTCACTTTCTGCAAACGCTTTAGCATGGTTTGACGAACTTAACCCGAATTCAATACATTCATGGGAGGAACTAGCCGCCAAATTTCTAAACAAATTTTATCCACCCTCCCTACAAACCTGTTTAAGAAATGACATGACAAACTTTTCTCAAAAAGAAAATGAGTCAATGTGTCTAGCATGGAATAGAATAAAGATGATGCTTAAAAGATGTCCGAATCATTCATTAAGTCAGGCAGACATAATCTGTATGCTTTACAATGGTTTGACCAAGGATGATAAGTCACTCCTAGACATGGCCTCGCAAGACAATTTTATGTCCCGAACAGTAGACGAAGCATGGAATCTCTTGGACACAATAGCTGCACAGCAGGAGGATTGGAGCAATGAAGCTGCTGAGAAGGATGACGTCTTCGCTCATATGGTAAAAATGCTGGAAACCAGGTTACAAGATCTCACCCTCACTCTTCAAAGTTTACCAATTCCTAGAAACTCCGAGGCTACTAGAACCAATCTAAGGTATCCTTACCCTAGATGGACACATAAACAGCAAAATAGCTTGGATCATAATATATTCTTCCCATTACACAAACCTACTCTCCACTCTAAGGAAATTTTAGTTGAATTTATGAAAAAGAAATATATGATAAACCTTCAAGTCATATAATGTCAAAATAAGTTCGACATTTTGATAAAGACTTTTGAAGAATTAATCACAAATTTTCAGCTTAAGCTTAAACGTTCAACCACTAAAGTTGGTATAGAGTGTAGTGAGTCTGATGCCCTAGTAATTACTAGAGGAGGGAAAGAAACAACTGTCAATATACACATACAAGATTTTTTCGATAAGGAACCTGTGCCAATTTACCCAGTTGTCAATCCACCGGAACCTATCTCTCCTACGGCCCCGGAAATTATTCCGCACACCCGCATACCTTTCCCAGGTAGGCTTAGGAAGGAAAAACAAGAAGCGCAATTCGCTAAGTATTGGGATATTATAAAGAATTTGCATTTGAATGTACGACTAGTAGATGCTTTAGTAGAAATGCCAAACTGCGCAAAATTTTTCAACGAATTGCTTTCAAACAAAGAGAGATTATGAGAGATAGTTAGCTTGCCCTCATGAGACGACCCGTCCCAATCCATAACGACGAATACAATAACATATGATTACATCGCGAGGTATTTGACCTCTATATGATACATTTTACAAACATTGCATTCATTTTTTCAAAAGACAAACTTTCTTTACATCGAAAGTTGACGACATGCATGCCATTGCATAATACATTCAACTATAATTGACTTAATAATAATCTTGATGAACTCAACGACTCGAATGCAACGTCTTTTGAAATATGTCATGAATGACTCCAAGTAATATCTCTAAAATGAGCAAATGCATAGCAGAAGATTTCTTTCATACCTGAGAATAAACATGCTTTCAAGTGTCAACCAAAAGGTTGGTGAGTTCATTAGTTTATCATAAACAATCATTTCTAATATTTTAATAGACAACAAGACTTTCATTTCATTTCTCATAAACATCATTTCATATCAGGCATTTCGCAAACTGCATAGAGATAAAAATCATTCATATAGATTGAACACGTGGTAACCGACGTTAACTTTAATGCATAGAATATCCCCAAACAGAACCTCTCGTCTGTATAATAATAATAATCTCGAAGTACTAAAGCATCCGTACCCCGGATGGGACTTGTCGAGGTCCATAGATCTATCTTTAGGATTCGCGTCGATTAGGGGCCATACCCGTTTCCTAATCATTAGGTTACCAAGCTAAAAAGGGGTGATATTCAATATTCATAATCCAGCCATAGAATGTAGTTTTTGATCACTTGTGTCTATTTCGTAAAACATTAATACAATCGGCGCATGTATTCCCAGTCCCAAAAATATATATAAAAAGGGAGTAATGAAACTCACAATTCTGTATTTTGTAGTAAAAATACATATGACGACATTGAACAATGTAGGGCTGGCCTCGGATTCACGAACCTATATCATTTGTATATTTATTAATATATGTAATCGTAATCGATCAAATATATATTATTACTAGTGATATAAATTTTTATATCATTAACTTATATATTTCATTATATATTCATTTTATATATTTTAAATATATTTTTATATAAAATATCTTTAGGTTGCAACATTTTAGTTATAATAATATTAGAATAAGTATAATGATAGTAATAATAATTTTTAATACTAATAATAATATTGATAGTAATAATAATATTTAAATAAAAAAATGTTAGATTTTAAAGAAATGTTACTTTTAGTAATAATAACAATAATACTACTTATATTTATAACAATGATATTAATCATAATATTTATGGGAATAATAACAAATTGTATTATTTCATAATGAGGGTAGTATTAATAATTATACTTATAATATTATTAATGATGATAATAATAGTTATGAATATGATAATGATACTAATATTAATGAAGTAAAATAATAAATCCTAAGATTTCGTACTAATGATATTAATCATAATAATATTAATGATAACAATACTTAAATGATAGTATTATTAATATTAAACACATTGTTAATACTTAATAATCATAATATTATAAATAATGATATTACTTACTAATACTTATTTATAATAATAATTATAATCTTAATAATAATAATAATAATACTAATAATAATAGTAGTAATAATAATAATAATATTTAGTGATATTACTTAATAATAACTAAAATGGTAATAATAATAATCATATCATAAATTTTATCATAATAATAACAATTTATAATAACAATAACACTAATAATAATAATAATAGTGAAAATGATAATAATAATAATAATAATAATAATAATAATAATAATAATAATAATAATAATAATAATACTAAAACTAAAAAAAATGAAGTTACCTTCATAGAAAAACGGCCTAAAAATATACTGCCTTATCAGGGACTCGAACCCGGGATCTCTAGCTAACCCGAAAACAACCCAGACCATTCCTACAGCTTTGTTTTTCCTGATTTATATCCCCTTCGAATTTATATAACCCATTTAACTGTTTCATTTTCTTCTTCACTAAATCAGATCGACCAAAAAAACTAATGCCACTTTAACAGCTATTTATATGAACAGTTTTAGGATTTTTAAACTTTACATAAACGTTTATAGGTGATGACTGGGATGAATCAAAACAGAAAATAATTTAATAGCTGTAGCAGCTATGAAAAAACACGATGAACAACATAAACATTGATTTTGAAATTGAGACTGTTTCAGACCATAATTTCAACATGAAAATGGTTGCAAATCAAACCTATAAACTTTCTGTAACCTCAATTGGACTCAAAACATCAAATTAAACTTGAATTTTACGATGAACACCTAGTTTGACTTTTTGAAACATAACCTTTGACTTCAAAATTGAAACTTGATTGATAAAATTGAGACTTGAATCTTTCCAGATATTTTAAACACATGATTTTCGAAAGAACTGCATTTAAAGATTTTAAAATTTAAACCGAAATCAAACGATTGCGAATAATGGTCAAGAACAGGGTATCGTGCATATTTATTTTTAAAAAATTCAATTTGATTTTTCTGTTTTAACTCGAATTACATTACTAGAGGATTATATGGAGGTTATAAGACATAATTACAGCTAATGTGACTCAAATGCATTTGTTTTGTAGTTTAATTGGCTCGACAAGTAGTACACAGATATATTCGATTATGTACTGAAATAAATAAAAAAATAAAAAGCTGCAATGGATGTTGATCCATTCTTTTGTTGCATTGTGATCTGAGATTGACTTCTAATAACCTAGAGAGAGAAACAAAATTAACCACAGTTTGATTATGAAGCAAAAATAGAATGCGTATTTGTTTTGTATATATATATATAATACAGTATAATATATAAAAGGTTGTATATGTATCATTATATTTACATAATCGTGTTTTATATATGTAATTATGTATCTGATTTCTTTTTCTATATCTATTTATATATCTGTATATATGTGACGACCCGGAAATTTTCGACCAAATTTAAACTTTAATCTTTATATTATTCCGACATGATAAACAAAGTTTGTTAAGTTAAATCTCAAGAATTTTAAACTATGTTCATACATTCATTATAACCTCGACCAAATTCCGACGATTCATGAACCGTTATATATAAATAGATATGTATATGTATATATATATATATATATATATTATAACTTGAGAATATTAATAAAGTATTAAACGTATAATACTTTACACGAACGTATTTGTTTCAATATGATTTTTGACGAAATAAAAAAAAATATTAAATGATTGAATTATTAGAAACATTGAATTATGATTACAAGTCTCTGTTGAGAGGTCCACTATGATTTGAGAAAATCTATTCCTCTTAACGATATTCAGAATAATTTGTAAAGCTATTTATAAATAAAAACAAAAAGTGTCATTTACGAAAGTTAGACAAAAGTTAGTGGAGAATTGATTTCCATAATATTCTATTAATCTATTTTCAAACGTACAAAGACGTTTTCAGTTTAAAAAGAACTTTATTATTAAAACGTATATAACTTTTATAAATATCTAGAATCACTTTTGACAACTCATTACTTAACCAGTATAATAAATATAACGATATTTATATTTTATTTCATTAAATATATATAACAATTTAAATTAATATTATATATATTTATACGCGTATTATACATACATAGTTTTTATACTTTTACTATACTTTAACTTTACCTTTACTTTACTTTTTCTTTACTTTAACTTTAATAATTCACTTTAATAATTTATACTTTAATAATTCACTTTAATAATTCACTTTAATAATTCATACTTTAATAATTCACTTTAATAATTCATACTTTAATAATTAGCTTTAATAATTCATACTTTAATAATTCACTTTAATAATTCATACTTTAATAATTCACTTTAATAATTCATACTTTAATAATTCACTTTAATAATTCAAAAATCTATTATAAATAGAATTCAGTAGGTTTCATTATTTCATAGAAACTTGAAAATATATTTCTCTAAACTCTCTCAATCGATTTATATATATATAAATATATATATTTGCTCTGTATTATTTCATGATATTATTAGTATACATAAATTATTACGACGGAGTGCTGTCCAAGTGATTTCAAAATAGTTTTTTTGAATGAGTCGAAGCTAAGGAAATTATGGGTTATAGCTATGGAGGTGATGGGTATGGTTCATGGGTATGCTCGTGAGGTCAATCTAGTGTTTATCATCTCCGTTGCCTCTACGTACTTTCCTGCAATATTGAATCTCAATATTGATACGTTCGTGAATCCGAGGCCAACCTTGCACTTGTTAAATGACGTATATGTATTTTTACTACGAAATACAGTATTGTGAGTTTCATTTGCTCCCTTTTATATATATTTTTGGGACTGAGAATACATGCGCTATTTTTATAAATGTTTTACGAAATAGGCACAAGTACTAAAACTAATTCTACGTGGGTTTAAACAAGAAATATACCCTTAGCTTGGTAACATTAAACTACTTGTCTATGTACGGTAGATGCGAATCCTAAAGATAGATCTATTGGGCCTGACAAACCCCATCCTGACTATGGGATGCTTTAGTACTTCGAGGTTATTTTAAACACACCTGATCTGGTGTACTTCAGAGGGTAAAACATGAACGTTAAGGCTTGTTACCGGGTGCCTACAACTTATAGAATACTTTTATACACTTGCGAGTGTACATATATTTATAAACGGAAATCTTATGGTCTATTAATATATTGAAATGATTGTTATGATAAACCTATGAACTCACCAACCTTTTGGTTGACACTTTAAAGCATGTTTATTCTCAGGTATTAAAGAAATCTTCCGCTGTGCATTAGCTCATTTTAAGGATATTACTTGGAGTCATTCATGGCATATTTTGAAAGACATTGCATTCGAGTCATTGAGTTCATCAAGATTATTATTAAGCCAAATTATAGTTGGATGTATTATGAAATGGTGTGCATGCTGTCAACTTTCGTTGTAAAGAAAGTTTGTCTTTTAAAAACGAATGCAATGTTTGTAAAATGTATCATATAGAGGTCAAATACCTCGCGATGTAATCAACTATTGTGAATCGTTTATAATGTATATGAACGGGTCCTTTCAATATATATCTTTAATTAAAATCTATATATAACATTATTCATATATCTGTATTTATATCCATATTTGTATATCTCTTTAATTCATATTTATATTTATACATTATAATTAATCTTATTAATAAATATAACTAAAATAATAATACTCTTAATATTATAAATAATAGTAATACAAATTTATAGTAATATAATAGTAATGATAATAATATTATTACTAATGATATTGATAATACTACTATAAAATATATAATAATAATATTATTAATAACAATAAAACTAATTATACTAGTACTAATATTTTTAATGATAATAATAATAATACTAATAATAATAATACTATATCAACTTATATAGTAGCTTTCATATCAATATATTATCTACTGATAATAATAATATTTTTTTAACACTGACTTTAATACAGATAATAATAATAATAATAACAATATTAATATTATTATTGGTACCATTTATATTATTAATTATAAATTTATTATTTTTATTAATGATAATAATAATATTAACAACATATCAACTTATACTTATCGAATTTCATATATATATACTTTATATAATAATATTAATGATAAAAATATTATGATAAAATAATGATAATAATATTAACATAGCAATTATAATCTTAACTTGTAATTACATATAATATATTAACATTACATATTATTAATTATGTAACATTCATATAACATATTCGAATATTTATTTCAATAACCATAGTATATTAGTTATGTACGAAAATCATATATATATATTGTTCACATATTTATTTACAAACAATTGTTCGTGAATCGTCGGGAATAGTCAAAGGTTAAATGAATCAATGTAACCTATTCAAAAAAATTCTAAGACTCAACATTACAGACTTTGCTTATCGTGTCGAAATCATATAAAGATTAAGTTTAAATTTGGTTGGAAATTTCTGGGTCGTCACACCTTAAGTGAAGAATGCTCGTTAGTGTTACAACATGGAATTCTCCCTAAGTTAGGAGATACAGGAAGATTTACGGTACCTTGCTACCTGCAAGATGTCCAAATTAGCAATGCGTTAGCAGACTTAGGAGCCAGTGTAAACCTAATGCCCTATTCGTTATTCAAAAAGCTAGGATTAAATAACTTAAGGCCTACCAGAATGACTATCCAACTCGCGGACAGATCATTTAACGTTCCTCGAGGAATAGCTGAAGATGTCCTAGTTAGAGTGGATAAGTTCGCGTTTTCTGTTGATTTCGTCATTATGGATATTGAGGAAGACACGAAGGTCCCACTCATTTTTGGCAGACCATTCCTGAATACTGCCAAGGCCGTTATTGATGTGCATGAGAAATCATTGAAATTAAGGGTTGGAAGAGAAGAAATCACATTCAATGTTGATCGTCTCGTGAACCATCCTCGAGAAGAAGAGGTGAATCTCTCTGATTCTTTTCAAGAACTCGTTAACGAACACCTGGAAGAAACCATGGCTATATGTAGTCAAGATCAAATTTCTAAGGATCTATTTTTTACACCTCCTAAAGGAAATCTCAACAACCCTTCAGCCATAAACCTTAGTCAACATAAATCTTCCTTCTCTGGAAGTAATTTTCTTGGCAAAACTATCCAAATAGCACCACTAGGACAAGGCATTCCTTTACCTCTATTAAGGAGAAGATCGAATGAAGAAACAGATTTCATTCCGGTATATCAAGAACCCCAGTCAAAAGAGGACTGTGAGGAGATTCCTGAACCTACCTTTGAAACTAAAGAAGACGTTTCTGAAGATGAAGCATTAAGAAGGACAATTTCCAAAAATGAAGAACAGATAGCATCAGTGACCGCTACTGAAGAATCAGAATTCCAGGAGAAGTATGACTCGTTAGATCGAAAAGAGATAGCTAGGATGAAGCCATCTATCGAGGAACCTCCGGAATTAGAATTAATGAAGTTACCCGACAATCTGGAGTATGCATTCTTAGAAGGAGAACCGCAACTCCCTGTAATCATCTCGAAAGACCTCACGCCACAAGAGAAGGCAAAATTGATTCAAGTTTTGAAATCACATAAGAAGGCAATTGCTTGGAAGATCTCCGACATAAAAGGAATCAGCCTCAACTATTGCACCCACAAGATTTTCATGGAAGATGATTTCAAACCTTCAGTTCAGAGGCAAAGAAGGGTCAACCCTATGATTTAAGAAGTCGTCAAGAAAGAAGTAATCAGACTTCTGGATGTTGGTCTGATCTACCCCATCTCCGATTCGCCATGGGTTAGTCCTGTTCAAGTGGTACCCAAAAAGGGAGGGACAACCATAATTTAAAATGAGAATAATGAGCTTATTCCAACTCGGGAAGTCACCGGTTGGAGGGTTTGCATAGATTATCGTAAACTGAACGATGCAACCTGAAAGGATCATTTTCTGTTACCTTTCATCGATCAAATGTTGGAACGTCTATCAGAAAATGAATACTATTGTTTTCTTGATGGTTTTTCTGGCTACTTTCAGATTCCCCTCGATCCAAAGGACCAAGAAAAGACAACCTTTACCTGTCCTTATGGAACATTTGCTTATCGACGCATGCCGTTTGGGTTATGCAATGCACCAGCTACATTTCAGCGATGCCTGGTAGCAATATTCCACGAAATTATTGAACGTTGTATGAAAGTCTTCATGGACGACTTCTCAGTCTTTGGTAATACCTTTGATTCGTGCCTATCAAACCTTGACAAGATGCTTACCCGGTGTGAAGATTCAAATTTGGTTCTGAATTGGGAAAAATGTCACTTCGTGGTTAAAGAAGGGATAGTTTTAGGACATAAGATTTCAAAAGCAAGAATAGAAGTTGATAAGGCTAAGATTGAGACCATTACTAAACTTCCAGAACCTACCATAATAAAAGCGGTAAGGAGTTTCCTTGGACACGCCGATTTCTACCGACGCTTCATTAAGGATTTTTCAAAGGTCACACGACCTCCCACTCATCTCCTAGGAAAGGAAGTTCCGTTTATCTTCGATGAAGAATGTCGAAAAGCGTTCAACTATCTGAAGGAACAGCTAACACATGCGCCCATTATGATAGCTCCTGATTGGAGTTTACCATTTGAATAATGTGTGATGTGAGTGACTTCGAAGTTGGATCTGTACTCGTACAACGGACAGATAAACACTTTCATCCAATCTATTACGCCAGCAAAACCTTAAACGGAGCTCAAGAGAATTACACTACCACGGAAAAGGAGCTGCTAGCTGTTTTAACAACCAGTCCTAATCCACCTGGACGAAGTCATCAACATTTGGTCCCATTGCGAGGTGCTGTCCTAAATATGCCATGAATGACTCCATGTAATATGAGCAAATGCACAGCGGAATATTTCTTTCATACCTGAGAATAAACATGCTTAAAAGTGTCAACCAAAAGGTTGGTGAGTTCATAGGTTTATCATAACAATCATTTCAATATTTTAATAGACCACAAGATTTCCGTTTATAAGTATATGTACACTCGCAAGTGTATATAAATCGTTCTGCTTATGTTGAGGCCTCAGTAACCAACCTTAACAATAATATAATAAGTCATCTTCGCAAAGATGGATATGTACACTCGCAAGTGTATAAATAATCCTCGAAGTAATAAACATCCGCCCACTAGCTCTTATGTCGAGTGCAGCCTACAGGATGGGGGTGTTAAGCCTGATAGATCTATCTTTAGGATTCACGCTTATATGCTCTTATTACATATAACTAAATTACCTAGCACATCAATTCGCAGAATATTATTTTTAATCACTTGTCTCTATTTCGTAAAGCATTTATAAAATATTGCATGTATTCTCAGCCCAAAATATATATTGCAAAAGCAATTAAAAAGGGAGCAAATGAAACTCACAATATGATATTTTTTAGTAAAAATATGCATACTACGATACTGAACAATGCAGGATTGGCCTCGGATTCACGAACCTATATCAATTATTTATATATCAAATAATATTAACACATACAATAAGAGCAAACAAGTATATATTTTATAACGTATTAAGATTAACATTTATAATATATTTATAATATTTTTCATATATATATATATATATATATACTTCTTTATAAAATATTTATACTTATAATAAATTTCATATCTATATATATATATAAGTTAGTACGTAGTAATAAAGTTAATAATAATAATAATAATGATAATAATAATAGTAATAATAATAATAATAATAATAATAATAATAATAATAATTTTATTACTAATGATGATAATAATAATAAAAATAATGATGTTAATACTAATAGTAATAATGATAAAAATAATGATAATAATGTTATTAACAAAATGATAATTTCTAATACTACAAATAATAATACTTATACTTATACTAATCATATTAATAATAATAATAATAATAATAATAAAATATTAATAAAAATAATAATAATAATAGTAATAATAATAATAATAAATTCTACCTTGAAAAGGCTTCAAGAAAATAAACAGTCGAGCCCGGGTTTGAACCCGGGACCTTTCACTACACACAAACAACTCTAACCACTAGTCCAATCATATTTTTTCTAAAATAACTTGCAAACCAAATATATTTAACCCGTTTATTATTCTTGTTCCAGCCCAACAGCAAACTCCATATCTCGGCCCAACAGGCCCACACTCTTAAGGTAGCTTTTAAAGAAAAAAATATGCAGCTACCCGGTTTCGAACCCAAGACGTCCCGCTAAACAACAAACATCTCAACCATTGAAGCACTTGTATTTTTTTGTTAATAATCATAATTATTTTTATTTACCCCGTAATGAATCTATTTCTTCTTCTTTAACATAATCCTCTTCTCGATCATCATCAATTACGGTCGCTAGTCATAATCACCCTTTTTCATCCCTCTTCGTTGTTTCATCACAGAATCATCTCAATACACTTTATTTATTAACCTTATCGCCATTAAAACAGTTCTTCATCATCATCGTTTTCTTTCTTCCTCCTACTATTCATCGTCTTCCTCATTGAGTAATTATTATTATCGTGAAATCATCATCGTGATTTCATGTATCTCGTCAATGAAATGCCAACACCTTCATTATCGTTATAACAAGAAACAGAATTTGAGTAACAATACCATCATCACTGCAGTAATGTTAATGTTTCATCTGGGTGACGTCTGAAAGAAACATAATAATAAAAGGTGCATTATCAGTCAATTGTACTTGTTGATGATTGTAGTTGAGGGTGATGAAGATGGTTTAAGATCGTGGTATAACAGCAGACAACCGTATATAGCTGCAGTTTTTGGATGGTTCTTGGGTGGTTTATGATTGTAGTAGCAAAGAAGATATTACAGAAATAACACGAGCATGGGGTGGATTGAGATTGTCATGAAAATGGTGATGGAAGTTGGTGATGGAAGGTTGATGCTCTCGGTGGAGTGGTGATTGTGACGGCAGCAGAGGTGGTGGGGGATCAAATAATCATATAAAAAACATAAAATGGTTCTTGATGGTGTTGACGATAGATTATGGTGGTTGTGGGTTATATGAGGGTGATGGTGGCCAAGGGTGGTGGCTAGTGAGGTGGTCTCCGGGGTGAAGGTTGTGGATATATATCTATATATCTTTTATGCATATATACATATAATTAGAGTTAGACATGAAAAATAATAGTAACATATTTAATATTATAATAATACATATAATCAATTAAAACATGTAAAAGGAACTGCTAGCAGCCTCTAATTCAACATTACTCTACCGACAGTTTGCACGGGTACTATATCGTGTTCATTGCTAAACAGTTAAAATATAAAAGTGTTCCTAAAATTCTCAAATTTTTAAATTAACTATATTTATTTATTTTGGTCATTATGGTATAAAATTCGATCACTAATTTATTAAATAAAAATTACATTAATTATTCACTCCCAATCTCAAGTAAAATATAAAAAGTTTTAAAATTCAACAAATAGTTCCTAAATATATTTTTAATAAGCCCATAATTTATAGAACTCAATTTCGGGTCACTGTTTATTTTAAAATCACATAAGTACCCTTTTTAACTCATTTACTATCAATCCAATGATAATTGAGCGTTACCGTCGTTTACTAAATAACTTCGAAACCACAAACTGTATATTTAATATACTTTATTTATAGATATGTTTTAAATTATAATTATCATAATATCATATTTTTATTTTTATTTTACATAATTAATTTTAACAACAACAACATACAATACTTCAAATTATATTTCAAATTATTATCTATATATATATACACACATATCTATTTACAATTAATTGTTCATGAATCGTCAGAAGCGGTCGAAGGGTAATTGCATATATGAAAATAGTTCAAAATTTTTGAGACCCAACCTAACAGACTTTGCTTAATGTGTCGAAATCATATAAAGATCAAGTTTAAATTTGGTCGGAAATTTTCGGGTCGTCACAGTACCTACCCGTTAAAGAAATTTCGTCCCCAAAATTTGATCGAGGTCGTCACGGCTAACATTAAAAATGTTTTCATGACGAATATGAGTTGATAAATAGAGTTTTATCATTATTGAGTAATATAGGTAAAATGATTCGATTACATGAAGCGTACGGGTAAACTATCACTAAATAGTGAAATGAGAGAGACAAGTTTCATCATAATTTTCGACAAATCATGGTTGAATTCCGGAATTCAAGGGATTAAGGAAATCTTTGAAATCTAAATAAGATCTTAATCTTCGAAATTTAAGGAAATTAGGATCTTTTTAATTAAATGTGGTCATCTGTCTTGATTGCTACGTCTTATATTTTCATTATAAATTAAACCCTTCCGTTCCGTTATTTTCATCACCATTCCTATACTTTCTTTCTCAATTCATACTTCCACAAGATCCGTTAATATGCTTAATCCTGTATTGATCCTTGCCATTATATTAACCATATTTACCGTCATTCTTCTTTTCTATCTTCCACCGGAAGAATATTTTTACTTCTACAACGCTCTTGGGTTGGTGGTTTTCATAATCCTACCCTGCCTCTGTCTTTCCATAATTATTGACATCTACGGTTAATGATCTCTCTCGTTTGCTGTGATTTATACCCCTATTTATGTTTCGAAGTTCCATGCTTCGGTCTTCTGTTCTCGACCTTAAGTAAAGTGATTAATGATCCAGAATTCGTATGAAGTTTTGAATGATCATAATATACTAAGCAGGAAGGAAAGGTAATAGCACGATTAGATTTGTCAAATTACCAGAATATCCAGAAAAGATAGAACTATCAAGAAAATATGTTCTTGATATGTTTAGAGGTTAAATAGAATGAAAGAGTTGTGTAACATGGCACACGATGACGGTAAAATCTGTGAATCGTCATGTTCCATTAGAACTTCAGCATGACTTACTGTAATATAATCACGTTGGCCAAGTGTCATTATATTATACCAACTCATGCTCTAATTCTCAACACTTCTTCAGAATTCATTCATAATTTATACTTAGATTTTACAGAAGTTTCCAATATAATGGAATACAGAAAGCACGAAGAGGTATATAATTTCGGACAAGAATACTTATGAAAATATCCTCAGAAATATCGAGGGTATTCATGATGATATTTTGGAATTTCTAAGTTCGAAGGTTGATGAAGAAAGATTTTTTTGCAAGATTTTAACATGAGTACGGAGCAAGATATTCGTTGAAGGTTTCATCGGATTCAGAATTACCTGGATTCTTTGAATATATGGTATGGTCCTTGTATTTGGCCTTGGTCTCCTTCATGGTTTGCTCAATCCGTTTTTCAGTACCAAATTTTCTATCGAGCGTTCCTAACACTCCCTTCTTTATCATCAACTTTTGGCCATTAAGACTATCTACAACGTGCTGCTTTGTCAGCATTTTCAAAGTTAACAGATCTGGATCATCGGTTATCAAACCGAGGGTTTTCAAGAATTTTGAAGGTTTTTAGATGATTAAACGCTGATTGTGATCATCAAGATACAAAGGATGTTTAAGATGAAATCAAGTGGCAAACTTGAAGAAATGTTTAGTTTCATATGTTATAATCAATATTTTAATTCCTTTTAATTGTTCAATGTTGGCAGTCCACGGTTAATAGTCCACAGTTAGTAATTCAATAATTCATATATAATTTAATATATAATATTCGAATTAATTAATACGTATCGTGACCCATTGTATGCATGTCTCATACTTGATCACAACTCAAAGTATATATATTATTTTAGAATCAACCTCAACCCTGTATAGCTAACTCGATCATTACCGCATATAGAGTGTCTATGGTTATTCCAAATAATATATATAGATGCGTCGATATGATATGTCAAAACCTTGTATACGTGTCCTGATATTTAAAATGCGTAAAATAAAAAACAGAAATTAAATGACGATAAATAAAATTGCGAGAATATAAATTGCGATAAATAAATTGCGATAAATAAAATGTAATCAGTTAGCTAGGAACAGTTAGCTAGGCACAGTTAGCATGGATTCTTAACATAATTTCTCATAGTTAATTTGTTTGTTTCTAACAAATTTTATTTTTGTCCAATGTTTTCTTCATTATGCCACTTGTTGGATTCTGGTAAGTCAAAATCCAAATATGAAATTGAATGGAAATGGTTATTTTGTGGTGAACGGATTCGTATATCTTGTGGATGTAAGTAAGATAGTAAATGACCGTTGAATCAAATTGGAAGAATGTACAGTGTAACTTATTAATGTGAAATCTAGGGTATTACCTACCCGTTAAAATATTTTCACCATTAACAGTTTGTACAAAAAAAAAAAAAATTAATTACAATCTTTATGAAAACATATATACATATATATTTTCTTCAGATGTAATCATGGATTTAATGAGTTAATATGATATTAATCTCATTTGCTTTTTGGTTTGAGATGGAATAAATAATCTCTAAAACTTTTAGAAACCACATATATTCTTCGCAGAATATTTCTTCAATGAAGTTATGGATCAATACTTCATCGGTTACTGTTGTTGGTATTTCTTGGTATCTATGGTGTGTATGACGTTGATGTTCGAGGTACAGATTGTGTTGTTGAGGTATGGGATGCGGATGTTACTGTTAGTGGTACTGTTGCTGCCGGTGCTGCTGCTGGTGCTTGTAATCTTTGCACTATATTCTCCAAAGCCACTACCCGAGAGCGGAGCTCGTTGACTTCTTCTATTACATCGGGATGATTGTCGGTTCGGACGAGCGAATGAATAAGATCTAGAATTTTAGATAATATGTAATCGTGGCGAGATACTCTAGAAATGAGAGAGAAAATGGTGTTTCGAACAGGTTCGCCGGTAAGTGCTTCAGGTTCTTCACCGAGAGGGCAATAAGGTGGATGGAAGGGATCACCTTCTTCTTGTCTCCAGTGATTAAGTAGGCTATGAACCCATCCCCAATTCATACAGAACAGGTGATGGCTGATTGGTTGATCCATTTCGGTTACACTGTCTTAGGAGTTCAGATGAATATACACATCGGAATAGTTGTCGGAATAACTATCGGAATAGCTATCAAAATCTGAGGGACTCGAACTGGTTGAGGGATTCATCTCGTACGATCAGATGAAGAATTTTTGATAAGAAACAGATTATAGGATGTAGATTTACATATGCATATATAATACTAAAATCTCATAAGTTACGGAGGAATCTACGAAAGTTGTCAGACAAAGTTTACAATAACTGATACGCTAGGATATGAATTTACCTATACACTATCAATGCAATAAGTGCAGGAAGTCGTGTCTAGACTTAGGAATGATAAGCACGGAATTTTCCATTAGGAATGATAAACAATACTTATAATATGCAGCTAAGGTCGAATTCCAGACTCACTAATGCATCCTAACAACTATCAGTTAGACACACTAATGCTAGACATGGTTCGCTAGGACCAACGCTCTGATACCAACTTTAACAACCCGTCCTAATCCACCTGGACAAAGTCATCAACATTTGGTCCCATTGCGAGGTGCTGTCCTAAATATGCCATGAATGACTCCATGTAATATGAGCAAATGCACAGCGGAAGATTTCTTTCATACCTGAGAATAAACATGCTTAAAAGTGTCAACCAAAAGGTTGGTGAGTTCATAGGTTTATCATAACAATCATTTCAATATTTTAATAGACCACAAGATTTCCGTTTATAAGTATATGTACACTCGCAAGTGTATATAAATCGTTCTGCTTATGTTGAGGCCTCAGTAACCAACCTTAACAATAATATAATAAGTCATCTTCGCAAAGATGGATATGTACACTCGCAAGTGTATAAATAATCCTCGAAGTACTAAACATCCGCCCACTAGCTCTTATGTCTAGTGCAGCCTACAGGATGGGGGTGTTAAGCCCGATAGATCTATCTTTAGGATTCGCGCTTATATGCTCTTATAACATATAACTAAATTACCTAGCACATCAATCCGCAGAATATCATTTTTAATCACTTGTCTATGGAAAAAAATCCTAGAATCCTAGAACAAACTGTCGGCCATCATGGAAATAAGTGGGCCGTGAAACTAGATGATGCTATATGGGCATTCCGGACTGCTTACAAGAATCCTCTAGGGACTACACCCTACCGCATGATCTATGGAAAAGCCTGTCACCTTCCGCTGGAACTTGAATATAAAGCTCTCTGGGCGCTGAAGACCTGCAACCTCGATCCTTCAGTTACCACAAAGCATCGAAAGATGCAGATGAACGAATTCACCGAATTAAGAGACCAAGCATACGAAACGTCATACCTCTACAAGGAACGAACGAAGCTTACACATGATGCAAAATTGATTCCTACAAAGTTCACTCCTGGAGATAAAGTTCTGCTCTTTAATTCTCGGTTCAAGAAGTTCGCCGGAAAATTTAGATCAAGATGGAGTGGCCCATACAAAGTCGTACATGCTTTTCCACATGGAGCCGTGGAATTGGAAGGACCTACTGGCAACTTCAAAGTCAACGGCCACCGGCTAAAATCCTATCTAGAAGACCACGATAAGGAGGAACACCTCTTCTCCTTTAATCCATTCTGAAGATCTGACAGAGAAAAGTCGAGCTGTAACGACTTGATAAACAAAGCGCTCTTGGGAGGCACCCCTTGCTTATCCTTTTTATTTTCATTTATTTTTATTTCAATTATTTTCAGTCTAAAAATATTATCTCTGTGTACTAACAACTAAGCGCCATACTTGCGCTTAGTACTTACAAGTTTGTTGAATGTGTTCAGGCAAAAATGCCAAGTTCAGGAGCTTCAGTTTACATCCCAGTTCGTAGGAGGAGGACTCCTAGAGTTTACTCATCTGGAAGCAGTGCTGATCAGAATAGGCCATCAACAGGGCAATTAGGCCCAAGACGATTGATATTGGAGAGTGTTGAGGAGGATATTGGCACAGCACCGCCAGCTCCTCCTGTTCGATGATCTAGACGTTTAGGCAGGAGACCTGCTGAGCACACACAGCTACTAGAGACACATGAGCCATAGACGGTGATACACTATGGAGCCACCTTGAACGACCCTGATGTTACATGGGAATTACTCAGAGACCAGCAGAGGCTCTACCGAGCTCTTAGAGCATACCTTCAGCACGAGGAGATGCCCCGCAGTACTCTGGGCCCGTCGTCATTTAGGCTAGCGCGCCGTGTTCAGCCGACATGACAAGCTACCCCCAGGCGTTCCACACCGGCCTCAGTGCACTCAGTTGCTTCAGCTGCCATCCCAGCACATGCTACTCCCGCTCCCATCACACCGCCTCCTATAGTCACCGAGCCAGTCCCAGTCACTGAGCTACCCGAGGGTTGTCACCTAGTCACGATTCCCATTTCAGTTGAGCCACCCACGGCCCAGGCATTTGAGATTACCAGGAACATACCTGACGAGGAGCCTTTCCCAAGCCTATCACACATGGAGTTGCTGTCAGACATTTGTCTGGATTCACTACTAGGCCCTGAGTTAGATATAGGGCAACCACTTGAGTACTTGCCGAGACTAGAGGATGATGATGATCTCTTTGGATATTTCGCAGCGCCGACTCAGCACATTGACCAGGATAGTATTCCATAGACTACTTTACTTTATTTTACTTTTAGTTTTATCTTTTTGAAGCATTGTACTAAAAAGTTATATAGAGTGAAAATGCTGCCTTTCTCTTTTTGTTCTTCATGCAGAAATCTTATCAAAAGAGACTGGTCCTTTCCAGCAATTAGGAGACCGACCGTAGGAAGGCCCAACACTAGGAAAGTAACACGACCATAGGGAAGTAATCCTTCCTCAAACCTAGTTCGATTATTACGCACTAAAATCTCTAAGTGTGGGGTAACCCCCGCAACTAACTTGGAAATTTTAGAAGTCAATGTCCTTTTTTTATTAAGTAATTAAATATTCTTCAGAGAACATAAGGGACAATGTTCTTCTAAGTGTGGGGTAATGGGTAAAGGTTTAAAGGACGAGTAACCGTAAAATGCCAAGTTTTGAAAAATTATTTTGTCTAAAAAGTAATTAAGCAATGGATATTGGGTGATTTCGAAAAATTCTTACCTTGTTTATGGCCAAAAGATTCAATAAAATTGTTAGAAATCGGTTTTCGGAACATTCATTAGAACGGAACAATTAAGCTGAAACTTATGTTTTGTGTCAAAAGATTTTTTTTAAGAAAATATGTAAAAGGCTACGCATGATCAAGCACGACCCCTACTCCCAAAAAAGGTGAGAAATCTTGGACCCAAAGTATCTGTATGACTCATCAAATCTACAGTACTTTGTCATTTCAATTGATGAGCATGCCGGTGTACGGTTCAAGTTAGAACTTGGTTCCGACATACATTTCAAGACCAATGGTTAGTAAGCGCCATACGTGGTGCAGGTGCGATACTCCTTCCGAAATCATTCTGAATAGAGAAGACAAAAAGCCATCCGTTTCTGTTTCCACTCCATGCAATTTAAACCTACCAACTCACATAAAGAGTTGATGAATCAGAAATATTCACCCCAAATTTACACCCAAAATACACCATTCACCTTCACTCCCCTTTCCATTCATCAAAAGATCCAGAGATTAATAAAGAGATAGATCGATCAAATTCGCTTCAAAAGCACTTGTTGAAAGATTCCGAACCCCTGATTGTTTTTGATGGGTCAAAGACCTATTTTCAGTGGATTATCACTTCCTCTCTGGGTACCAGGAACGAAAGACAAAAGTTATGAAGAAAGGGTATGTATTAAAAAAAAATATTGTTTGATGCAAGAGCAAAGTCTCTATGAATAATGGCAAAAAGAAACCCGAGAAGTTGCCTTGAGGAAGGATACTGGAAGAGCCAAAGAAAATTCTAGACAAAGTCTTAGCAAAATCCACCTCTTCCGAAGAAAACTTTTACGGATTCCAAACTGTTTTCTATCCAAAAATGGATACTCTGAAGAATTAAAGTCTATCAATTCTCTCAAAAATCAAAAGATCTGGATACCTTTCACCAATCCATAAATTTACCGACCAAAACCTACAACCCATCTTCCTCTTGAAAGAATGCCTAGGAAGAAGATCAGTGCCGTCCTTACTTAACCGGTGGAGATATCGACGCTTTACCAAGCCTATGATGAGAACTGTTACACGACTGGCTTCTGAGCGACAATACAATTAGAATAGGACACCCTAAACACTTGAGTGATATGAGTGATCTGCTAGTGAGGAGCCTGATCATGTATACTCTACATCCGATAGTTGGAAAGTACGCCTTTTCACTATGGACGCAATTGAAATCGAGCTACCAAATCATCGAAGCTCGAAACTTTTTCTAATACTTTCGAAAGATGTAACGACTTCTGATGAAGGCATAATAAAAAGATCTACGGGTGGGGAAAAGGAGAATCTATTAAGAAGAACCTTATATTCTCGCTTTTTGCTTGAGGACAAGCAAAGCCAAGTGTGGGGTATTTGATATCGGCCAAAAAGTCACATTTTTACCCCCAATATTAAGCCCTAGAACAATAAAGATTCAAACTTTGTTGGCAAAATTATCGTTTTTTTGGTTGATTTTGTAGATTAAATAAATACAAAGGCGATGCAAAAATAATCAAGTAAAACGGAGCTAAAACGAAGATTCTAGAGCGAAAATGGTGAAAGACAAGAAATCAAATTACGATCCAGTGAAATCAGCTGACCAGGCAGACCAAACGGCTTGCCAAATGGCCTGCCAAACGGCCTGCCTGGCTCACAAACGACCTGCCAAACGGGCACCTTAAACGGCTTGACTTGCCAAACGGCCCCTGCAAACGGCCTGCCAAACGGCTTGCCAAATGGCCTGCCAGCCGTTTGCAGGCAAAAATCAAGTCTATTTAAAGGGCTTTCTCCATCCATTTCAACACACACTCAATTTGTAATTCACTTTATATTTTCATGCTTTTAGTTAGTTTTTAGTAGTAGTTAGCTTAGTTTTTATCTTCCGGAGGATATCCCGGCGAGTCCCTGCGATCCCGGGCAGATTTCTTCGACATTTTCAGGTTTTTATCCGAAACGCTTGTCTTTTGTATTAAATATGTGTTCTTACTTTTTATGTTTAATAATGCGTTCTGATATTACCATGATAGCTTAATTAATCTGTATGTTGCCATGATAGAAGTTTGGGTTAGCGTAATTATGTTAGTTTAGTACGATTACTGTTATAATACTGAACTAGGAAGTCTGATAGATTTGTATGCTAGCATCTTAAGGATTGACCAACCTAGGTTGTGATCAGGACTTGTCCACCTACATGAAATTAGCTACTTCATATGATTAAGACCCCCGGTTATACTGTATCTGAAGATTCTATGAACTCGGTATGGCCGGAGTTCCCGAGAGGCATTTAATGCGCTTTTAGGACACGGAACTTAGGAATTGAGACATGAATGACCTGGTATGCCTATTGATTGTTCCAAAGAAACCTCTTAGGAGCTGTTAAGATCTAGTTAGTGCCTTTACTGTGTGACCCAAGCCTATTGCATGTTCTTGTTTGATTGTTACCTTAGGACTTAGTCATATCAACTGTTTAGGTACTCATTAGGTTTCTATCTGCTTTACTATCAGTATATCAACTGTAATGTTGTAAAATGCTTGAATTGATATGATCTCATTAGTATGATAGAATGGTTGTTAGTTTTCACTTAAAGTTTTGCCAACTTAAACCGACAGATTCCTTCCGTTTGTGATCAGTGTTCAATCAACATGGCACGTTGTTATTCAGTTAACTAAACTGATAACGAGGGTTAGTATTAGAGCTCAACTTACTAATAAACCTATTACTTTACTGAGGATAACCTCCGAGGTACAGCTACCTTTCAATTATACGACCAAGTGACATACTTCTCACTGCTCAAAGAGAACTCCGAGAGTTCAGAGACAAGTAGGTCTGTGTAATTGGCTCATCCAACCAGATCTTCATCATTCTAAGCATAGTTTTAACATAAGCATAATTACCTTTCCCTAACCCAACACTGATATCTTGGTCAACATTACCCTGATCTGCATACTCCGGATATCCTTCCACTTATTTACTTTTTCGCACTTAGGACTTTTAGCTTAAACCAACTACTATCCTTTATCTAGGTAATTTAACTAAAAGACAATTATCCACTTGATCTTCAATTCGTTAATCCATAAAAAAAACACGACACTAGGTTAACTTACACCTTCTACACTTTAGAAAGTAAAAGTAAATTTAGGCCCCGCACAATATAAATAAACAAAACAACTGTGTGCTACTTTGTTTCACCGAACCGGACATTCTGCAGCCTAACGACACCACACGAATAAAACTGTCCGTTAGTAGCATATCAATGATGGTAATCAAGATAACAAATTGTCAGACGGCGAATCATTCATGAATGAGGTGAGGAATATTGGTAGAAAAAATTAAGGTGACATGATGAACTCTGAGGAAAGTGATTTTGGAGATTCGGGATCGGAAAACCTAGACGATGATGAGATTCTAATCTCGGAATCCCCAAGTGTCGATGGTGAGGTCACCAGAAAAGTAAATGATGTCTTCGTCGATCACAAGTTGGCCGGTGATGTCTCGATGAATAGAATTCGAACAGCTGATGCCCTAGCTCCGGTAATCCAAAACATATGGGGACCCAACGAATGTTCTCTGACAGCAATAACGATGTCTCGAATTCCAAAACGGCACGTGCAGAAGTTTTACAATCTCCAGGTAACCTTTCAATTCCTAAACCTAACCACCCTAATGATCTAAGCCCCCCCCCCCCCCCCCCCCCCCCCGCGAAAATCACATTAACCCAACCAAGCCCAACCAATCACCTGGCCCAAACAGAAACATCGAAATCTTTAATACCCCAAATAATCCCCCCGAGCCCATTCACAAACCCATCAACCTATCCCATGAGCCCACTAGCCAAACACCCACAAATAACTTAAATGGTCAGCCCAACCCACCCAATAATCCTCCAAATAGTCCACTGAATAAATCCACCACTCCAACATCGTCTTCACCCAGCCCACTTAAAACTTCATTGTCAAACCCACATACACCAATTATAACACTTAACCCTATAAACACATCGAAAACTAACCCTATAACCTCATCGACACTTATCCCAGAAACCACTAATATTCCCCCACTTTCTACACCTCCCCAAAACAACCTTAACACCAACATCACTTCCAGCTCCGATGATTTAGTTTCAAACCCACTAATAGCAAAGAAAATCAAACCCGGCACGAAAGGCACTAAAGCGAACAACGTAGATTGCAACAATTTCAAACACATAGCCAGAGATTCCAACATCCAACCTTCCATTAACAACATCTCAGCCTCTAAACCTAAAACTAAAGTCATCGAACAATCTAAACCTTCGATGGGTTCATCTAAGTTTCTACAATTTAAGAGTAGAGCCCATAACGTCCATAAAGCCAACCCATCCCAAACGCTATTCAAACCCCTAAAACCGTCAGTGATCATCAGCCTTAACAAAAATTCCAAATCCAAGTCAAAATCAAAATCCAAATTCAAAGATCTTTCGAAAGAGAATGAGTCATCCAAAAGTGTAGGCATCAAAGAATTGGGTGCTCAAATTGGTGTTCGTTGGACGGGTAGACAATAAATTATCTATCCCCTCTCGGTTTCTATGTTTCTAATGATAGTAATTTCATTGAATGTTCGAGGTGTAGGGCAAGAAGGTAAGATAAATTGGTTAAGGGATCTTTGTCACAAACACAAACCAGTCGTATTTACCTTACAGGAAACAAAGTGTGAAACTGTGGAAGAAGAGTGAGTTGAAAGCTTTTAGGGGTCAAGTGAATTTAAGTACATTTAAAAGAACGCTCAAGGTATCTCGGGAGGAATTATCACAATTTGGGATAGCGCTACTTTCAACGTTACAGAAGCCATAGAAGACGAGTTTTTCCTCGCAATCTGAGGTTATTTAGCAGGTTTAAACAATGAGATAGCAATTATTACTGTCTACGGGCCACATTCATCTTCTGAAAAGATTCGATTTTGGGAAGCCCTAGACAAAACTCTCAAATTAAGGAACATGCCGTGGATCATCTGTGGTGATTTTAACGAGGTTAGAAGTAGTTCCGAACGTCTCAATTGCAATTTCAATAAATGTTGGGCTGATCATTTCAACAACTTCATCAGTTCAAACAATTTACTTGAAATCCCACTTGGAGGTAAAAAGTTCACGAGAATATGTGACAATCTTGTAAAATTCAGCAAGTTGGATAGGTTTTTGGTTTCCGAACAATGCTATGACTTATGGCCGCTGTTATATGCTAACACACTCGACAAACATCTATCGGACCACTGCCCTATCATTCTAAATAATGGTGTTAAAGACTTTGGGCCCAAGCCCATTCATATCTTTAACGAATGGCTTCTGATTGAAGGGGCAGAAGATGTAATCATAGACGCATGGAACAAACCCGTGGATGGCTCCAGGGCAGATTGTATTCTAAGAAACAGGTTAAAGAATGTTAAATTCGAACTCAAGAAACTCAGCAGTCGCCTCCATGACTTGGAAGATCAAATTCAGAAGCATGCCAAAGCCGTTTCAGACTGGGAATACACGGCTGAAAACAGATCCCTAATGGATCATGAAAGAAACTGTTGGCTCGAGGAGAAAAAACAATGGCTTGCGAAAGAAAAGATTCAAAGAAACATGTGAAAACAAAAATCTCGTATAAAATGGACGTTAGAAGGAGACGAAAACTCTAAGTTTTTTCACAATGTTATCAAAAGAAGGGGCCACAAGAATTACATTAGGGGTAGATCCATCAAAGGATCTTGGTCCGAGGATCCACATGAGATTAAAGAGGAGTTGCTACGTTACTATTCCAATATTTTTAAAAATAACCACTCTTCTAATGATTGTCATATGGATGTTGATATAGAGCGAATAACAGAACTCGATAATCAAATGCTTGAAGCCCATTTTAGTGAAGAGGAAGTGTAGAATGCAATCAAGAGTAGTGGTAGTTCTAAAGCGCCCGGGCCGGATGGATTCAACATGAAATTTTTTAAAAAGTATTGGTGGTTAATGAAAGATGATATAGTGAGAATGTTTGATTGGTTTTGGAGTCATATGGAGATCTCGAAGGGTTGCAACGCGTCGTTTTTTACGTTGGTTCCGAAAAATAATAATCCCCTAAGCTTGAACGAATATAGACCTATTAGTCTCATTAGTAGTATGTACAAGGTGATATCCAAAGTACTATCTATAAGACTATCCAACATAATCCATAAGGTGATCGGTATCGAGCAAAGCGCGTTCATGAAAGATAGGTTTATCCTTGAAGGGGTACTTTTTGCAAATGAGGTAATTGATGAGTTGAGAAGAGAAAAGAGAAAAGGTTTTCTATTTAAAGTCGAATTTGAGAAGGCCTTTGATTCTTTAAAGTGGGACTTTATAGCCGAAACAATGAAGAGCTTGGGGTTTGGTCGTAAGTGGATAAAATGGATAATGGCATGCCTTTCCTCGGCTTCTATATCAGTACTTGTAAATGGATCCCCTACGGGCGAATTCTCACCGGAAAGGGGAGTGAGACAAGGTGATCCCATCTCACCCTTCCTTTACATCATAGTTGTTTAGGGGCTGAATGTTCTTGCTCAAAAAGCTGCTGATCGGGATATTATTAAAGGGATAGAGGTCGGCTGAGATAAGGTATTGGTGTCACACCTTCAATATGCCGACGACATGTTGTTTTTTGGAGATTGGAGTAGAAGAAATGTCGCTAATGTAACGAAACTCCTTAGTTGTTTTGAAGAGCTGTCGGGACTTAAGGTTAACTTCTCCTAAAGCAAGCTAATTGGTATCATTGTGTCTAATAATGAGCTAGAGAGTATGGCCGCGAGGTATAATTATGTCATCGGATCTTTTCCAATTACATATCTTGGAATCCCCCTCGGTATAAATATGAATAAATCAAGCTCTTGGTCCTCGGTTATAGAAAAATTCAAAAAATGCCTATCGAATTAGAAAGCTAAGTACATCTCGTTTGGTGGTCGGTTAACACTCGTGAAATCGGTACTTAGTAGTCTGCCCTTATATTTCTTCTCCTTGTTTCGAGCGCCCTCAAGTGTGATCAAGATACTCGAATCCATAAGGTGCACTTTCTTTTGGGGTGGGTCGGGTGAAGGGAAAAAACTTTCATGGGTTAAATGGAATAGGGTTCTTCTTCCATATGGGTCAGGGGGTTTGAATATTGGTTCTCTTATTGCAAAAAATTTAGCATTATTGTGCAAGTGGTGGTGGCGGTTCAAATTGAATTCTAATTCTTTTTGGTCCAAAATCATCACTAGCATTTACGGGCCGGGTGGGGGGTTGGGAGTTACTAATAAATTTCATTTTCCTTGTGGAGGTTCGACATGGGCTCATATCATCAAAGCAGGAGCAAAAATCGATGGCCTCGGATTACTTTTCTCATCCTCAATCATAAAGGAAGTTGGTGATGGTAGTACCGTAAATTTCTGGCTCGACATTTGGATTGGCAATATACCACACAAAGATTCTTTCAAGCGGTTATACGCATTAGAATCTAATAACTAGGCTAGTGTACAAGACCGAATCAATCGATCGAATAATTGCGTGGAATTAGAATGGCAGTGGGTAAGAGAGTTACGTGGGCGTGCTATTTCAGAATGCGAAGAGTTTTGATAATTACTACGGGAGTTTAGTTTTCCAGAGGCTTCACATGACAAATGAAATGGTCGCTTGATCCGGATGGCTCATTCACAATAAAGAAACTAGCTTCTCTAATAGACGAAAAAGGCTATCCTCGTTGTCAACATCACTACAAACTCGACGTAACAAACTAGTCCGACAAAAGGTTGCAATTTTCGCATGGAGGGCTAGATAAAAAAAACTTCAGGTGCGGGTGGAGCTTGATAAACGTGGAATTGATCTACATTCCCTGCTTTGTCCCCTTTGTGAAGCGGATGTGGAATCGGTAGAACATATTTTCTCCAATTGCGTAAGGGTAAATGAATTTTGGAAGGCTTTTCTTAGATGGTGGAACATCCCGGAAGATAAGTTGGTTATACTAGATCCATTCGTGGAAGATTCGGTTTTCTCTTCATTCGCTAAAAACGGAAAATCTATTTGGGAGGCAATGAAATGGGTATGTAACTACATCATTTGGAGATCGAGAAATTTCAAGGTGTTCAAAAACAAAGAATGGAACACAAATCATATATTATCCGAAGTCCAAACCTTGTCTTTTGGGTGGTTATCGAAAAGGAGTAAAAAACTTTTGTTGGAATGGCACCAATGGATTCTAAATCCATGTTTCTACGTCCTAGGATCAAATGATAGAACGGGTGTGGGCTAGAATGGCATTAGGAATAATTTCATTATTGTAACAATATTGTAATTTGTATGTACATAACATTTTGTCCGTTTGCAGCCTCGGGCTATAACTCCCCCGCTGCTGCTGCTTCTCATTTGTTTATTTTCGTTGGTATAGTAATAAAAATTCTGCTTGCTTTTCAAAAATAAAAATAAAGAAGATATGTCGCAAACTAAGTTCTTTCAACAATAGAGTCATTAGTAATTATGACAGATGCTGCTATTGCAAATGCCCATTAATAGACAAATATGTCCATCACGTGCGTCTCACATATTTCTATTTAACGACCAGGGTTAACATCCATTAGTTATTGGGATCAACCACCTAATATTGACAAAATTTGAAGCAACCATGTTAAAAATAAAGTTTAGTCCCTACCATGCATTTTTGTAACCACGTTATATATATATTCTGTCAAAAATAATAGATATAGGATGTAGATACGGAAGAAATATATTTGTTTATATATTTTTATTTTTTTAAATGGTGACAAAAAAATAAAGAGATGTAAAAATAGGAAACATATATGGAAAAGATACTAAGACTCTTTTTTCACAAGAGAATTAGATAAAATATAGATGAAAAGAACGAATCAAATAAATAAGAAAGATAAAGAGATTATAATTTTAGAATTTGATAGAGATGATTTTGTGTTTAGCCGAATGTATCACACGATACGATTCATCTTCCTTTTTTTTATCTCGTCACTAATAATAATAGTATAATACAACTGAGATATTTCAAGGTAGACAACGGATAAACACAAGTCAATGTCAAATACGTTCAATCGGAACAACAGCGGTGGCAGTGTACTACACACACTAGAGTAAAAAAAAAATCAAATATCAAAGAAGTATAGAAGGATTAGTTTTTGAGTCGTAGCTAAGTTATTAGAAATAAAAAAGTTAATGAGGGTAGATTCGTGGAGGGGGAACGCAAATGAAAAGAAGGTAAGAAAGTGCCAGCCAACTGTTTTAGGTGATAGCAGAAGACCATTACTTGATGGTGACGACAAAGCACCTTTTTGTGGCGGCAACATACCGGTATTCTGTGGCGGCGGGATACTAATTCGGTGGTGGCGACAAAGAAAGAAAAGAAGGGATAGGAACCCTAAACCTTTGATATCATGTAGAATAATGAAAACCCCGTGAGATTACTTTATAATTGATATAATTTATAGATTACATAAAACCGTAATAGACCTAGAAATTCTAACGGGCCCTAAGCCCATAAACAGACTTGGGTCATGTAACCTAATTAATTATATAATTAGGGTGAATTGCCACATGGTTCATCGTTGTATAATAACAACAAACACTATTTAGTTTAAAATTTATGGCTTGATTGGAACGTTTGTTAGAATTAAAGCACGATTGCTTGGCTCTACCGATAGAAATTGGAATCTGTAGAGAGTCCCACTACTCGATTGTAAAGACGCTCAAAATTCAACTAATAATCTGCAACAAAATTAGGCTGCATTTCATAAAACTGAATGATTTAACCGCTGAATGATTCGTAAACTGAATGATTTAAAGTCTTTGAATAAACTTGGTTCTGAATGAAAATAAGGTGTTTGATAATCATTTTGAATGAGCGATATGAATTGAGTAAAATTCATTATTAACGTGTTACATGGATAAAAAATTCAATATACTTGTTTGTTAAATGTTTTGAAATAATTTAAGAGGGACATTACAGTGTTAGGCACTTAGGATGCTATATTGTTTTGAAATAATTCAATATCCATGGATAGAACATCCATTGCCATCCCTTAGTAGTGATACCTTAGGATGCTATATTGTTATAAGTAAGTCTTTTTTTGCTATCGCTGATATCTTATCATGATCCAAGAAACTAAGGGTGCGCTTGATTACCTCTTAATGGAATGTTTCAGCTCTGAATGGTTTAGCATTGAATGTTGAACCATTTCGCACTATATGTCATTAGGAGGCCAGAAACAAATGTGTTGAATGCTAAATCGTGCAACATTCATCGATGAACCATTCCATTAAGAGGTAATCAAGCGCACCCTTAGTTTCTTGGACCATGATAAGATATCAGCGATAGCAAAAAAAGACTTACTTATAACAATATAGCATCGTAAGGTATCACTACAGTAGGGATGGCAATGGATGTTCCATCCATGAATATTTACCGATCCGATTCATTTATAATGGATATAGATGATCTAAATGGGCATATAATTGATATGGATATGAATATGGATGGTCTAAATATTTGGTAAATCGAATATGGATCACAATTTATCATCTATGAATATACTCATTATCATCCGAAATACATCTATACATACATACATACATACATACATACTAGAATATGTGCATATACATCTACATATCGATATCTATACACATAACTTATAAATTTTATAGTTAATAACAAAATAAATGCCGATAAAAGTTAAAAGAAATAAATTGTTACTAATAATATCAAACGTTACACATTTAAATTAGTTTAAACATATATTTACTTATATTGTTACGTATTTTGCCTAATTGATGTCACAAGTGACAACATATTACAATCAAAACATGTGTAATAAACCAAAATCATAATGATTATACATTTACAGTTGTTAAGATCTATATTTAATTTCCAAAATTATCATTGGATTAATATCTTATTAATATCCAACGGATATCCATTAACTCGCTTAATCCATTATATATGAATATGGATGGATGAAATAAAACTAAACGGATATGACTATGGATATGGATTAACAAAATTAAATAGATATGAATGTGAAAATGGTATCACCTGATTCATATCCGATCCATTATCATCCGGGATCACTAGCTATATAACAAGACCTTGTATTCACATACAATTTTATTTTATTTTAACAACAAAAGAAAGATAGGTAGCAACAGACTTTTATTTCACGTTTAGAACTTAACTAGAAAAATACCGCATGCGCATTCCAATTTCATATTCATATTTTACGCAGCAATATGTATGTATGGAATTAAAAACGTGTTGCTACGGGTATGATTGGAAGCACTTTTTCCATGGCAGGAAACTCGTGAGAAAAAGGGGAACGGGAACATCAATATGATGTAGTGCGTTTGAGTTGTTTATTGCACGTGTATGTATACATATATGGAAGATAGCGCGAAATGTTTAACGTTTTTTAAAAAGAGTTCATTTTGCGCGTACCTAGTTTCGTTGTGCTCGTAATTTTTTTTCGAGTTGGTCGGTGGTGCGGAAAAAATTTAACTCGCGTCGAGCGTGAAGGTATGGCCCGTTGAAAATTTGGGTGGAGTTTATTTAAGTTTTTTTAATTAATTAGAAAATTTACGTTTTAACCCCCTAGTTCAAGGGTTGAAAGTGTAAGTTGGATAAAGTTGAGGGAGGTGGGGTTTTTTTTTTTCTCCTATATCGTTTTGGTGATTTTTGTTCATTCAACGGCCTTTTTTTGCATTGCTTTAAGTATATAGTGTTATAATTCAGTAGGCTTATAACTACCTTTAATGGTTATAAGAACAAAGAGAGAAAAAGAGAGAAGAAGGAGAGAAGAAATATTGATATTGATATTTCAAGAGAAATGGTGCACCTTAAATGGTTACCATACATGTCTATTTATAGTATAAAATATTACTATGCAAGAAATATAATAATAATAAAATTAACATCCAATCTAGATATTTTATAACACAATCTAGATATTTTATAACACTCCCCCTTGGATGACAATTTTATTAGAGAATAACTAGCACTGCCTCGTTAAAAACCTTGCTAAAGAAAACTCATTGGGATAAAACTTTAGCTAAGGGAAAAAGAGTGCAGCATAAAGTTGACTCCCCCTCAAGTAGGCAACGCCTGAGTTGTTACATCTTCTGAACATGCCTCATGCCAATATTATGAACGTGTGTTCTGAAAATAGCAGTTAGCAGTGCTTTGGTATAAAGATCAGCAGAGTTGTTGATTGAACGTATCTCATTTTAATCTGGTTGTCTTTTACGATATCTTGAGTATATGAGAAAAATCTGAGGTTTTCATCTGAAACTGTATCATCTAAATCTTTTATGTACAAGTTTGGCCCTCGTGATTTGTCTACAGTCTCCTTCATGGTTTGTTCAAACCGTTGTTTCAGTTCCTATTCCCTTTCAGTCTTTTTCTGAGCCTTACCAATATACCATTCTTTTCCATCAAACTTATGACCGTTAAGACCGTTTATAGCTTTAGCGCCTCGTCAGCATTTATGTTTTGTTCTGTCATTTTTGATACTCTTCTTTCATTTGTATTATGTAAGCTGTATTATCTTCATAGATAGTTGTTACGCTTTTATAGCGTTCTAGTCCACAAGAATCAATAATGATTTGTATCATTGATCTTAACTAAAATCATTCCCGAGTAGCTTCATGTAATGCAATCACTTCGGCATGATTTGATGATGTTGCAACAAGTGTTTGTTTTGAGAACGTCATGATATTGCGGTGCCTCCATTTAGGAATACATATCCAGTTTGAGATTTAGCTTTATGTAGATCGGATAAATAATCTGCATCTGTATAACCAAACAAATCTTGTTTCGAGTTGTTAGAATAAAATAATTATAAATCAGTAGTTCCCCGAAGGTATCAAACTATTTGTTTGATCCCATTCCAATGTCTTTTGGTAGGGGCTGAGCTGAACCTTGTCAACAAATTAACTTCAAAAGAAATGTCAGATCTTGTATAATCTATAAGATACATAAGAACCTCAATTGCACTAAAATATAGAACTTCCGATCTGTTAAAATTTTCATGATCTTCGCAGGGATGAAATAGATCAGTGTCAATATTGAGTGATCTAACAACAATGAGTTTGTCTTTAAAAAAAATGTTTTAAAATCTTTTCGGTATAAGTTGTTTGATGTACAAGTAAACCATTAGGCATATGCTCAATTTGCAATCCAAGGTAATACTTGGTTTTTTCAAGATCTTTCATTTCAAAATAATTCTTTAGAAGTTGAATGATTTCATAGATCTCTTTATTTGTTCATATGATGTTAAGAACATTGACATAAACAACTACGATCTCATATCCGAACATTGTTTTTATAAAACATACGTACAAAATAAGTTTATATTTATACCCTTTTTTTATCAAGTAGTCATTTAATCGGTTATACCACATACGTCCCGTTTGTATAAACCCACTTAGAAATCTTTGTGATTTAATGGAATATATTCCCTTGGGTTTTACATTAGATGCTTATGATACCTTAACCCTTTAGGTATATTCATATATATCACTATTAAGTGATCCATACAGATAAGTAGTAACAACATTCATGAGATGCATTTAAATAACTACCAGGTTGATTAAGTATCTAATAAGTAATTGTATCCATTACAGGAGGATAATTTTTCCTCCTAATTCATTTCTGGTCTTTGTGAGAAATATTGAGTTACAAGTCTAGTTTTGCCTTGTAACTTCATTTGCACATTTCTTTTCGGATAAAAATTCATTTGTATCCCATACGTTTCACATCTTTAAAAGTGATAACGATTGATCCGAAAACTTTTCTTTTATCGAGCGATTCTAATTCAGCTCTTATTGCTCCTTTCCATTGAGCTCAATCATGTCCATTTTGTATATTCAATGACAGATTTTAGTTCCAGATCATCATCTTTATTCATGATGTCATTGTAACATTATATGAAAATATCTCATAGAGATTTTAGTTTCATTTCGGTTCCATAATATTGCATAATTTATCGCAATTTTAGTATTTACATTTATCAATATCCTCTGCAGAAGGAATATTGATTTGTGGTTCTTCTTGAACACTTTCTCTTACCTCATTATCAGCTGATTTTCTTTTTCGAGGATTTTTATCTTCGGAACCAATTGATCTTCCACGTTTGATGCGTGGCAAAGACTCAACAGTGACATTATTGCCAGCTTTTGGAATTTCAGTTCGAGCTGGAGCATTTATCGCTGGTATATATGATTTAGTCACTTTTTTATATCTGTAAATGCATAAAGTAATTAATTTGCAAGTTCTTGCATATGCATTATTTTTGAACTTTCGTTTCACATTCTTTTGTGCGAGTTCAATATACCTTAATTGATGTTCACATCATGAAGCATCATTTTATTTTTTATTTTTATTTCTCCCCCTAATCTAGGGAACAATGTTTTATTAAAATGACAATCAGCAAAACGTGCTATAAAAACATCACCCATCATGGGTTCAATATATCTTATGATTGAAGATGTTTTATATCCAAAATATATTATCATCTTTCTTTGAAGAACCATTTTATTGTGTTGTGGTGATACAATTGGAACATACACTGCACAACCAATGTTTTAAGGTAGAAAATATTTGGCTCTTGGCCAAAATCAAGTATTAAGTGAAAATATTTACGACTTCCACATGGTATAATGCGAATTAATGTCGCAGCATGTAAATTTACATGTCCACATATAAATATTGAGAGATTTGTACTCATTATCAATTGTCTAGTTATTAGCTGTAAGCGTTTATCTATTGATTCAGCTAAACCAATTTTGTGTATGCACATGAGCAACTGGATGTTCAACAACAATCCCTGTAGATATATAATGATCATTAAATGCTTGAGATGTTAACTCACCAGCATTATCAAGTCTCATCCTTTTAATGGTGTAATCAGAATAATGTGTTCTCAATTTAATAATTTGTGCAAGAAACTTTGCAAATGCCATATTACGGCTTGATAACATACAAATATGAGACCATCCGCTAGATGCGTCTATTAGAACCATGAAATATCAAAATGGTTCGCATGATGGATGAATTGGTTCATATATCTTACCTTGAATTCTTTCAAGAAACATTTGTGATTCTTTTTCACAATATACTTTTCATTAATCACCATATGTGCTTTCCATTAATCACCATATGTGTTTTTTTTTTTTTATAAATCACCATATGTGTTTTTTTTTTTTTTATCATATATCCTTTTCACCATATACGCTTTTAATCATATGCGCTGTGTTTTTCACCATATGCGCTTTTCATCATATGCGATTTTCATCATATGCGTTGTGCTTTTCATCATATTCGCTTTTTATCATATGCGCTTATCATATACGATGCGCTTTTTATCATATGCGCTTTTTTATGTGAATAGTAAATTAATTAATTTCGTTTTACTATTCATATGAATTAATTTAGATTTACTATTTTGTTAATTGAGTAATATATATATACATCATATACTTGTGACTCCGAAGGCTCAAATGAATTTGACCATATAGTTATACGTTGTACCTTGCACATTAATTTTCAGTAGAAGCTTTAGATGCATATTATTTTCAGTAGAAGCTTTAGATGCATTTTTTTTTAATCACCAAATACCACAAACACTTTGTTTGCGTTTGTTCATAGTCATCAATGAAAACCATTTTCTTTAATTTTATTTTATACAATAAAATTAACGCATCATTATTCTTTTCAAAAACAATAATCTATTGTTATTGTTCACTTGTGCCATGTTTAACAACAAAAGTCAACAACCTCTGTCTTGTTTGTTGTGGCAACCAAAAACAACCTTTGCTTTTGTTACCGAGAATCCAAGACCAAAAAACAATTAATTTTTAATTAATCTTTTATCAAAACCATAAATGATTTTATTGATCTACGTTGATATGGCCATAAAGAATTGACGGCTGACCTACTTTTGTAAGTGTATTTCGGCTATCATCCCGAAAATGCACAACGACCTTTTTTTTTTATGAACTATTTATTTCATATCTAGCTTAGGCAATTATTGTGAACATTTGGTCCCTATAAGAGCATTTATTTTTTAGACTTTTAGTTGATTTGTACTTGTCACAATTAGGGATAGCACCCGCGGGTCGTGGATGCGGATCCATTGGATCCATCACCCGTACCCGCGGATTTTTTTTAAGAGACATCCAATTGAACCCTTGTTCGTTGAAACAATTTGACTATATTTTTACTCCCCATTATTAAACGGGCCATTTTGATGCACACTCTTAAAAAAATAATTTGTTTTTTAAGTTTTATTATTCAACCTCCTTTTTTCAACGGTCACGTTTTTAACAAAACATTTGACAAGTTTGGAAAAAAGTTTTTTATTGATTATCATCAAAAGTTTTCTATTGTCACTCTACTGGATGGAATTATGGCATACAATCAAAATTGCAACCCAACACTACATAAGAACAAAAAGGTTGTTTTTAATTAACATATGTATATGTGTTAAACTCGGAATAATAATAACTTATTTTAGAAAATTAACATAAGACATGTTGAAACATTTTTGTCACATTTAGCTCATCAAGTCTAATACTTATCATTGATAGATTTTATCACGTCTAGGAGATGTTTACTTTTTTCTTGTATTAAGTCCTACTTTCATTTACCTTTGTTTGGAAAAAAGTTTTTTTTTTACTTTGCTTTCTCCCTTTCTGTAAAACTCATTTAAACACTTTCTTTGTTTTTTTTTTAAAAAAAAACTTCCTTTTTTTTACGTTACCCGTAAATTATAAATATATAAAAAAAACTTTTTGTTTAAATTTTTTTTCTAGTTTTTAAAAGGCCACTTGACCAATTTTTTAATTCTTTCACAACACCTGATATCGTGATCGTGACCTTTCACCAAAGCAAGAGATATTCTTGATAAACTAAACACGGACTCGTGTTTGAAATTGTCGGCCACAAAAAAATTCATTTGATAAAAGTATATATATTTTTTTTAGTTATAGAAGGAGACCACTTCATTTTCAATACTTCATTTTTGACAAAAAAAACTATTCCATTTTACCATCCCCTTTTTTTTCTTACTTTAACTTTTAAGATATACTTTTAATAAAAATACAAACTACTTTTTCTTATTTTAACTTTTAAGATTTACTTTTAATAAAAATACAAACTACTTTTTGTATTTTAACTTTTAAGATTTACTTTTAATAAAAGTACAAACTACTTTTTCTTATTTTAACTTTTAAGATTTACTTTTAATAAAAATACAAACTTTTTTTTATTTTAACTTTTAAAATTATAAATTTAAGAATAAACATTAGTATGCATGAAATAAATAATGATTAATTGCATAAGTAATCATAAATGTTAGATAACATATAAAGACCCCGTCGTATTCGTATTGATCGGAATTAATCTCGACCCATGGTACCGTGTTGTCAAATGACGTGTTGCGTACATAAAGTACCGTGTTGTCAAATGACGTGTTGCGTACAATCATGAGGTCTTATTAACATAAATATAAATGTTAGTGAAGTTAATAAGAGTTAGATTACAGAAAATATAATTCAGGTGGTATAACCGACCATATATAACTTAAATAACATAAATATAAATGTTAGTGAAGTTAGTAAAAGTTAGATTACAGAAATATAATTCAGGTGGTATAACCGACCATATATAACTTAAATAACATAAATATAAATGTTAGTGAAGTTAGTAAAAGTTAGATTACAGAAATATAATTCAGGTGGTGTAACCGACCATATATAACTTAAATAACATAACATAAATTATTAATAATTTCATACCTTGATTAGTGATTCGTGATCGTTTGAGATATCGTTTAATTACACTAAGCTTTTCGTGCTGATAACGTGTTATAATTCAGTAGGCTTATAACTACCTTTAATGGTTATAAGAACAAAGAGAGAAAAAGAGAGAAGAAGGAGAGAAGAAATATTGATATTGATATTTCAAGAGAAATGGTGCACCTTAAATGGTTACCATACATGTCTATTTATAGTATAAACTATTACTATGCAAGAAATATAATAATAATAAAATTAACATCCAATCTAGATATTTTATAACACAATCTAGATATTTTATAACATATAGTAATAAAATAATAATAATAATTAGTGGTGATGGGTAGGAATGGGTGTATGATGTCACGACCCTACTTTTTCCGTTATCTTTTACCGTTAATTATTTAACGACCGTTAACTGTTAATTTTGCTACGTCATTTCTATGACCTATATTATTATTTTAATAATAATATATTAATTATTATGTGATATGTGAATATTTGTATTCATATTTTGAATTATACGTTTCTACGTGTCGCGGATTTCTATCCGGCGAATCTTTTCGGTTTTCAAACCAACGGTCGAGTTTTTGGGATATTTAAATCCTAATTATTTTAAATATGATATTTTAAGATCATATTATTATATATAGCATTTATATTTATTTTTCGTCGCGTATTCGTTATCTCTCCGAATTTTTAAACGCGTAAGCGTGTTTTCGTGTTTCGGGTTTCGTTCGGGTGTTCGGGTCACAAGGAATTTACATTTAAGAGTTTTGGGCTAAGTGGGGCCCACCCCACTATCAATTTCGTCCGAAGCGTCATGGGGGGAGGGAGTAATTCCCTTGATTTTCTTTTTTTTTTTGCCAATTCATTTACACATTCCACAAAATTTATCAAAAACCTAAATTGCATTTTTTCTCTCTTCCCTCTTGCTCTCCCTTTCCGTTGCCAACACCACCACCATCATCATCGTCCTTCATCAAATCATAGCTTGGATCATCCATTGTTATACATCAACGCGTTCCTCATTCCATTCTCTACGCGATTATACTTGTTGATTATTGATTAGGGTATAAACCCTAACCCTAGAACTTTTGATTTTTCTTTATTTTTCTGTATTTTGATTATATTTTAATAGTATGATGATTACTTGTTGTTGTAATGGTGTTTGTATGCATAGAATTACTCATAAACACATGTTTTCGGTTTGATAAAATTGGGACTGCAGATATTTCGTGTATTTCTGATATTTTTACTGTTATAAAAGTTAAAATAAAGTATCTAGATGAGTTCCTCTCATCAAGACATTAATTTTAGACTCCGGATTCATGTCGTTTCGATTCCCGGAGCCCTAGATATGATCAAAATGATATTTTGTTAAGGTTGAAATGTGATTTTGGTATGAACCAGGTTTGGTCCGACTTTGTGACCATATTTGGTGACTTTAGGGTGTGTTAGTGTGTTAGGATTAATGGTGGGACGAACTTTCATTTTCGGGTCATCTAAATCCGAGCCACGAATCACCCGTTACGTCTAAAACACGATTTTGATTGAATTAAAGTTTCAAGGGATGTCATGGCTGATCACCATGACTGGTGGCCTGTTCTTGGTGTGTTCTTGAGTGTACCAAAGTGTCGGGTGGTTTGATTAGGCGGAGATATATGTAAGGCTTGCCGAAAATCGACACCCGGGGCTCAAGATACGACCCGATGAACTTTTGATTTAAAACTTATGATTAATTATTAAACTTATGATATAAATAATGAATTTCATTATCATTTAATTACTTATGATATAAAAGGTAATTATTATAAATTAAGACTTATGATATATATTTATTATATCATTTAATTATTACTTATGATTTAATTAACATTTTAATTAAACTTATGATTAATAACACTTTTATTATTAATGGAAAATACTTATGATAAGTATTAAACCTATATTATAAGATTATTAATATAAGACTTATAATAAGGATTAATTAATTATTTAATTATTATAAGGCTTAGTTATTATTTAATTATAATTTAATTATTAAATACTTATGATTTAATAATTATAATTAGAAACTTATGATATGATAAATAATTCATTATTAATTAATAATACTTATGATATGATTTAAAATTTATTATTAATTAATAATACTTATATTATGACTAATATTTAATTTATTAATTAAATACTTATGTTATATTAACTATATCATTTAAACTTATATTAACTTTAATAATTCATTTTAATTTAATTAAACTTATGTTATGACATAATTGGACATATTTAAATTTAATAAACATTATAACTTATATTATTATTATAACTTACACTTTTAAAATTAACGTTGACCATGTTTGACCAAGGTTGACTTTTGAGTTGACTTTCAGTTGACTTTGACTTTCAGTTGATTTTTGTTGACTTTCTAATCAAGGAAACTTTCCTAACTTATAAACTTTCCTAAAATAGCAACTTTCTAAATTTGGAAACTTTCCAAAAATAGAAACTTTCCAAAAATAGAAACTTTCTAAAAATAGAAAGTGTGTGTCCGTAAGCTGTTCCGATCAAACCGATGCATATTGAGTATTGTTCTATGACTACTTGCAATATGTACAATAGCTATCATACTAAGACTTGACCTAAGTTAGTTATTTATATCGACCTGCTTTATTTATAGGTCGGCGTTGTGATCATTCCTGATCACTGTACTCATTTGCTGTTCGATTAATTGTGTTGGTTACTTCGTTACTATTAAGGTGAGTTATACTCCCGTTTTACATACTTTTCAAAGTGTATTTTTGGGATGTGATTACATGCATTTTATTTTACGTTTAGACACAAGTGACAATTAAATTTAAATTATTCATTGTGAGTTGGACAAAAATATTCCCTAGTCTGGTAACTGTAATAATTGGTTTCTACCGGTAAACGCGAATCCTACAGATAGATCTATCAGGTTTGACAACCCCATTTCGAGCTAGTCGCGCTTGCAATTTATAATCGGAATGTTTAGTACTTCGTATTTTGTTATAGATACACTGTCCAGTGTATATTATTATTGTGTTTAGCAAGGGTAAATAAAGGGTTAAGTGGTTACCAGGTGGCTCATTGATAATGGAATAATGTTTAATGTTTTCTAACATTTTTAAATCTTGTGGTCTAAAGTTTATTCAATTACTTAAACCTATAATTCACTCAACCTTTGTGTTGACAGTTTACTCGCATGTTTTCACAGGTACTTGAGTTTATGTGATGCTTCCGCTGTTTTTAGAAGAGTCTGCATGCATTTGGGCAGATGTTAATGAAACAATTTATGAAACTTAAGCTTGCATTCTATTTTTGGATAATTTAAACTTGTGGTTTGTTGACAATGTTTTATGTCAACTTTGGTTAATTAATATGTTGGGTTACTTTTAAACTACATATTTTGGTATGCTTTCCTTTTTGGGAAACTTTTGAAATAAAAGAATGCAATGCTGTTTGTTAAATTCATTTAAGTTCGATCAAGTTGTGGGACTAAGTGACGGAGCCGTTAAGTATTTTGACGGGGCCATCACAGTTGGTATCAGAGCTCTGGTTGTCGGGAACTAGGCGGTCTTAATGTGGTCAACCCGTGGTTCTTAGGGTGCATTAGAGTCTAGTCTACAGCCCGACCCTTTTGCTATAGCATTATTATGCATTTCATTTTGTATAAGATATATCATAAGCATTTATTTCTATTTGGTATATGGTTTGTGGTTTTACTGTTTACAGATGTCGACTTCGAGCAACAACTTCGTTCGTGCTCCTGCTCCTTCGGCTGCTGAAGAACGTCGTGCTGATCAACCTTTGATCGATGATCCCGTTCACTACTACTTTTCCACTCTCACTCACATAAACAGAGCTTACATCGACAAGACACGTATTAACGCGCTTAGTGATTGTATGCGTACTTTGCCACATAACGAGATGATGGACCAGATTCGAGCTACTATGGATTCGTTTGTTAGCTTCAAGAACAATGTTGGGTTCGAGAATCGTAAGCGTAACCGTGAAGTTAACGCTAAGTTCGAGGCTCTCGAGAGCACAGTTCGTGGTTTGAAGGCAGAGTTGGAAGAAGTGAAAGGAAAGTCGCGGAAGTATGAGCCTCCTGCCGAGACTCATACCGGCCCAGCTTATCACACCCTCTCTAAGCAGATGTGATATGATGATTCATGATTGATTACTTATTTCATAAGACTTAATGTCCTTTCATACATACATTTTTGGGTTATGTACGGCGTTTTGCCGAGGATTTTATTAAGGTTTTGTTATGGGATGTTTTTCATTATGTATGGATGGTCATTTTTATGACATCTATTATCATTATCACATTTTATTTATGATGTTGTGACTCTTGGCATGTTATATTATGCGTAATGTAGATCATGTATGTTAGGTGCTATGTATGTTGTATGATGTTATCATAAAATATGTATGCATGTGGTGGTTATTTCTATAACAATCATAACTGTCGTGTTATTACTCATAGTGGTTACTGACTATTATTTTAATGGTTAATCTTTTCGTGTTCGATCTATTCCTTTATAACACTGGTATTATTCTTAGTACTAACGGTTGTGTTATTCTGTTTTGAAGATCGTGCCTCCTAGAGAGTCCAACGAAGCCCGTATACAACGTTTTATCACCGAAGGGATAGCTGCTGCTATGGCAGCAAATGCTAATGCTAATGCGAACAACAACTAGGTGGGATGCTCCCACAAAACGTTCATGGCAAGTCGTTCACAGGAATTCAGTGGTACGGAAGGACCCATAGGACTTACCCGCTGGTTCGAGAAAACCGAGTCTATTTTCAGGGTTAGTCAAGTCCGAGAGGAGGACAAGGTTAGTTTTGCTAGCTGCACTTTGAAGGATAGTGCATTGACCTGGTGGAATAACTTGGTTAACAGTTTAGGAAATGATGTGGCTTATGGTTTAACTTGGAATAATTTCAAAGAAAGAATGATCACCCGCTATCGTCCCCGGGGTGAGCTTAAGAAGTTAGAGGTTGAACTTAAGAACTTGAAGATGAAGGGCACCGAATTAGATGCCTACGAGCAAAGGTTCTTCGAATTGACTTTGTTGTGTCCTAATGTTTATGCGGATGAGAATCTTAAGATTGAAGCTTACATCGATGGGTTATCTGAGAAAATCGAGCATGGGGTCGAGTCTAGTGAGCCCCAGACTATTGAGGCCGCGATATCAATGGCTCATAAGTTGAATGATAAGATCTTGAGAAGAAGCAAGGCTGCTGTAACTGAACCCAGTGAAGAGACTGTTAAGAAAGCTGATAATGGGAAGAGAAAGTGGGATAATAACCGCAATCAAAGCCAAGGTCATCAGAAAAAGCAGGATACTTTTGGTTCGAATAACTGCAGTCAGTGTGTGTGTCCTCGATGTTACAAAGCTCACGATGGTTACTGTACCATTACTTGCAAAAGGTGTTCCAAACAGGGACACATTGCTAAGGATTGTACGGTGCTTCTGCCGGGTTTTACTACTCCTGCTGCAGGTGGTATTAGTGGTAATAATGCTGGTAATAGAGGTGGGAATGGTAATGGTAATGGTAATGGAAAGTCGAATAATGGTGGTAATCCGAGAGTTTGTTACGAGTGTAGGAAGCCGGGGCATTTCCGTGATGCCTGTCCCAACAAGAAGACTACAGAGACTGCACATGGTAGAGCGTTCAACATTAACGCCATGGATGCTGAGGAAGATCCTAAACTTGTTACTGGTACATTCTCGGTCAACGATTTATTAGTTTATGTACTATTTGATTCAGGGGCTGATTTGAGTTTTTTGTCGAGTAAATTAAGTCCAAAAATAAAAACACCGTTAACTCCTTTAGACAATACTTATGTTGTTGAAATAGCTAATGGTAAGGTACTCACTGCTAAGACTGTGTATCGTAAGTGTAACATTAATCTGGCGGGTAGAGATTTTGAGATAGATTTGGTACCGATTGAACTTGGTAGTTTTGACATTGTTATTGGGATGGATTGGTTATCTGTGAATCGTGCTAATATTGTGTGTTATGATAAAGCTATTCATATTACTAATGTGGTTGGAGAGCCGCTGATGGTTTTTGGAGACAAGAAATACAGACAGTTAAATCTTATTAGCTGTTTTAAAGTTCTTAAACATCTTCGCAAGGGTTGTCATGCTATTCTAGCCCATGTTGTTGATTTCGATAAAGAAACGAAGAGCGTTGGTGATGTTCATATGGTTAGAGATTTTCCTGAGGTATTTCCCGAAGATTTACCTGGCCTTCCGCCGCAACGCGCGGTAGAATTTCAAATTGATCTTGTTCCCGGTGCTGCTCCTGTAGCACGTGCTCCTTATCGTCTTGCGCCTTCCGAACTTCAAGAATTGTCAAGTCAACTCCGTGAGTTGTTAGACAAGGGTTTCATTCGTCCTAGTTCGTCCCCTTGGGGAGCACCTGTTCTGTTTGTTAAGAAGAAGGAAGGTTCTTTTAGTTTGTGCATTGATTATCGCGAGTTGAACAAGCTTACTATTAAAAACTGTTATCCCCTTCCGAGAATTGATGATCTGTTCGATCAGCTTCAGGGTTCATCTGTTTATTCAAAAATCGATCTTCATTCCGGTTATCATCAGTTGCGTGTTAAAGAATCTGATGTTTCGAAAACTGCTTTTCGCACCCGTTACGGTCACTTTGAGTTTCTTGTTATGCCGTTCAGATTGACGAATGCACCTACTGTGTTCATGGACCTCATGAACCATGTGTTTAGACCCTATCTGGACAAGTTCGTTATTGTGTTCATCGACGACATCCTTATTTATTCGAAGAGTGATGAAGAGCATGAAGAACATTTGAGGTTAGTGCATGATCTGTTAAGAAAAGAAGAGTTGTACGCTAAGTTCTCTAAGTGTGCATTCTGGTTACGAGAAGTTCAATTCCTTGGACATATTGTTAGTAAACAAGGGATACAAGTTGATCCTGCTAAGATTGAGGCGATTGAAAAGTGGGAAACTCTGAAAACTCCTACTCAGATTCGTCAGTTCCTAGGATTAGCAGGTTACTATAGAAGGTTCATTCAAGATTTCTCTCGTATAGCGAAACCTCTGACTGCTTTAACGGACAAGGGGAAGAAGTATGAGTGGAAGGATGAACAAGAGGCTGCTTTTCAGGTTTTAAAGAAGAAGTTGACTACCGCTCCGATATTGTCACTACCTGAGGGTAATGATGATTTTGTTGTTTATTGTGATGCTTCGCGTCAAGGCTTTGGTTGTGTTTTGATGCAACGAAAGAAAGTTATTACGTACACATCACGTCAATTGAAGATTCACGAGCAGAACTATACAACTCATGATTTAGAGTTGGGGGCCGTTGTTTTTGCGCTTAAGATTTGGAGACATTATTTGTATGGGGTTAAGAGTACTGTGTACATAGATCACAAAAGTCTTCAACATATCCTCGATCAGAAATAGTTGAACATGAGACAACGAAGATGGATTGAGAAGTTGAATGATTATGATTGTGAACTTTTATATCATCGGGGTAAGGCTAATGTTGTGGCGGATGCGTTGAGTCGTAAAGAAAGGGCTGAACCTCACAGGTTTAGGGCCTTGAATATGACAATTAGAACAAACCTCGCAAGGCAGATTCTTGAGGCACAACAAGAAGCCTTAAAGGAAGAGAATTTTGTGAAAGAGAACGTAACAGGTATGGCTAAGAAGTTTGAGGTACGAGCTGATGGTACTAGATAATTTGCAGGACGTCTTTGGGTTCTGAAGTTTGGTGAACTGCTACAACTTGTTTTAGTTGAGGCTCATAAGTCTAGGTACTCTATTCATCCTGGTTCAGGAAAGATGTATCATGATCTTAAGGAGCTGTATTGGTGGCCTAATTTAAAAGGTGATGTGGCTACGTATGTGGCTAAGTGTTTGACCTGTGCTAAGGTTAAAGCTGAACATCAAAAACCGTCTGGACTTTTAGTGCAACCTGAGATTCCCGAGTGGAAGTGGGAAGAAATTACGATGGATTTTATTACTAAGTTACCGAGAGTTGCGGGTGGCTATGACACTATTTGGGTGATTGTAGATCGACTCACTAAGTCGGCTCACTTTTTGCCGATTAGGGAAATAGATTCAATGGAGAAGCTTACTCGTTTATACTTGAAGGAGATTGTTAATAGACATGGTGTTCCTGTATCCATTATTTCAGACCGAGACAGTCGATTTGTATCGAGGTTTTGGCGATCCTTACAGGAAGCCTTGGGAACTAGGTTAGATATGAGCACCGCTTATCATCCTCAAACAGATGGTCAGAGTGAAAGGACCATTCAGACGTTGGAAGATATGTTACGAGCGTGTGTTATCGATTTTGGTAATGGGTGGGATAAATATTTGCCGCTAGCTGAGTATTCTTATAACAACAGTTATCAAGCAAGTATTCAAGCCGCACCGTTTGAAACTCTGTACGGTAGGAAGTGTAGGTCTCCTGTCTGTTGGAATGAGGTTGGGGATGCTCAACTCACAGGTCCAGAAATTATTCATGAGACTACCGAGAAGATTGTACAGATTAAGGAAAGGTTGAGAACCGCTAGAAGTCGGCAAAAGAGTTATGCCGATAGGGGAAGGAAAGATGTGGAATTTCAAGTTGGTGATCGTGTTATGTTAAAGGTTTCACCTTGGAAGGTGTGATCCGTTTTGGTAAAAGGGGAAAGTTAAGTCCTCGTTTTGTTGGACCGTTTGAGATCATTGAAAGAGTTGGACCGGCGGCTTATCGTTTGAAGTTGCCGCAAGAACTCAGTGCCGTTCACGATGTTTTTCATGTATCAAATTTAAAGAAGTGTTTGGCCGAGACCGACAAAACTATTCCTTTGGAAGAACTTCATGTTGATAAGCAACTACACTTTATTGAGGAACCTATTGAAATTATGGATCGAGAAGTTAAGACTCTTAAGCAGAGCCGAATTCCTATTGTCCGGGTTAGATGGAACGCCAGACGCGGTCCCGAGTTCACTTGGGAGCGTGAAGATCAGATGAAGCAGAAGTACCCGCATTTGTTCCCAGATGCTGAGTCAACCCCTGCACCTGCTTAAATTTCGGGACGAAATTTCCGTAACGGGAAGGTACTGTCACGACCCTACTTTTTCCGTTATCTTTTACCGTTAATTATTTAACGACCGTTAACTGTTAATTGTGCTACGTCATTTCTATGACCTATATTATTATTTTAATAATAATATATTAATTATTATGTGATATGTGAATATTTGTATTCATATTTTGAATTATACGTTTCTACGTGTCGCGGATTTCTATCCGGCGAATCTTTTCGGTTTTCAAATCAACGGTCGAGTTTTTAGGATATTTAAATCCTAATTATTTTAAATATGATATTTTAAGATCATATTATTATATATAGCATTTATATTTATTTTTCGTTGCGTATTCGTTATCTCTCCGAATTTTTAATCGCGTAAGCGTGTTTTCGCGTTTCGGGTTTCGTTCGGGTGTTCGGGCCACAAGGAATTTACATTTAAGAGTTTTGGGCTAAGTGGGGCCCACCCCACTATCAATTTCGGCCGAAGCCTCATGGGGGGAGGGAGTAATTCCCTTGATTTTTTTTTTTTTTTTTTTTTGTCAATTCATTTTCACATTCCACACAATTTATCAAAAACCTAAATTGCATTTTTTCTCTCTTCCCTCTTGCTCTCCCTTGCCGTCGCCAACACCACCACCATCATCATCATCCTTCATCAAATCATAGCTTGGATCATCCATTGTTATACATCAACGCGTTCCTCATTCCGTTCTCTACGCGATTATACTTGTTGATTATTGATTAGGGTATAAACCCTAACCCTAGAACTTTTGATTTTTCTTTATTATTCTGTATTTTGATTATATTTTAATAGTATGATGATTACTTGTTGTTGTAATGGTGTTTGTATGCATAGAATTACTCATAAACACATGTTTTCGGTTTGATAAAATTGGGACAGCAGCTATTTTGTGTATTTCTGATATTGTGACTGTTATAAAAGTTAAAATAAAGTATCTATATGAGTTCCTCTCATCAAGACATTAATTTTAGACTCCGGATTCATGTCGTTTCGATTCCCGGAGCCCTAGATATGATCAAAATGATATTTTGTTAAGGTTGAAATGTGATTTTGGTATGAACCAGGTTTGGTCCAACTTTGTGACCATATTTGGTGACTTTAGGGTGTGTTAGTGTGTTAGTATTAATGGTGGGACGAAATTTCATGTTCGGGTCATCTAAATCCGAGCCACGAATCACCCGTTACGTCTAAAACACGATTTTGATTGAATTAAAGTTTCAAGTGATGTCATGGCTGATCACCAAGACTTGTGGCCTGTTCTTGGTGTGTTCTTGAGTGTACCAAAGTGTCAGGTGGTTTGATTAGGCAGAGATATATGTAAGGCTCGCCGAAAACCGACACCCGGGGCTCAAGATACGACCCGATGAACTTTTGATTTAAAACTTATGATTAATTATTAAACTTATGATATAAATAATGAATTTCGTTATCATTTAATTACTTATGATATAAAAGATAATTATTATAAATTAAGACTTATGATATATATTTATTATATCATTTAATTATTACTTATGATTTAATTAACATTTTAATTAAACTTATGATTAATAACACTTTTATTATTAATGGAAAATACTTATGATAAGTATTAAACCTATATTATAAGATTATTAATATAAGACTTATAATAAGGATTAATTAATTATTTAATTATTATAAGGCTTAGTTATTATTTAATTATAATTTAATTATTAAATACTTATGATTTAATAATTATAATTAGAAACTTATGATATGATAAATAATTCATTATTAATTAATAATACTTATGATATGATTTAAAATTTATTATTAATTAATAATACTTATATTATGACTAATATTTAATTTATTAATTAAATACTTATGTTATATTAACTATATCATTTAAACTTATATTAACTTTAATAATTCATTTTAATTTAATTAAACTTATGTTATGACATAATTGGACATATTTAAATTTAATAAACATTATAACTTACATTATTATTATAACTTACACTTTTAAAATTAACGTTGACCATGTTTGACCAATGTTGACTTTTGAGTTGACTTTCGATTGACTTTGACTTTCAGTTGACTTTTGTTGACTTTCTAATTAAGGAAATTTTCCTAACTTATAAACTTTCCAAAAATAGAAACTTTCCAAAAATAGAAACTTTCTAAAAATAGAAAGTGTGTGTCTGTAAGTTGTTCCGATCAAACCAATGCATATTGAGTATTGTTCTATGACTACTTGCAATATGTACAATAGCTATCATACTAAGACTTGACCTAAGTTAGTTATTTATATCGACCTGCTTTATTTATAGGTCGGCGTTGTGATCATTCCTGATCACTGTACTCATTTGCTGTTCGCTTAATTGTGTTGGTTACTTCGTTACTATTAAGGTGAGTTATAGTCCCGTTTTACATACTTTTCAAAGTGTATTTTGGGGATGTGATTACATGCATTTTATTTTACGTTTAGACACAAGTGACAATTAAATTTAAATTATTCATTGTGAGTTGGACAAAAATATTCCCTATTCTGGTAACTGTAATCATTGATTTTTACCGGTGAACGCGAATCCTACGGATAGATCTATCGAGTTTGACAACCCCATTTCGAGCTAGTATCGATAGCAATTTATAATCGGAATATTTAGTACTTCGTATTTTGTTGTAGATACACTGTCCAGTGTATATTATTATTGTGTTTGGCAAGGGTAAATAAAGGGTTAAGTGGTTACCAGGTGGCTCATTGATAATGGAATAATGTTTAATGTTTTCTAACATTTTTAAATCTTGTGGTCTAAAGTTTATTCAATTACTTAAACCTATAATTCACTCAACCTTTGTGTTAACAGTTTACTCGCATGTTTTCACAGGTACTTGAGTTTATGTGATGCTTCCGCTGTTTTTAGAAGAGTCTGCATGTATTTGGGCAGATGTTAATGAAACAATTTATGAAACTTAAACTTGCATTCTATTTTTGAATAATTTAAACTTGTGGTTTGTTGACAATGTTTTATGTCAACTTTGGTTAATTAATATGTTGGGTTACTTTTAAACTACATATTTTGGTATGCTTTCCTTTTTGGGAAACTTTTGAAATAAAAGAATGCAATGCCGTTTGTTAAATTCATTTAAGTTCGATCAAGCTGTGGGACCAAGTGACGGAGCCGTTAAGTGTTTTGACGGGGCCATCACATATGGCAGTGGATGTTTTATTCTTGGATATTCATCCGATCTGATTCATTGATGGTGGATATGGATGATGTAAATTGACGAATAATGGATATGGATGATCTAAATATTTCGTGAATTAGATATGAATGACAATTTATCATCCATGAATATATTCATTACCACCCGATTACACACACACACACACACACACACATATATATATATATATATACACACATATACATATACATATATACACACACACACACACACACACACACACATATATATATATATATATATATATATATATATATATATATATATATATATATATATATATATATATATATATATATATGTATATATATACCTACTAAAATGTATACATATACATCTACATATCGATATACATATACATATAACCTGCAAATTTATAAATTATTAACGAAAATAAGAGTTATGATAGTCATGATTATTAAATTTTTACTTACAATATTCAAAATTATATATTTTGATTAGTTTAGACGTATATTTACTTATATTATAAAGTATTTTGATATCCAACCAATATCTAATCAAAACATGTGTAACAAACCAAAAATATAAAGATTAAATGGATATAGATATGGATGAAGAAAAATTAAATGATATGGACCAGGATATGACACTATCCGATCCATATATGATCCATTGTCATCCCTAGTAGGCTACTTGTAACGGGGGAAAGTGACGGGGTCACTTGCCGACGTGGAGCTCAAGAGACGCCGACAACCGCCGTATCCATTCGTCACTTTGAGGCGTTTTCGGTGTAAGCGTTTGAAAGAGACGAAGAAGGAGACAGATGTCACTTACACGTGGCATTGATTGATTGGGTCTTTTTTTTACCGTTGCAGATTAAAAAAATATATTGATTTTTTTATTTTTTGATATTCTTTATATATGTATATGTATGTTACATTTTAATCTCACACACTCCACACTTTCCTTCTTATTTTCTTATCAAAATGCATACAATCTACTATTTTAATTTGGTCACAATGGATAAAACATTCAAGATGCTCGAGTTTCATATGGATGATTCAGATGATGAAAAAATTGTTAGTTTTGTTAATAGTATAACGGAAGAAGAAGTCGCGGGAGAAGCAAGTAGTTCGCGAGTCGTTTTTATATAGGGGAAGAGTGGTTGTTTATATAGGGGAAAAAACTAGCCGTTTTTTTGGAAAGAAAAAAAACTGTTCAATGATATAGCCGTTATAATTTTAAAATATTTTTAAAATATAAATATAATCATAATAATAATAAATATAATATAAACGAAATTAATACATCATAAAAAAGAAAAATAAAATGTCACTTCAGCATTCTACTAAAAGTAACACAAAAAAAGAAACACCACCACTACTTCACTCAAAAAAGAAACACGTCCTACTCATTCAAAAAGTGTAAAAAGGCAAGTGACACGAGCAAGAAGCGCCTCAACCAATACAAGTGGTCGTAATGAAGTGTATTTTTGTTGAATATTGTGCGGATGTGACAACTATGCTAGAGTGATGGCCTGAGAGCACACGGTGCGGAGGGGGTCACCCCGGCGTCGGTTGCCCCACCGACCGTCGCCCCACACCGCGCCGGCGTCGGGGGTGCGTCGGTAGTGCCGGCGTCGCTGGCAAGACTTCGGCGATTGCTGTTTAGTGGGCCCCAAATTCAAAATTATATCCGTTGTTTTTTTTTTTAATTTTTTTCATCCCTATATATAACCCATCATTTTCATTATTTACACACACACAAAAAAATTCTACAATCTACATCATTTAACAAAAAAAAAAAAATTTCCTTTCTCCTTCACAAAAAAAAAGGCCAATGTTTGCTTGATCAACCTCGACGTGCACTACAACAGCGACCTATCCGATAACTGCCAATATTGGCTCGACGGGTTCACACAATTGTTCGAAGCTCTAGATGTCAACGGCTTCGATGTAGAACGCGTTGTGAGCTTTATACGCGAGATGGTAGATTGCGAAGCCGCCGACGTTTGGTACTGTGACGAGGTCACGGATTTGTTCAAGGTATTTCAATCCGAAGCCGTGTGGGAACGTATGGTCGGAAAGGCCAAACTGAAGAACAAACGTATCACGTTGTACTGTAGGAACGTGTGGAGCCTTCCGGCTTCGAACGGTCGAGACGATGATACGTCTTCGCATGAATCCGGATCTCCCACTCGCTATGGACGTTAAATTGTTGTTATTTTTAATAAGTAATTTTTAGGATTTAATAAGTAACTTTAGGACTAATAAGTAATTTTAGGACTTTTTTAATAACTTTTAATTTTAGGTTTTTAATTGTAATCGTTTTAGGATTTTTTTTTAATAAAAGTGTATTTTAGGATCTTTAATGTATTTTTAAATTTAATATTTGTTCGTATTTTTATTAATTATATTTAATAATGTGTTAAAAATATATAAGAAATTACTTATTAAAAAAAATTGGTGAACCCTATCTTATCTCTCTAAGACACTGATCTGACATTCTACCCAATTCCCACCAGTGTCAGTTTTCAGTGTCAGTCCAGTCAGCGTCCAGTCATCAGCAAGACACTGAACTAACACCGAACTGACGCGTCACCACACCCAGTGCTCTGATGGGGTTTGTAGCGGTGAAGTATGGGGTGTAGGTCACAATTTTTTTTTTTTTTTTTTTTGTGTTGAGTTTTTTTTCTTCCTATGATTTGTTTTAAGTTAATTTATCCAAAATTTGTGATTGTGTTGAAATGTGTTTTACGTTCAAAAGAACTTCTCGTGATAGTAATTACCCTATCTTCTATTACCACAACAAAATGCTCCCCTCCTATTGGCTCAAAAGAAATTGTTCATAATACTCATAACCAATCCAAAGCCTGGTCGACTAAAGTCAAAAAAATCAGCTGGTCAACATTGTAGTCTTCACGGTACTGGAGATTTTTTGGTCTATTACCACAATAAAATGCTCCCCTCCTATTGGCTTAAAAGAAATTGTTCATACTATTCATAACCAATCCAAAGCCTGGTCAACTAAAGTCAAAAAAATCAGCTGGTCAACATTGTAGTCTTCACAGTACTGGAGATTTTTTGGGGTATTTGATTTAAGGGTGACGATATATATACAACCTAGTTTTGTTATGTACACAACCATTATGTTTTACACTGTTGTACAATACAATACTGTAAAGCATAATGGTTGTGTATCTAACAAACTAGGTTGCACATATCACTCCCCTTAATTTAATGGAAGGGAATGGGAATTATGTACCTTTAACAGAAGCCTGTCGTGGGAAGTTTAAATTCATAATATAACTCTGTAAAAGCTAATCAGACATCCCATACCTTCACGTGTTCACTTTACCTTCAACCCATACCCACACCTCCATTTTTTCTTCTAATCTCACCATCACAACACCACTTACTTTCTGCAAGCAACAATTGAACATTTGGAGCAAGTATTAGGGTTTGAGGGGAAAAAAAAAAAAAAACGATCGGTCACAAATTTCGATCGGTCTAAAGGATTGAAACCTCGATTTCAGTTAGGTTCTCAAATCATTCAAAGAAATCAATGAGATGCAATTATGGTTCACAAACCATTCCGACTTTTAATGTTTTTTTTTTCATAATTTTGATCAGAAGTTAGGGCTTTTAATGGTCTTTTTCATATAATGTGAGTTCAATTGTTCATTTGTTTTTTTAAATTCTATGGATTTGATGTGGTCTTGAGACAAGAAATACTCCCAAAATTGAAACTTTTTTGTGGGTTTATCCTTTTCTTTTCAGGTTGTGATTTGAACAAGATTCTCAATTCTCAATACTCGACGATTACGCAGTTTTAGGGTTCTTCAACAGTTATGCACTCATGCTTATTCAAGGTTAGTACATGTTATTCAAGGTTAGTACATTTAGGGTTCTTAGAATCGTTATGCTTGATTCGATGTATGAAATTTTATAATTAATTTTGAAAATATTAAAATTGTTTAAATTATTCCTGTGTGATTTATTCAATGTTTAAATATCATTTGGTTGTTTTGGTTTATGTGGATGAAGGATAAGAAATCTTAACATTGTGTGTGATGTAGAATACTACTATTACTTATTGAACACTAAGTGTTCGATGAAATGCCACAAAGAAGTTCAAAATTCGTTCTCAGGGTATTATGATGATGTTTGTATAGTACATATTTTTTGAAATCTTGTGCTATCCTATTGCACTCAACATGAGCACATGATCAGTGCTTTGGGTACTTATAGTAGTTGTCTAAAGTTTGGCTTCTTGATTAATTTCGATTCTAATATGTGTTAGTGTAGTTAAAAATATTTCAGGTGATGGAACATGAATACACGAAGATGGATGTTGCCTGGTGTCATAATTTGAAGTAGAAGATTTTGACTTGATGTTTTTACTTGATGTGTTATTAGTATTATTTACATAGATTTGGTTTTGTATGAAACTCTTGATATTCGCTCACTTGGAGGCATAATAATAGTTAATGTGTTACTGTATACTTCTTATATGAACCATTAGTATTAGTTTGGTGTTTTACACTATAGTTTAAAGGTGTGTTTTAAAAGAGAAATAGATAGATAGCAGATTTGCACATGTTACTAATGCTTGCACATCCAACTATTCCGTAGTTTCCATCCGGTTTGTATGGGCATGACAATTGAAGTTGCAAAGAAACTGGAGCTACTTGTGTGCTCTGACTGTCTTGATGATGATGCAAAAGAATCGATGACCACATTTCCATAGCATCATCTCCTGAAGCCAAGGTGAGAATCCATGTCATTTATTGTTGCAATATTATCACACTGTACATCGAAAATGCTATGTTACATTTAATGTGTAAATTATTAGTATAAAAACAGTATTCTGCAATAAAAAATCTGAAATTTTGCTAGGGATGTAGGCTGTTTCATGATTTAAAAATATAGTCTGAGCATCTTTTAACCTTTTTGACACTTCGACCTATTCCCTTTTAGCTGAAGTTTTTGCTTTGACCAGTTGAGTTAAAAAGGACCCTCTTTCGCCTTATCCATCAATGAAAGTGTTAAAAGATGCCATGTTTAGTTAACTCTATAACTATTATATATTTAACTGTTGAAAGTTGTGATTTTGATTTTGATTTTTTTTTCTTTTTGCCAGGTGGATTGCCCTGATGATGTGGCTGGTTATGTACACAGGGTTGGTTGAACTGCCCGTTATGAATCGGTTGGGAAGTTGGTTATGTTTCTTTTGCCTTCATAAATGAAGATGCTTGAAAGGTTGGAAGAAAAAAGGATACCCGTTGATTTTGACAAGGTAACATATAAAGCTGTCAAAACGGATAAATAAGGTTGTCTGCACAGCAGGTCAAACCTGTTTTGTGTCAAAATATTTTTTTAGTATTCGTATCGTATAATTCTCTTCTACATATGCTACATTTTAAGTTTTTATTATTTTAGATAGTTATGCTATCTACAGGCAGCGAACACAATTCCTCATCGTTGACATTTGATGGTTTTGATGTAACGGGAAACAAATTAGCCATCGAGGTTCACAGTCATTTTATTTTATTCTCTGAAGTTGTAACAGTTTATTTTTTCAATCAAATGTTTTTGCTTCACCTATGATAAGTGTACTCTTTAGTAGCAATTCCTTTTTTTAAATCCATAACACTTGCAACTATAGAATTTTAAATTTTCAAAGTATCTAACAAAATATTATGGGTTCTTGAATGAACTGACTGGCAGTGGAAAACGAACGAAGGTTTTTTTAGAGATTAAATTTTCTAAACGATATACTTAGAATGAAAGGTTGAAGTCTAGAGAGAAAAGGCACTCACTTATTTCTTTTTGATGGTTTAGCTATTAGGGATGTATTAAGAAAAGTAGAAGCATGAAAAGAGTTTTTTTTTTTTTTTTTTTTTTTTTTTTTTTAAAGCATAAGCATGAAAGATTTAGCTTAAGTATGTGTTTGTCTATGCGTTCAAGGTATGACTGTATTCTTATTATTGGTTAACTTTCAGATATTGCGTACATATGTGATACGTGCTTTCTAATTACCTTAGCATTTTAGGATTATAGAATGGTTGAAACCTTATACTGTATGCACAGTTTTATTATGACCAAGGTCAAAGAATCAAAGTAAGATACAAATGATTAACCACTGTTCTTGAGGTTTATTCTATGGGGATGTCCTTCTAATTTTATTATGATAATGTTTATGCTTCTTCATGTCTATGCTATTCGCTGATTTCGGTAAGATGCTAAGCTACAGCTGTTTTGGATTTCTTATTGTCATTGGATTATGTTTTTTTGTTTTAGTTAATGATGTTTGTTTTTTTTTTTTTTTTTTTTTTTTTTTTTTGTAGTTTAATTTGGGGAAGAATGGAAAATAAATCTGCTGTACGCTTATGAAGGGACTCTTGAGGATGATTATCAAGCCTTTCTAGGGAAGAGAGTTTATAATTGTAAGTCACTGTTATATTATCTTTTATATGATGCATAAGCTCACCAGAACCATTAGGTTCATTCACTCAACTATTTTTATTCTTATCCATACATTCTGATTACTACCGAAACTATTGAGGCTGTGACAATGAAATTATGCGTTACTACTGTTGTGCAAGTGACGATTGATATGAAGTGTGTATTGACGCTGCAAATTCCATTATGTGTTTTCTGTTTTCAGGTTTTATTGGAAGTTATATTTGAACTTCGAATATGCATTTGCTATTTTCTATTATACGGGGTAACATATTTTCTTGCTATTACTGTTTCATATTCTTTAGCTTTAGTTATATTTGTTGTTTCTTATTTTTATCTTATACAAGTGATGATTTGTTTGCTACCTTAAGACTATTTCCTAAGGTATAAGCTCATTATATTATGTACTCGTAGTTTTGTAATCGTAAGACAATTTTGGGTGTAAATTATGATAAGTTTGTAACCGTTTTAATATTTTGGCATGTAAATTAAGTTTGTAATGAATAGCCAACTCTTGGTAAGTTTTTAACCCTGTAATACTGTTTTACGTAAACGACTGTGTACTTATGATCATGGTAATGATGTTGAGGTGTTTCTTTATGAGTTTGTTTTAGGCATTTTTCATTTGCTTCTACATTTTGGATGTTAATTACGATAAGTTTTTAACGTTTAATATTGTCGCACGTAAAATAACTTTGTAATGAATATCACATACAATTTTAAGCAGCGAAGCGCGCACCCCTACGCTCTTGTTATATAAATATGTGCATCACTAGCGTGCTAACTAGCATGATGCTATCACTTTACCCGATCATGATACGGTCTTAGACTTTTTCTAATGCAGCGTGATCGTACGTATTTTGCCACCATCACGTCACTATGTTGCCACTGTGGAGCGTGATGGATCAAAAAAATGGATGGCACGATGCGAGCTTCACGAGGAAGAAGAAGAGCGTGAAGGATGATGTGGCCAATCAGCTGTCATTTCTCTAGATCTGTTTTCATTTTCTTTTATGACGAACTTTTATAATTATACATACAAACTTAGAATGAAATTGATGAAGGATGCTTCCGGTAACTGTAAATGAAGATAAGATAATTAGAATATATATAAACTTAGTCCCTAGACTACGTATTAGTTTATATAAAAAGATTGTTTTATTTATAATTTAGTGCATCAATATTTATGTATTTAAATTATACTGATATTTTATATATATAAATTAATTATTTATTAATTAATTATAGTAATAAAATAAAAATAAATAATACATAACTTATTTTAATAATGAAAAAAGTGGGATCTATTGTCTTATCACACTACTATCACGCCTACCATTACAACTGCATCACACAGTCATCACACTTGTTAAATCAGCATTATACTCCACAAAAACACTCCAACACGCCGCATCACACCATCACCATTACAAACGGTCTTTCTACCATCAGTCAATGGCCCACTTAAATATATGAAGTTTAATAAAAAATATTCTCTTTTGTTTGGCCTTAGTTTTTTATTTTTCATTTTACCTTTTCCGATTTTAAGTTTTTATATTTCTCCTATCAATTTTTTTTCCATATTGCTTTTTCTTTTCCTTACACCGTGAGCTTACCCTTGTTTAAATGATCTACTCAAGTTTTTTTTAGAAATTTAAGTTAGTTGATTCCGACATAATTAAAAATACGACATAATTAGAATACGATATAAAAATAGAACTACTAGAATTCGGCGACATACAAAAATAAAGTCTCGTACAAACTCGGGTTCGGTATGTTTTCTACTTGATTTTCTGGAATCTATTGCATGTTTTGGAAGAGGATATCAGGTTGAATTTGCTTTCTTTTGTGGGACATAAGGCCTTCATACGCTAAAACTTCTCACAGTCTTTAAGAAGTGCCACACATCCTCATACTTAAATTTTCATTTTGTTTGTAGTTTGAATTGTTTGTGGGGTTGTCTCATAAGATCTTCCCCTCTAGCACTGCTTTGCGAATGTTGTTCTAGTTTTGATTGGATTGCGATAAATTATCTCACATCACGCTGCATTTTGCTCTATTTCCCGCAAATTTGATCCGCTCGTCGTTGAATCCAAACTAGCGAGTTGTATTGCGTACGTACACCCCCAAAATTAATTGGAGGTTTGTGAGGTTTCGGTGAGTGCATTTTCAGAAATATAAGTCCAACACTCGGCTTAAAATTCTACTTTCTTCGACGGTCCTTACTTATTTGGATCATTTGATTTGTTATCCTTTGTGATCGCTTGTGGGTTCGGGTGACGGCTAGAGCTCGGGCTCAGGCTCAAGTTGAGTTTCCTCAACCGCATAAACATCATCATCGTCATTATCTTCGGGTAATGTTGGAATATAAGGAGTTTGATAGTTGGGATTCGGGATGAATGGAAATTGTTGTTATGCTTGGTTGTACATCAACACGTAGAATGTGGTATTTTCATGCGCCACAGAACCGAAAGGTGTGATTTGTAACATCCCGCCTTTTTTCGTTAATTTATTTTAACGCCCGTCTTTTTTTTAGATAATATATTTCGTTATCTAAATTCGTACCTTCCGTTAACTAACGTTCTTAATATTCCCGTTATTGGATTATAACATCTTCCGTTTACTCTCGTGTGTTTAAAATAATTCGTTCGGTTAATTCACGCACCCGCTTTCAAACTCGAGGGACTAAAGTTGTCAAGTGGGCAAACTAGTTGAAGTCAACTAGTCAACCCACCACCACCACCACTCGTTCATTCAATCTCATCTCTCTTTCTATACAACTTCCATTTTTACTCTCAAACACCCAATTCACTAATTCATCATCTAAATCCAATCTAGCAATCAAACATCAAAACAAATTACATATTTGTGATCCTTGCATCATCCTCTTCAATTTGGTATCAATTTCATAGCTTGGGGGTAAGCTTTTCAAAATCTCTAATTTTCATAAATTAGACCTTTAGACTTGAAATGGTGTTAATTAGTGTCTATGGCTCATTGTGATGTCGTGTATGTAATTTGTATGCTCGATCTTGTTATTTGGTGTAACTAGCATGAACACTTGAAATGGGTTAGTTTAATCTTTGATTTTGATTGATTAAATGTTGTTAGATGTTAAACCTATTGTGTTAAATGTGTTACTAGCATCATTAGCTTCAATTTGATATGTTGGTTGGCTTGGTAAGACCTCATTAACATGATTATTGATTTCATGATTCTTGGTTAGGGTTTGATAGATTTTAAAACGAACTTTCGATGCATCAAATGCTTTGCAATGTTGTTGGTAAGTGTTTAGTTGTAGTGTATGCGTAATTACCTACGAAACGGCATACTATATGTGTACGTTTAACGTCCGAATCATGAAATGCGTTTTACGAACTTGAAACTTTGATAATGAACTTTTAACGATCATTTGACGAGGATGTTGTTGTTGTAAATGATGAATTTGATTTATGAAACGTGTTTAGTTGTATTCCTTGTCAAAATACCTTTCCAACGATGTATAATATGCGTTTTGAATGTTTCCGGATCATAAAATGTGTTTGGGTGAAGTTTGGTTCGTGCACTTGTGAATTTTCTGCAACTTCAGCTGCCCAGGTGTTTGGACACCGTCCAAAACCTTGGACGTCATCCAGTCCTTCACTACTGGACGCCGCCCAGCCATTTTGGACGTCGTCTAAATGAACTGCATATTTCTACTTTGCTTGGTCGTTTACCGTTTAATTCTAACTATGCTACGCACCTCCGATTAACATGAAACTTGGCCAACACGTTCATATATGATTACTAATTGAAGAAAAATTGTCGGATCCCCGACCTGACCCCGTTGACTTTTACTTTGACCAAGTTTGACTTTTAGTCAAACTTAACCAAATACGTGTGCAATCGTTCTAACTTGCGTTAATACTTATATCTTGCATGAAACTTGACAATTTGACTCACATGCTATATTAATAGAGTCGTAACGAGCCATAGGACTAATTGAACACATTTTGACCGACCTTGTGTCGTAACCGGTAATTGATACAACTTATTTGTTTAGGTCAAGGCTAAGCAACTTTCATTTGCACAACGTTTAATTTCAAATACTTTGGCGTGCAACTACGGTGAGATCATACTCCCATCTTTTCAACAACTTTTATTCTTTAAATCATGGGATGAGAAACATATACGTACCATACTTTTATGCTTTGAACACAAGTACGAAAACAAACATTCCACAGCGAGTTAGAACAAAAAGCCTTAATTCAATTATCATTAGTTACACTTGCAGGGTGTAAACGTGAACTTATGTTATGTGATCACATGGGATTGACGAGCCATCATTCGGACGGTTCGCTACTGTCATAACTCGTCCTTAACCATAAGAACGAGTTAGATAACGTATGATTTCATTGCGAGGTATTGACCTCTATATGCGACATTTTTAAAAGAACAACTGCATTTATTTTACATTACAAACCATAACTCTTATTTTAATACAAGTTTTAGACAATATAAAGATGATTATCGTTTAGCGATAATCTTAGACTTACAAACTTTACATGTGATGATAACAATACGATTTCCAACATATTTTACATTACAAATCCTCCGATATGCAGTTTTATTTTTGACACAAATATGCATACTCAAGATCTTGCTTAAATTCAACATGTTGCAGCGGAAGCTTCTAATTATCACCTGAGAATGAACATGCTTAAAACGTCAACATAAAGTTGGTGAGATATAGGTTTAATGCCGGCAGCAATATATATATATATATAGACCACAAGATTTCATATATAAACATTTTAATAAAAATATTCTAAGTGGTTGAGCACTTGGTAACCATACTTAACATTTAATCACGTCGCATATTCCCTTTATTATGAAATCTTACTACACCGTACCAAGTGTAGTCACGAAACGAAGTACTGTGCAACCGTTGAATACTGGTCGTCCAGTCCGGTTGGGGTTGTCAGGCCCGATAGATCTATCAACAGGATTCGCGTTTACAATACCGCTGTAAATATTAGTTACCAAGCTACAGGGAAGTATGCCAGTGGTACAACTCAACGTAGAATATATTTTTCAGTTACTTGTGTCCATAACGTAAAACATAAAATACATGTATTCTCATCCCGAAATATTTAGAGTTTAAAAGTGGGACTATATACTCACTTTTGTCTTGAAGATATGTAATTTCGACTTGGTCTCCGATTGATATCACGAACCTATCCATATATAATATATCAATACCTTTTCTTTTTAAACAATCGTCACATATATATACTTATAATACTTTTAATACTTTTAATAATTCCTTAGTCCGTAGTTAGCAGTCCGATGTTAGTAATTCAATTTTAATGGTTCATATTTAGGTGTTTAATAAATAAATAAAACCCCCATCGAAATAAATAAAACCCCATCGTATTCGTATTGGTCGGGATTAATCTTGACCCACGGTACCGGTGTTGTCAAATGACGTGTTGCGTACAATCATGGGATCTTATGATTAATCTTCTCGTATTGTTTACGGGTGATCCTGAAATATATAAAATTAAATTATGAGTACATATATATAAAATATCATGTTATTTTAGAAAGATGTGATTTATTTAATTTTTCTCCAATTATTTTCGTGGCTAAACTAGTTTTGGATATCCGATTTTGTTTTGGTCATAGTTTCTTCGTTACAACTCCGTTTTCGTTGGTTCAACTTGCCAAGTCCTTGGATCGAGTCCCTCTTTAAGAATATAAACTGTAAATACCTTAGTTTGTATTCGAAATCACAGGTCATAGGTCAAACTTTGGTGAAACTTATGAAGTTGATCATTTTCCATCATGTAAACAACCTTAAATGATTATTTTTCTAAAAATACTTATACTTTGAGTTAAATCATGAAATTTTTATGTGTTAACATATTCATAAGAAATATCATTTTTCCAGAATATAAACCTCCAATTCAAAGTTCAAGATGGTTTTTAATTATCCAACCCAAAACAGCCCCCGGTTGCATTCCGACGTCGTAAATTCAGTTTTTAAGGTGTTCTTTGAAAAACCAAGTTATACCTTGTTAAATTAGCATATATTTATGATATATTACAGGTCTTGAAGTATTTTAAAAGTTAAGTTAGAAGGATCTATTTAGTTTGCAAACAAGTTTGAAAACATTCAAACTATGTTCTTGTTGTTAAAATTTTATACCATAAAATAAGATAGTTATATATATATGAATCGAATAAGGTTATGAACAAAGTTACTACCTCAAGTTACTTGGACAAGATTGCTGTAAAAGAGAAGTAAAAACCTAGAACCAAAAGAGTGATGGAATTGGATGAAAGATTGGAATTAAGCTTGTGTTCTTGAAAGGATTCTTGAAGTGTTTTTGTAAGGGTTTTCTTATGATGATTAAGTGATGTTTTTGGAACTAGATCTTCATGGTTGTGAGCTGAGATGGTTAAGGGGTTTAAGGCTCATGAAAGTGTGTGTGTTTAGCTAGAAAATGGAAGTGAAAATGAATCAAAATGGAGTACTCCTTGCCCTTTAAAAAAACGTGAATGGGGGGAGACAAAGACAAGTTTTCCTTTTGTTATTTTGTATGACTTTCAATGCTAGCATCCAATTTCTAATTACCTTATACATAAGGCATGAACAAGGGCTGGTTGGTGGTGATTTGATGTGTATATACCAATAGTAAATACGTATAGAAGCTAGGTATGATACGGGTACATATACCCTAGATATACGTATAGAAATCTTGTGAAAACGGAACGAGAATTCAAATATAGCTATCTTTTGTGAATATACTTATATTGTTTTATGTATTTAAGTCCTTAAAAGTGATTAAATACATTACATATACGATATATGTATAAACATTATAGGTCATAAGTATTTATGTCAAATAACGTTACGTATGGTTATCGTTTTGAAAACTTAAGTTAGTAGTTTCAAAATATACTTATAACTTATTGTTATTAATACAAAATGAGGTATTAAAACATCCTTAGATCATGTTAAATATGTATATATACATATATATACACAAACGTATAATTATCATATGTTATATAGTTCGTGATATCATCGGTCAAACTAGACGGTCAAACGTTGTGTAAAACTCATTTCAAAAACGTAAATCTCAACAATTTGGATTGCTTATCATGTTGGTAAGGTTTAATTTATGTAAATATTAATCTTATAAGTATAGAACGATCGAAAAAAATGCGGGTCATTACAGTACCTACCCGTTAAATAAATTTCGTCCCGAAATTTTAAAATTGTACCTATTTTGCGTCATCGAGAAACAAGTGTGGATACTTTTGTTTCATCTGATCCTCTCGTTCCCAAGTAAACTCAGGACCTCTTCGAGCATTCCAACGAACCTTAACGATCGGTATGTTGCTCTGCTTGAGCTGTTTAACTTCACGGTCCATGATTTCGACTGGTTCTTCTACGAATTGTAATTTCTCGTCAACTTGGATTTCTTCTAGAGGAATGGTGAGGTCTTCCTTTGCAAGACACTTCTTAAGGTTCGAGACGTGAAATGTATTATGTACTCCGGCGAGTTGTTGTGGTAACTCGAGTCGATAAGCTACCGGTCCAATGCGTTCGATGATCTTGAACGGGCCTACATATCTTGGGTTCAGTTTACCCCTTTTTCCAAAACGTATTACACCTTTCCAAGGTGACACCTTTAGCATAACCATGTCACCAATCTGAAACTCTAATGGTTTCCTTCGGATATCGGCGTAGCTCTTTTGGCGACTACGGGCCGTTCTCAATCTCTCCTTGATTTGTACTATCTTCTCAGTCGTTTCGTGTATGATCTCGGGACCAGTTAATTGTCGATCTCCTACTTCATTCCAACAAATAGGAGATCTACACTTCCTTCCGTACAATGCTTCGAATGGCGCAGCTTTAATGCTCGCATGATAACTATTATTATACGAGAATTCTGCTAATGGTAGATATTTATCCCATCCGTTTCCAAAATCGATCACACATGCCCTGAGCATGTCTTCAAGAGTCTGAATCGTTCTTTCACTCTGCCCGTCGGTTTGCGGATGATATGCGGTGCTCTTATCCAAACGAGTTCCTAGGGCCTCCTGTAGTGATTGCCAGAACTTTGATGTAAATCTACTATCCCAATCGGATATAATGGAAATAGGTATTCCATGCCTTGAAACAATTTCCTTTATGTATAATCGTAATAGTTTCTCCATTCTATCCGTTTCCTTTATAGGCAAGAAATGTGCAGATTTAGTGAGACGGTCAACTATTACCCAAATGGTGTCATAACCCCAGGCAGTCTTAGGTAATTTTGTGATGAAATCCATGGTAATACCATCCCATTTCCATTCTGGGATTTCTGGTTGTTGAAGTAATCCTGACGGCTTCTGGTGTTCTGCTTTGACTTTGGAACAAGTTAAACATTCCCCAACATATGTTGCAACGTCTGTCTTCAAATTAGGCCACCAATAATGCGTCTTAAGATCTTGATACATCTTTCCAACTCCAGGATGTATCGAGTATCTTGTCTTATGTGCCTCATTCAATATTAACTTTCTTAATCCACCCAACTTTGGTACCCAAATACGGTTTGCAAAATATCGAATTCCATCTTCCCGAATAACGAGTTGCTTCTCATACTTCTTCATTATTTCATTTCCTATATTTTCTTTAGTAAGTGCTTCTCGTTGAACTTCTTTGATTTGTGAGTTGAGATTCATGCGAATTTTTATGTTCATCGCTCGTACTCGAATTGGTTCTCGTTCCTTTCTGCTTAGTGCGTCAGCCACCACATTCGCTTTCCCGGGATGATAACGAATTTCACAATCATAGTCGTTTATTAACTCGACCCACCTACGTTGCCTCATGTTCAGCTGTTTCTGATCAAAAATATGTTGAAGGCTTTTATGATCAGTAAACACAGTGCATTTAACCCCATACAAGTAGTGTCTCCATATCTTCAATGCAAACACGACTGCTCCCAGTTCTAGATCATGCGTCGTATAATTCTGCTCGTGAATCTTCAATTGTCGGGATGCGTATGCAATAACTTTCTTCCGTTGCATAAGAACGCAACCAAAACCTTGTCGCGAAGCGTCACAATATATTTCAAAATCATCGTTCCCTTCTGGTAACGATAAAATAGGCGCCGTAGTTAACTTCTTCTTTAGTAATTGAAATGCACTCTCCTGCTCAGAGGTCCATTCATATTTCTTCCCTTTTTGCGTTAACGCTGTCAACGGCTTAGCTATTCGGGAAAAATCTTGAATAAACCTTCTATAATAACCGGCTAAACCCAAAAATTGGCGTATCTGCGTTGGTGTCTTAGGAGTCTCCCATTTTTCGATGGCTTCAATTTTTGCTGGATCAACCTGAATTCCTTTGCTACTAACAACGTGGCCAAGAAATTGCACTTCTTTCAACCAGAAAGCACATTTAGAAAATTTAGCATATAGCTGTTCTTTTCTCAACAACTCTAATATCAACCTTAAATGCTGCTCATGCTCTTGCTCACTCTTGGAATAGATAAGAATATCATCAATGAAAACGATAACAAAATTATCTAAATACGGACTACAAACTCGATTCATGAGGTCCATGAATACAGCTGGCGCATTTGTCAACCCAAACGGCATGACCAAAAATTCGTAATGACCATAACGTGTCCGAAAAGCAGTTTTCGGTATATCTTCTTCTTTGACGCGTAATTGATGATAGCCCGATCTTAGGTCAATTTTCGAGTACACACATGATCCTTGGAGTTGATCAAATAAGTCGTCAATTCTCGGTAGTGGATACCGATTTTTGATAGTTATCTTATTTAATTCACGATAATCTATACACATCCTAAAAGATCCATCTTTCTTTTTAACAAATAAAATTGGAGCTCCCCACGGTGAAGTACTTGGTCGTATGAATCCACGATCCAGTAATTCTTTTAACTGACTCTGAAGTTCTTTTAACTCAGACGGTGCAAGTCTATATGGAGCACAAGCCACTGGTGCAGCTCCTGGTACTAAATCTATTTGAAATTCCACAGATCTAAATGGAGGTAATCCCGGCAACTCTTCCGGAAAAACTTCAGGAAAATATCTTGCCACAGGCACGTCGTTGATGCACTTCTCTTTTTCTTTCTTTTCAACTTTATTAACATGTGCTAGAATAGCATAACATCCCTTTTCTAAATACTTCTTGGCTTTCAAACAACTAATGAGTTTTAGCTTTGAATTACCATTCTCTCCATAAATCATCACCGGCATTTTATCCTTACCAGGAATGCGAATTGCCTTCTTGGCACACACAACTTCAGCTCCTACTTTGGACATCCAGTCCATGCCTACTATTAAATCAAAACTTCCTAATTCTACGGGTATCAAGTCAATTTTAAACGTTTCTCCGGCTAAATTTATTTTACAATCACGACAAATTTTATCGGCTTTAATTAGTTTACCATTAGCTAACTCAATCATGTACTTAGCTTCTAGAGGTAATGATGAACAATTCAATTTAGTGTAAAAATTTCTACACACGTAACTTCTATCGGCACCAGTATCAAATACAATAGATGCTGATAAGTTATTAATGGTAAACGTACCCGTAACAAGCTCCGGGTCTTCACATGCCTCTCTAGCATTAATAATAAATGCTCTCCCATGTGCAGGTCCGATATTCTTCTCTGGATTCGGGTACTGGCTCTTATAGTGACCTTGTTTTCCACACCCATAACAAGTAATGGTAGCCAAAGCAGTTCTATTTGCATTGGTGGCAGGAGTCTTGGTACCATTTGTATTTGTAACGAGAGCCCTACAATCTTCAGCAAGATGACCCTTTCGATTACATTTGTTGCATAACACATTACAGTAGCCAGAGTGATGTTTGTGACATCGGTTACATAAAGGATTTTGTCCTTTGTAACCAAAGCTTAAACCACTACCCGCACCTTGCGTGATTTCTTGTTTCTTAAAAGATTGTTGTTGGTTACCTCGATCATAATTTCCATTCCACTTTCTTTTGTTACCTGATACCTTCACATCAGTATTGGATACTTTCTTATCCATGATGACCTGATCCATTAGCTCGTTTGCCATGGTTATAGCTTCATGAATTGTCTTAGGTTTCGATGCTGTAACATTTGCCTTGACCTTTTTGGGCAAACCATCTTTGTACATTTCAATCTTCCGTTCTTCGGTTGGAACCAATTCAGGACATAGCAAAACTAATTCCATGAATCGCTGATTGTAGTTGGTGATTTTAGTACCAACAACCTTCAGACTTCGTAATTCATCTTCCAACTTCCTAACCTCGTTCCTTGGACAATACTCGTTGATTAACATTATTTTGAATTCTTCCCATGGAGTATCATAAGCTACATCTCCTCCTACAGCCTTCACATAATTTTTCCACCACGTGAGTGCACTATCTTGTAAAGTGCACGATGCATACTTGGTCATGTCCTTTTCAACACAACCACTGATTTTAAACACAGTCTCCATCTTTTCTATCCACCGGGTTAAACCGATCGGTCCTTCTGTTCCACTAAATGATGAGGGCTTGCAAGCTTGAAAAGTTTTGTAGGTGCATCGTACACGAGGATTTGGGTTAACTGCAGCAGCTCTTGCAGCCTCGACCCATAACATTCTGTCGTTCACTCGCTGGTTGATGAATTCCTCGACTTCTTGTTCCGTCATTCGATTCAATCGCGCCATATTCTTCTATAAGAATGAAAAGAAAATAATTATTCACATGGAATATTATAGATGTAGTGTATATTTACAGTACATTATAGCTTATTAATAATATGAACCAGGTATTATTATAAAAGCTTTTTCTTCTTATTAGCATTTTATAATTATATCTAGGGTAGTACCTACCCGTTAATGTTCATACTTAATAGCTTAGTACAGAACCAATTACTACAATCTAAATAATACTTAACCATGGAAAATTATTGCATTTCATACTTCACTATTTTACATATGCTTATCTTACATCGAACATTAAGCAAACCACACTAATAATATTATACAAAACATTATATGATCCCATGGTTTAATACGGCAGTGCATCGTTTGGTCTATTTTCTAGGACGTTTAGGTTCAAGGAATCGCCTAACGCTTATCCTAGCTGTCTGCCTATATTTTGGCTGTGGGGCTGAAGAACTGGATGCCGGGATAGAACGAATAGGAATAGCGGGAATAGGGGTGGTAGTGTCTAGCGGAGTTGGTGCCACATCATCCTCACTAAACTCGGGATTTGAATTTTCTAATTCATTAGCTTTTCGTTTCTTTCCTAGTTCGAACTTGTCTTTCGTAATTTCCTGTATTTCTTCCTCGGGTTCACTTTCCTCCTCGGGTTCACTTTCTTCCTCGGGTTCACTTTCCGGTTTCTCTATAGTTGGTTCATCCGGAATTTGTGAGTCTTCCCCAAAGATATCATTTTCGTCATCGGATAGGTTAATGACTGGAACACCATCTGAAGATTCTGATTCGGAGTCGCTGAATGTGATAACAAGTTTTGAGCCCGACATCTATCACACAACAACTAACCCATTAGTACTACATAATATTTACATATAAATTTTAACCAACAATGATAAGCAATGGTTTTTAAATCAAACCCGGTTAAAGTCCAGACTTACTAATGTATCCTAACGACTTATCAGTTAGACACACTAATGCAAACCTGGTTCGCTAAGACCACCGCTCTGATACCACATGTCATAACCCGTCCTTAACCATAAGAACGAGTTAGATAACGTATGATTTCATTGCGAGGTATTGACCTCTATATGCGACATTTTTAAAAGAACAACTGCATTTATTTTACATTACAAACCATAATTCTTATTTTAATACAAGTTTTAGACAATATAAAGATGATTATCGTTTAGCGATAATCTTAGACTTACAAACTTTACATGTGATGATAACAATACGATTTCCAACATATTTTACATTACAAATCCTCCGATATGCAGTTTTATTTTTGACACAAATATGCATACTCAAGATCTTGCTTAAATTCAACATGTTGCAGCGGAAGCTTCTAATTATCACCTGAGAATGAACATGCTTAAAACGTCAACATAAAGTTGGTGAGATATAGGTTTAATGCCGGCAGCAATATATATATATATAGACCACAAGATTTCATATATAAACATTTTAATAAAAATATTCTAAGTGGTTGAGCACTTGGTAACCATACTTAACATTTAATCACGTCGCATATTCCCTTTATTATGAAATCTTACTACACCGTACCAAGTGTAGTCACGAAACGAAGTACTGTGCAACCGTTGAATACTGGTCGTCCAGTCCGGTTGGGGTTGTCAGGCCCGATAGATCTATCAACAGGATTCGCGTTTACAATACCGCTGTAAATATTAGTTACCAAGCTACAGGGAAGTATGCCAGTGGTACAACTCAACGTAGAATATATTTTTCAGTTACTTGTGTCCATAACGTAAAACATAAAATACATGTATTCTCATCCCGAAATATTTAGAGTTTAAAAGTGGGACTATATACTCACTTTTGTCTTGAAGATATGTAATTTCGACTTGGTCTCCGATTGATATCACGAACCTATCCATATATAATATATCAATACCTTTTCTTTTTAAACAATCGTCACATATATATACTTATAATACTTTTAATACTTTTAATAATTCCTTAGTCCGTAGTTAGCAGTCCGATGTTAGTAATTCAATTTTAATGGTTCATATTTAGGTGTTTAATAAATAAATAAAACCCCCATCGAAATAAATAAAACCCCATCGTATTCGTATTGGTCGGGATTAATCTTGACCCACGGTACCGGTGTTGTCAAATGACGTGTTGCGTACAATCATGGGATCTTATGATTAATCTTCTCGTATTGTTTACGGGTGATCCTGAAATATATAAAATTAAATTATGAGTACATATATATAAAATATCATGTTATTTTAGAAAGATGTGATTTATTTAATTTTTCTCCAATTATTTTCGTGGCTAAACTAGTTTTGGATATCCGATTTTGTTTTGGTCATAGTTTCTTCGTTACAACTCCGTTTTCGTTGGTTCAACTTGCCAAGTCCTTGGATCGAGTCCCTCTTTAAGAATATAAACTGTAAATACCTTAGTTTGTATTCGAAATCACAGGTCATAGGTCAAACTTTGGTGAAACTTATGAAGTTGATCATTTTCCATCATGTAAACAACCTTAAATGATTATTTTTCTAAAAATACTTATACTTTGAGTTAAATCATGAAATTTTTATGTGTTAACATATTCATAAGAAATATCATTTTTCCAGAATATAAACCTCCAATTCAAAGTTCAAGATGGTTTTTAATTATCCAACCCAAAACAGCCCCCGGTTGCATTCCGACGTCGTAAATTCAGTTTTTAAGGTGTTCTTTGAAAAACCAAGTTATACCTTGTTAAATTAGCATATATTTATGATATATTACAGGTCTTGAAGTATTTTAAAAGTTAAGTTAGAAGGATCTATTTAGTTTGCAAACAAGTTTGAAAACATTCAAACTATGTTCTTGTTGTTAAAATTTTATACCATAAAATAAGATAGTTATATATATATGAATCGAATAAGGTTATGAACAAAGTTACTACCTCAAGTTACTTGGACAAGATTGCTGTAAAATAGAAGTAAAAACCTAGAACCAAAAGAGTGATGGAATTGGATGAAAGATTGGAAGTAAGCTTGTGTTCTTGGAAGGATTCTTGAAGTGTTTTTGTAAGGGTTTTCTTATGATGATTAAGTGATGTTTTTGGAACTAGATCTTCATGGTTGTGAGCTGAGATGGTTAAGGGGTTTAAGGCTCATGAAAGTGTGTGTGTTTAGCTAGAAAATGGAAGTGAAAATGAATCAAAATGGAGTACTCCTTGCCCTTTAAAAAAACGTGAATGGGGGGAGACAAAGACAAGTTTTCCTTTTGTTATTTTGTATGACTTTCAATGCTAGCATCCAATTTCTAATTACCTTATACATAAGGCATGAACAAGGGCTGGTTGGTGGTGATTTGATGTGTATATACCAATAGTAAATACGTATAGAAGCTAGGTATGATACGGGTACATATACCCTAGATATACGTATAGAAATCTTGTGAAAACGGAACGAGAATTCAAATATAGCTATCTTTTGTGAATATACTTATATTGTTTTATGTATTTAAGTCCTTAAAAGTGATTAAATACATTACATATACGATATATGTATAAACATTATAGGTCATAAGTATTTATGTCAAATAACGTTACGTATGGTTATCGTTTTGAAAACTTAAGTTAGTAGTTTCAAAATATACTTATAACTTATTGTTATTAATACAAAATGAGGTATTAAAACATCCTTAGATCATGTTAAATATGTATATATACATATATATACACAAACGTATAATTATCATATGTTATATAGTTCGTGATATCATCGGTCAAACTAGACGGTCAAACGTTGTGTAAAACTCATTTCAAAAACGTAAATCTCAACAATTTGGATTTCTTATCATGTTGGTAAGGTTTAATTTATGTAAATATTAATCTTATAAGTATAGAACGATCGAAAAAATGCGGGTCATTACAGCTACCGTTAGCGGATGGAATATATTTTCGGGTATAGTGTATGTTCTAACACTACGTATCAGGGTATAAAACAGTTAAGTCTTGATAATTGGGTGCTCGCGAACGTACTTTTGGAATGCAAACGATTTGGATAATCAACTATACAAAATCTTGTGGTTCAAAAACAACGCTTACAATTACACCTATGATTTCACCAACGTTTTTCGTTGACAGTTTTCTATATGTTTCTCAGGTTCATACTTGGCTACTTGATACATGCTTCCGCACACTTTGATTACTTGCTTGGGGTCAATCATACATGCAAACGATAGTGATAGCACCTTTAGATTCGAACTTAAAGCATACATACTTGCGCTATTTATAGCAATCGTGATTTTCAACTTATATTATGTCGCAAGTTATTTCATTTATGCTTTATACTTTTGTAAACTTAAACTTGTTGTCGAACCGTTTGGTAACTTAAAACTTTGCAAGTCATGCACGTTTCAAATGAGTGCGACATAATTTTGGTCAAACGCGTCTCATTTAGGGACTATGACCACGCAACGAGACCTAAGTTAACGGCGCCGTAAATGACGATTTTGACGGATCATTACAGATGGTATCAGAGCGTTGGTTGTAGGGATATAGGATGTGCATTAGTGTGTCTGACAGAGTCGTTAAGACGCATTAGTGAATCTAGACTACAACCGGATAGTTAATCATTGCATTCTGACTTGCATTCGCTATGGATAGCACTTACTTGACTACTTGTGCATTATACTTGAATCTTTCTTAGGTGAACTTCTTAATGGTACCAAATTTTCCTCATGCGAACTCGTACTCTGTAACTTTCTGATAACACACAAAAATTCAAGATTCATACGCGTAAGGATGACGACGACTTCATTCGTTACACTAGTTCGGGAACTTTGTCTCCCAGGTTGTTATTCACCACCGTCCCAGCTTACTATCCGCGAGTACTATAAAGTTCCCACCACTAGGGCAATCACTAACCACTATCGATGTTACACCGGTAGCCTTCACTATCTCCCACTTTGTGACGATCGCTCCAAATCTATATGGACGAATACGTCATTCATTGATTTCATTGCGAGGTATTTGACCTCTATATGATACGTTTTACAAACATTGCATTCTTTTGAAAAGGGTATATCATAAATGAATATTTAAATACAAGGTTTTCGACATCTGATGATTTCTACATATAGACAATCACAGTAAATAATGGTTTTCAATAATACTTTCGTTGACAATGCAGTCAAAATATGATACATGGTGATGATTTTGTGAATGCAACGTTTCCTTGAAAAATATTCCCTGTATAACTCCATGCACATAGCTTGTCTAACATATAAGCAAAGAGCAGAAGACTTCTAGGAACCTGAGAATAAACATGCTAACAAGTGTCAACACAAAGGTTGGTGAGTTCATAGTTTTAATGTTGCGTATAATCTGTATATAAAGGTGAATCACAAGTTTTCAGTTGTTTCTTCCAAAAACGTTTATCAAAATATTCTACGAAATTGAGCACCCTGGTAACTAAACTTAACGTATATATATTTTATACCCTTTGTATAATCATCTTAATAATACACGCAAACCAACGTGTACGCTTCTAAAATAGCATACGTCCGTTACAAGGCTAGTGCTCTAGCTCGGACGGGGATATCAAGCCCTATGGATCCATATACTACTACTCGCGCCCACCAGTTTTTATAACCGGCAGTTACTAGTTACCAAAGCTAAGGGATTTTCGGTTCAAACTCAGTATAGAATTTAGTATGTACTTGTGTCCATTGTGTTTAAAATAAAGTGCATGTATTCTCAGCCCAAAAATATAGATTGCAAAAGCAATTAAAAAGGGAGCAAATGAAACTCACCTTAGCAGCACATAAAGTCGTTCACCGAAATGTGACCTAAACTCGAAATACCAAATAACCGTAGATCTCAACCTAGAGAACATATGTTGGTCAATAAATGTCTATCAAGCTAGGTCAGGTCATAGTGTATCACAATCCTAATGCTCGAGATCGACATACAAAAGTTATCAAAAGTCATTTCAAAAAAGTCAATCTGATTCAATACTATAGTTAAATGATTATGATAATCGAAACATTTTAACATTTCACATAGTTTCCCAATTCTTGTAAAATTAGACTATAGTTTTTATAAGGCTTTAAAATATGATAAAACAATCAATTTTGACCATTGTTCAACAAAACGAGACATGCCTTATTTAAGAATTCATTTACTCGGCTAGTAGTATTCAAAAACTCAATTTATCAATCTCGTAAACTGGTTGTTTAAATATTAATTGCAGATTCAAAAGCAATTCCAATTAACGTCAATCATAATTCAGTTGACCATACCTTTTAATTCGTTCATCGAAATTACACGATTTCTAAATGAAAAGTTATTGATTTTTCGCCAGCTTTCCAAAAACATACATATCATATACCTTTTATCAGTAATATATGTATTTAATTCGTGATTCATCATAAACTGTTTAACGACGAAATTTATCATACAAGCATGCATAAATATATATACTCAAGCACTAGACATGGATACACAAATAATATATAAAAGATAAGATATGAATGCTCACGTATCAATATTGTGATTCAGTATTGCAGGAAAGTACGTAGACACAACATAGATGATAAACACTAGGTTTGACTTGTGAACAATACCCATGAGCATTACCCATAACCTCCATAACTATAACCCATAGTTTCCTTAGCTCTATCCCACTCGAAAACTCGTTTTGAAAGTGATACGCTCATGACCTCGTCGTAGTATTTTATGTATATATACTACTAATAATAATATTAGGATTAATAATAATAATAATAATAATAATAATAATAATAATAATAATAATAATAATAATAATAATAATAATAATAATAATAATAATAATAATATAAATATAATAAATAATAATACGGAGGAATGAAGGAATGAAGAATGAATCAGAAATCAGAAAACGTTCGAGCTTTATAGCACTTGGCCTGTCCCAGCACCTCATGCGATCGCATGAGGTTTGTATGGGATTCTCATGCGATCGCATGAGTCCCTCAGCCAGCTCCCATCATTTTGTTTTTATTCTTGTCGACATGTTTAAATAATATAAATATAATATATTTTATTTATATAATTAATTATATATTATATTAAATTCATGTGCATAGTTAACCTGTAATTTTTGTTCCGATAAGTCATACGTTATCACTCGACTCATGTCCCGGTTCCGGTTTCTCGAACGTCCTTTCGTACGCTTAAATAACTAGTACTTTACATTTCGTGACTCGTACCTTTGTCAAAATATAGTCTTAATTTATCCATAAACTATACCACTCGAGATATAACTTATATATTTGAGTGTTTTGGTCATTTACTTCTATAAATTATTCTCTCGTAGTATATACATATACATATATACATTTTCATTTTGAAATAGTGTTTTACTGTAGCAAAGTTTTTTTACTGTAGCAAATAGTGATTTTTGAAAACACTGTAGCTTTTCGGGTACTGTAGCAATTCATAAATACTGTAGCAAATTAGTGTTTTACTGGTTCATCTTAAACGTTTTAGTTAACTTATCTAAATATCAATCGAATCAATAATCGAATGTTACTATAGTTTACTAAATAACTTGAAATCATATATATATATATATATATATATATATATATATATATATATATATGCACATTAAGTTATATATATATATATTGTTCGTGAATCTAGTCAAAGAATAATTGATTACATGAATATAGTTCCAAAACTTTGAGACTCAACATTACAGACTTTGCTTATCGTGTCGAAAATATTAAATCATTTAAAGATAAAGTTTAAATTTGGTCAGAAATTTCCGGGTCGTCACACACTTCTTGTTGCTACCATCACTACTCTAGATGAGTATCGTCATCACCGCTTATCACTACAATCGCATACTACTCGTTATCACGATTCGTTACTCTTGTCGTACCCAAAGACATTATTGTTTGATTTGAACCACATTGACGTGAACAACCAGTTATACACTTCCCTCGGGAAACGCATCTTCATAGTTGCACTAATTCTTTCGATTTAATACGAGTCACGTTAGAGATGTCGTTACACTTTGTTCATTTTAAATCTTCACGATTACACGAACTTGATTCTATGGAGTGATGTGGGAATGGAGGTATGAGTTAGCATAATATAACGACACTCGGTCAACATAGTTATATTATGGTAAGTCATACCAAAGTTCTAATGACTCGTGATGGTGATTGGACTCGATCAACCTAATCACCATCATGTGCCATGTACATAACTTTATTTTTCCTTGTTGCCATCCGAAAACTTTGAGAATATTGATAACAACCATACCAGGGACACATCTTGATATTTCCAAATCCTATTTATGCTTTTGAACGAATGACCAATTCTTTCAACTTCAAAACATATGTTACACGTGTATACTATCTCGTCTTCGCACACTTTTATCGACGAACTACGAAACGCTTGATATGCTCACATTGTGACGATCGCTCCAAATCTATATGGACGAACACGTCATTCATCGATTTCATTGTGAGGTATTTGACCTCTATATGATTCGTTTTGTAAACATTGCATTCTTTTAAAAAGGCATACCATAAATGAATATTTAAATCAAAGGTTTTCGACATCTGATGATTTCTACATATAAACAATCACCATAAATAATAGTTTACAACAGTACTTCCGTTGACAATGCAGTCAAAATAAGATACATGGTGATGATTTGGTGAATGCAACGTTTCCTTGAAAAATATGCCATGTAAGACTCCATGCACATAGCTTGTCTAACATCTAAGCAAACAGCGAAAGACTTCTAGGGAACCTGAGAATAAACATGCTAACAAATGTCAACACAAAGGTTGGTGAGTTCATAGTTTTAATGTTTTGCATAATCTGTACATAAAGGTGGATCACAAGATTTCAGTTGTTTCATCCAGAAACGTTTATCAAAATATTCTACAAAATTGAGCACCCTGGTAACTAACTTAACGTATATATAATTTGTACCCTTTGTATAATCATCTTAATAATACACGTAAACCAACGTGTACGCTTCTCAAATAGCATACGTCCGTTAAAAGGCTAGCGCTCTAGCTCGGACGGGGATATCAAGCCCTATGGATCCATATACTACTACTCGCACCCACCAGTTCTTATAACTGGCAGTTACTAGTTACCAAAGCTAAGGGATTTTCGGTTCAAACTCAGTGTAGAATTTAGTATGTACTTGTATCCATTGCGTTTAAAATAAAGTGCATGTATTCTCAGCCCAAAAATATAGATTGCAAAAGCAATTAAAAAGGGAGCAAATGAAACTCACCTTAGCAGCACATAAAGTTGTTCACCGAAATGTGATCGAAACTCGGAATACCAAATAACCGTAGATCTCAACCTAGAGAGCATATGTTGGTCAATAAATGTCTATCAATCTAGATCTGGTCATAGTGTATCATAATCCTAATGCTCGAGATCGACATACAAAAGTTATCCAAAGTCATTTCAAAAAGTCAATTTTGACAATAGTTCACAAAACGTGATGTACCTTATATAAGGATTCATTTACTCGGTTGGTAATATTCAAAAATCCATTTTATCAATCTCGTAAACAAGTTGTTTAAATATTAATTGCAGATTCAAAAGCAATTCCAATTAACGTCAATCATAATTCAGTTGATCATATCTTTTAATCCGTTCATCGAAACTGTTCGATATCTAAATGAAAAGTTATTGATTTTTCGTTAGCTTTCCAAAAACATGCATATCATATATATTTTTCCATTAATATATGTATTTAATTCGTGATTCATTATAAACTGTTTACGGCAAAATTTAGCATACAAGCATGCATAAATATATATACTCGAGCACTAGACATGGATACACAATTAATATATAAATGATAAGATATGAATGCTCACGTATCAATATTGAGATTCAATATTGCAGGAAAGTACGTAGACGCAACAGAGATGATAAACACTAGGTTTGACTTGCGAACAATACCCATGAATATTACTCATAACCTCCATAGCAATAACCCATAATTTTCTTAGCTCTATCCCGCTCGAAAAACTATTTTGAAATTGTTTGGCCATAACCTCGTCGTAATATTTTATGTAAAATACTAATAATAACGGTAATGATATCTGATAATACTAATAATATTAAGATTAATATTATTAATCTTAATAATAATAATAATAATAATAATAATAATAATAATAATAATAATAATAATAATAATAATAATAATAATAATATAAATAATAATAATAATACAGAGATAGATAGAAAAGGAAATGAAAAACTGAAACGAACTCGTGCGAATTTATAGATGTGGCCAGATTTCAGACCCCATGCGATCGCATGGTTTTTGTGTGTAATGGCCATGCGATCGCATGGCCTAGGATTCCAACTCACATTTTCTTAACTTTTTGCTTGTTGACATGTTTTTATATAATATATATAATATATTTAATTTAAATAATTAATTATATATTATATTAAATTCATGTGCATAGTCGATTAATAATTTTAGTTCCGATAAGTCGTACGTCATCACTCGACTTATGTCCCGGTTCCGATTTCTCGAATGCATTTTCGTACGCTTAGAAAACTTGCATTTTACGTTTCGTGTCACGTACCTTTGTTAAAATATAGCCTTAAATTATCCCTAAATTATATCACTCGAAGTATATCTTAAACTTTCGAGTATTTTGGTCATTTACTTCTATAAATCATCGTCTCATTATATACATATACATATATACATTTTCATTTTAAAATAGTATTTTACTGTAGCAAAGTTTTTTTTACTGTAGCAAATAGTAATTTTCGAAAACAATGTAGCTTTTCGGGTACTGTAGCAATTCGAAAATACTGTAGCAAATTAGTGTTTTACTGGTTCATCTTAAACGTTTTAATTAAGTTATCTAAATATCAATCAGATAATCAAACCAATAAGGTTAATGCACAGTATCATTTTCATAACACTTTGTTACGTTTTCAAGTTATAGTATATATATGTATCTATTTACATATAATTGTTCGCGAATCGTTGAGAAAAATCGAAGGGTATTTGAATAGTTTAAAATTTTGAGATTCAACTTCATAGACTTTGCTTATCGTGTCGGAAATGTTAAAGATTAAGTTTAAATTTGGTCAGAAATTTTCGGGTCATCACAGTACCTCCCCGTTAAAGAAATTTTGTCCCGAAATTTGAGTGAGGTCGTCATGGCTAACAATAAAAATGTTTTCATGACGAATATGTGTTGATAAATAGAATTTTTATCACCGTTGAATAATATGGATAAAACAATCCAATTACTCAAAGCGTATGAGGGAAGTTATCATAATAGAGTGAAATGGAGAATAAAGATGCGTCTTATCTCTTGACGCAGTAACGATTGATTTCCGGAATTTAAGGAATAGAGAATCTTCATTATCTAAATAAGATTTGATTCTTCAGAATTTGTGGAAATTAGGATTTTCTTTGATTAAATGTGTAATCTTCCTCGATTGCTATGTCTGATATTTCGCTATAAATTGACCTCTTCCGTTTCATTTATTTTCACCACTCCTATTATCTTTTCCCTTATTTTATACTTCCAAAAGATTGTGAAATGCTTCATCCAGTTCTGATTCTTGATATACTCCTAACTTTCATATCTGTCATTCTTCTTTTTCATCTACCACCAGAGAAAGTTATTTTCTTCTATCACTACCTTGGGGTTATAGTGTTTTTCATTCTCCCGTGTCTTTATATTGCTATACGCATTGAAATAAACGGTTTGTAAATTTATGTGTTTTTATTGGGCTTTTTATTCTCCGTTATATTTCGAAGCTTCATGCTTTCGTTCTCTCTTCCCGCCTTCAAGTCAAGCGAATAATGGTCCAGAATTCGTAGGTATGGATTTTGAAATGAACATATTTAATGTTCTAAGAAGGGAATTGTAATGGCACGATCTTGATTTGTCAAATTACTAGAATATCTGGAAAAGACCGAATCATCAAGAAATATATTTTCTTGATATATTTAGAGATTATATAGAATGAAAGAGCTATGTAACATGGTTCATGATGAGGGTGGGATCTGTGAACCTTTATCACGTTCCATTAGAAACTCAGCATGACTTACTGTAATATAATCACGTTGATCAAGTGTCATTATATTATACTAACTCATGCTTCAATTCCCAACACTACTTCAAAAACATCAATTTTTCGAAATTTTCAGAAATTAAAAACTAAAATAGTTTCTTTTATGATGTAACACAGATAGCGGGAAGAGATAAATAATTTCGGATGATAATAGTTATGAAGATATCTTCAGAAATATCGAAGATATTTATAATGAAAGATATGATAATATCTTAGAATTTCTAATATCGAAGGATGATGAAGAAGATTTGTTCGTAACGGATTTTGAGTCAGGAGCAAGGTATTCGTTAATGACTTCAGTAGATACTGAATCATTTGTATTCTTTGAAGGCAGGTTTAGTCTTTGTGATTTGTCCACAGCCTCCTTCATGGTCTGCTCAATCCGTTTTCAGTTCCAAACCTTATCTTTTTCTCAGCTTTACCACCATACTATTCTTTATCATCAAACTTTTGACTGTTAAGGTCGTTTACAGTTTTTGCTGCTTCATCAGCATTTTTCCAAAATTCGGAGAACTAGTTCATAGTTTGGGATGTTTTTCAGAAACTTCACATTCGAAGCATGTAAGTCTAAAAGATAGACATTATATGTATATATATAACTGTTGGCGTAGAATTTCTGCAAAATTTGAAATACTGATTGCTAATTTCCGGTAGTTGGTATGGCAATTACCGTTACAAGATGTGGATGAGTACATGATAGGGTTTCAATGAACAATTATAATGGTTTTTCGGAGAGACTTTAAGTCACAGATTAATGAATTTGCTGGTACATTTACTGTTAATGTGGTGGAACATGAAAGGTTCCCCAGTAACGAAAACGTATATGCCAAAGTTACAAGTCTGAAAGGTCGTCGTTGACTGGTTGAACGGTTGATAATACTGGATACTTTTGAAAAGGAATTGCAAGGTTGTTTTTGGTAAAAACAATGCTAATGGATCATGCACATATTTAAAGTCAAAGTATAGCTTTGAAAGATGTAGAGATCTAAGAATGATGTCACCGGTTCAGAGTTATGACTTGGATTCTGATCCGTCAATATCAGAATATGTAATTGAATTTGTATGAAAATGATTGTATATCGTTGTGAGCATTGTTAATAATTTTTGAATCAAAGTTGAAGAATGTACAGTGTAACATATTAATTGCGAACTTATATATTTCCCGGGTATTACCTACCCGTTAAAGATTTCACAATTAATACTTGGTACAAAAGAATTTTTATTACCGTCTTTATGAAAATATATGTATGTATATTTTCTTCAGATGTAACACAGATTTAATGAGTTAATATCATATTAAGCTCATTTAATTTTCAGCTTGACTTAGAAATGATTAATCTCTAAAACATTAAAGATTACATAATCTTTGCGGAATATTTCACTAATGTAATCGATACTTCATTATTTATTCTTATTCCTCGGTGAAGGATGTTTCTCGTGGAATTTTTGTGAACCTTACAAGGCACTGATGATGTTTTCTGGAAAGTTTCGAGTACATTGAAAATGAAAATGTAAAATCAATTATGTAATTGAATAATACACTTGGGTTATTATGAAATGGAATTCATTAAGTTGAAACAGAGATTGTAGTTAACAATGGTTAAGTTGTTAAGGAAGAATGTATATCATTGCAAATTAGTAATATGAACTAACCGAGTAGTACCTACCAGTTAAGATTCACACGCATTAGCTTAGTTCGAAAAGATTTATTTTGATTTCAAAATTCATATATATTAAATATACATAAAATTTCTTCAGGGGAAATGAGTTAATACTTCATCGGTTATTGTTGCTGGTATTTCTTGGTAACTACGATGCGTATGACATTGATGTTCAAGGTACATATTGTGATGTTGAGGCTTGCGGCGCGGATGTTGTTGGTGGTGGTAATGGTACTGTTGGTGTTGTTGTCGGTGGTTCTGTTGATTCCGGTGATTCTGCTGGTGCTTGTAACCTTTGCACCATATTCTCCAAAGCCACTACCCGAGCGCGAAGCTCGTTGACTTCTTCCACTACACCGGGATGATTGGCGGTTTGGACGAGCGGATGAATAAGATCCATAATTTAAGAGAGTATATGATCATGACGAAATATTTTGGAGATGAGAGAGAAAATGGTATTACAAACAGGTTCGCCGGTAAGTGCTTCAGGTTCTTCGCCAAGAGGGCAATGTGGTGGATGAAAGGGATAGCCTTCTTCTTGTCTCCAATAATTAAGTAGGCTAAGAACCCATCCCCAATTCATCCAGAATAGATGATAGCTAATTGGTTGATCCATTCTGGTTACACTATCTTCGGAATTCAGGTGAATATCCATATCGGAATAGCTGTCAGAGTTTAAGGAATTTGAACTAGATACGGGATCCATCAGGGAGATGATTTTTGATATGAATTTGATTATAGAATTTAGTTTGGTATTCTTCAATACATAATTTACATATGTATATATAATACCAAATTCCATAAATCACGGAGAAATTTTCGGAAGATGTCAGGAAAAGTTTACAGTAACAGATACGCTAAGATATGAATTTTGTCTATACACTATTCATGCAATCAATGCAGTAAAATGTGTCTAGACTAGGAATGATAAGCAGGTAATTTCCGACAAGAAATGATAAGCAAAAATTTTGACATGCAGACACGGTCGAAGTCCAGACTTACTAATGCATCCTAACAACTATCAGTTGTACACACTCATGCAAGACTTGGTTCACTAGGACCAACGCTCTGATACCAACTGTGACGATCGCTCCAAATCCATATGGACGAACACGTCATTCATCGATTTCATTGCGAGGTATTTGACCTCTATATGATTCGTTTTGTAAACATTGCATTCTTTTAAAAAGGCACACCATAAATGAATATTTAAATCAAAGGTTTTCGACATCTGATGATTTCTACATATAGACAATCACCATAAATAATAGTTTACAACAGTACTTCCGTTGACAATGCAGTCAAAATAAGATACATGGTGATGATTTGGTGAATGCAACGTTTCCTTGAAAAATATGCCATGTAAGACTCCATGCACATAGCTTGTCTAACATCTAAGCAAACAGCGGAAGACTTCTAGGGAACCTGAGAATAAACATGCTAACAAGTGTCAACACAAAGGTTGGTGAGTTCATAGTTTTAATGTTTTGTATAATCTGTACATAAAGGTGGATCACAAGATTTCAGTTGTTTCATCCAGAAACGTTTATCAAAATATTCTACAAAATTGAGCACCCTGGTAACTAAACTTAACGTATATATAATGTGTACCCTTTGTATAATCATCTTAATAATACACGTAAACCAACGTGTACGCTTCTCAAATAGCATACGTCCGTTAAAAGGCTAGCGCTCTAGCTCGGACTGGGATATCAAGCCCTATGGATCCATATACTACTACTCGCGCCCACCAGTTCTTATAACTGGCAGTTACTAGTTACCAAAGCTAAGGGATTTTCGGTTCAAACTCAGTGTAGAATTTAGTATGTACTTGTATCCATTGCGTTTAAAATAAAGTGCATGCATTCTCAGCCCAAAAATATAGATTGCAAAAGCAATTAAAAAGGGAGCAAATGAAACTCACCTTAGCAGCACATAAAGTTGTTCACCGAAATGTGATCGAAACTCGAAATACCAAATAACCGTAGATCTCAACCTAGAGAGCATATGTTGGTCAATAAATGTCTATCAAGCTAGGTCTGGTCATAGTGTATCATAATCCTAATGCTCGAGATCAACATACAAAAGTTATCCAAAGTCATTTCAAAAAGTCAATTTTGACAATAGTTCACAAAACGTGATGTACCTTATATAAGGATTCATTTACTCGGTTGGTAATATTCAAAAATCCATTTTATCAATCTCGTAAACAAGTTGTTTAAATATTAATTGCTGATTCAAAAGCAATTCCAATTAACGTCAATCATAATTCAGTTGATCATATCTTTTAATCCGTTCATCGAAACTATTCGATATCTAAATGAAAAGTTATTGATTTTTCGTTAGCTTTCCAAAAACATGCATATCATATATCTTTTTCCATTAATATATGTATTTAATTCGTGATTCATTATAAACTGTTTACGGCGAAATTTAGTATACAAGCATGCATAAATATATATACTCGAGCACTAGACATGGATACACAATTAATATATAAAATATAAGATATGAATGCTCACGTATCAATATTGAGATTCAATATTGCAGGAAAGTACGTAGACGTAACAGAGATGATAAACACTAGGTTTGACTTGCGAACAATACCCATGAATATTACTCATAACCTCCATAGCAATAACTCATAATTTCCTTAGCTCTATCCCGCTCGAAAAACTATTTTGAAATTGTTTGGCCATAACCTCGTCGTAATATTTTATGTAAAATACTAATAATAACAGTAACGATATCTGATAATACTAATAATAATAAGATTAATATTATTAATCTTAATAATAATAATAATAATAATAATAATAATAATAATATAAATAATAATAATAATACAGAGATAGATAGAAAAGGAAATGAAAAACTGAAACGAACTCGTGCGAATTTATATATGTGGCCAGATTTCAGACCCCATGCGATCGCATGGTTTTTGTGTGTAATGGCCATGCGATCGCATGGCCTAGGATTCCAACTCACATTTTCTTAACTTTTTGCTTGTCGACATGTTTTTATATAATATATATAATATATTTAATTTAAATAATTAATTATATATTATATTAAATTCATGTGCATAGTTGATTAATAATTTTAGTTCCGATAAGTCGTACGTCATCACTCGACTTATGTCCCAGTTTCGGTTTCTCGAATGCATTTTCGTACGCTTAGAAAACTTGCATTTTACGTTTCGTGTCACGTACCTTTGTCAAAATATAGCCTTAAATTATTCTTAAATTATATCACTCGAAGTATATCTTAAACTTTCGAGTATTTTGGTCATTTACTTCTATAAATCATCATCTCTTTATATACATATACATATATACATTTTCATTTTAAAATAGTATTTTACTGTAGCAAAGTTTCTGTAGCAAATAGTAATTTTCGAAAACACTGTAGCTTTTCAGGTACTGTAGCAATTCGAAAATACTGTAGCAAATTAGTGTTTTACTGGTTCATCTTAAACGTTTTAGTTAACTTATCTAAATATCAATCAGATAATCAAACCAATAAGGTTAATGCACAGTATCATTTTCATAACACTTTGTTACGTTTTCAAGTTATAGTATATATATGTATCTATTTACATATAATTGTTCGCGAATCGTTGAGAAAAATCGAAGGGTATTTGAATAGTTTAAAATTTTGAGATTCAACTTCATAGACTTTGCTTATCATGTCGGAAAAGTTAAAGATTAAGTTTAAACTTGGTCAGAAATTTTCGGGTCATCACACACATCGAGGCGGAAACTTCTCTCGCATTACACTCGTACTTTCGTGTAAGGAAAACCTTTATCTTAATTCTCAATGGAGAGAGAGACTCTTCACGTTATACTAGTATTCCCCACGAGGGTGAATAGTCCTAACACACGTTTTTCAAAAACCAATAAGAAACTTATTCTAACAAACGTCTTTCAGAAACCTACAAGATGGGAAAGACTTGTACAACTATACATTATAGGAATTCTATCTCGACACGGTGTGCCATTGTCATTTATTTCAGATTGAGATACTCATTTCACTTCTAAATTTCGGAGTGCCTTACAAGAAGCCTTGGGAACACGTTTAAACATGAGTACCGCGTATCATCCACAAACCGAGGGACCAAGCAAACATACGATTCAAACCTTGGAAAACATATCACGAACTTGTATTGTTGCCTTTAATTGATTCCTCTTACAACGATAGCTATCCTTCGAGTCTTAATGCCACGCCTTTCGAAACTTTATTTGGCCTCAATGTCGTTCTCCTATTCATTGAACCGAAGTAGGTGACAAGTAATCCACCGGACCCGAACTCATTCATGAAATAACCGTTAAGATCGTTCAATTCCAAGAAAGACCCAAGACGGCCCGTAATCGCCGCTCGAATTCCTAGTGGGTGACCGCGTAATATTAAAAATCGCACATCGGAAAAGTGTAATCTGGTTCGGAAAATGTAGAAAGCAAAATCCGTGATATTTTGATCATTTTGAAATTTTGAAGCGTATTGGACCCGTTGCTTACCGTTTCGATCTTCTGACTCAATTGAGCTCCATTCATCCTACATTCCATGTAGCAAACTTAGAGAAGTGTCTAGCGGAACAAGAAATTGTTATCCCTTTTCGATGAGCTTACTATCGATGACAAACTCCACTTCATGGGCAAAACCGGTTGAAATTATGAATCGTGAAACCAAACTTTAAAACAACGTAAAATCCCGACCGTCAAAGTTCGTTGGAATGCCCACGGAAGTACTTTCACTCATTCGTAGAATTGGCAACACAAGATTTCGAGGAAGAAACAACGACTACTACTTCCAACTAAATTTCGGGACGAAATTTCTTTTAAGGTGTAGGTAATGTAACATCTCGCATTTTTTCGTTAATTTATTTTAACGCCCGTCTTTTTTTTAGATAATATCTTTCGTTATCTAAATTCGTACCTTCCATTAACTAACGTTCTTAATACTCTCGTTAATGGATTATAACATCTTCTGTTTACTCTCGTGTGTTTAAAATAATTCGTTCGATTAATTCACGCACCCGCTTTCAAACTCGAGGGACTAAAGTTGTCAAGTGGGCAAACTAGTTGACTAGGTCAACTAGTCAACCCACCACTACCACCACTCATTCATTCAATCTCATCTCTCTTTCTCTACTACTTCCATTTTTACTCTCAAACACCCAATTCAATAATTCATCATCTAAATCCAATCTAGCAATCAAACATCAAAACAAATTACATATTTGTGATCCTTGCATCATCCTCTTCAATTTGGTACCAATTTCATAGCTTGGGGTAAGCATTTCAAAATCTCTAATTTTCTTAAATTAGACCTTTAGACTTGAAATGGTGTTAATTAGTGTCTATGGCTCAATGTGATATCGTGTATGTAATTTGTATGCTCGATCTTGTTATTTGGTGTAACTAGCATGAACACTTGAAATGGGTTAGTTTAATCTTTGATTTTGATTGATTAAATGTTGTTAGATGTTAAACCTATTGTGTTAAATGTGTTACTAGCATCATTAGCTTCAATTTGATATGTTGGTTGGCTTGGTAAGACCTCATTAACATGATTATTGATTTCATGATTCTTGGTTAGGGTTTGATAGATTTTAAAACGAACTTTTGATGCATCAAATCCTTTGCAATGTTGTTGGTAAGTGTTTAGTTGTATTGTATGCGTATTTACCTACGAAACGACATACTATATGTGTACGTTTAACGTCCGAATCATGAAATGCGTTTTACGAACTTGAAACTTTGAAAATGAACTTTTAACGATTATTCGACGAGGATGTTATTGTTGTAAATGATGAATTTGATTTATGAAACGTGTTTAGTTGTATTCCTTGTCAAAATACCCTTCCAACGATGTATAATATGCGTTTTGAATGTTTCCAGATCATAAAATGTGTTTGGGTGAAGTTTGGTTCGTGCACTTGTGAATTTTCTGCAACTTCAGCTGCCCAGGTGTTTGGATGCCGTCCAAAACCTTGGACGCCGTCCAGTCCTTCACTACTAGACGCCGTCCAAATGAACTGCAGAGTTCTGCTTTGGTTGGTTGTTTACCGTTTAATTCTAACTATGCTACGCACCTTCGATTAACATGAAACTTGGCCAACACGTTCATATATGATTACTAATTGGAGAAAAATTGTCGGATCCCCGACCCGACCCTGTTGACTTTGACCAAGTTTGACTTTTAGTCAAACTTAACCAAATACGTGTGCAATCGTTCTAACTTGCTGATGTTAAAGCTAAGGGGTATAAAATACTATTAAATTTTACTAGGAAATACTATTAAATACGATACAATTTTACACAAGATATTTATTTATTTAAAGAATGGACATACTTAAACCTTGCTACAACACTTATAGGCAGTGTACCTAATCGTACAGTAGTGTAGTTTTTAGCAAGTCCGGTTCGTTCCACAGGGAAAAATCTTTAACCAAAGCTTAACGCTATATTAGTTTTAATTTATAAAAATACAAATATATAAATAAGTTATATTATTATTATAAAAGGGGGGTTTTTACCGTTTAATGACCGGTTTGTCGATTTAAAAAAAAACTTTAGTCGCAGTTAAAACCTAATGTAAAATATTAAAAATAAAAACAAGACTTAATTTAAAGCGTAAAGTAAATAACGATAAGGAAATTGCGATAAATAAAAGTGCGATAAATAAAATTGCGATAATTAAAAAGTACGATAATTAAAAGTGCAATTAAATAAAAAACAATAAATAAAAGTGCAATAATTAAAAGTGCAATTAAATATAAAATAAAGGAAATTAAATATGAAATAAAAGAATTATGCTTATTTAAACTTCCGTAATCATGATGTTTGACGTGTTGATTTTAGTTTTATGCCCATGGGTTAATTGTCCTTTGTCCTGGATTATTCAATATGTCCGTCTGGTTTTTGTCCATAACAGTCCATCAGTCATAAATATAAAGTGCGAGTATCCTCGTCAAATTATCCTTATACCCGAAGTCAAATATTCCAACTAATTGGGGACTTAAACTGTAACAAGGTCTTAATACTTTGTTTAATAATTACACCAGGATATCGACTGAGTGTAACCCAAGGTTTTAATACTTTGTTATCAATTATGCCAAGTGTCCTTGTACATAATTTCACCCCTGTTTTAATAATTCTAGTGACTATTAATTCATTCCCGTGTCCGGTTAAATGAACGATTATTCATACATATAAATACCCCGCCCATCGTGTCCGATCGAGTGTATATGGTTATTTATAGGGACGTCCAATTGTAAATCTTTATATTAAAATTAACAAACTATCATTTAGTTAAACAAATATAAAGCCCATTAATAGCCCATAGTCTAATTTCTACAAGTGTCGTTCTTTTGTCCAAACCCCAATTATAGTACAAAGCTCAATTACCCAATTTTAGTAATTAGCCCAACATCATGATTACTTCGGATTAAATAAGCATAATAATAACTTAGCTACGAGACATTAAATTAAAAAGGTTGAACATAACTTACAATGATTAAAAATAGCGTAGCGTTACACGGACAGAATTTCGACTTACACCCTTACAACATTCGCTAACATACCCTTATTATTAGGATTTAAAATTAAAATTAAAATTAAAATATAAATATATATATATATATATATTTACGTTTACATATAGATAGAGAGATTAATGGATTGATATTGATGAACCAAACACTCGTTTTTATAGGGCATGTGGGCTGGAAAAGGTGCTCATGCGATCGCATGAGCTTTGCCCTTCAGGCTCATGCGATCTCATGGCCAGCTGGGGAGGCTCAAAAGTCTACAAAAACGTGGGCTGCTTATTTATTTATTATATAATATAATATATATAATTAAATTTAATTATATATATATTATATTATATTCTTGTACTCCGTTGACTTGTAATTTTTAGTCCGTTGCGTCAAGCGTTGAGAGTTGACTCTGGTCCCGGTTCTGGATTTTCGAACGTCCTTACGTATAATTTAATATCTTGTACTTTGCGTTTTGAATCTTGTACTCTTTGTAATTTTGAGACGTTTCTCATCAATAATTGGAACCTCTTTGATTGTATTTTGTACTTTTGAGCTTTTTGGTCGTTTGCGTCTTCAATTCGTCGAATCTGTCTTTTGTCTTCACCTTTTATTATTTAAACGAATATCACTTGTAAATAGAACAATTGCAACTAAAAGCTTGTCTTTCTTGAGGAATAATGCTATGAAATATATGTTCGTTTTTAGCATTATCAAATATTCCCACACTTGAGCGTTGCTTGTCCTCAAGCAATATAGTCTTGAAATACTAGAATCACTTCTTTATTCTTCACACTTTGTACATCAGTGATTTTTTTACGGCGGTATAAAGAATGGTAGTAACGATGTGGTTTACAGTCCCACATGACTTATAAAAATTTAGATCCTTAAAGAAATAGGATCTTTATGAAAACATTTGATCTTTTGAAAATTTCATTCTAGCTTTTACCCTAGATAAGTTTTCCGGAATAACCCTTCACCGGTGTTTGCAAATTCTTTTTGTGGGTTTGGTGGGTTTCAGATTTGAAAACTTTAGCTCAAAACTTGTGGTTTTGTGTCACCCACTTGCTAACCTTGTATTGGGAAAGCAACACGTCCAGTTTACTTGTTCCAAATATTACCTTTCGGTAAACTACCGTCCGGTTGTAAAGGAAAGCATTGAACAAGCAACTGTTAAGGCAATGTCCCCTGACATGCTTTTAATTATGGTCTTATAACGTGTCGGACGCAATTACTATCCTTGGTAGGAGCAATAGTAAAGCTCACCCTTATAATTTTTCGGTCTGGCACAAGGTCCTGTCTTTGACCATGCTATGCAACCACCGTTCTTACGGTTGACACCCAATTTGGTTCAGGTGACCTAATGAATTCTAGGTGAATTCCTAGGATTTTACGTTCAATGGTAATGAATGTATTGAAAATGGGTTTTTAGAAAACAAATCGGTTTGTAATTTTGATCAAAATATTTTCTCGTTCAAGATCGAGTTTAGATATCATTGAATTCTATGAGTTTGTAATTCTCAATCTTTAAGGTCAATCTCTAGGATTGAGTAATATCAGTCTTAAAAGCTGATTTTTGATCTTTTAAGGAGATTATCCTTTCTGGGGATCTGATTCATTAGTCTTATCAAGCTAATTTGCACGGCGCCCTCCCCATTTTACGAGATAAATCCTTCTCATGGTTAGGATAAATCTGACCACTTGGCGACCCTGTTTGATGCTGAGGTCCGTGGATTTCCTGCTGATTTTAGTGATGACTTTTCTAGATTTTTCGTCAACCTACAGCTGGTCTGAACGACAACTTCATGACCTAAATAAAGAAGCGCGTTTCTTTTTCGGAAGACTTTACTTCCTTTTAATGATGGAATTGATTCATCGTGTAGATCCATCTTTGTTACAGTAAATCGGGTAAAACTGTTTAGTTTAGTCCAAAGCAAAAGTATCTTTAATTATTTGTTACAGAAATATGTGACATATGTTTAAAATAACTTGGTAATTTTCCCACACTTGGCTTTTATTTTCCTTTTTATTGTCCTCTATTCCATTTTAAATGAATTCTAACATTTTGGTTTGTTTCTCAATTTATGTCCTTTCCGAGGTAACAATAATTTCGGTGTTAACACCTAGTTTTATCGTTCATAAATATGTATAAACATGATTTTGAGTTCATTTAATTGAAAATTTTGAAAAATTTTACTATAATTGGGTAGTCAGTATATAAGACTAGGGCTGTTCTTTATTATCAGAGAGCACCAGATTCTAATACAACTACTGCGTTACTAGTATTTTTAATGGTAACCAAGTGTATAAAGTAAAAATTTTAAAATTCCGAAAGAATTTAACCCCTTCCCACACTTAAGATCTTGCAATGCCCTCATTTGCAAGAAATCAGTAACAATTTAAATTATTGAGGGTGATTAGCGTAGAAAAATGATTAAATTTTACCAAAGTTTCCAAACATATTGGCGTTTGTTTGCTGAATGATAAATGGTGCACATCATTTGTTCATTCCGTCTTGTTGTTACATCACATTTATTTTTCATCTTTTCGTCAAAATTACTAGCTTTTGCTGAACTTAATGTCAGTCTTTGAAAATGCGCTATTTTACCCTGTTTTGTACAATTGACAATATATATACATACAAATATAAACATGCATGGCAATTTGAAATGGGACTTAAAATCCCACTTTCAAATCCTAAATGTAAAATATTAGTACACAATAATATTAAAAATGATAAAAATTACACAAATATATCCAATAACATAAGTTTAAACATGAATAATTAAAAAGATAAAAACATAAAAATCATAAAAATAACCAAATGGAACCAAATCAGTCTGGATAGGGGTTCCAGTTCATCTCATCAGGTAGGTTCCATTGTTGGTTATAGGTGTCCTGATAGGCTTGGTTATAGTCATACCGGTTAAAGGGTGGTCGGATCTCGGGGCTGTGTGGCGGAAAATGAGCAGGTCGAGTAGGCACGTAATTATTTGGTACCTGATATGATAGCTGGCTCATGATTTTGTGCTGATGAACTAACCAGCTATCGTGTTGGCGTCGCCTATAATCCTCGTATACCAGCTCGAAGTTCCACTGCTCGTACATACTATGTCTGGCCGCGCTCGTCATTGATTCCTCATCTATACGAACGTGCACGTCAAGAATAGCATCTCGAATGACATCCCTGATGTCTTCCGCTTCCTCCATTTCTTCGTCTGAACCCCTTTCTACCTTTGGATGATTACCTTCATAGGGAAGTGCCTGGTTGCGTCTACTCTTCAATACCTTAGCACCTACATAAACCCGCAATCCTATGGTCTCATCCTGTTCTCTACAAAGCTGTAATGGTCCCCCTCAGTTTCTATCAACACCTAAATACTCTTCAATGAGAGTAACAAAAATACCTCCTCCTATTATACTCCCTTCCTGCATTCCTTCTACCATTTTAGATAAATAAAAACCAACACAGTAAGGGATATTAACAAAGCTTCTCGGGTCTCGAATACACTTTAGGTAAAATAAATCATGTAAGGTCAGTTTCTCCTTATTGTGACCTCTTTGTGTAATCGAGTTAGCCAAAAATCTATGAATCACACGAAGCTCGGCTTTGTTAATATGTAAGTAGGAGTGTTTTCCTCCTAGTGTAAAAATATTATAGTTTGACATACGCCTCCAAACGGCGTCAGTGTCAAAGTTCCTATCTACCCTTTCCCCACGATAAATCAAACTCATACAATCGGGTAGTAGCAATTCACTAGGAGTGTAAATCTGTAATGCCCTGGCCATGTCCATCATGGACATTCTGTACATCCTACCGCCAAGGATAAATCTAAGAAAACTTCTATCATCTAACCTATCTACATCTACATTTAACGCTATAGTACTCATCAGATCAACACACCATTCCTTATATACAGGTCTACGAATGGTGAAAAGACGTATCCAATCTGTAAAAGAAGAACTGCCATACCTTTGTACCAAATGTTGTCTAACACGGTCAGCTAGATGGACCGTTTTCAAAGGATTCCAATCAATTACCCTTGGCACCTCTACCTCTTTTGTTACTAATTTGAACTTATTACTTTGATATGATGGATAATCTCTCCATCGTCTATCGAATCTCAAATTAGGATGCAATGTGTGTTCCGGTATCGTTGGGTATTCTACAGGTGGATGTGGCAGAAATACTGTCAATTCATTAGGTAACTGTAGCGGATCATAATAGGGTACGTGCTGTTCAGGCTGATGTTGTGGTTCCTGTTGTGGTTGTTGTTCTGGTTCATATTGCATTTCTGGTTCTGGTTCTGGAGCTGGAGCAGGCTGTCCAGATGATGATGCTCCTGAACCTCCAATATCGGCTTTCTGCAAAACACATTAAATACAAAATTTGTGCATCCAAATATGCATTAGTGTTAGCAAAATAACAACTTAAAACAATCACAATAACATGTTAAATCAAAATTAAACTTATACACATTTTCACATTTTTTTACAATTCTATACTTTTTCAATTGAGCACATATGAAAATGTATACAAAGTTCATAAGCATTTAACTCAAATAACATGTCAAAATAGTCATTACTAATAATTAAACAAGTCTCAAATGACAAATATATCAAATTAATCAAGTTCATGAATTTTGCACCTAAAAAGTCCACTTTAATCTTTAAAAATCCTTGATGTACTTAAACCTTGCTACAACACTTATAGGCAGTGTACCTAATGGTACAATAGTGTAGTTTTTAGTAAGTCCGGTTCGTTCCACATGGAAAAATCTTTAAAAATCATGTTTAGGATCAATGTTTGGATCATTTAACTACCTAAACATGTTACATTACTCAATTAAGCAATAATTCATGACAAAAATCGGCCATAACCTGTTTATATCAAAAAGCCTCAAATTGCTCAAGAACACAAACCCTAGATTTCTAAAATTTTTGAAGTTTTTGGCTTCAAATCATGTTAAATAGCATCAATCTAGGTTATACATGCATAAAATACTAACAATTTATCACTAATTACACTAGAAATTAACAAAATTGCTGTAACATCCCGCCTTTTTCCGTTTACTTTTCCGTTTAACTATTTAAATTCCGTTATATGATTATGAGATCCCTCGTTAATACGCGTTTTAAAATATCTCGTTTAGGTAATTCACGCACCCACAACCGAACTTGAGGGACTAGTTTCGCCAAAGTGCCAAAGAGGTGACTAACATTTGACTAGTCAACCCCTTCCTCCCACCTTTTTCATTTCATTTCTCTTTTTCTATACTACTTTCCATTTTCTTCTCTCAAACTCCATATCAAAGAATCATCATCTAAATCCAAGCTAGCGGGTGTCTTGCAAAACAAATTACATATTTGGAATCATTGCAACTTCCTCTTCGATTCCATACCGATTTCATCAAGTTTGGGTAACTTTCTAAAATCACTAGATTTTGTGTTCTTGACATTTTTAACTTATAAAGTTGTTAATTAGTGTCTATGGCTCATGTCTAACATGAATATATGATTTATATGCTCGATTTCATTATTTGAAGTAACTAGCTTGAGTATGAACTTTGGTGTGTTTGGTTTGGTGATTTGGTTGTTTGAATGTTGTTAAATGTTATAAATGCATATATTAAATGTGTTCCTAACATCACTAGCTTCAATTTGATGTGTAGGTTGTTTTAGAAAACTTCATAAACATAATTAGTGATTTTGATGTTGTTGGTTAGGGTTTAATAGAATTGAATGTGAACATTTAATGTACTGAATGCCATGAATTGTGGTTGGTAAGTGGTTAGTTAGATTGTATGCTTGATTACCTACGAAACGGCGTGCCATATGTATGCATTTAATTCCCGAATCCTATTTTGTGCATTTATGAACTTGTGTATTAATTGAGCATTAAATGTTGGAAAGTCGGTTATTGCAAATGACATTTTTGGTTGATGAAATGTATTTAGTTGTGTTCTTTGTCAAATTACCTTTCTAACGATATAAGATACGAGTTCTAGGTATTAGCGGTTTGCGAGTTATGCTTGAAAGTGTTTGGAATTGAGACTTGGACATTTGAGACTGACCAGGTACCAGCTCCCGTGTATTGTCGCGGTGCGACAATCCAGGGTCGCGGCGCGGCCTAAGCCGTGTCCAGGTTCTGACCTCTTTGGTCAAATTATGAAAAATGTTTGGCACCCTATGGACCTCCGATTCACATGAGACTTGTTCTAACATGTTTATATATGAATAAAAACCTCAGAAAAATAGTTCGGGACTCGACCCGAACGTGTTGACTTTTCATTGACTTTGACCGACCAAAGTTTGACTTTTTGTCAAACTTAACCAAATGATTATGCAACCTTCCTAACTTGTTTCTATACTTGTATCTTGCATGAAACTTGACAATTAGATTCACATGCTACATAATCGAGTCGTAACGAGCCATAGGACTAATTGAACATCTTTGACCTATCGTGTTTACCGATATTGATACGACCTATTTGTTTAGGTCAAGACTAGCACTATCCTTCGCACACGTTACTTTGTGAAGTACTTTTCATACGTGCACTCAAGGTGAGATCATAGTCCCATCATTCAAACAACTTTTATTCTTTAAACTATGGGATGAGAAACATATACGTATCATACTTTTACACATTGAACACAAGTACGAAAACGAACATTCCACGTACGGGTTTGAACAAAAATCCTCAATTCAATTATCATTAGTTACACTTGCAGTGTGTAAACGTGAACTTATATTATGTGATCATATGGGCTTGACGAGCCTCATTCGGACGGTTCGCTACCGTTAGCGGATGAAATATATTTTCGGGTCTAGTGTATGTTCTAACACTACGCAAAGGGTGCAAAACAGTTAAGTTTGATAACTGGGTGCCCGCGAAACAAATAACAACTTTGGAATGCAAATGATTTTGATAATCATATTATATTAAATCTTGTGGTTCAAATGCAACGTTTACTAAAACACCTATGATTTCACCAACGTTTTCGTTGACAGTTTTCTATATATTTTCTCAGGTCCTTGAAAGCTACTTGATACATGCTTCCGCACTCTTTTTGATACTTGCTTGGATGTCGAGTATACATGCATAGTTGGAGCGTCTTTTGACTACTTTAAATTGTGTCGCATAGGTTTCATTCGTACGTTAAACTTTGTAATGTAACTAGTCTTTTGAACTACATTTGTAAACTTGAAACATCCTTTTACTTATGAAATGAATGCGACATATTTTGGTTAAGCGTCATGTTAAAGACTTATGACCACGTAATGGGACCTAAGTAGTCGGCGCCGTCAAACATGATTTGGTCGGGTCGCTACAATTGCATTAGGTAAAATATTGGTAATTATCACAAAAACTAGCAAATTTATGAGTTTAGGGGTGTAATTTTTACCTTTTTGTTGAAGAATGAAAATCTAGGCATGATTAGAGCAAAAAATTTGATGAATTATGGTGGAAAAATGATGAAATTTGGTGATATTTTGAGAGAGTTTCGTATATGTGTGTGTGTTGTGGTATGGAGACAGAACAGCTCGCTGAGAGTTTTGATCTGGCCAGAAATCCAGCCTCATGCGATTGCATGAGGTTGGTGTGTAAACCCCATGCGATCGCATGGGGTGCCGGCTACAGTGATTTTCAGTTTTTTTATTTATTTATATAAAACCTTATACTATCTCCGTCTCATTCCAATAGTCCAGTATTCCATTTTGGGCTGTCCCAAATTAATAGTCCACTTCCATAAATAAAAAGGAAAGTAGATATTTCATTGGTGGATCTGGAGAGAGAAGATATTTCATTGGTGAAGAAATGAAGTTAGTGGGATTTTCTAAAACTGCGTGTTTTTTGTCTGTGGACTATTGGAATGAGACAGAGGGAGTACTTTATAAAACATAAAATTAATAAAATTTTAAAAATTTGTTTCTTTTTAGAATGAGGGCGTTTCGGATCGATGTCCTAGTCCGTCCCTCGACAAAATTTTAAAATTTGTCAATTTAAAGCGCGGTTTTTTAAAAGTAAAGATTTTTGGGTTTTTTTAATGTTTTTGGCATACTTTAGTTTAAATAAGATTAAAAATAATGACAATAAAAGTTCTCGTCCCTCCCTCGGGTAAAGCAATTTCGGTTTAAAGACCTAATCTTCAACTCACGACGAATTTTAAAAATCATATTTTTAACTTAGTGAAATAAAGTAAATTTTTGTTTTTAAATTCACACCAAAATTAAATTTAAAATGCATTAAATTTAAAAATTCATATTAAAAAAAAATTTACATCAAACTTATATTATATTTTTGTTTTTATACATACAAACTTATATTAAAAATATTAAATTTTCAAATATTTACAATTTTAAATATATTGATTTAAAAAATTTACAATATCAATTTAAGATTTATATATTAATTTTAAAAACATGGTAAAAATAACATAAAAAATCTTTTTGGCTTTTATCCCACTTTAATCAATCAAATATTATCAAAAATATGCGTCCCTCTTTTCGGTAAAGTAATTTCGGTTCCATGACCTAATTTAACTCATGACGAATTTTTGAAATATTTTGGGTTGATTGATTAAAGATATTTATACCTTAAGAATAAACGTTAAATTTCGCAGTGATGTAATAAATTTTTGTATGATATCAATAATTTCGGTCGCAAGACCTAATTTTATTGAATACCAATTTAATACTTTATAGCGAACAAATTAGCATTTATTATCAAAAGGTTAAAAATAAAAATAAAACTAAAAACTGTACAAACTTACCTGTGAAATATATTCTTAGTGATATGCTCTAGCCCATTCATAAGATAGTCGGACTAATTGATTTTCCATGGCTACATAGGCGTAACCTCGAGCATTTAATGTTTTTTCTTCTAAACATATGAACGGTCCATCTCTGCATAAAGTAACAAATTCGGTGTTTGAATAGGTTTGATTATTTGAACATTTACCTTCGTGTGACCATTTTCCGCATTTGTGACATTTTTCAAGGTGTCGTGCTCTTCTTTTCGCTGCGGATTTTGATTTTCCTTTACCAAATTGTAACTTATTATCTTCGCATCTGGATTCTTTTCTTACTCTGTAACGACCCGGATTTTTCCGATCATTTTATACCTATGAGATTAATATTTACATAAATTAAACCTTACCAACATGATAAGCAATCTAAATTGTTGAGATTTATGTTTTTAAAAAGAGTTTTACACAACGTTTGACCGTCCAATTTGACCGATGATATCACGAACTATATAACAAACGATAATTATACGTTTGTGTATATATATGTATTTATATATATTTAACATGCTCTAAGAATGGTTTAACATCTCATTGTGTACTAATAACAATAAGTTATAAGTATACTTTGAGACTACTAACTTAAGTTTTCAAAATGATAACTATACGTAACGTTATTTGACATATATACCTTTAACCTATAATACTTATACAAGTATCGTATAAATATGTATTTAATCACTTTTAAAGGGCTTATATACATAAAATAATATAAGTATATTTACAAAAGATAGCTATATTTGAATTCTCGTTCCGTTTCCTCAAAATTTCTACACGTATACCTAGAGTATATGTACTCGTATCATACCCAGCTACTATACGTATTTACTATTAGTATATACACATCACAATCACTTTATTAGCAGCCATGAGTCAGCCAATTTTAGATCTTAGCATGCATGATTAATCAATTTGGCATATTACAAGACTTTTGAACAATATTACAAATTTATACATCTTTTCACCACCATTTATACTCCATTCCAATTTCATTTTTACTACACATTTTCTCTAACCAAAAATACACTCTTAGGAACCTTAAGTGTTCTTCACAATCTCAACAAATAACCATGAAGATCTAGCTTCAAAAACAAGCCTTAATCATCATAATAAATTCCTTACAAGAAAACTTCAATAATCCTTCCAAAAATACAAGTTTACTTCCAACCTTTTGATCCAACTCCACCACTCTTTTGGTTCTAGGATTTTTCTCATCTTTTACAGTAACTTTGTCCAAGTAACTTGAGGTAGTAACCTTGTTCATAACCTTATTCGATTCATATTTATATAGCTATCTTATTTTGTGTTGTAAAATTTTAACAACAAGAACATAGTTTGAATGATTTCAAACTTATTTGCAAACTAAATAGATCCTTCTAACTTAACTTTTAAAACACTTCAAGACCTATAATATATCATAATGATATGCTAACTTAACAAGATATAACTTGGTTTTACAAAGAACATCATAAAAACTGAATCTACGTCGTCGGAGTGCAACCGGGGGCTGTTTTGGGTTGGATAATTAAAAACCATCTTAAGCTTTGAATTGAAAGTTCATGTTCTGGAAAAATGATATTTCTTATGAATATGTTAACACATAAAAATTTCATGGTTTAACTCAAAGTGTAAGTATTTTTAGAAAAATGATCATTAAATGTTGTTTTTATGATGGAAAATGATCACTTTCATAAGTTTCACCAAAGTTTGACCTATAACCTGTGATTTCGAATACAACCTAAGGTATTTTCAATTCATATTCTTAAAAATTGACTCGATCCAAGGAAGTGGCAAGTTGAACCAACAAAAACGGAGTTGTAATGAAGAAACTACGACTAAAACAAGATCGGGTATCCGAAGCTAGTTTAGCTACGAAAATATTTGGAGAAAATTAAATTAATCATATATTTCTAATTAATATGATATTTCATATATATTTACTTATGATTTGATTTTATATATTTCAGGAGCACCCGTAAACAACACGAGAAGATTAATCATAAGACCTCATGATTGTACGCAACACGTCATTTGACAACACGGTACTTTATGTACGCAACACGTCACTTGACAACATGGTACCATGGGTCGAGATTAATTCTGATCAATACGAATACGATGGGGTCTTTATTTATTTTATTTAAGCAACTAACTGTGGACCACTAACATCGGACTGCTAACTACGGACTAAGAGAATATTAAAAGTATTAAAAGTATATATATATATATATATATATATATATATATATATATATATATATATATATATGTAACGATTACTTAAAAAGAAAATATGTTGATATATTATATATATGGTTAGGTTCGTGATATCTATCGGAGACCAAGTCGTGATAAATACCTTCAAGGCAAAAGTGAGTATATAGTCCCACTTTTAAACTCTAAATATTTCGGGATGAGAATACGTGCATTTTATGATTTACGTTATGGACACAAGTGATTAAAAATATATATTCTTCGTTGAGTTGTACCACTGGCATACTTCCCTGTAACTTGGTAACTACTATTTACATGAGGTATTGTAAACGCGAATCCTGTTGATAGATCTATCGGGCCTGACAACCCCAACCGGACTGGACGACCAGTATTCAACGGTTGCACAGTACTTCGTTTCGGTGACTACACTTGGTACGGTGTAGTAAGATTTCATAATAAAGGGAATATGCGACGTTGATTAAATGTTAAGTATGGTTATCAAGTGCTCAAAAACTTAGAATATCTTTATTAAAACGTTTATATATGAAATCTTGTGGTCTATATTTATAACGCTGCCGGCATTAAACCTATATCTCACCAACTTTATGTTGACGTTTTAAGCATGTTTATTCTCAGGTGATAACTAAAAGCTTCCGCTGCAACATATTGAATTTAAGCAAGATCTTGAGTATGCATATTTGTGTCAAAAATAAAACTGCATATCGGAGGATTTGTAATGTAAAATATGTTGGAAGTCGTATTGTTATTATCACATGTAAAGTTTGTAAGTCTAAGATTATCGCTAAACGATAATCATTATTATCTTGTTTAAACCTTGTATTTGTAATAAAAGTTATGGTTTGTATTGTAAAAACGAATGCAGTTTTTGAAAAACGTCGCATATAGAGGTCAATACCTCGCGATGAAATCATATGTTATTGTATTCATCCTTATAGTTAAGGTCGGGTTATGACATGTGGTATCAGAGCGTTGGTCTTAGAGAACCAGAAAATTTGCATTAGTGTGTCTTATCGAGTTTGTTAGGATGCATTAGTGAGTCTGGACTTTGATCGTGTTTGATTTCGAAAACTATTGCTTATCCTTGTTGGTTAAAAATTAATATGTAAATATTATGTGGTATTAACGTGCTAGTTGTTATGTGATAAATGTCTGGCTTAGAACTTATTATCACATTCAGCGACTCCAAACCAGAATCTTCAGATGGTGTTCCAGTCATTAACCTATCCGATGATGAAAACGACACCTTTGGGGAAGACTCACAAGTTCCGGATGAATCAATTGAAGAGGAACCGGAAAGTGATCCCGAGGAGGAAGAAATACAGGAAATTACGAAAGACAAGTTCGAATGAGAAAGGAAACGAAAGGCTACTGAAATGGAAAATCCAAATCCCGAGTCTAGAGAGGATGTTGTGGCACCAACTCCACCAGATACTTCCACACCTATTCCCGCTATTCCTATTAGTTCTATCCCGACATCCAGTTCTTCGGTTCCTCAGCCAAAACGCAGGGAGACAACCAGGATAACCTTTAAGCGATTTCTTTGAACACAAATGCTTTGGGTTAAATGATGCGCTGTTGTTTTAAACCATGGGATCATATAATGTTTTGTATAATATTACTAGTGTGGTTTGCTTAATGTTTGATGTAAGATAAGCATATGTAAAATAGTGAAGTGTGAAATGCAATAATTTTCCATGGTTAAGTATTATTTGGGTGGTAGTAATTGATTTTCGTACTAAGCTATTAAGTATGAACTTTAACGGGTAGGTACTACCCTAGATATAATTATAAAACGCTAATAAGAAGAAAAGGCTTTTATAATAATAACTGGTTCATATTATTAATAAGCTACGATGTACTGTAAATACATACTACATCTATAATATTCCATGTGAATAATTATTTTTTCATTCTTATTGAAGATTATGGCGCGATTGAACCGAATGACGGAACAAGAAATCCAGGAACTCATCAATCAACGAGTGAACGACAGAATGTTATGGGTCGAGGCTACAAGAGGTGCTGCAGTTAACCCAAATCCTCGTGTGGGGTGCACTTACAAAACTTTTCAAGGTTGCAAGCCCTCATCATTCAGTGGAACAGAAGGACCGGTCGGTTTAACCCGGTGGATCGAAAAGATTGAGTCTGTGTTTAAAATCAGTGGTTGTATTGAGAAGGACATGACCAAGTATGCATCGTGCACCCTACAAGATAGTGCACTTACGTGGTGGAAAAACTATGTGAAGGCCGTAGGAGGAGATGCAGCTTATGATACTCCTTGGGAAGAATTCAAAACAATGCTAATCAACGAATATTGTCCAAGGAACGAGGTTAGGAAGTTGGAAGCTGAATTACGAAGCCTGAAAGTTGTTGGTACTGAACTCACCAACTACAATCAGCGATTCATGGAATTAGCTTTGCTATGTCCAGAATTGGTACCATCCGAAGAACGGAAGATTGAACTGTACAAAGACAGTTTGCCTAAAAAGGTCAAGGCAAATGTTACAGCATCCAAACCCAAGACTATTCATGAAGCTATCACCATGGCGAACGAATTGATGGACCAGATTATTTTGGATAAGAACACCGATGTCAAGACATCGGGAAACAAAAGAAAGTGGGAAGGTAATCATCAACAATCCAACAAGAAACAAGAAACCACGCAAGGTGCGGGTAGCGGTTCAAACTCAGGTTACAAAGGACGAAATCCTTTATGTAACAGATGCCACAAAGATCACTCTGGTTATTGTAATGTGGTGTGCAACAATTGTAATCGAAAAGGTCATCTTGCTGAAGATTGTAGGGTTCCCGCTACAAATACAAATGGTACCAAGACTCCTGCCACCAATGCAAATAGAACTGCCTTGGCCACTGTTACTTGTTATGGGTGTGGGAAACAGGGTCATTATAAGAGCCAGTGTCCGAATCCAGAGAAGAATAATGGATCTGCACGTGGAAGAGCATTTGTTATTAATGCTAGAGAGGCGTGTGAAGACCCGAAGCTTGTTACGGGTACGTTTACCATTAATAACTTATCCGCATCTATTATATTTGATACTGGTGCCGATAGAAGTTACGTGTGTAGAGACTTTTACGCTAAATTGAATTGTTCATCATTACCTCTAGATGCTAAGTACATGATTGAGTTAGCCAATGGTAAACTAATTAAAGCCGATAAAATTTGCCGTGATTGTAAAATAAATTTAGCCGGAGAAACATTTAAGATTGATTTGATACCCGTAGAATTAGGAAGTTTTGATGTAATAGTTGGCATGGACTGGATGTCCAAAATAGGAGCTGAAGTTGTGTGCGCTAAGAAGGCAATTCGCATTCCTCGTAAGGATAAAACGCCAGTAATGATTTATAGAGAGAAGGGTAACTCAAAGCTAAAACTCATTAGTTGTTTGAAAGCTCAAAAGTTCTTGAAGAAAGGATGCTATGCTATCTTAGCACATGTTAATAAAGTCGAAATGAAGGAAAAAGTGAGGAGCATCAACGACGTGCCTGTGGCAAGAGATTTTCCCGATGTTTTTCCAGAAGAATTACCGGGATTACCTCCATTTAGATCTGTAGAATTTCAAATAGATCTAGTACCAGGAGCTGCACCAGTGGCTCGTGCTCCATATAGACTTGCACCGTCCGAGTTAAAAGAACTTCAGAGTCAGTTAAAAGAATTACTGGACCGTGGATTCATACGACCAAGTACTTCACCGTGGGGAGCTCCAATTTTATTTGTTAAGAAGAAAGATGGATCTTTTAGGATGTGTATAGATTATCGTGAATTAAATAAGTTAACTATCAAGAATCGATATCCATTACCAAGAATTGACGACTTATTTGATCAATTGCAAGGATCATGTGTGTACTCGAAAATCGACCTCAGATCGGGCTATCATCAATTACGTGTCAAAGAAGAAGACATTCCGAAAATAGCTTTTCAGACACGTTATGGTCATTACGAATTTTTGGTTATGCCGTTTGGATTGACAAATGCGCCAGCTGTATTCATGGACCTCATGAATCGAGTTTGTAGTCCGTATTTAGATAAGTTTGTTATCGTTTTCATTGACAATATTCTTATCTATTCCAAGATTGAACAAGAGCATGAACAGCATTTAAGGTTGATATTAGAGCTGTTAAGAAAAGAACAACTATATGCTAAATTTTCTAAGTGTGCTTTTTGGTTGAAAGAAGTACAATTTCTTGGCCACGTTGTTAGTAGCAAAGGAATTCAGGTTGATCCAGCAAAAATCGAAACCATTGAAAAATGGGAAACTCCTAAGACACCAATGCAGATATGCCAATTTTTGGGTTTAGCTGGTTATTATAGAAGGTTTATTCAAGATTTTTCCCGAATAGCTAAGCCGTTGACAGCGTTAACGCAAAAAGGGAAGAAGTATGAATGGACCTCTGAGCAGGAGAGTGCATTTCAATTACTGAAGAAAAAGTTGACTACAACGCCTATTTTATCGTTACCTGAAGGGAACGATGATTTTGAGATATATTGTGACGCTTCGCGACAAGGTTTTGGTTGCGTCCTTATGCAACGAAAGAAAGTTATTGCATACGCATCTCGTCAATTGAAGATTCACGAGCGGAATTACACGACGCATGATCTAGAACTGGGAGCAGTAGTGTTTGCATTGAAGATATGGAGACACTACTTATATGGGGTTAAATGCACTGTGTTTACCGATCATAAAAGCCTTCAACATATCTTCGATCAGAACCAGCTGAACATGAGGCAACATAGGTGGGTCGAGCTGATAAACGACTACGATTGTGAGATTTGCTATCATCCCGAGAAAGCGAATGTAGTGGCCGACACTCTAAGCAGAAAAGAACGGGAACCAATTCGAGTACGAGCGATGAACATAAAAATTCGCATGAATCTTAACTCACAAATCAAAGAGGCTCAACGAGAAGCTCTTACTAAAGAAAACATAGGAAATGAAATAATGAAGAAGTATGAGAAGCAACTCGTTATACGGGAAGACGGAATTCGATATTTCGCAAACCGTATTTGGGTACCGAAGTTGGGTGGATTAAGGAAGTTGATATTGAATGAGGCGCACAAGACAAGATACTCGATACATCCTGGAGTTGGAAAGATGTACCAAGATCTTAAGACGCATTATTGGTGGCCTAATTTAAAGACAGACGTTGCGACATATGTTGGGGAATGTTTAACTTGTTCCAAAGTCAAAGCAGAACACCAGAAGCCGTCAGGGTTACTTCAACAACCAGAAATACCAGAATGGAAATGGGACGGTATTACCATGGATTTCATCACAAAGTTACCTAAGGCTGCCTGGGGTTATGACACCATTTGGGTAATAGTTGATCGTCTCACCAAATCTGCACATTTCTTGCCTATAAAGGAAACGGATAGAATGGAGAAACTATTACGATTATACATAAAGGAAATTGTTTCAAGGCATGGAATACCTATTTCCATTATATCCGATCGTGATAGTAGATTTACATCAAAGTTTTGGCAATCACTACAGGAGGCCCTGGGAACTCGTTTGGATATGAGCACTGCATATCATCCACAAACTGACGGGCAGAGTGAAAGAACAATTCAGACTCTTGAAGACATGCTCAGGGCATGTGTGATCGATTTTGAAAACGGATGGGATAAATATCTACCATTAGCAGAATTCTCGTATAATAACAGTTATCATGCGAGCATTAAAGCTGCACCATTCGAAGCATTGTATGGAAGGAAGTGTAGATCCCCTATCTGTTGGAATGAAGTAGGAGATCGACAATTAACTGGTCCCGAGATCATACACGAAATGACTGAGAAGATAGTACAAATCAAGGAGAGATTGAAAACAGCCCGTAGTCGCCAAAAGAGCTACGCCGATGTCCGAAGGAAACCATTAGAGTTTCAGATCGGTGAAATGGTTATGTTAAAGGTGTCACCTTGGAAAGGCGTAATACGTTTCGGTAAAAGGGGTAAACTGAACCCAAGGTATGCAGGCCCGTTCAAGATCATCGAACGCATTGGACCGGTAGCTTATCGACTCGAGTTACCGCAACAACTCGTCGGAGTACATAATACATTTCACGTATCAAACCTTAAGAAATGTCTTGCAAAGGAAGATCTCACCATTCCTCTTGAAGAAATCCAAGTCGACGAGAAACTACAATTCATAGAAGAACCAGTCGAAATCATGGACCGTGAAGTTAAACAACTCAAGCAGAGCAACATACCGATCGTTAAGGTTCATTGGAATGCTCAAAGGGGTCCCGAGTTTACTTGGGAATGAGAGGATCAGATGAAACGAAAGTACCCACATTTGTTTCCTGAGAACGCAAAATAGGTACAATTTTAAAATTTCGGGACGAAATTTATTTAACGGGTAGGTACTGTAACGACCCGGATTTTTCCGATCATTTTATACCTATGAGATTAATATTTACATAAATTAAACCTTACCAACATGATAAGCAATCTAAATTGTTGAGATTTATGTTTTTAAAAAGAGTTTTACACAACGTTTGACCGTCCAATTTGACCGATGATATCACGAACTATATAACAAACGATAATTATACGTTTATGTGTATATATGTATTTATATATATTTAAAATGATCTAAGAATGGTTTAACATCTCATTGTGTACTAATAACAATAAGTTATAAGTATACTTTGAGACTACTAACTTAAGTTTTCAAAATGATAACTATACGTAACGTTATTTGACATATATACCTTTAACCTATAATACTTATACAAGTATCGTATAAATATGTATTTAATCACTTTTAAAGGGCTTATATACATAAAACAATATAAGTATATTTACAAAAGATAGCTATATTTGAATTCTCGTTCCGTTTCCTCAAAATTTCTACACGTATACCTAGAGTATATGTACTCGTATCATACCCAGCTCCTATACGTATTTACTATTAGTATATACACATCACAATCACTTTATTAGCAGCCATGAGTTAGCCAATTTTGGATCTTAGCATGCATGATTAATCAATTTGGCATATTACAAGACTTTTGCACAATATTACAAATTTATACATCTTTTCACCACCATTTAAACTCCATTCCAATTTCATTTTTACTACACATTTTCTCTAACCAAAAACATACTCTTAGGAACCTTAAGTGTTCTTCACAATCTCAGCAAATAACCATGAAGATCTAGCTTCAAAAACAAGCCTTAATCATCATAATAAATTCCTTACAAGAAAACTTCAATAATCCTTCCAAAAATACAAGTTTACTTCCAACCTTTTGATCCAACTCCACCACTCTTTTGGTTCTAGGATTTTTCTCATCTTTTACAGTAACTTTGTCCAAGTAACTTGAGGTAGTAACCTTGTTCATAACCTTATTCGATTCATATTTATATAGCTATCTTATTTTGTGTTGTAAAATTTTAACAACAAGAGCATAGTTTGAATGATTTCAAACTTGTTTGCAAACTAAATAGATCCTTCTAACTTAACTTTTAAAACACTTCAAGACCTATAATATATCATAATGATATGCTAACTTCACAAGATATAACTTGGTTTTACAAAGAACATCTTAAAAACTGAATCTACGTCGTCGGAGTGCAACTGGGGGCTGTTTTGGGTTGGATAATTAAAAACCATCTTAAGCTTTGAATTGGAAGTTCATGTTCTGGAAAAATGATATTTCTTATGAATATGTTAACACATTAAAATTTCATGGTTTAACTCAAAGTGTAAGTATTTTTAGAAAAATGATCATTAAATGTTGTTTTTATGATGGAAAATGATCACTTTCATAAGTTTCACCAAAGTTTGACCTATAACCTGTGATTTCGAATACAACCTAAGGTATTTTCAGTTCATATTCTAAAAAATTGACTCGATCCAAGGAAGTGGCAAGTTGAACCAACAAAAACGGAGTTGTAATTGTAACATCCCGCATTTTTCCGTTAAATTATTTTAACGCCCGTCTTTTTCTTTTAAATAATGCCCTTCGTATCTAGATTCGTATCCTCGTTAAGTAACATTTTAAATATTCTCGTTATCGGATTATGACGTCTCCCGTACTCCCGTGTAATTTAAAATATTCGTTCGGTTAACTCTCGCACCCGATTACAAACTAAAGGGACTAGTTTTGCCAAAAAGACAAAGAGGTGACTAGCACTTTGACTAGTCAACCTCCTCCCCATTTTTCTTTTATTTTCTTTTCCATTTTCTTCTCATACTTCTCCATTTTCTTTCAATCTTTCAAAAAGCAATTCATCATCTAATTTTGATTTAGGAAGCTCACAACAAATCCGACTACATATTCTTGATCCTCGTTTCATCCTCTTCGATTTGATACCAACCTCATCCATTTTGGGTAACTTTCTAAAATCACTAATTTTATGTGTTCTTGAGATTTTTGAGTTATAAAGTTGTTAATTAGTGTCTATGGCTCATTGTGATGTCGTGTATGTAAATTGTATGCTCGATTCGTTGTTTTTGGTGTAACTAGTTCAATATGAAAATTACTTGCTAAATCCTTGATTTTGGATGATCAAATGTTGTTAGATTGTTAAAGTGCATGTTTTAAAAGTGTTACTAGTATCATTAGCTTCGGTTTGATGTATAGGTTGATTAAGGAAACTCCAAGAACATGATTAATGATTTTGTGAACTTGGATTAGGGTTTGATAAGCTTTACATGAACTTTGGATGCGTCAAATGCTATGAGATATTGTTGTTAAGTGTTTTGTTGCAATGTGTGTTTGATTACCTTCGAAACGGCATAACATACATGTAAATTGGTCGCCCGAATCATAAAATGCATTTTTGGAACTTGAACTTAGATTATGAATGTTTAATTTCGGTTTTTGGTTGTTATAAGTGCAAGTTTGATTGATGATATGTGTTTAGTTGCATTCCTCGTCAAAATACCTTTCCAACGATGTATGATAGGCGTTATAAGTGTTTACGAGTCAAGAGTTGTGTTTGAATTGGTTTTGGCTCGTGCATATTTGTGGAAAACAGAAACAGACCTGTACAGGGGGTGGCGCGGCGCGCCCCTTACCCGCGCGGCGCGCAGAATAGGCTGAACAGATTCTGACCTCCTTGTCCATTTACACGCGAAATGTTTGACTAGCTACGCACCTCCGATTAACATGTAACTTGGCCAACATGCTCATATATGATTTCTAAGCTTAGAAAAATAGTTCGGGACCCGACCCGAACGTGTTGACTTTTCGTTGACTTTGACCAAGTTTGACTTTTTGTCAAACTTAACCAAATACTTATGCAACCTTTCTAACATGATTATTTACTAGTATCTTGCATGAAACTTGACAATTTGATTCACATGCTAATATAATCGAGTCGTAACGAGCCATAGGACTAATTGAACATCTTTGACCGTTTGTGTTTACCGTTATTGATATAACCTATATGTTTAGGTCAAGACTAGCTTTGTCTTTGCACGCGTCTACTTGTTGAAGTACTTTATTAACTCTTGCACTCAAGGTGAGATCATAGTCCCACTTTTACTCTTTTTGAACTTATATTGGGATGAGAAAACATAAACGATTCTTTTGAACTAAGTGAACACAAGAACGGGAAAACAAACATTCTACATACGAGTTTAGAACAAAATCCTCAATTCGATTATCATTAATTACACTTGCCGGGTGTAAGCGAGAACTTATGTTATATGGCCATATGGGTTTGACAGCCCTCATCCTTGACGGTTCGCTACCGTCTACGGATGAAATATATTTTCGAGAATCAGTGTTTGTTCTAGCACTAAGTGATGGGGTATACAATGGAAGGAATGTTAAGCTTTGATAATTGGGTGCTCGTGAAACAAACTTTTGGAATGTATTACTATTATTTCATTGATGCAAATCTTGTGGTTCACTTGTACTTACTTACTTAAACCTATGATTTCACCAACGTTTTCGTTGACAGATTTCTATGTTTTTCTCAGGTCTTGCACGATATGTGAAACATGCTTCCGCTTACTATTTGATACTTGCATCTGATGTCGAGTATACATGCATTTTATGGAGCGTCTTTTGACTTTACTTTAGACCGTGTCGCCTAGACTTCAATCGTACTTATAACGTTGTAACTTAACTTTTGGTTGAACAATTCTTGTAAACTTTGGAACAATCTTTATTTTGAAATGAAGGCGACATATTTTGGTCAAACGTTATCTTAAAGACTTATAATCAGGTAATGGGACCCACGTAGCCGACGCCGTCACTTGACGATTTGTCGGGGTCGCTACAGGTGGTATCAGAGCCTTGGTTGTAGGGATTTAGAGTTCATTTGTGTCCACCCCGAGTCATAGGGTACATAGGTGAATCTAGACTACAACCGGCATATAGACTGAAGTAGGAATTATTTGACTAATTGTGCATTTATACTCGAACTCTTCTATCATATCTAACTCGTATTCGATCTTGATCTTACGTTGATAAATTTTGTTGATGCGCCACCTTGACTTTATGAAGTAATGTTAAATGCACATGAGAATCAGGGTAATATAATTTCCGGGATTATATTACGGTGATTCACATGGACGTTCCGACATTATGACATAGAGAATTTAAGGAACAATGGCTCACCAAGGTCAACACAATACTCCTCTCGAAACTCTTGAACAAACTCTTCAACGAATGATAACCACCGCCGTGGGTACGGCCGTGGCCGATCACTTTTCTAACAACAACAATCATGGAGCCGGTAATTCAAGTGAAGGTTGCTCCTACAAGAACTTCATGAAGTACAACCCTCCCACTTTCGATGGAACCGGAAGACCGGTTACTCTCACCCGATGGTTTGAACAAATAGAGACCGTTTTTAACACAAGCGGTTGTCGAGACCAAGATAAGGTCAAGTTTTCCACCCTCACTTTCACCGGTATTGCTCTCTCATGGTGGAACACGTATGTACAATTAGTGGGAAGCGATGAAGCCCACACACTCTCTTGGACCGAATTAAGAGAAAGAATGATCACCGAATACTTCCCGCGCGACGAGACTCGAAGGCTCGAACAAGGTCTAAGGAATTTAAAAACGGCCGGAAATGACCTCAAGGCTTATAATCAACGGTTTACCGAACTAGTCTCGATGTGTCCAATTCTCATGACTCCCGAATCCCTAAGAGTCGAACTTTACATGGATGGCCTCCCTAAGAGCATTCAACACAAGGTAATGACATCTCAACCCACTAACCTACAAGAGGCTTTAACAATGGCCCGCCAAACCTTAGAAACGGTGAATGAAATGGAAGCACCGGCACCAATGGTCGAGAACCACCCGAGTAACAACAAAAGAACATGGGAAGCCTCTCAATCAAGCAACCACAACAATAACAACAACCCCGCCAAGAAGCCTTTCGCCTCCAACGACAAGAAAGGCTATACCGGAAAACTACCTTTTTGTAACGAATGCCACAAGCATCACTTTGAAGGATGTGGCAGGTTTCGCCACCGGCGCCAAGGACCCGTCGCTCGAAAGATGCCCAACGCACACAGAACGGGTGCTTGCTTCGAATGTGGCCAACCGGGTCATTTTAGGAATGTGTGCCCAAATAAGAAAATCAACCCCAACGCACGCCGTTGAACCTTCGACATCGACACCAAGGATGCCCGGAACGACGATGGACTAGTAACGGGTACGTTTCTTCACAACAAACCGTATATTTCATACTTGTTCGATTCGATTACCGCTAGACGTTTTATAACCAAGGATTTGACTCATGCTCTTTATATTCCACCTCTTTCCCCCAGATACTACTTAAACGATTTAAGTGACCGACGGAAAAATATTGTGTGCCTATAAATTTTATTGGAGGAAATACGTTAAGACTTTTGACTTGACACATATAAAACTAGGGAGCTCGTAATCTATTCGTTAAAAAAAAAAAAAAAAAAAAAAAAAAAAAAAAAAAAAAAAAAAGTTTCCCCATCAACTTGTATAGATTATTGTGAACTGAGTAATTTTCGGTTGGAAACCGATACCCTCTCCCTCGCATCCATGACCTCATGATTATTTGCACGAATCCCGTATGTTCCAAATCGACCTCCGTTCCGGTTATCATCAATTGGGGGTTAAGTGAGACGATGTCTCCTAAGCCACTTTCCGAACTCGCAACGTTAGTTGTAAATCTCTCTTAGTACCGCTTGATTTATTTAGGGCTCGCCCGTATCCATAAACCTCTTGAACCGCGTATGCAAATTCATATAGACTAATCTGTTATCGTATTTATAGATGACATCTTACTTATTTAAGTAAAGAAGGAAAACGAACAACATCACCATCTTACGCTCGAACTTTTGAGAAAAGAGCAACTTTATACCAAATTCTCCGAGTGAGAATTTCTGTTGAACGAAGTCCAATTTTCTAGACCATGAAGTTAATGGTCAAGGCATTTCAATCAATCTCGAAATCAAGCCACATGTAATCAGGAAACTCTCCCAACTCAGACTTGTATTCGTAAAAATCTTAGATCTCACCGGTTGTTACCGAAGATTCATTTCTGACTTTTCTCGTATTACACGACTTTAATCTCTCCGCGATCGAACCTTGGGCGTGATTCTTCACACCAACATTTCTAGCTAAATTCGTACAACACCAGATGGGACTCAAATATGGAAATATTTCTACTTGGACGCCGAAAGGCATACTCCCTCGACTCGAAATCAACGGGACGGAAATTCGTTATTTTGCACGAAGAATTCGAATACTAAATTGTGGATCCGATCAATATTCTTGTCATCACGTACCACACTACATACCTCTGTTATTTCACCGTTACCGTCTGATATTACTGGAAATTAAGATAACACACAATCCAACGATACTTCACTCTTCTTTGACTTAACGCCCTTGTGTTTCTGATAATCGGTCAACTATTATTCAACCCCGAACTATACAACTACGTGTACTACCTCGTTTCTCTTTCAGACTTCAACTTTTGACAACTAGAGGCACGTTATAGCAACCTCGAGATGTAAACTCATCCTATTCTAAGTCCTCATTTCACTACTATCTTTACCGTTCGCATTTCCGTTTAAAGAAACTCCTTGTAACATTTCTCCATGGATAGAGAAACTCCTCATATTACATAAGTATTCGCCACGAGGGTGAATAGTCCTAACGAACATTTTTCGAACCCTAACTAACTTGTTCAAACGTATCTTAAGAGATTCTATTCCAACACGGTGTATCTTTGTCAATTATTCTGTATCGAAATACTCGTTTCACTTCTAGTTTTACAAGAAATCTTGGGAACCCGCTTAGACATGAGTACCGCGTACCACCCACAAACTGACGAACCGAGCAAACGAACGATTTACGTCTTGGAAAGACATCTCACAAACTCGTATTGTCACCTTTAGTAGATCACTCTTACAACAGTAGTTACCACTCGTGTGTTCACGCGCACTTTTCGAAACCTTATATGACCGCTAATGTCATACCCCTGTTCATTTAACCAAAGCATCAACCACCGAAATCTGAACTCCATCAAGAAACAACAATTGAGATCGTTCAAGTCCGGGAAGGGCTCGAGGCGGCCCGTAGTCGTCAAAGGAGTTATACCAAACTTAGATGAAAACCTCACAAATTCCAGTGTGTAACCGCGTAATATTGAGAAACCGCACCTTGGAAAGGTGTAATCCATTTTGGGGAAATCGAGAAAGGCTAGCCGCAATATCGAACCTTTTGAAACCTTGGGGCGTATTGGAACCGCTTCCTACCGCTTAGAACTTTCGACTCAATTAAGCTTCCGTTTACCCTACATTTCGTGTAACAGACTTGGAAACGTGTCCTGCGGAACAGGAACGTGCAATCCTGCCAGATACACCAACTATTGATGACAAACTTCTCTTCATGGGAAAACCGGTTAAAACCGGGGATCGTAAAACCAAACCTTAATGCAACGTAAAACCCTAACTATCTAAATTCGTGAGAACACTCAAGGACGTACCTTCACTTATTCATAGCATGGACAACGTAAGGTCTCGAATAAGAGATATCGACTACTACTTCCAACTAAATTTCGGGACGAAATTTCTTTTGAGGTGTGGATAATGTAACATCCCGCATTTTTCCGTTAAATTATTTTAACGCCCGTCTTTTTCTTTTAAATAATGCCCTTCGTATCTAGATTCGTATCCTCGTTAAGTAACATTTTAAATATTCTCGTTATCGGATTATGACGTCTCCCGTACTCCCGTGTAATTTAAAATATTCGTTCGGTTAACTCTCGCACCCGATTACAAACTAAAGGGACTAGTTTTGCCAAAAAGACAAAGAGGTGACTAGCACTTTGACTAGTCAACCTCCTCCCCATTTTTCTTTTATTTTCTTTTCCATTTTCTTCTCATACTTCTCCATTTTCTTTCAATCTTTCAAAAAGCAATTCATCATCTAATTTTGATTTAGGAAGCTCACAACAAATCCGACTACATATTCTTGATCCTCGTTTCATCCTCTTCGATTTGATACCAACCTCATCCATTTTGGGTAACTTTCTAAAATCACTAATTTTATGTGTTCTTGAGATTTTTGAGTTATAAAGTTGTTAATTAGTGTCTATGGCTCATTGTGATGTCGTGTATGTAAATTGTATGCTCGATTCGTTGTTTTTGGTGTAACTAGTTCAATATGAAAATTACTTGCTAAATCCTTGATTTTGGATGATCAAATGTTGTTAGATTGTTAAAGTGCATGTTTTAAAAGTGTTACTAGTATCATTAGCTTCGGTTTGATGTATAGGTTGATTAAGGAAACTCCAAGAACATGATTAATGATTTTGTGAACTTGGATTAGGGTTTGATAAGCTTTACATGAACTTTGGATGCGTCAAATGCTATGAGATATTGTTGTTAAGTGTTTTGTTGCAATGTGTGTTTGATTACCTTCGAAACGGCATAACATACATGTAAATTGGTCGCCCGAATCATAAAATGCATTTTTGGAACTTGAACTTAGATTATGAATGTTTAATTTCGGTTTTTGGTTGTTATAAGTGCAAGTTTGATTGATGATATGTGTTTAGTTGCATTCCTCGTCAAAATACCTTTCCAACGATGTATGATAGGCGTTATAAGTGTTTACGAGTCAAGAGTTGTGTTTGAATTGGTTTTGGCTCGTGCATATTTGTGGAAAACAGAAACAGACCTGTACAGGGGGTGGCGCGGCGCGCCCCTTACCCGCGCGGCGCGCAGAATAGGCTGAACAGATTCTGACCTCCTTGTCCATTTACACGCGAAATGTTTGACTAGCTACGCACCTCCGATTAACATGTAACTTGGCCAACATGCTCATATATGATTTCTAAGCTTAGAAAAATAGTTCGGGACCCGACCCGAACGTGTTGACTTTTCGTTGACTTTGACCAAGTTTGACTTTTTGTCAAACTTAACCAAATACTTATGCAACCTTTCTAACATGATTATTTACTAGTATCTTGCATGAAACTTGACAATTTGATTCACATGCTAATATAATCGAGTCGTAACGAGCCATAGGACTAATTGAACATCTTTGACCGTTTGTGTTTACCGTTATTGATATAACCTATATGTTTAGGTCAAGACTAGCTTTGTCTTTGCACGCGTCTACTTGTTGAAGTACTTTATTAACTCTTGCACTCAAGGTGAGATCATAGTCCCACTTTTACTCTTTTTGAACTTATATTGGGATGAGAAAACATAAACGATTCTTTTGAACTAAGTGAACACAAGAACGGGAAAACAAACATTCTACATACGAGTTTAGAACAAAATCCTCAATTCGATTATCATTAATTACACTTGCCGGGTGTAAGCGAGAACTTATGTTATATGGCCATATGGGTTTGACAGCCCTCATCCTTGACGGTTCGCTACCGTCTACGGATGAAATATATTTTCGAGAATCAGTGTTTGTTCTAGCACTAAGTGATGGGGTATACAATGGAAGGAATGTTAAGCTTTGATAATTGGGTGCTCGTGAAACAAACTTTTGGAATGTATTACTATTATTTCATTGATGCAAATCTTGTGGTTCACTTGTACTTACTTACTTAAACCTATGATTTCACCAACGTTTTCGTTGACAGATTTCTATGTTTTTCTCAGGTCTTGCACGATATGTGAAACATGCTTCCGCTTACTATTTGATACTTGCATCTGATGTCGAGTATACATGCATTTTATGGAGCGTCTTTTGACTTTACTTTAGACCGTGTCGCCTAGACTTCAATCGTACTTATAACGTTGTAACTTAACTTTTGGTTGAACAATTCTTGTAAACTTTGGAACAATCTTTATTTTGAAATGAAGGCGACATATTTTGGTCAAACGTTATCTTAAAGACTTATAATCAGGTAATGGGACCCACGTAGCCGACGCCGTCACTTGACGATTTGTCGGGGTCGCTACAGTAATGAAGAAACTACGACTAAAACAAGATCGGGTATCCGAAGCTAGTTTAGCTACGAAAATATTTGGAGAAAAATTAAATTAATCATATATTTCTAATTAATATGATATTTCATATATATTTACTTATGATTTGATTTTATATATTTCAGGACCACCTGTAAACAACACGAGAAGATTAATCATAAGACCTCATGATTGTACGCAATACGTCATTTGACAACACGGTACTTTATGTACGCAACACGTCACTTGACAACATGGTACCATGGGTCGAGATTAATTCTGATCAATACGAATACGATGGAGTCTTTATTTATTTTATTTAAGCAACTAATTGTGGACCACTAACATTGGACTGCTAACTACGGACTAAGAGAATATTAAAAGTATATATATATATATATATATATATATATATATATATATATATATATTTATATATATATATATATATATATATATAACGATTACTTAAAAAGAAAATATGTTGATATATTATATATATGGTTAGGTTCGTGATATCTATCGAAGACCAAGTCGTGATAAATACCTTCAAGGCAAAAGTGAGTATATAGTCCCACTTTTAAACTCTAAATATTTCGGGATGAGAATACATGCATTTTATGATTTACGTTATGGACACAAGTGATTAAAAATATATATTCTACGTTGAGTTGTACCACTGGCATACTTCCCTGTAACTTGGTAACTACTATTTACCTGAGGTATTGTAAACGCGAATCCTGTTGATAGATCTATCGGGCCTGACAACCCCAACCGAACTGGACGACCAGTATTCAATGGTTGCACAGTACTTCGTTTCGGTGACTACACTTGGTACGGTGTAGTAAGATTTCATAATAAAGGGAATATGCAACGTTGATTAAATGTTAAGTATGGTTATCAAGTGCTCAACAACTTAGAATATCTTTATTAAAACGTTTATATATGAAATCTTGTGGTCTATATTTATAACGCTGCCGGCATTAAACCTATATCTCACCAACTTTATGTTGACATTTTAAGTATGTTTATTCTCAGGTGATAACTAAAAGCTTCCGCTGCAGCATGTTGAATTTAAGCCAGATCTTGAGTATGCATATTTGTGTCAAAAATAAAACTGCATATCGGAGAATTTGTAATGTAAAATATGTTGGAAGTCATATTGTTATTATCACATGTAAAGTTTGTAAGTCTAAGATTATCGCTAAACTATAATCATTATTATCTTGTTTAAACCTTGTATTTGTAATAAAAGTTATGGTTTGTATTGTAAAAACGAATGCAGTTTTTGAAAAACGTCGCATATAGAGGTCAATACCTCGCGATGAAATCATATGTTATTGTATTCGTCCTTATGGCTAAGGTAGGGTTATGACATACTCTGTCCAATTTACCTCTGATTAATGATACTATTTCACTTGGAAGTGTGTCATTATTACGTTTAGTAATCAAAGCGTGTAGCATTAGACCATGGTTTAATTCACAGGAAGTCTTCATTTCGTAAAACCTAAAAAAAATAAAAATTCAGAATGGGGGGAGAAGACTAGTTCTTTAGGGTCTGCTAGGGAAAGACCATTCGGGTTCCATTTTCGAGAACTACACAAAAACAGAAAATCTAACTCTAACAGAAATACATATTATCCTTTAAAGACTTGATTCTCCCCACACTTAGTTAGCTGTGGTATCGAAATTGTGATTAACTTCGTTGTCGACCTCCATCGGACTATCTATGTAGTGTTTAACTCTGTGACCATTAACCTTAAATTCAATCCCATTTGAATTTATTAATTCTATCGTTCCGTATGGGAAAACTCTTTTGACTATGAATGGTCCAGACCATCTTGATTTCAATTTTCCAGGAAATAGCTTGAATCGTGAATTGAAAAGAAGAACTCTGTCTCCTTCTTTAAATTCTTTTGAACTTCTGATTCTTTTATCATGCCATTTCTTCGTTCTTTCCTTATAGATTAACGAATTTTCGTATGCTTCTTGTCTTAATTCTTCTAATTCGTTTAGTTGACTTAACCGTAGACGTCCAGCTTCATGTAAATCAAGATTACATGTCTTCAAAGCCCAAAATGCTTTGTGTTCAATTTCTACTGGAAGATGACATGCTTTTCCGTAAATGAGTCTGAAAGGTGTGGTTCCAATTGGAGTTTTATAGGTTGTTCTAAAAGCCCAGAGTGCATCCTCCAATTTTATGGACCATTCCTTCGGATTTGATCCTATGGTTTTCTCTAGAATACGTTTTAAAGCTCGGTTGGTATTTTCAACTTGTCCACTTGTTTGTGGATGATATGCAGAGGAGATTTTATGAGTTACTCCATATCTTTTGAGAACTTTCTCAAGTTGATTATTACAAAAATGAGTTCCCCGATCACTTATTAAAGCTTTTGGTGTTCCAAACCTTGCCAAAAGACGTTTTAAAAAGTTAACTATAATTCGTACATCGTTAGTTGGGAGAGCTTGTGCTTCTGCCCATTTAGATACATAATCAATGGCTACGAGTATGTAGAGATTATTATGAGATTTTGGAAATGGACCCATAAAGTCAATACCCCAAATGTCAAATACTTCACATACTTGAATGACATTTTGTGGCATTTCATCACGTTGACTTATTTTTCCGGCCCTTTGACAAGCATCACAGGATTTGCAAAGAAGGTGTGCGTCTTTGTAAATTGTAGGCCAATAGAATCCAGCATCATAAACTTTTCTTGCTGTTAGTTGAGGCCCATAATGCCCTCCTGTTGGTCCTGTGTGACAATGGTTTAAGATTTTACTAGCTTCATCTCCGAATACACATCTGCGTATTATTCCGTCAGGACAACTTTTAAACAAATGTGGATCTTCCCAGAAATAGTGTTTTATATCACTAAAGAATTTCTTTCGTTTTTGGTACGACAATCCTTTTTCAAGGAATCCACATACTATGTAGTTTGCATAGTCTGCAAACCATGGAATTTCATTATAATCTATTTTCAATAGATATTCATCAGGAAAGTTGTCTTGTATGGCCGATTCATTTAGAACTTCTAATTCGGGATTTTCAAGACGAGAAAGATGATCAGCGGCGAGATTTTCTGCTCCTCTTTTATCTCGAATTTCAATATCGAATTCTTGTAAGAGTAAGATCCAACGGATTAATCTTGGTTTGGCATCTTGTTTCAAAAATAGGTATCTAAGAGCAGAATGGTCAGTATAGACCACCGTTTTAGCTAGAACGAGATATGAACGAAATTTGTCAAAAGCAAAGACAATAGCAAGGAGTTCTTTTTTAGTAGTTGTGTAGTTCGTTTGTGCTCCTTGTAACGTCTTACTAGCATAATATATAGGTTGAAATCGTTTTTCAATCCTTTGTCCTAAAACGGCTCACATTGCAAAATCACTTGCATCGCACATTAGTTCAAACGGTAGATTCCAATTTGGAGTTATCATGATCGGCGCATTAGTGAGTTTCTCTTTAAGAATATTAAAAGATTTGATACATTCATCTGAAAAGATGAATGGAGCATCCTTTTCTAGGAGTTTATTCATAGGAGTGGCAATTTTAGAAGAATCTTTTATGAAACGTCGGTAAAAAACAGCATGCCCTAGAAAACTCCTAACTCTTCTAACATTGGTGGGATGTGGAAGTTTAGCAATTACATCTACTTTAGCTCTATCCACTTCAATTCCTTCCTTTGAAATTTTACGACCAAGAACGATGCCTTCTTTAACCATGAAATGGCATTTCTCCCAATTAAGTACTAGATTTGATTGTTCGCATCTAATAAGCATTCGTTCCAGATTAACTAGACATGTTTCAAATGTATCACCGAAGACTGAAAAGTCATCCATGAAAACTTCCATGCATTCTTCTATCATGTCGTGAAAAATCGCCATCTTGCACCTTTGAAAGGTTGCATGGGCGTTGCAAAGTCCAAATGGCATGCGTTTGTAAGCAAAAGTACCATAAGGGCATGTGAACGTGGTTTTCTCTTGGTCTTCGGGTGCTATTGGAATTTGAAAGTATCAGGAAAAACCATCTAGAAAACAATAGTAACTATTTCCGGCTAACCTTTCCAACATTTGATCAATGAAAGGTAAGGGAAAGTGATCTTTTCTGGTGGCGTCATTTAATTTTCTATAATCAATACAAACACCCCATCCTGTTACAGTCCTAGTAGGAATAAGCTCATTTTTCTCATTTGTAATGACAGTCATGCCACCTTTCTTAGGCACGTATTGAACTGGGCTTACCCATGGACTATCAGAGATTGGATAAATTAAACCTGCATCAAGCAGTTTAATAATTTCTTTTGTAACAACATCTTGCATATTAGGATTTAGTCTTCGTTGGCGTTGCACATACGTTTTATGACCTTCTTCCATAAGGATTTTATGTGTGCAATACGAAGGACTTATTCCTTTAATATCATGAATCTTCCATGCAATGGCTGGTTTATGAGCTTTCAACACAGAAATGAGTTGAGATTTTTCATTTTCAGTAAGAGAAGACGATATTATTACAGGTAATTCAGATTCACCATGTAAATAAGCGTATTCCAAATGGTTTGGAAATGGCTTTAACTCTAATTTCGGAGGTTCTTCTATCGATGATTTATATCGATATCTGTCTTCTTCTTTTAGCATTTGACTTTCTTCTGTTGTTGGTTCATATCCATTAGCTATTAGTGTAGCTAACATTTCAGTTTCATCAATTGGTTCAGTTCCTTCTCCTAAAGAACATTCTCCTGTTCCTTGTAATTCTGGAAATTTTTCTAACAATTCTGCATGTGAATCTATAGTTTGAATATAATAACATGTATCATCTGCAGATTGTGGTTGTTGCATTGCTCTATCAACTGAAAAGGTAACACTCTCGTCCTCTATACTTAGGGTCAGTTTCTTACCGAACACGTCTATCATTGCTTTAGCCGTGTTTAAGAATGGTCTTCCTAATATGAGAGGAACTTAAGAATCTTCTTCCATGTCCAGAACAAAAAAATCTACTGGAAATACTAAAGTACCAACTTTAACTAGCATATTCTCCATTATCCCTCTAGGATATTTTATTGATCTATCGACTAGTTGTATACTTATTCTTGTTGGTTTCAATTCTCCAATGTCTAGTTTAGCGTATAGTGAATACGGCATTAAATTTATACTAGCACCTAAGTCTGCCAATGCTTCTATTGAACTAAGACTACTCAGAAAACATGGAATTGTGAAACTTCCTGGATCAGATAATTTTTCTGGTATCTTATTCAACAGCACTGCAGAACAATTAGCATTCATAGTAACGGCCGGGAGTTCTTCCATTTTCTTTCTATTCGAGATTAGATCTTTCAGAAATTTAGCATATCTAGGCATTCCTGAAATCACATCAATGAAAGGAAGATTTACATTTATCTGTTTAAACATATCCAAGAATTTGGATTGCTCGACTTCAAGTTTCTCTTTCTTCATTTTACTCGGGTAAGGAAGTGGTGGTTGGTATGGTTTAACATAAGGTTTAGCCTTAACTGTGTTATCTTCATTAACCTTTTCAACTACCGGTTCTTTTCCTTATCTTGCTCAGGTTGTGGTTCTTGTGGAGTAGGAATAGCTTCATCAGAAATTACAGGTATTTCAGGTGGTTTAAGTGTTGTACCACTTCTTGTGGTAATGGCTTTAGCTGTTTCATTCCGGGGGTTAGCATTTGTATCACTAGGTAGACTTCCCGGTTTTCTTTCACCTATTAACCTTGCTAGGTTACTTACTTCTTGTTCCAAATTTTGAATAGAAGCTTGTTGATTTCTAAATGCTTGAGCATTTTGTTCATTGGTTTGTTTCTGAGATGTGAAAAACTGTGTTTGAGTTTCAACTAGCTTCGTCATCATATCTTCTAAATTCGGCTTTTTATCATCGGTTTGTGGTGGTTTGTTTTGAAAATTAGGTCTTTGCTGATTGTAAGTATTATTGGATACTTGTTGATTACTAGGACCTTGTTGGTTGTTGTATGGAACATTTCGGTTATAATTCTGGTTTTGATTGTAAATTGGTCTTGGCGGTTGATAATTATTTTGATAATTATTTCCAGGCCTTTGGTTTAGATATGAAATATTCTCTCTTTGTTCCATTGTTAGCTCAATACTAAGACAATCTTTTGTCAAATGTGGTCCTCCACACTGCTCACAACTAATTCGTATTGAGTGTATATCCTTAGTCATCTTTTCCATTCGTCTCTCGACAGCATCTATCTTTGCAGAAATGGAATCTAAGTCATGGCTAGAATCGGCTCTAGCTGCTTTAGATGATCTAACAATATCTTTTTCTTGGTGCCACTCATGTGAGTGGGAAGCAGTGTTATCAATAATTTTATAAGCATCAGTTTCGGTTTTCTTCATAATGGAACCACCAGCTGCTATATCGATGTCTTTCCTTGTAGTGATGTCGCATCCTTGGTAGAATATTTGTACTATTTGACAGGTGTCTAAACCATATTGCGGACATCCTCTTAATAATTTTCCAAATCTTGTCCATGCCTCATATAGAGTTTCATTCGGTTTCTGTGTGAACGTAACAATTTCTCCTTGAAGTCTTACGGCTTTAGATGCCGGAAAGAATTGTTTAAGAAATTTTTCAACTAAAACGTCCCATGTATCAATCGCCCCTTCAGATAACGATTCCAACCAATCTTTGGCTTCTCCCTTTAAAGTCCAGGGAAATAACATGAGATATATCTGTTCATCCTCAACTTCTCGGATTTTAAATAGTGTGCAGATCCTATTAAAGGTACGAAGATGTTCATTTGGATCTTCCTTCGGCGCACCACTAAATTGGCATTGATTAGTCACCATGTGTAGAATTTGTCCTTTGATTTCATAATCTGGCGCATTAATGTCTGGATGAGTAATTGTGTGACCTTGGCCAGTGCGTTTAGCTCGCATTCGGTTTTCCATACTTAGAGGTTCCAGATTATCCATAATTGAATTTGTTGAATCTGAATCACTAGAGGATTCTGATTTAATGGTTCGTTCCTCAACAATCTCTGTTTGAATGATTGGTGGTTCCGGAGGAAAAATTAATGGTTCAGGATCTATGAATCGTCCTTGAATATTCTCCGGATTCTCAATTGTGAGGTCGGGTTCAAAAAATGGATTATCGGAAATTTGAATTGGAGTACTTGGTCGACTGGATGACGATTCTAAAGAAAAATCAACGGCGACAATATTTGCTAGATGTCTTGATCGAGTTACAGGTGGTAAACGTACAAAAGGTGGTGAACGTTTTGCTCGGTGCATTCACTGAATATCCTATTAGTTTTTAAAAGGAAAGAAAAATTATATAAGTTATCCAATTAATATACTTTTCTGATTTTGCCCACGTTTCGAATAGCCAAAAGATGCAGCAGAGGGGCAGTATTCGTTTGGTCTCAATATAATTGAGTGCTGTTTGGCTCCAATAACCCGGTCCACGAACAAATCCAACTATTACTACGAACCAGAAAATTTTGATGTCTATCAATTTAACCACTTAAAATAAATTTTCGTAATTTTAAGAAATTTAGATAAGAAGTAGAATAAAAATCTATGTCCTAAAACTAGAATGACGAGAAATAAGAAAGAAAAAGAAAGAGCGCGTCGAAATAGGTCGAAAAAGAAAAGGGTTGAAAAATAAAAGGCGTCGAAAAATAAGAAAGAAAAAGAGTGACTTATAAAACTTTAAAAACACTCGACTAACCCAACCTTATTACTATCACTAACTTAAAATTAAAATTACAAATTGAGATTACTAATTGGAGTGATAATTGATACATAGGTAAAAGGCGTCGAAAAATGAAAGTAAGAAAGTAGCGCATTGAAACTTAAAAAAAAAAAAAAAAAAAAAAACTAAAAAAAAAAACTAAGAATTAAAAGTTGCGTCTAAAAATATCAAAGCTTACAAGAAAAACTATATCCCAAATGGCAATATCTTAAAAAGGCACTAAAATATAAAAATGGCGTCGCAAAATTCTAAAGCACCTAAATCTTAGTCTAAAGAGAAAGCACTTAAGGGATTTTACGGCAAAGCCTAAAAATCTATAAATAAAAAAATAACTATGGCAAAAATTATGACTTAAAAGTAAATACGAGCGAAAAATATAAAAATTACGCTAAAAACAAATAAAAGGGACAAAATATAAAAATATACTAAAAGTTGTAAAAAGTACAAGTTTTATAAAAATATTATTTTTATATTATTTATTTTATAAAAGTATTAATTTTTATATATTTATAAAACTAATTAAAACTTTAAATACAAATTAAATAACAAAACTAAATTAACTAATAAAATACTAAACCCTAATTAGGGTTTAAGTATAATTAATAATAATACTCCGTAATGATTACTGAATTAGGGTTGTATGTGGCCTGTCAGAAGACCTCATGCGATCGCATGAGTTTATGCCTTCGGGCTCATGCGATCGCATGAGCTTGGATTTTTGGCCAGGTTACGGGCTGCTACAGTAGCAGGCCCGAGAGTTTATTATTTTTTTTTTTCTGTTTTAAATTTTGTTTTAAATATTTATATAATTACAAAATATTTAAATTAAATTTATATTTTTACAAACTAAAATAAAAATAAAGAAACTTTATAAAACTTATATATTTAACAAACTCTTAAAAATATTTATGTTTTTGTTTTTCTTTTTATATTTTTGAATATTTAAAACGTATTTTTACAAAAGCGTATTTTTTTATAAAAGTAAACTAAAAATAAAAATCTTTTTTTTATTTAGCGTTGCGCTTCCGGCTTTTAAGCTAGATTTTGTTCCCCGGCAGCGGCGCCAAAAATACTTGATGTTAAATCTAAGATGTATAAAATACTATTAAATTTTACTAGGAAATACTATTAAATACGATACAATTTTACACAAGATATTTATTTATTTATTTAAAGAATGGATATACTTAAACCTTGCTACAACACTTATAGGCAGTGTACCTAATCGTACAGTAGTGTAGTTTTTAGTAAGTCCGGTTCGTTCCATAGAGAAAAATCTTTAACCAAAGCTTAACGCTATATTAGTTTTAATTTATAAAAATACAAATATATAAATAAGTAATATTATTATTATAAAAGGGGGGGTTTTTACCGTTTAATGACCGGTTTGTCGATTTTAAAAAAAAATTTAGTCGCAGTTAAAACCTAATGTAAAATATTAAAAATAAATACAAGACTTAATTTAAAGCGTAAAGTAAATAACGATAAGGAAATTGCGATAAATAAAAGTGCGATAAAATAAAATTGCGATAATTAAAAAGTACGATAATTAAAAGTGCAATTAAATACAAAAACAATAAATAAAAATGCAATAATTAAAAGTGCAATTAAATATAAAATAAAGGAAATTAAATATGAAATAAAAGAATTATGCTTATTTAAACTTCCGTAATCATGATGTTTGACGTGTTGATTTTAGTTTTATGCCCATGGATTAATTGTCATTTGTCCTGGATTATTCAATATGCCCGTCTGGTTTTTGTCCATAACAGTCCATCAGTCATAAATATAAAGTGCGAGTATCCTCGTCAAATTATCCTTATACCCGAAGTCAAATATTCCAACTAATTGGGGACTTAAACTGTAACAAGGTCTTAATACTTTGTTTAATAATTACATCAGGATATCGACTGAGTGTAACCCAAGGTTTTAATACTTTGTTATCAATTATGCCAAGTGTCCTTGTACATAATTTCACCCCTGTTTTAATAATTCTAGTGACTATTAATTCATTCCCGTGTCCGGTTAAATGAATGATTATTCATACATATAAATACCCCGCCCATCGTGTCCGATCGAGTGTATATGGTTATTTATAGGGACGTCCAATTGTAAATCTTTATATTAAAATTAACAAACTATCATTTAGTTAAACAAATATAAAGCCCATTAATAGCCCATAGTCTAATTTCCACAAGTGTCGTTCTTTTGTCCAAACCCCAGTTATGGTACAAAGTCCAATTACCCAATTTTAGTAATTAGCCCAACATCATGATTACTTCGGATTAAATAAGCATAATAATAACTTAGCTACGAGACATTAAATTAAAAAGGTTGAACATAACTTACAATGATTAAAAATCGCGTAGCGTTACACGGACAGAATTTCGACTTACACCCTTACAACATTCGCTAACATACCCTTATTATTAGGATTTAAAATTAAAATTAAAATTAAAATATAAATATAAATATATATATATATATATATATATATATATATATATATACGTTTACATATAGATAGAGAGATTGATGGATTGATATTGATGAACCAAACACTCGTTTTTATAGGGCATGTGGGCTGGAAAAGGTGCTCATGCGATCGCATGAGCTTTGCCCTTCAGGCTCATGCGATCGCATGGCCAGCTGGGGAGGCTCAAAAGTCTACAAAAACGTGGGCTGCTTATTTATTTATTATATAATATAATATATATATAATTAAATTTAATTATATATATATTATATTATATTCTTGTACTCTGTTGACTTGTAATTTTTAGTCCGTTGCGTCGAGCGTTGAGAGTTGACTGTGGTCCCGGTTCCGGATTTTCGAACGTCCTTGCGTATAATTTAATATCTTGTACTTTGCGTTTTGAATCTTGTACTCTTTGTAATTTTGAGACGTTTCTCATCAATAATTGGAACCTCTTTGATTGTATTTTGTACTTTTGAGCTTTTTGGTCGTTTGCATCTTCAATTCGTCGAATCTGTCTTTTGTCTTCACCTTTTATTATTTAAACGAATATCACTTGTAAATAGAACAATTGCAACTAAAAGCTTGTCTTTCTTGAGGAATAATGCTATGAAATATATGTTCGTTTTTAGCATTATCACTTGCGTTTATACTTATATCTTGCATGAAACTTGACAATTTGACTCACATGCTATATTAATCGAGTCATAACGAGCCATAGGACTAACTGAACACATTTAGTTGTTTAGGTCAAGGCTAGGCAACTTTCATTTGCACAACGTTTAATTTCAAATACTTTGGCGTGCAACTACGGTGAGATCATAGTCCCATCTTTTCAACAACTTTTATTCTTTAAATCATGGGATGAGAAACATATACGTATCATACTTTTATGCTTTGAACACAAGTACGAAAACAAACATTCAACAGCGAGTTAGAACAAAAAGCCTCAATTCAATTATCATTAGTTACAGTTGCAGGGTGTAGACGTGAACTTATGTTATGTGATCACATGGGCTTGACGAGCCCTCATTCGGACGGTTCGCTACCGTTAGCAGATGAAATATATTTTCGGGTATAGTGTATGTTCTAACACTACGTAACAGGGTACAAAACAGTTAAGTCTTGATAATTGGGTGCTCGCGAACGTACTTTTGGAATGCAAACGATTTGGATAATCAACTATACAAAATCTTGTGGTTGAAAAACAACGCTTACAAATACACCTATGATTTCACCAACGTTTTTCATTGACATTTTTCTATATGTTTCTCAGGTTCATACTTGGCTACTTGATACATGCTTCCGCACACTTTGATTACTTGCTTGGGGTCAAGCATACATGCATACGCTAGTGATAGCACCTTTGGATTCGAACTTAAAGCATACATACTTGCGCTATTTATAGCAATCGTGATTTTCAACTTATATTATGTCGCAAGTTATTTCATTTATGCTTTTTACTTTTGTAAACTTAAACTTGTTGTTGAACCGTTTGGTAACTTAAAACTTTGCAAGTCATGCACGTTTCAAATGAATGCGACATAATTTTGGTCAAACGCGTCTCATTTAGGGACTATGACCACGCAACGGGACCTAAGTTAACGGCGCTGTAAATGACGATTTTGACGGGTCGTTACATGATTGGGTTGGAAGATGACCCGGTTGGTGAAGAATACTTGTGTGGTTTGATCAAATGATTGAACATATTCGCAGTTTGAGAAGTTTGAATTTGTGAGATAGTTTCGATTTTGATTTTGGGTGATATTTTGTGTTTTGAATATATAAAATGAGAGTAAAATGGAAGTTGTGTCTTAAATCTATATGGAATGTAATTGTGTATATATAGGAAAAATAAAACAAAACCAAAAATAGCCGTTTCGGCCTTTTGTTGTTTTATATATTCTTATTTTCAAATTGCAACGATTAATTCATCGTCCTAAGCTATCTTTAAACTAGACATACTATACCTGGCAAGCGGGTCAGGTTGGGTCGATTTGGGTAACGAGTCAAAACGGTTTGGGTTGAAATAGATTATGGGTCAAACGGGTAAAAATTTTAAACGGGTCCAAACGGGTCATGTTGGGTCGGTTTGAGTAATAGGTCGAAATGGGTAATGGGTCAAATGGGTAATATACTTTTACATTTAATTTTTACCTTTATTATATTATTTTAGTTATTAATATTTTTTATTATATATATAAGAAAATATTAATATACATAATAATTGCTATAATCATTAATGCTTTCATAAATAACTGATGATAAAATTTGTTATGCTTGATCAATTCACAAGATCCATTAGACATGTCTCTATTAATTGAACTTTAGGATTTGATACTCATTTGACCTGTTTTTTTATATTTTGTATAAGACTCAATAAGTTGGATAAAAACTCATTGAACCTTTTTTAAGTTTTGTTTTACATTGTCAGAATTAATTTTTTTTAAGATTCAATTGACTCGAAAGCTTGACCCATTTAACTCAAATTTAAAAATATGTCTCAATTACCAGGTATAGACATAACGCAGCACGAGACAAGGGAGGCCGACGAAGGCGGTGCCAAATTCATCGAGCCCTCCTAGGCGGTGACGGCACACTCCCTATTAAGAGTGGTCTAAAAGACTGAAAGTTTATAAAGAACTAAAACGAAATACAAAACACCCCTTTAACGTGCCAATAAATGAAACTGAGCTACAACATCAGGGACCAGTAATTGAATCATGCTTTTAGTATGTGGAGGCGTGGAGCTTGAAATATTATACATTAACCCATTTTTACAACAAAGGCGGCAGCCGACTTTATAGACATATTATGCATACACTCAGTGACCAAGTTTGCTACTCAACGTACGTCTTTATTTCATTATTTGTCGTTTGTGTTTATACGGAGTAATTTTAATTGTTTACGTTACATCAATCAGCTACCTAATGGTACGAAAGTTTTGTTTCATATGATTGGATTTGATTAATATCATATCCATCAAATCTCTACAAATTATTATTTTTAAAATTAAAGTTAAAATTAAAAATTAACTAATCGTTTAACTTGTACTCCGTAACTATTTTGATCTTAAAGTCATTTCAAGTAATTTGAAAATCAAATCCCTATGATGAGTGTTTTGGATTAAATCGAGAACCATTACTAGTTTCTTACGAAGTTAATTACTCCGTATTACATAATCCCAACTTAATTACAAGTCTAATCTAACTAACTACAGTACTGAACTCAAATATATGGAATTATAACCTTCATAAGTATTGATTTTTTCTTCTTATCCATTAAAATATAAAATGACTCACATAAATTTCTTAACTTAATTCACATTTTGAAGTCATCAAAAACATGCACAAGAGTAACAATAGATAAAAAGCAACACAAAATTACTAAAACTAATAAAAAAGAAGACTAATTAGTACAATTGAAGTGGCTGAGGTTTAGCCATTGTTCTTCTCTTCCATAAATTAATCTCTTTTTTTGGCTCAACGTTTACACCCCTACCAACCCTAACAAAATCATCACAAACACCTTTGTTTCTCACCATTACTGGTGCAGATGAAGGTATCACAATCTCATCATCGTCTTCATCATCTGTAAAACAATTCCGGTGACTCAAATCCAACGGTGTAACTTGTGTTGTCCAATCAAAATTCGAAAAAGCATCTCTCCCACTTGAAAATCTCTTCATCGTACTCAAACACGGCGCCTTTTGTACGTTCAACGCATCTGTAGACGACTTATTATTCGTTGCATCGGACTTTCGACTGCCACTGAATATGCTCCGGAACCCTGTTTTTTTCTTGCTCTTTTCTTGATCTACTTTTTGTACTTTTTCTTGATCGGATGATTTGTTATGCGACGTCGTTTTTGAAGCTTTGTTGTTGAGTTTATTGCGATATTGTTTGCACTTGACTGTACCCATGCAAGAGACTCTTGGAGAGGTGGGTTCAAATACAAGTTTTATATTTGAAACGTCGGCGGTTTTGGTTTTCCGGTGAGTTTGTGACGGAATTATGGTACCGGAGAAGCCGATTCCGAGGTTTGACTTGTAGGGTTTTTCGGATAATCGTTTATCTTTTTTGGGGCTATAAATTGGAGGGTTTTGAAATGAAACATGAGATGAAGTTGCTCTTGGTAAAAACTTCAAGATTTTAGTCATTGATGTTTTTTGTTGTTCCATATATTAACAACAAATTATATCTTTTTATCTCCTTGTATGTATAGATAGTGGTGATTTAAACTGTGTTGTGATGTTTTATTTAGGAGATGATGTTTTTATATGTGTGTATATGTGATCATCAAAAGATGCATATGTTTTTTGTAGGAAAGAGAGAGGAAGGGAGAGATGGAGGTATTAGTCAAATGAAGGTAGTTAGACTTGCTCAAGGCATGGTATATATGTTTATTATATGTGCGAGTATAAAACATTTTAAACATTGCCGTACAAAAATAAAAATAATATAAAATATTCAAACGTTTAAAGTTTATAGATACAAAGTTTGAATGGTTATGTAAGACGGACTAATATTCATTCCCTACAAAATAGTACGGAGTTCTGTTAATATATGATACGGAGTATATGTTTTTTGTTAATATATAATATGACACAGTTTTTTTTTTTTTTTTTTTTTTTTTTTTTTTTTTTTTTGAAATGCAAGCTTTTTATTAACAAAACCAAATATAGAGTTGTTACACGAATATTGTTTGCGAGTTTGCAAACAACAGAACACGAAACTATATTATACGAATTATACTATGGATAGGTATACTTTGGGATTACTTAACCACGTGAGCCAATCGATTTTCTTCCCGACGATTCTTAGAGAGATCCACTCAAATGACTTAATTTGAATTCGTTTAAAGCCATCGGAGCGTTCCACGATTTTCCACGAAATACCTTATTGTTGCGATTTTTTCACATAAAGTACACACTAATCCATTCAATTGTTTGCCATATTTTTTTACCGAGTGGGGACATGTGACCCGAAGCATTACCTATAAGTATTTCATTGATGCTAAAATTTGTGAAGTTACCAAGTCCCCACTACCCGAAAACCCTATTCCATACCTCGAGAGCGTGAGAACAAAAAATGAGAGAATGCTTCACCGTTTCTATGTCGTCGTCAGACAAGGGGCACCTAACGGAGTGTAAGTCAATGCCCCTTTTATCTAACTCCATACGAACCGCTATCCTCTTTTTTCGAACCCGCCAAGCAAAAACCTCCAATTTTTTTGGAACTAGATTGTTTCTTATTGTTTCTTGCGAAGAGAAGTGATTCCCTAGAAAGTTGTTCGTCGATCACGATTGATAATTGTTTGACTGTAAACCGCCCGTTAGAAGCAAAAGACCACGTCCAACCATCCCTGTTATTGATGTCGAATTTGTAGCCTGTAATCAAGTCTTCCAGCACATCTAATTCTGCTTTTGTACAGCCCTTTGGCTCCCTGGACCATTCGAAAACAGCTGTAGCTGAACCAGAATCATCACGAACACGTATCCGATCCATAACCCGAGAGTCTTTGTGTCTTTCAAGCTTGAAAAGCCTTGGAAATCTCTGTCGAAGGCTGCTGTTACCCAGCCACAAATCTGACCAGAAAAGTGTTGTTGTTCCGTCTCGAACCTTTTTGATTATCGAATCTGAGAAAGGAATATCAATGTTGTTGAGAAATCTTCCTGCCATAATAATATTAGTCCACGTACCAGAAAAATGAGAACGTAAATTACCCCCCCCCCCCCCCCCCCCACCCGAGTCCAAACCCCCGTTCGGACCATAAATGCTACTAATAATTTTCACCCAAAGAGCGTTGGTTTCGGTTTTAAACCTCCACCACCACTTTTTCAATAACGCTAAATTTTTGCTTTTTAGAGAACCAAAATTTAACCCCCCATGCCCGTAAGGTGAGATTACTAGTGTGATGAATACAAAGTTATACGAAGTAAATGAAAAATTAAAATTGTATAAATTGGACTATGTTACCTAAGGGTCATTGGCATGATGGTATTGAAGTGATCCCTTCAACTAAGAGGTTGGGAGTTTTTATACGTGTGTGTTTGTCTTTCAAAAAATAAAATGAACATTGTTTGATCAAGGATGTCGTTAATGCTTATTAGAAGGCTATCAAGTAGCACAGAAAAAAAAAATGAAGTTGTGATGTTGTCTAGCGGTTGGTGGTCTGCCTCCTTTAGGGGAGGTCAGAAGTTCGACCCCCGTTGGCTACATATTAAAAACACAATTTCATCCCTGTCATGAAATATTCACCCATGACACCTTTCCCATATCATTTTTGGGGTGGTGGGTGGGGGGGGGGGGGGTTGGGGTAAAGGGGAGGGGGTTTACTTGGTCGTGCCCTTGGATCGGTTTCAAGGTTTCCTCCCGGGCAGCGATGGGGGCGGGGTTATTATCGCTGCATCGGCATAGTCGAAACGGGAGATGATCGCAACGGGTGGTTTAGTCCCCATCGGGTGATCCCAATCGCTGAAAAAAAAGGTAGGAAAATTTCTCTTTAAAGAATTAATCATAATCTTAATTAAAATTACGAGTAGTATGGAACAATGGGACATAATAAAATAATTTAAAACTTTAGACTTTTGAGCTAAAGCAAAAAAAAAGTAATTAAAAATTTTAGGTTTAAAATTGCTGGTTCACTGTAGTCACTTGCCACTGTAGGGGTGTTCAAAACCGGATATCTGAAAATTCGGATACCCGAATTTCGGATATCCGAAAATTCGGATAGTGAATTTGACTGTCCGATATCCGAATCTGATTCGGATATCCGATTTTCAGGTATTCGAAATTTCGAATTCGGATATCGGATTATTCGAATATCCGTCTCAAATGCAAAGTTCTTAGTTCCAATGAAATTTCCGAGTTCTAGACCTGTCTTCACATTTCCTTCATTACTTCAACATATATTTTAAAAATTGAAAACTATTATAAACAACCTAAGATCTTGTGGAAGAAGCTGATCGGAGAGAAGGCGGTGACTTTCAAAACATCGGTTGTAGAAAGAATTGATGCATCAGTAGAAATGACACCGAATGATGATGCGGATCAGATGTGGATTTGTCTGGCGTCCACCATTAGAGAGGTTGCCAAGGAAGCCTTAGGTGTGGCAGTAGGAACATCGAGGGGACATAAGACTGATAGAGAATCATGGTGGTTTAGTGATGAGGTTCAAAGCAAAGTCGCGCTTAAGCAACTAAGGTTCAGGGAGCTTATCACTTGCCAAGAGGGGACTTCGACGGATAGAACCAGGGTTGAAGAGAGATATAAAGAAGCCAAAAGAGAAGCTAAGAAGGCTGTAGCCCGGGCAAAAGAAAAGGCATATGAAGATCTGTATAGGAAGCTTGACTCCAAAGAGGGAGCAAATGATATATACAGGATAGCCAAAGCTAGGGAGCGAAGGCGCAGGGATATTGATAACATCAAGTTTATCAAAAATGAAGCTGGTCAAACTTTAGTAAAGGAGGAAGAAATTAGGAAAAGATGGGAAGAGTATTTCTCATCTCTCTTCGTTGGAGGAAGACCCGAGCATCACGAAGATCTGCAAGAAGTTGATATAGAACAATTCCAGATCAACGGGGATTGTGAGGAGATCAATCATGAGGAAGTAAGATTGGCACTACGTAAGATGGGGAGAAATAAAGCTGTTGGACCAGACCAGATCCCTATTGAGGCATGGTGGTGCCTTGGCGATGATGGTATTAGGTGGTTGACTTGCCTTTTCAACAAGATGTTTCGAAGCTCTAAGATGCCTATGGAATGGAGACTGAGCGAGACTATCCCCATCTATAAGAACAAGGGGGATGCGCAAATTTGCGGTAACTATAGAGGCATAAAATTACTTAGTCATACTATGAAGCTTTGGGAGAGAGTGATTGAGACTAGACTTCGACGCGTAACGAATGTGTCGGAGAACCAATTTGGTTTCATGCCAGAGCGCTCTTCGATAGAGGCAATTCATATTATTAGGAGCCTTATGGAGAAGTATAGAGAAAAACAAAAGAACCTAGAGATGGTTTTCTTAGACTTGGAAAAGGCCTACGATTGCGTTCCACGAAATTTGATTTGGAAGACCCTTAATGGTAGAAGTATCCCGAGTAGATATATCTGTGTTATTAGGGACATGTATGAAGGGGCTAAATCCTGTGTTCGAACGCCTGTGGGAAATACTGAATTTTTCCCAATAGAAGTGGGCCTGCATCAGGGGTCGGCCCTTAGCCCTTTTCTTTTCGCTTTGATCCTTGACGAGCTTTCTCGAGGGATAAAAGAGTGCATCCCTTGGTGCTTGATTTTTGCCGATGATATCGTGCTTGTTTCAGAATCCAAGGAGGAGCTTAATAGAAGATTAGAGCAATGGAGGGTGGCCTTAGAAAGTAATGGCCTACAAATTAGTAGACAAAAGACGGAATATCTTAGATGTGATTTCGATAGGAACGACGATGCTCAAGAGGATGGAGTGAACATCTGCATTGGAGACCAGATCTTGCATCCACAAACTTCGTTCAGATACCTAGGCTCAGTGCTCCACAAATCGGGGAGGATTGACGAAGACGTTTCGCACCGTATTAAGGTAGGGTGGCTGAAGTGGAGGTCAGCGACTGCGGTCTTATGTGACAAGAAGATCCCCCTTAAGCTGAAAGGGAAATTCTTCAAGGTGGCAATTAGACCGTCCATGTTATATGGTTCAGAGTGTTGGCCTATGACGAAGGCGCAAGAGAGAAGGATGGAGGTCGCAGAGATGAGAATGCTTAGGTGGACTTGCGGTAAAACCATGTTGGATATGATTCCAGATAGTGTTTTCAGGGAGAACCTAGAAGTTAGAAGCATCTCTGATAAGCTAAGAGAAGGACGGCTTCGCTGGTTTGGGCATGTGAGGAGGCGACCTCTTACTGCCCCTGTTAGGAGAGTCGAGGCACTTACGGTTGACGGTGTAAGGAGAAGGGGTAGACCCACTCGTAGGTGGGAGGATAGAATAAAGATGGACTTGAAGGAGCTTTTATTGTCCGAGGACATGACTTCTGATAGGATTACGTGGAGGACTAGAATTAGAATAGACGAGTAGGTTTTTGGTGTTTGTGTTTGTTTTTGGTTATGTTTGTTTTTTTTGTTTGCTTGCGTTGGTTCGGCTGTTGGCATGGGTGCTTTTTTTTTTTTTTTTTTTTTTTTTGGTTTGGTAAATTTGTGTAGGTTTTTAGGTTTGTGTTTGACTTGAGTTGTTTTTCGTTGGTTTGTCAATGAGTTTTTTTTTTTTTTTTTTTTTTTTTTTTTTTTTTTAAAGTTGTATGTGTATGTTGTTTGTCCTTTCTATGACTTGCTTTGTTCCGTTGGTTTGTTTGTTTTGGATTTAGGTATCTGTGTTTTGTTTGTATGTATGCATGTTTGTTTAGGTATGTTTTGTTTTTATGTATGTATGTGTGTGTTGGTTTGTTAGTTTGTATGTATGTATGTTCGTAGGTATGTCCCTTGTTGGTTTGTTTTGTATGTTTAGGTACGATTTTATGTATGTATTTTTGTATGTATGTTTATTCGTAGGTATGTCCCTGGTTGGTTTGTTTTTATGTATGTATGCTTTTTGTATGTATGTCATGTATGTATATCATGTTTGTATATCTTGTTTGTTTGGTTGTGGGTTTTTCATGTTCTTTGACTTTCTAGCTATCCTTTGCCTTGCGCTCCGCACTACACTCTAAGGTACGTTTTTATTTCCATTTTATCTATCTTTTTATTTATTATTTTTATCATTTTTTTATGCATCCGGCTCTATTAAGTGAGTTATCAGCAAGCGCCAATATATTGGCGACTTGACTTCTCTCTAGAGCCTAGATTGAATACCAGGCATTATTTAAAACCCATGAAAATTTGATCCTACCATTTTCAGGGCGTAATTTTTTTTTTTTTTTTTTTATCTATTGGCCGGAGGTCCTCTTCAAAGCAATCTCTCTATTCGTCGAACATTGAGAGGGATGACTTTCTCTACTCTTGAAGTGTTTCACTCGGGGTGGAGAAATGACTTCTCTTTATTCTAGGGTAGAGGAAGGATTGTCTACGTTCCACTTCCCCCATACCCCACAAAATGGGATTGGGTGTGTTGTTGTTGTTGTTGTTGTTGTTGTATTGCGTAAGTTCTTTTCACTATCCATTTTGCAAAAGCATTTCAATTGATAAAATACAAAAATTGTTCCAAGTCAATTTTAAAGACCCAAAAAACTGGAGATAAACAAATATGTTAAAGTAAGACACATGCTCCTCAATTATTTTCGTAGATCTCAAATCTCCATCGATGAGTGCACGTTTAATTCAGACTCCGTTAGAATGACCTGAGGACGTACGAAAGATATCAGATAACTGATAAATACCCGTGTGTTGTGGGGTATGGGTTTTAAACCATATTAAGTGTATGATTATCTGTTTAGTGACTTCATTCTCTAGAACTCTCCCAAAACTAAAAAACGTACCTAACTTCACACCATCTCAAACCCTAATCTAATCCAAGTGATAAATTGAATCTTATAATTTTGGGTTTTGGGTATAAATGGGTTTTTGATGAATATGAGCTTGAATCTTATGATTTTGTGTTAGAGATGCTCAATTGATGTTAGATATATGTTATATACTTGTTATATGATGTTTGTAAGTGAGTTTTGTGACCAGAACAAGCAAAAATCAAGATTTAGGGTCAAAAAGTGCGAAAACAGCAAGCTGGAGCTGTTCATCAGCTCCCACACTTTTGACAGCTCAACCACGTGGTTGAGCACACTTTTGAGGGCTCAACCATGCGGTTGAGGGCTCAACCGTACGGTTGAGGGCTCAACCATGCGGTTGGTTGAGCACTTATCAGCTTTTGGTAAATTTGAAAATGACATAACTTTCAAACCGTAACTCCATTTTCAATGAATAAACTATCGTTGGAATCGTCTTGAGGTCTATTTTCCAATGATAAGGTTTTAAGAAGCTGGATCAAACTTTATTTTTGAAATGTCCCGTTCATATTGATTATAAACGTTCCATATTAATTGATTTCGTTGCGCGGTTTTGACCTCTATATGAGACGTTTTCCAAAGACTGCATTCGTTTTTAAAACAAACCATAACCTTTATTTTATCGAAAAGGTTAAAAGGATACCACCTAGATTATCAGAAATGATAATCTAAAAATATCACACTTACACACTACCAATACATATTGGTTTACAATATTAATATGTTACAACAAAGTAAATTTCGAATGCAGTTTTAAACAATATTATACAAGCATGCTGACTCCAAATCTTGTCCATATATTAGCATGCAACAGCGGAAGCTCTTAATAATCACCTTAGAATAAACATGCTTTAAACGTCAACAAAAATGTTGGTGAGTTATAGGTTTAACCTATATATTTATCAAATCGTAATAATAGACCACAAGATTTCATATTTCAATATACATCTCATACACAGAGATAAAAATCATTCATATGGTGAACACCTGGTAACCGACATTAACAAGATGCATATAAGAATATCCCCATCATTCCGGGACATCCATTGGACATGATATAAAACTCGAAGTACTAAAGCATCCGGTACTTTGGATGGGGTTTGTTAGGCCCAATAGATCTATCCTTAGGATTCGCGTCAATTAGGCGTGCACTAATTCTCAAAATTAGTGATGTTCCCTAATTCTTAGACTACCAAGCAAAAAGGGGCATATTTGGCTTCGATCATTCAACCATAGAAAGTAGTTTCATGTACTTCTGTCTATTTTGTAAACCATTTATAAAGCTGCATGTATTCTCATCCCAAAAGTACTAGATTTTAAAAGTGGGACTATAACTCACTTTCATAGATTTTTACTTCGTCGGGAAGTAAAGGCTTGGCCACTGGTCGATTCACGAACCTATAACAAATATGTACATATATATCAAAGTATGTTCAAAATATATTTACAACATTTTTAATACGTTTTAATGTTTTAAGTTTATTAAGTCAGCTGTCCTCGTTAGTAACCTACAACTAGTTGTCCATAGTTAGATGTACATAAAATAAATTGATAAATATTATCTTGACCCAATCCACGACCCAGTGTATACACGTCTCAGGCTAGATCACAACTTAAAGTATATATATTTTTGGAATCAACCTCAACCATGTATAGCTAACTCCAACATTACTGTATATAGAGTGTCTATGGTTGTTCCAAATAATATATATAGATGGGTCGATATGATATGTCAAAACATTTGCGTACGTGTCTATGGTATCCCAAGATTACATAATATATTAGAATATATGTATTATACAATATAATTTAGCTAGGATATGATTAATATAGATTTGTTACCAATTTTCACGTAGCTACAACAAGTAAAAATATCCAATCTTGTTTTACCCATAACTTCTTCGTTTTAAATCCGTTTTGAGTGATTCAAGTTGCTATGGTTTCATATTGAACTTAAGTTTTATGAATCTAAATAGAAAAAGTATAAGTTTATAGTCGAAAATACAGGTTACAAGTCATTTTTGTAAAGGTAGTCATTTCAGTAGCAAGAACGACGTCTAGATGACCATTTTGGAAAAATACTTTCACTTTGAGTTTAACCATGTTTTTTGGATATAGTTTCATGTTCATAAGAAAAATCATTTTCCCAGAAGAAAAACTTTTAAATCAAAGTTTATCGTAGTTTTTAATTAACTAACCCAAAACAGCCCGCGGTGTTACTACGACGGCGTAAATCCGGTTTTATGGTGTTTTTCATGTTTTCAGATTTTAATCATTAAGTTAGCATATCATATAGATATAGAACATGTGTCAAGTTGATTTTAAAAGTCAAGTTAGAAGGATTAACTTTTGTTTGCGAACAAGTTTAGAATTAACTAAACTATGTTCTAGTGATTACAAGTTTAAACCTTCGAATAAGGTAGTTTTATATATATATGAATCGAATGATGTTATGAACATCATTACTACCTCAGATTTTTGTGAATAAACCTACTGGAAATGAGAAAAATAGATCTAGCTTCAAAGGATCCTTGGATGGCTTGAAAGTTCTTGAAGCAGAATCATGACACAAAAACAAGTTCAAGTAAGATTTTCACTCGAAATAAGATTGTTATAGTTATAGAAATTGAATCAAAGTTTGAATATGAGTATTACCTTGTATTAGAAAGATATCTTACAGTAAATAAGAAATATTTCTTGAGGTTGGATGATCACTTTACAAGATTGGAAGTAAGCTAGCAAACTTGGAAGTATTCTTGATTTTATGAAACTAAAACTTATAGAATTTATGAAGAACACTTAGAACTTGAAGAGAACTTGAGAGAGATCAATTAGATGAAGAAAATTGAAGAATGAAAGTGTTTTTAGGTGTTTTTGGTCGTTGGTATATGGATTAGATATAAAGGATGTGTAATTTTGTTTACATGTAAATAAGTCATGAATGATTACTAATATTTTTGTAATTTTATGTGATATTTCATGCTAGTTGCCAAATAATGGTTCCCACATGTGTTAGGTGACTCACATGAGCTGCTAAGAGTTGATCGTTGAAGTGTATATACTGTAGAGACCCGTCCTAATCCATCCGGACGAAGTCCATATCGATTACAAACGATTCACAACAGTGGATTACATCGCGAGGTAATTGACCTCTATATGATACATTTTACAAACATTGCATTCGATTTTAAAAGACAAACTTTCGTTATATCAACAGTTGACAGGCATGTATAGCATTTCATAATATATCCAAATATAATTGACTTAATAATAATCTTGATGAACTCAAGGACTTGAATGCAACGTCTTTTGAAATATGTCATGAATGACTCCAAGTAATATCTCTAATATGAGCAAATGCACAGCGGAAGATTTCTTTCGTACCTGAGAATAAACATGCTTTCAAGTGTCAACCAAAAGGTTGGTGAGTTCATTAGTTTAACATAAATAATCATTTCATAAATTTAATAGACCACAAGATTTTATATTTCCATTTCTCATAAACATACGTCCCATGCATAGAGACAAAAATATCATTCATATGGATTGAACACCTGGTAACCGACATTCACAATATGTATATAAGAATATCCCCATCATTCCGGGATGCTCCTTCGAACATGATATAAATTTCGAAGCACTAAAGCATCCGGTACTTTGGATGGGGCTTGTTGGGCCCGATAGATCTATCTTTAGGATTCGCGTCAATTAGGGTGTCTGTTCCCTAATTCTTAGATTACCAGACTTAATAAAAAGGGCATATTCGATTAGATAATCCAACCATAGAATGTAGTTTCGATTACTTGTGTCTATTTCGTAAAACAGTTATAAAAACAGCGCAAGTATTCTCAGTCCCAAAAATATATATTGCGAAAGCATTTAAAAAGGGAATAATGAAACTCACTCTACAATATTTTGTAGTAAAAATATTCATACGACTGAACTAAACAATGCAAGGTTGGGCTCGGATTCACGAACCTATATCAATTATATATATTAAAACATATAATCGTAATCGAACAAATTTTTATATATTATTAGTGATATAATTGTTATATTAATAAATTATATGTTTCAGTAATAAATATATTTATTTATATATTTTAAATAAATAATTAAGCACATCAAGTAATGGTCCAGAATTCGTAGGTATGGAGTTTCAAATGCACATGGCTAATGTTCTAAGAGAGAATTTGTAATGGCGCGATCTTGATTGGTTAAATTACCAGGATTCAAGAGAAAAGATAGAACTATCAAGAAAATATGTTCTTGATACGTTTGGAGTTTAGATAGGATGTAAGAGTCGTGTAACATGGCACATGATGACGTTATAATCTGTGAATCATCACGTTCCATTAGAAACTCAGCATGACTTACTGTAATATAATCACGTTGATCAAGTGTCATTATATTATACTAACTCATGCATCAATTTCCAACACTACTTCAAAATCATTCATAATTCAAACTCAAATTTTAAAGAAATTTAGAAACTAAAGTAGTTTCCTTTATGATGTAATATAGATAGCATGAAGAAATAAATAATTTCAGACGAGAATATTTATGAAAATATCTTCAGAAATATCGAAGATATTTATGATGATATTTTGGAATTTCTAAGTTCGATGGTTGATAAGGAAAATTTTCCGCAAGATTTTAACATGACATCGGAGCAGGATAATCTCTAAAGATTTCATCGAGTCCAGAATTACCTGGATTCTTTGAATATAGGGTTTGGTCCTTCTATTTGGCCTTGGTCTCCTTCATGGTTTGCTCAATCTATTTTTTCAGTACCAAATTTTCTATCGAGCGTTCCTAACACTCCCTTCTTTATCATCAAACTTTTGGCCGTTTAGACCATCTACAATTTTCCTAGTTTCCTCTGCATCTAATGCTACGATATCTGAATCATCGGTTATCAATCCGAGGTGGTTTAAGGAGAATTGTGTTTTTAGATGATTAAACGCTGATGGTAATATGGTGAAATATAAAAGGTTCCCCGGTAACAATAAAAGAGTACACATATAAATCAAGGTTATAATAAGGTTATTTGGAACGAAAAGTCGAAGTTGACTTGCTGGAGCTGTGATAAAATTTGCTACTTTGAAAGGGATTAACAAGTTATTTTGGGTAATAATAATGCTAAAGGAGCTAACACAGATACAAGTTAAACGTTTTACTCAGGTTCCGAGTGTTTTCAGGTGCATAACTATATGCGTCAATCTCTTCTTTCGTAGATGAAGTGCGGTTGGTTCATACTCTCGATTGAGGTGTTTTCAAGAATTACGAAAAGTTTGAACGCAGATTGCAATTGTCAAGATACAAATGAGGTTTAAAATGAGATCAAGTGGCAAACTTGAAGAAATGTTTAGTTTCATATGTTATAGTCAATATTTTAATTCATTTTAATTGTCCAATATTGGTAGTCCACAGTTTATAGTCCACAGTTAGCAATTCAATAATTCATGTATAGTTTAATATATAATATTCGAATTAATTAATACGTAACGTGACCCGTATTCATCTCAGACTCGATCACAACTCAAAGTATATACATTATTATAGAATCAACCTCAACCCTGTATAGCTAACTCCTGCATTACTGCATATAGAGTGTCTATGGTTATTCCAAATAATATATATAGATGTGTCGATATGATATGTCAAAACCTTGTATACATGTCCCGATATTTAAAGTGTGTAAAATAAATACAGAAATTAAATGACGATAAATTAAATGCGTAAGGTAAATAACAGAAATTAAATGACGATAAATAAAATTGCGAGAATGTAAATTGCGATAATTAAATTGCGATAAATAAAGTGTAATTAGTTAGCTGGGAACAATTAGCTAGGAACAGTTAGCGTGGATTCTTAACAAAATTTCTCCTAGTTAATTTGTTTGTTTCTAACAAATTTTATTTTGTCAAATGTTTTCTTCATTATGCCACTTGTTGGATTCTGATAAGTCAAAATCCAAATATTAAGTTGAATGAAAATGGTTATTTTGCAGTGAACGGAAACGTATATCGGTGTTTGAAAATAGGATAGTAAATGACTGTTGAATCAGATTCGAAGAATGTACAATGTAACTTATTAATGTGAATCTTAAATATTCCTCGGGTATTACCTACCCGTTAAAATATTTTCACCAATAACAGTTTGTACGAATGAATTTTTAATTACAATCTTTTATAAAAATATACTTACATATATATTTTCTTCAGATGTAATCATAGATTTAATGAGTTAATATCATATTAATCTCATTTGATTTACCGTTATAACAAGAATATATAATCTCTAAAACATTAGAGATTACATAATCGCCATGTCGAACGAAGATAAATGATGTAGAACGATAATTGTACTCAAGGTATAGAATGAGACGTCGAGGCATGGGTTGTTGATGGTACTGGTGTTGTTATTGATGGTACTGTTGGTGTCGGTGATGTTGTTAAAGCTGGTATTTTTTTTTTGCACCATATTCTCCAGATTGATTACTCGAGAGCGAAGTTCGTTGACTTCTTCTATTATTCCGGGATGATTGTCGGTCAGTACGAGCGGATGAATAAGGTTTAGAATCTGACTTGTGATATAGTTGTGGCGAGATACTCTGAAAATGAGAGAGAAAATGGTGTTACGAACCAGTTCGCCGGTAAGTGCTTCAGGTTCTTCACCAAGAGTGCAGGTTGGTGAGTGAAAAGGATCGCCTTCTTCTCGTCTCCATTGATTTAGTCGACTACGAAACCATTAGATGAATTTGGGGATGGCTGATTGGTTGATTCATTCCGGTGACACTGCTTTCGGAGCTCGAGCGAAACTTTATGTCGGAATAGCTGTCGGAATAACTATCGGAATAGTTATCGAAATCTAAGGGACTCGAACTGGTTGAGGGACTCATCTTGTACGATCAGATGAAGGATTTTTGATAAGGAATAGAATAAGATGTAGATTAGTACCTTGAAATACATAATTTATATATGCATATATAATACTAAAATCCCATAAGTTACGGAGGAATCTACGGAAGCTGTCAGGAAAAGGTAACAATAACAGATACGCTAAGATATGAATTTATCTATACACTGTCTATGCAATAGAGGCAGTAAGACATGTCTAGACTAAGAATGATAAGCAGGTAATTTCCTAAGGATGATAAGCAGATGATTTCCGACTAGAAATGATAAGCAAATCTTTTGACATGCAGACACGGTCGAAGTCCAGACTCACTAATGCATTCAAACAACTATCAGTTAGACACACTAATGCAAGACCTGGTTCGCTAAGACCACCGCTCTGATACCAACTGTAGAGATCCGTCCTAATCCATCCGGATGAAGTCCATATCGATTACAAACGATTCACAACAGTGGATTACATCGCGAGGTAATTGACCTCTATACGATACATTTTACAAACATTGCATTCGTTTTTAAAAGACAAACTTTTGTTATATCAACAGTTGACAGGCATGTATAGCATTTCATAATATATTCAAATATAATTGACTTAATAATAATCTTGATGAACTCAATGACTCGAATGCAACGTCTTTTGAAATATGTCATGAATGACTCCAAGTAATATCTCTAATATGAGCAAATGCACAGCGGAAGATTTCTTTCGTACCTGAGAATAAACATGCTTTCAAGTGTCAACCAAAAGGTTGGTGAGTTCATTAGTTTAACATAAATAATCATTTCATAAATTTAATAGACCACAAGATTTTATATTTCCATTTCTCATAAACATACGTCCCATGCATAGAGACAAAAATATCATTCATATGGATTGAACACCTGGTAACCGACATTCACAATATGTATATAAGAATATCCCCATCATTCCGGGATCCTCCTTCGAACATGATATAAATTTCGAAGCACTAAAGCATCCAGTACTTTGGATGGGGCTTGTTGGGCCCGATAGATCTATCTTTAGGATTCGCGTCAATTAGGGTGTCTGTTCCCTAATTCTTAGATTACCAAACTTAATAAAAAGGGCATATTTGATTAGATAATCCAACCATAGAATGTAGTTTCGATTACTTGTGTCTATTTCGTAAAACAATTATAAAAACAGCGCAAGTATTCTCAGTCCCAAAAATATATATTGCGAAAGTATTTAAAAAGGGAATAATGAAACTCACTCTACAATATTTTGTAGTAAAAATATTCATACGACTGAACTGAACAATGCAAGGTTGGGCTCGGATTCACGAACTTATATCAATTATATATATTAAAACATATAATCGTAATCGAACAAATTTTTATATATTATTAGTGATATAATTGTTATATTAATAAATTATATGTTTCAGAAATAAATATATTTATTTATATATTTTAAATAAATAATTAACACTTATTATAAAAATATTAGATAAAAAATGGGATTATAACACATGTTAATAGAATATTAAAGTTTATGTAAAAGATACTTAACTTACTTTGATAAGTTATTAAAAGTTACTTAAATTTCAACTATCATGGATACACTACTCTCTACGCATACAATTGCACCAATTTACACAGTAATTGTGAGTGATTATTATATACTTCGAGTTAATGGAGTTTTGTAACAAAAATTAAGATGTTTCTTGTAGTTCTTGTATATGATTTTAATGATTTAGACTATTTGCATCGGGGGTAAGTGACTCCGTCACTTGCCTATGTGGACACCAAGTGACTCTACATCTACCCGTATCCATATGTCACTTTACCCGTTTCTTGCCAATGTCACTTTACCCGTTTCATTGTGACACCAAAAGTGACCCATGTTACTTGTTTTCTACTATTTTTTATTATTATTTTAAAATAATATTTTTACCCCTTTTTAGTACTTAACTCAATTATATTTTAACACATCATCAACATACTCCTAACTAACACCAAAAAGTAACACCACCATTACTCCACTAAAAAAAAAAACGTCCTACTCATCAAAAAAGTGAAAAAAAGCAAGTGACACTACAAGTGACACCACACACCGTTACGAATAGTCTTAATCTCCCTACGCCCGAATATTAGCCTGTTTATACCTATGATCCATTTTATATTTATTTATTATTCCTATAATTACGAAAATTAAAATGCAAAATCATCTCCGTGTCACGCCTCAACTTCTCTGCTCTGACTTTACCTTGAAAACTACGTCCAGTGCTCCATCAAATCATTAAAAGGAATTTGTTTCTCATTATTTTATATGAATTACGTACTATTATTTTACATATAATTTTTATTATATTAATAATTTAAGAATATTATTATTATATTATAAAAAGATTACTATTATATTATAAAAATATTATTTTACATAGAGCAAATAATATTTGTTATATTATCTCTTCAAAAGAATATATTTTATATTATAACTAACTAATCAATATTAATATTAATTATGATATATAATACAATGAATAATAATTATTATTATTCATATTAATTAAAAACAAAATTGTACAACCCACGAAGCATTGAGTTACGACCCATTCTGTTCGTAAAAAGCTCCGCTTGAGCTGAGGGCTAAATTTTACATCTCGAAAGACGGCCCTGGATCTCCTCAACGTAGATGGTATCTTATTATTAGAATCCGAATTCAACACTCGTGAACAAAAACTATATCTTAGATGGATTCTATTAACGGATAGTTTATATGGTAACCTTTTTACTACATATAAAAGATCGCAAAAGAGTTTTATATACTTTTTAATTATATTATTCCATATGTCAGCTTTGACCAAGAATGGATGTTTTGAAGAAACCTCAATTAAGTTATAAGTTAATTCCCTTCTTATTTTTAAATTCGGGTTCACATTTACATGATAATTATATAGCATAAACTAAATCAAAGAGAACACATTTAATATTAGTTAGCATAGCATAACTTATCCGCTAACATGCATGCATATATTTTGTAGATAGAAAAATACAAAAGAAAGAAACCTAATGTCTGATTCCATGATAAGGCCCCACATTCATGGTACTTTGTAGTTTGAAATAAACAGATGACGTTGTTCACATCCAGGTTTGTGATATTCTTGCTATATTCATATTTTCATCTTCACACCGTATCATCATCTTCTTCATTCACCATCACTATTTATCGTCAACTCGTCACTGTATTAGAAAGAGAAGTTGAAACAGCAGCTGCAGGGATAGAAATAGCACAAACAGTAACATGCAGGTGATCGAAGGTTGATGGTATGTGTTTCGATTCCGGTTTATGGTGTTGAAAGGTAGTGTTAGGTGGTTCCCGTATGTTTGTGGTGGCGGAAAAAGGTTGTGTGGGTGGCTCACGATGGTGGTGGTTATGGGTGTCTAACAACAGCAAAAAGAGAGTGATAGATGAGAGAGAGATGGTGATTCTTGGTGGTGGTTAATTTCTATGGTTCACGAAGAAAAAAAAATGAAGAAAGGTGGTGTCGAATTATGGTGATTGAAGTGGTTCAAGGCTGTGATGGTGGTGGCCGGCGGTAGTGCAAGGTGGCATGTGATGATGGCGGGTGAAGATGGTCTCAAAGAAGAAGAAAGACTAAGAAATGGGTTGTGGATATTTTTCTCTGCTTTCTTACATACATACATACATATATATTTATAATATAAGTTATATAATTATAATATTAATAATAATTAACAATAATTAATAATAATAATAATAATAATAATATATTAATACTAATTAGAATAGACATGAAACATATTATTTCAATCATAAAACAGTTAGCAGCCGAGCTTTTAACATATACCTGCCGACACTATTAGCATAATTATTATTTCGTACTCTGTTGATCATCAGTGACGGATAAAAGTGTTCAGAAAAATCCCATATTTTTAATTTAAATGTCTTTATTTATTTTAGTCATTATGGTATAAAATTCGATCATCAATTATTAAATAAAATTTACATTAATTATTTACTCCCAACCCCTAAGTAAAATATAAAAATTTTTAAAAAATTAAACAATTAGTTCCTAATTATATTTTTATTAAGCCTAAAATTTATAGAACTCATTTTCATATCACCGTTTATTTTAAAATTACATAAGTTTGAATTTAACTTGCTTAATATCAATCGAAACATCAAACGGGTATTACAATTATTTAATATTTATTTTTAATATACTTTATTTATATATAGAGATATATTTTAAATAATAATTATTATAATATCCTATATTTATTTTATTAATTTTTAATAACATCAACTTATAATACTTCAAATTATATTTCAAATTATTATTTATATATACATACATACATATATAATTAAAATTAATTGTTCGTGAATCGTCGAAAGCAGTCGAAGGTCAATTGAATATATGAACATCGTTTCAAAAATTTCTAGACTCAACATTACATACTTTGCTTATTGTATCGAAATCATATAAAGATTAAGTTTAAATTTAGTCGAAAATTCCCGGGTCGTCACATATACCAATAGTACATATATCTAAAAGCTGTGTATTGTACGAGTACGAATACGGGTGCATACGAGTAGAATTGTTGATGAAACTGAACGAGGATGTAATTGTAAGCATTTTTGTTAAGTAGATGTATTTTGATAAGTGTATTGAAGTCTTTCAAAAGTTTATGAATACATATTAAAACACTACATGTATATACATTTTAACTGAGTCGTTAAGTCATCGTTAGTCGTTACATGTAAATGTTGTTTTGACACCTTTAGGTTAACGATCTTGTTAAATATTGTTAACCCATTGTTTATTATATCTAATAAAATGTTAAATTATTACATTATCATGATATTAAGATGTATTAATATATCTTAATATGATATATATACAATTAAATGTCGTTACAACGATAATCGTTACATATATGTCTTGTTTCGAAATCCTTAAGTTAGTAGTCTTGTTTTTACATATGTAGTTCATTGTTAATATACTTAATGATATGTTTACTTATCATTTCTCATGATTATATAATGTAACAATATCTTAAAATGATTCATATGTATTTAGTAAGACGTTGATATAACGATAATCGTTATATATATCGTTTTCGAGTTTCATAATTCAATAGTCTCATTTTTATGTATATAACTCATTGTTAAAATACCTAATGAGATACTTACTTATCATAATATCATGTTAACTATATATATATATATATATATATATATATATATATATATATATATATATATATATATATATATATATATATATATATATCCATATATATGTCATCATATAGTTTTTACAAGTTTTAACGTTCGTGAATCACCGGTCAACTTGGGTGGTCAATTGTCTATATAAAACCTATTTCAATTAATCAAGTCTTAACAAGTTTGATTGCTTAACATGTTGGAAACAGTTAATCATATAAATATTAATTTCATTTAATATATATAAACATGGAAAAGTTCGGGTCACTACAGTACCTACCCGTTAAATAAATTTCGTCCCGAAATTTTAAGCAGTTGGAGGTGTTGACGTATCTTTTGGAAATAAGTGCGGGTATTTCTTCTTCATCTGATCTTCTCATTCCCAGGTGAACTCAGGTCCTCTACGAGCATTCCATCGAACCTTAACAATTGGTATCTTGTTTTGCTTAAGTCTTTTAACCCCACGATCCATTATTCGACGGGTTCTTCGATAAATTGAAGTTTTTCGTTAATTTGGATTTCGTCTAATGGAATAGTGAGATCTTCTTTAGCAAAATATTTCTTCAAATTCGAGACGTGGAAAGTGTTATGTACAGCCGTGAGTTGTAGAGGTAACTCAAGTCAGTAAGCTACTGGTCCGACGCTATCAATAACCTTGAATGGTCCAATATACCTTGGGTTTAATTTCCCTCATTTACCAAATCGAACAAAGCCTTTCCAAGGTGCAACTTTAAGCATGACCATCTCTCCAATTTCAAATTCTATATCTTTTCTTTTAATGTCAGCGTAGCTCTTTTGTCGACTTTGGGCGGTTTTCAACCGTTGTTGAATTTGGATGATCTTCTCGGTAGTTTCTTGTATTATCTTCGGACCCGTAATCTGTCTATCCCCCACTTTACTCCAACAAATCGGAGACCTGCATTTTCTACCATAAAGTGCTTCAAACGGTGCCATCTCAATGCTTGAATGGTAGCTGTTGTTGTAGGAAAATTCTGCTAACGGTAGATGTCGATCCCAACTGTTTCTGAAATCAATAACACATGCTCGTAGCATGTCTTCAAGCGTTTGTATTGTCCTTTCGCTCTGCCCATCAGTTTGAGGATGATAGGCAGTACTAATGTCTAGACGAGTTCCTAATGCTTGCTGTAATGTCTGCCAGAATCTTAAAATAAATTTGCCATCCCTATCAGAGATAATAGAGATTGGTATTCCATGTCTGGAGACGACTTCCTACAAATACAATCGTGTTAACTTCTCCATCTTGTCATCTTCTCTTATTTGCAGAAAGTGTGCTGATTTGGTGAGATGATCAACTATTACCCAAATAGTATCAAAACCACTGGCAGTCCTTAGAAATTTAGTGATGAAATCCATGGTAATGTTTTCCCATTTCCATTTCGGGATTTCGGGTTGTTGAAGTAGACCTGATGGTTTCTGATGCTCCGCTTTGACCTTGGAACATGTCAAATATTCTCCTACATATTTAGCAACATCGGCTTTCATACCCGGCCACCAAAAATGTTTCTTGAGATCCTTGTACATCTTCCCCGTTCTAAGGTGTATTGAGTATCTAATTTTATGAGCTTCTCTAAGTACCATTTCTCTCATATCTCCAAATTTTGGTACCCAAATCCTTTCAGCCCTATACCGAGTTCCGTCTTCCCGAATATTAAGATGCTTCTCCGATCCTTTGGGTATTTCATCCTTTAAGTTTCCCTCTTTTAAAACTCCTTGTTGCGCCTCCTTTATTTGAGTAGTAAGGTTATTGTGAATCATTATATTCATAGCTTTTACTCGAATGGGTTCTCTGTCCTTTCTGCTCAAGGCGTCAGCTACCACATTTGCCTTCCCCGGGTGGTAACGAATCTCAAAGTCGTAATCATTCAACAATTCAATCCACCTACGCTGCCTCATGTTCAGTTGTTTCTGATTAAATATGTGTTGAAGACTTTTGTAGTCGGTATATATAATACTTTTGACCCCATATAAGTAGTGCCTCCAAGTCATTAATGCAAAAACAACCGCGTCTAATTCCAAATCATGCGACGTATAATTCTGCTCGTGAATCTTCAATTGTCTAGACGTATAAGCAATTACCTTCATTCGTTGCATTAATACACAACCGAGACCTTACTTTGAAGTGTCACAATATATCACAAAATCATTATTCCCTTCAGGTAATGACAATATAGGTGCCATAGTTAACTTTTTCTTTAATAATTGAAACGCTTTCTCTTGTTCATCCTTCCATTCAAATTTCCTCCCTTTATGCGTTAATGCAGTCAAGGGTTTTGCTATTCTGGAAAAATCTTGGATGAACCTTCTGTAGTAACCAGCTAGTCCTAAAAATTGGCGTATATGCTTTGGAGTTTTTGGGGTTTCCCATTTTTCAATGGTTTCAATCTTTGCTGGATCCACCTGAATACCTTCTTTGTTCACTATGTGACCGAGGAATTGAACTTCTCCCAACCAAAATGCACACTTTGAAAACTTAGCGTACAGTTTTTCTTTTCTCAGCAACTCTAGCACTTTTCTCAAATGTTCTTCGTGCTCTCGATCATTCTTCGAGTAAATAAGTATGTCATCGATGAAAACAATGACAAACTTGTCAAGATATGGCCCACACACTCGGTTCATGAGGTCCATGAACACAGCTGGTGCATTAGTCAACCCAAACGGCATAACCATAAACTCGTATTGACCGTAACGCGTCCTAAAAGCAGTCTTTGGTATATCATCCTCCTTCACCCGCATTTGATGATACCCAGAACGTAAATCAATCTTCGAATAAACCGACGAGCCTTGTAGTTGATCAAATAAGTCGTCGATTCTCGGTAGTGGGTAGCGGTTCTTGATGGTAAGTTTGTTCAACTCTCGGTAGTCGATACACAACCTAAATGTACCATCCTTTTTCTTGACAAACAAAACAGGAGCTCCCCACGGTGATGTGCTTGGTCGAATAAAACCACGCTCTAAAAGTTCCTGTAACTGACTTTGTAATTCTTTCATTTCGCTGGGTGCGAGTCTGTATGGAGCACGAGCTATTGGTGCAGCTCCTAGTACAAGGTCTATCTAAAATTCAACGGATCGATGTGGGGGTAATCCCGGTAATTCTTTCGGAAATACATCGGGAAATTCTTTCGCGACAGGAACATCATTGATGTTCTTTTCTTCAGAATTGACTTTCTCGACGTGTGCTAGCACAACATAGCAACCTTTTCTTATAAGTTTTTGCTCCTTCATGTTACTAATAAGATTTAACTTCGCGTTTCTCTTTTCTCCGTACACCATTAAGGGTTTTCCTTTTTCTCGTATAATGCGAATTGCATTTTTGTAACAAACGATCTCTGCTTTCACTTCTTTCAACCAGTCCATACCGATTATCACATCAAAACTCCCTAACTCTACTGGTATCAAATCAATCTTAAATGTTTCGCTAACCAGTTTAATTTCTCGATTCCAACATATATTATCTGCCTAAATTAATTTTCCGTTTGCTAATTCGAGTAAAAATTTATTATCCAAAGGCGTCAATGGACAACTTAATTTAGCACAAAAATTTCTAATTATATAACTTCTATCCGCACCCGAATCAAATAAAACATAAGCGGATTTATTGTCAATAAGAAACGTACCTGTAACAAGCTCCAGGTCTTCCTGTGCTTATGCCGTATTAATATTGAAAACTCTTTCGCGGCCCTGCCCATTAGTATTCCCCTGATTCGGGCAATTTTTAATAATGTGACCCGGTTTTCCACATTTATAACAGACTACATTGGCAGTACTTGCTCCGACACTACTTGTTCCGACATTACTCGTTTCGACATTATTTGTTCCTTTAGTTCTGTTATACATTGGTCCATAGACTTCACACTTTGTCGCGCTATGACCATTTCTTTTACACCTGTCACAAAATGTTGTACAGAACCCCGGGTGATTCTCTTCACACCTTTGGCATTGCTGCTTCTGATTATTGTTGTTGTTGCGGTTGTTATTGTTGTTAGGACGTTTGTTGTAGTTGTTGTTGTTGGGATTGCGATTGTTGTTGTTGCGATTTATGTTGCGGTTGTTGGGATAGTTGTTGCGATTGTGGTTGTAATTGTTGTTGTTGTTGTTGTTGTTGTTGTACTGGTGACTCTTATCACTGTTTTCCTCCCACTTCCTCTTGAGTTGTTTCGTGTTGGCTTCTTCGGTCGCCTGCTCTTTAATCCTTCCATCGATCTGGTTCACTAATTTGTGAGCCATTCGACTTGCCTTTTGTATGGAGGCGGGCTCGTGTGAACTCACATCTTCTTGAATTCTTTCCGGTAACCCTTTTACAAATGCGTCGATCTTCTCTTCTTCGTCTTCGAATGTTCTGGGACACAATAGGCACAATTATGTGAATCGTCGTTTGTACGTGGTGATATCGAAACCTTGCGTTCGTAATCCTCTATGCTCTACCTTGAGCTTATTGACCTCGTTTCTGGGACGATACTGCTCGTTCATCAATTGCTTGAATGCTGACCATGGTAGTGCGTAAGCAGCATCTTGTCCTACATGCTCGAGATAGGTATTCCACCATGTTAAAGCCGTACCTGTGAAGGTATGTGTAGCGTACTTAACTTTGTCCTCTTCAGTACACTTACTTATGGCAAACACCGATTCGACCTTCTCGGTCCACCGTTTCAATCCAATTGGTCCTTTGGTTCCATTAAATTCCAAAGGTATACAGGCAGTGAATTCTTTGTAGGAGCATCCTACCCGATTTCTTGTGGAATTAGTTCCACTGCTAGATCCAGAGTTATTGTTATTTTGCATCGCAGCCTGTACTGCGGCTATGTTTGCTCCAAGGAAAACACGGAAGTCTTCCTCGCTCATATTCAAATTCTGACGAGTCGCCGGTGCCATTTCCTTCAAAAATAGCCAAAAGAATTGAGTTAATCATATAGAATTTAAGAGTAGTCAATTGTATTTCGTAGCATTATATGAACTTATTTATAAAAGCTTTTTCTTCATATTAGCATTTTATAGTTTTAATTCGGGTAGTACCTACCCGTTAAGTTCATACTTACTAGCTACTATACAACTTAACTACTACGCTTCTATATGAAAAACTTATTACAATAAAATTTCGCGTTCAAACTTTATACAAAATATTACAAACTTACAATACCGCTATTATACATATAGGATGAAATATAACACATAATAACATTGCTACTCGGAAGCTATAAAGGCAAATCTAGTTAATACGCAAGTTGTTCAGCAAAGGAAATAAAGACACGTAATTCATAAGTCCAGAAACAAGTCATGCATTCTGGTTTTACTAAGACGACTTCCCATCCTTGGTTTTGTGGAAAGTAACCGTTATGACCATTGGCTAGGTAGCATGTTGTAATGTCGTCAAAAGTACGAGGGTTTCGTAATGCCCAACAGCCCCGTAACAATCTAAAAACCTTGTTTCTTATCTCAACTACCGAGTCCGTCACTTGAGGGAATCTTTTATTTAAAATTTGCAACCCAATGTTCTTTTCTCAATTTGATGAGAAGCGAACATTATTAACCCGTAAGCATAACATGCTTCTTTATGTTGCATGTTAGAAGCTCTTTCTAACTCACGAAATCCTATGTTGGGATATGTTGAGTCAAAATAGGTTCTTAACCCGTAGCGTAAAATTGCATTTGGGTTCCCCGCATTTAACGCTTTAAAGAAAACACGACGTAACTTACGGTCTTCCCAATGTGATATACCCCACCTATCAAAGGAAAGTCTTTTATAAACTAAGGCATTTCTGGAAAGTCTTTCAAATGTATGACAAGTTAATTTCGCCATAACTAAATGTGCTGATGAATTCTGACCGACTCTAGACAATATTTCCTCAATCATATCCTCTGGTAGGTCTTCTAAAATATTCGGTTGTCTACCCTTAACGTCCATTTTGTTTTTATAATGTAAAATAGACAAGGATTAGATTCGTAAAAGATAAATAACAAACAATACAAGCAATTTTTACATAGAACATAAAAGTACAAGCGCACTACAATACATATAATACACAACATGATTATAACCCTCTAATCTAAATCACTGGTTTCTTCTTCATCGGACTTGGTTCGTTTTCCTAATTTTCTAGGGATATATGGTGTTCCTCTAATACGAGCCGTCGTTTTCCATAATGGTTTAGAAAAACCTGGTGGTTTAGAGGTTCCCGGGTTATTGTTACAATTTAGGAAATACGGACGTTGCCGATACATATAAAGTTCATCGGGGTTGGAATCAGGTTTCTCTATTTTTATACCTTTTCCCTTATTATTTTCTTTTGCTTTATTAAATTGGGTCGAGGTAATTTCTATAACATCATCGGAATCCTCGTCGGGATCTGATTCATTAGAAAATTGGTAATCTTCCCAATAATTTTCTGTCTCGGCGGAAACACCATTGACCATTTTTAACGTTGGTCCGTTGGTTGAGGATTTTCTTTTATTTAACCGATTTACTGTAGGTATCAATATTTCTTCCTCCGGAACCTCTTCTTCTTCTTCCGGTTCTTCCTCTTTCGGTTCCTCCTCTTCCGGTTCCTCCTCTTCCGGTTCCTCTTCGGGAATTTGTGAATCTTCCTAAAGTATATTCGACTCTTCATTATTATTAGGTGAGTCGATGAGATTTGTACTAGAGGTAGACATCTATCACACATAATCAAACTCGTTAAGAGATTAATACATCACATAATATTACATGTTAATAATATATAGTTTCCAACAAAAGTGTTAAGCAATCGTTTTTAAAGAAAATACGGTCGAAGTCCAGACTCACTAATGTATCCTAACAAACTCGATAAGACACACTAATGCAAATTTCTGGTTCTCTAAGACCAACGCTCTGATACCAACTGAAATGTCCCATTCATATTGATTATAAACGTTCCATATTAATTGATTTCATTGCGAGGTTTTGACCTCTATATGAGACGTTTTCCAAATACTGCATTCGTTTTTAAAACAAACTATAACCTTTATTTTATCGACAATGTTAAAAGGACACCACCTAGATTATCAGAAATGATAATCTAAAAATATCACACTTACACACTACCAATACATATTAGTTTAGAATATTAATATGTTACAACAAAGTAAATTTGGAATGTAGTTTTAAACAATATTATACAAGCATGCTGACTCCAAATCTTGTCCATATATTAGCATGCAACAGCGGAAGCTCTTAATAATCATCTGAGAATAAACATGCTTTAAACGTCAACAAAAATGTTGGTGAGTTATAGGTTTAACCTATATATTTATCAAATCGTAATAATAGACCACAAGATTTCATATTTCAATATACATCTCATACATAGAGATAAAAATCATTCATATGGTGAACACTTGGTAACCGACATTAACAAGATGCATATAAGAATATCCCCATCATTTCGGGACATCCATCAGACATGATATAAAACTCGAAGTACTAAAGCATCCGGTACTTTGGATGGGGTTTGTTAGGCCCAATAGATCTATCTTTAGGATTCGCGTCAATTAGGCGTGTACTAATTCTCAAAATTAGTGATGTTCCCTAATTCTTAGGCTACCAAGCAAAAAGGGGCATATTCGGCTTCGATCATTCAACCATAGAAAGTAGTTTCATGTACTTGTGTCTATTTTGTAAAACATTTATAAAGCTGCATGTATTCTCATCCCAAAAGTATTAGATTTTAAAAGTGGGACTATAACTCACTTTCACAGATTTTTACTTCGTCGGGAAGTAAGACTTGGCCACTGGTCGATTCACGAACATATAACAAATATGTATATATATATCAAAGTATGTTCAAAATATATTTACAACATTTTTAATACGTTTTAATGTTTTAAGTTTATTAAGTCAGCTGTCCTCGTTAGTAACCTACAACTAGTTGTCCATAGTTAGATGTACAGAAAATAAATTGATATATATTATCTTGACCCAATCCATGACCCAGTGTATACATGTCTCAGGCTGATCAAAACTCAAAGTATATATATTTTTGGAATCAACCTCAACCTTGTATAGATAACTCCAACATTACTGCATATAGAGTGTCTATGGTTGTTCCAAATAATATATATAGATGGGTCGATATGATATGTCAAAACACTTGCATACGTGTCTATGGCATCCCAAGATTACATAATATATTAGAATATATGTATTATACAATATAAGTTAGCTAGGATATGATTAATATAGATTTGTTACCAATTTTCACGTAGCTACAACAAGTAAAAATATCCAATCTTATTTTACCCATAACTTCTTCGTTTTAAATCCGTTTTGTGTGATTCAAGTTGCTATGGTTTCATATTGAACTTAAGTGTATGAATCTAAACAGAAAAAGTATAAGTTTATAGTCTAAAATACAAGTTACAAATCGTTTTTGTAAAGGTAGTCATTTCAGTCGAAAGAACGACGTCTAGATGACCATTTTAGAAAATATACTTCCACTTTGAGTTTAACCATCATTTTTGGATATAGTTTCATGCTCATAAGAAAAATCATTTTTCCAGAAGAACAAATTTTAAATCAAAGTTTATCATAGTTTTTAATTAACTAACCCAAAATAGCCCGCGGTGTTACTACGACGGCGTAAGTCCGGTTTTAAGGTGTTTTTCATGTTTTTAGGTTTTAAATCATTAAGTTAGCATGTCATATAGATATAGAACATGTGTCAAGTTGATTTTAAATGTCAAGTTAGAAGGATTAACTTTTGTTTGCGAACAAGTTTAGAATTAACTAAACTATGTTCTAGTGATTACAAGTTTAAACCTTCGAATAAGGTAGTTTTATATATATGAATCAAATGATGTTATGAACATTATTACTACCTCAGGTTTTGTGGATAAATCTACTGGAAATGAGAAAATTAGATCTCACTTCAAAGGATCCTTGGATGGCTTGAAAGTTCTTGAAGCAGAATCATGACACAAAAACAAGTTCAAGTAAGATTTCCACTCGAAATAAGATTGTTATAGTTATAGAAATTGAATCAAAGTTTGAATATGAGTATTACCCTGTATTAGAAAGATATCTTACTATAAATAAGAAAGATTTCTTGAGGTTGGATGATCACTTTACAAGATTGGAAGTAAGCTAGCAAACTTGGAAGTATTCTTGATTTTATGAAACTAGAACTTATAGAATTTATGAAGAACACTTAGAACTTGAAGAAATAACTTGAGAGAGATCAATTAGATGAATAAAATTGAAGAATGAAAGTGTTTGTAGGTGTTTTTGGTCGTTGGTATATGGATTAGATATAAAGGATGTGTAATTTTGTTTACATGTAAATAAGTCATGAATGATTACTAATATTTTTGTAATTTTATGATAATATTTCATGCTAGTTGCCAAATGATGGTTCTCACATGTGTTAGGTGACTCACATGGGCTGCTAAGAGCTGATAATTGGAGTGTATATACTAATAGTACATACATCTAAAATCTGTGTATTGTACGAGTACGAATACGGGTGCATACGAGTAGAATTGTTGATGAAACTGAACGACGATGTAATTGTAAGCATTTTTGTTAAGTAGAAGTATTTTGATAAGAGTCTTGAAGTCTTTCAAAAGTTTATGAATGCATATTAAAACACTACATGTATATACATTTTAACTGAGTCGTTAAGTCATCGTTAGTCGTTACATGTAAATGTTGTTTTGACACCTTTAGGTTAACGATCTTGTTAAATGTTGTTAACCCATTGTTTATTATATCTAATGAAATGTTAAATTATTACATTATCATGATATTAAGATGTATTAATATATCTTAATATGATATATATACAATTAAATGTCGTTACAATGATAATCGTTACATATATGTCTTGTTTCAAAATCCTTAAGTTAGTAATCTTGATTTTACATATGTAGTTCATTGTTAATATACTTAATGATATGTTTACTTATCATTTCTCATGATTATATAATGTAACAATATCTTAAAATGATTCATATGTATTTAGTAAGACGTTGATATAACGATAATCATTATATATATCATTTTCGAGTTTCATAATTCAATAGCCTCATTTTTATGTATATAACTCATTGTTAAAATACCTAATGAGATACTTACTTATCATAATATCATGTTAACTATATATATATATATATATATATATATATATATATATATATATATATATATATATATATATATATATATATATATATATATATATATATATATATATATATATATATATATATATATATATATATATATATATATATCCATATATATGTCATCATATAGTTTTTACAAGTTTTAACATTCGTGAATCACCGGTCAACTTGGGTGGTTAGTTGTCTATATAAAACCTATTTCAATTAATCAAGTCTTAACAAGTTTGATTGCTTAACATGTTGGAAACACTTAATCATATAAATATTAATTTCATTTAATATATATAAATATGGAAAAGTTCGGGTCACTACAGTTTTGGTCCGAATAAGGGGTTTTAGGGTGTATGTCTTGTTTTGCACACATGTGAATGATGTTATTGATTGAGGTAATGATGTAGACTTATCTCATCGTAAATACATGAATATATGGATTGATTTACAGTATGTATCAATGTTTGATGTTGTGCATTTTGATTTGAAACCCGTCTAAATAGTTGCTGCTACTGTTCTTCATCACTCGCACGAGTGAGCTTTCACTCATACGGTTGGGGTGGTCAATCGTGTTATAAACCGTGCGAGTGAGTGGTTAAGGAGAACTATTGTTTTGGTTAAGATGATATGTACTGTTGAGATATGACTCGTACGATTCACTGGTCACTCGTGTAGTGAACCGTACGGATCATTTGATTCATTGATAGGTGTTCAGTCATAGATCAAACGTACGAGTAAGCTTTCAATCGCACGGTTAAGTGTTCTCCAACGTGCGAGTGAGGGTGTTACTCGTAAGGTTGGCAGGACAATCGTAAAGTGATTTAGTTTTGGTATTTGGTGTTGTTATCTTGTTGTCGAGTTGTTATCAAGACATTATTACTGACTGTGTTATATCTATTCTCAGGTGGAAAAGACAAGGAGAAAGCTCAGTAGTCAGAATCTGAGCTGTTACTGGTAATTGGTGAGTGGGTCTATCTTCGGATAGAGTTTAAGTAGAAAATCATGCTACTGTGGATTACTCTAATTACCCTGTATAGTGTAGTGATTGCCATGCTAGTTGGATAGTTGCATTTTATGTGATATATATGTTGTATATGCGCACGGTGTAGACACCAATCGAGGCCAGGCAAAGTTGGGAACTCACTGAGGCCAGGCAAGGTCGAGTTCATATGAGGTCAACCGAGGCTAGGAAAGGTTGAGTACAAGTCCTACATCCTGTTTAGTATAGCATAGAAGAACGCATGTGTTGCATTTGGATAGTTATACAGAGACTCAGTAGGAAGGACTATCGGTAGATCTTAGCCCGATCAGCTAGGGTCGTGTGCCCGTACAAGCCGCCGATCCTCATATTATCTTTATTTGTATGCTTGTTGGTTGTAAGCAAGTTAGCTGATTATAGTATGATGGATTGCTTAAGCTTAATCTGTAGATAGATTCCATTCACTTTGCGGTGCGCTAATCCCTCACATTCCTCCCTTTGTAGGTTTTAGGTACTGCTGATGGGATCGGGCCATGATGTAGAAGACATGTTTGACTAGTAACTCTGATGTGGACAATTATAATCGTGTTTGTAATAACGTAACACCGTTTATAGAAGTAAACTTAATTAAGTGGTTTTGTACTGATGTAATTAAGGTTGTGATTTTACTAAGTAAGACTTTCACTGTGTTATAAAAAAATGGTCGGTGTTACAATTTATCCTTACAAAAGTTACTTTTCTTGCTTTTATATATTATTTTGTGTTTGGAAACCGTTTGTGTTTGTGTTGTGATTGAAGAATAGGTACTTTGGTGTATGAAAAGGAGATCCTAAAAGGATCAAGAATTTACACATCCATTTTACGATACGGAGAAACACGTGCACGGGGTTTACAAGCGTAGAGAAGAAAGGGTATTAAGGAAATATTTTAAGGTTTTGCCATTTTTTTTTAGTAGATATGGACGGAGGTGAAGAGGGTAATCTGATTGGTCATGGTCTACCGGTTAATGAAGAGTTACAAGATGATCCAAATGACACTCCGATGTGGAATGCTAGGTTGGTTGCACATACCTTGGTGCCTCTCGCTATTACAAAACCACCAATTTGAGCCGATAATTGGAAGATTGAGGGAAACTTCTTCACAATGATCAAAGATATGTTCTACCATTAGTTGATAGAGGAAAATCCGTTCAAACGCATTCAACAATTTAGCGAAATTTGTGATATCTATAAGAACAAGGATGTGACCGATGATGCTTTTAAGTTAAGGGCATTCACCTTTACACTTCAAGGAGAGGCGAAAGTATGGTTAAGGAACTTACCTTTCAATTCGATTAGGACTTTTCAAGATTTAACTGATACGTTTATCAATCACTTCTTTCCACCATTAACGGCGGAACGACTTAGAATGGAAATTAATGGGTTCGCTCAACGGAGTGATGAGTCTTTGTATGATTCATGGATACATTTTAAGAAGATGTTGAGAGCTTATCCACCACATGGTTTGACTAAGAAGGAGTATATTAACACGTTCTACCGGGGCACTAATGCTTTGACAAGACAAACTCTTGATGTGTCCGCAAGTGGAGTGTTTATGTAGAAATAATCAAATGCAGCCGAAACTTTGTTAGAAGACATCCCGGTTAATACATACGAATGGGCACCTTCACCTAGAGATTTGCCAAGAAAAAGTGTAGCACAAGTAGAGAGTGATAATGGGCAAGTCACACTTGCAAGCTTGCATAATCAATTTCAAATGTATGGGAAAGATTGAAAAAGTTACAACAATCGATAGTCACTATGCAAGTAGGTTATCAACGATGCGAATGGCCACATCTCACCAAGAATTGTCCCCGAATTAATCAATGCAACCATATTGATTTGGATGACATTCTCATGAATTCGGATGCTCATATTAACTATGTGAGTAATCAAAACTATCAAAGGAGTGGAACATCAAACCAAGGCTATTACAACCCCAACCAAAGACAAGTATCGTTCAACAATCAAACCAATCCACCACCCAGATTTACCAATCAAAACCGAAACCAAGGCTACAATTTAAATTACAACCAAAATCGAAACAACAATTACCAATCACAAAACAACCAATCCTATAACAACCAACCTTATACCAACCAAGGAAATCAATGCTATCAAAACCAAGGTTATAGTCAACCACAAAATAACCAAGGTTACAATCAACAACCTCAACAAAACACTCAACAATCTCAACCTTCCAAGAATCTAGAGGAAATGATGAAAAATTACATAAAGTAGGTAGAGACAACCGAAGCATTTCTAACCAAGGAGAAAGAGTTTTTGAAGCAACAAATACGACACCAACAAGCTTCATTTAAAAACCTTGAGAGCACCGTTGGAAGACTTTCTAATCAAGTTGCTAAAAGACCTCAAGGAACTTTACCTTCAAATACTCAAGTTAACCTAAACAACAATTACAATAACAACCGGAGCAACCAACAATCTCAACAACCCTAACAAAACTAAAACCACAACAACACAAGAGTTATTCCTATCAAAAGCAACCCTACCAATCAAAACAACAACAAAGCGAGTTCATCAAATGCTACACCAAATCATAACTATGCTCAATTTAACTCGATTGCTTCAATCGAAGAGGAAGATCAAACCGAATGTCCTCGTGTATTTACATTCGATGTTGAAGAGGAAGAGAAAAATTTGGATGAAGCATTAGAGATCGATACAATGGATTTTGGGGTGTTCAAGTTTTCGAATGAATCGGACATAGCGGAGTTTATTCCCTATCAAGTAAAGAGTGTGATGTCCATGGAGGCTACCGAATCGACATGCAAGGAATTAGAGAGTGATTTTGCGAAAATTAAATTGGGAAAGGTATAAAATGTCTTGAATACAAAGGAGAAAAAGAACGAGGACGAGGTTCTTGCTCCATCAACAAAGGAAAAAATATGAGACACCGGTCTCATACCCTCAATCATTGTCTGCCACACATCTAAAAGATGTGGATTGTAAGTCAACCCTAACCGATCATGAGAATATTTATGTTAAACTCCCCTTGGTGGAGGTGCTTGAGAATATGCCCAATTATGGAAAACATTTTAAGGCACTCATGGCAAAAAAGGAGAGATTGAGCAAGCATCCACCGCTTTCTTGAAAAAGGAGCGTGATGGGATATTAAAGAAGTGTAACCTACCACCAAAAATGGGTGATCCCGGACCTTTCCTTATGCCATGTAATGTGAACGGGTCGGAGATGTTTACATCCTTAGCCGACTCGGGGGCAAGTATTAACTTCATGCCCTATTCCATTTATTAAAGACTAGGCCTAGGTGACCTTTCACCTACTAAAATGGGAGTAAAGTTGATTGACCAATCCATTAGCTCTAGTGTGGGAATCACCGAAGATCTAATTATGAAAGGAGGAGACATGGAATTTCCAATTGATTTTGTTATTGTCGATATAAAGGAAGATTTGATTGTGCCTCTTGTTTTGGGAAGGCCATTTTTGGCAACCGCGGGTTCTTTATTTGACTTTAGAACTGGGAATTTAACCCTTAGAGATAAAAGAAAGTGCACGAGCATTCATAGCAAGTATGCTAAACTACCACCAACGCCCTTGACCACACCACAAGTTGTTGCTAGTATGCAATGCACTACAAGCACAATTCAAGTTGGTTCACCAACTAATTGTGGTTGAAAGTTGACCAAAGCAACTCTAAGTGAGCCAAAAGATCAAAATGATATAACTGACAAATCCATGAGAAAATTGTATGGGCGGGTACATCGGGCATCATCCAATAAGGATGAACACTTAAAAAACACGCCTTGTATCTAGTGCAAACTTAGAGAGTTAATTAATGAAGCTAAGTTAGTAAACGATTGGTTATTGTTAATACTAGATGATGATTGTCATGATAGTGGTGCTTTTAGCTCAAAGGGAGGGGAGGTTTACCACCCCGGTGTTAGTTGAAGACTTAAGTGAGGTTGAGTCGGGTGATAGACTCGTAAAACAATTTCCACAAAAACATGTACATAGCTCATTTAGTTGCATTCAATATAGACTTGTATGATATTGCTTTTTCTTTAGTTGCATTCGCATTTAGGTTGCATTTCATGCATTTGGGTAAACTAGAAAAGACAAAAAATAGTTGGTGAAGGGGTTAGATTGTGCTTTGTATTGAAAAAAAGCAGTTCGGTTCCAAGAACGACGTTCCTACAACAGGAACGATGTTCTTTATCTCATACATAAACAGAAGCAGTTCTAGGAACTTTCAGGAACGACGTTCCTAAACATTGAACGACGTTCTTGACTTTGAAGGAATGACGTTATAATATTAGGAACCACGTTCCAGATTCCTGGTAATTTTAAGAAACGACGTTCCATTTTAAGGAAGGACGTTCCTGTGTATGATATAATGAATCTATGAGTTAATTTAAATCACTTTTTCACACACCCCTATTTTATTTTTCTCTCAAGTCCGATTCCTACAACTAAAAACCCTAATTTTAACATACTAATCACCCACTAATCAACAAGAATTACACCTAATCATCTACAATGAACTTTCTAAGAGTATGATTCTTACTTCTTTCTTGTTTTATTACTTGATTATATGTAATGTTCTTGCTTCAATTTCTCTATTTGCTTTATATGTTGATTATGTTTGATTTAGGTTGATAGTGGTGAAATTATTGTTGAATCTTGATTACATTGTTGTTACTTAACATGCTTCTCTCGATTAATTGCATAAATTACAACTTTGAAAATATAGGGTTCTTCAATTTTGGGGCTTTTTGAAGTCGGTCAATTGAGATGAAATTGTGTGATGTTTAGGGTTAATTACTAGTCTACTATCTTGCTATTGTTGTTTATTCCTAAAAATTGATGATTTTTCGTTAAGAACTTGCAAATTAGGTTTATTACTTTAGGGTTTGACTAGTTTTGACTCTTTGACTTTTGAATTAATTGATTTGAAGTATGAAGTATTATGGCCTATAGTTTTCATGTGTGTTTTCGATATACTTACGATGTTGATTAGGTTTGCTAAAATTACACCTATTTGATATGTCCGAATTTACCATTGTATTATCTTTGCACATTGAATATTTGGCCTAGTTGGATCTTTTATTTGATGAATTGTGATGATTGATTGATGAGCTTAAATGTAGGGGTGAGCTAACCCCTTAGTTGAATTAATTGTGAGTTGAATTAATTGTGGTGTGATAACATTAAGGCTAACTTTATGCACCCATGGTTCGTGTTTTTTGTTATTGTTCTATTTCAGGGAGGAGGTAAATGCAAAAGCAAGGGAAAGGAGAAGCAAGTCGAAGGTGGCGCCAAACACCAAAACGCGATTTGGGCAAACCGTGCAAGACAAGAGCAACAATAATCAGAAACTCCTCACCCAACGCCACCCGACTCACCACCTCACGATGAGGAGGATAACCAGGGCTATTTCTTACATCCATGGCTTAAAGCCATTTTTGACTAGGAGAGGGAAGAGTTGTGGCATAGGAGATTGAGGGCACGACTTGCCAAACAAGTCAATATAGCCAAATACATTGATTGGCAACCCCTTCAAGACATAGGCAAGTACAACCTCCTTAAGCAACATGTTGTAGTTTACCCGGACCCGACCAATTTGAAACAAAGCATAAACTCTTGGTGGCCACTTTTTAACCTGAGGGAAGCCACATACCCAACTATCACTAGGGAGTTTCTCACTACGATGCACTTTAGACCACAAGTTGACTCAATCATGGATACGAGTTACATGACCTTTCGTTTAGGGGGAGTGAGCGGAGTTTAAGCATGTTGGAATGGATTCGTATTTTGGGAATTTATCAAGAATATATTCATGACCCTTATTTGTTATGGGCTTATATGCTATCCACATTCGACTTTGACCAAAAGTGGGCCCTCATGACCGAGGGACCATTCATCGCTGGAAAAACATCAATGACAAACATAAGAACCCTTGTACGCCGAATGATTCACATGGTTGTCTCACGGGTCATCAATAATAGAGCGAAGAACTATGATAAAATGTCCTATCTTGACCTTTGGCTTAACCATTTGATCTACAATGGTTGGAATGCTCACATTCCAAACACCATCGCCTCCATCCTTCACGATGATGATGGTACCAAGGCCTTAAAGCCTTCGGCGGGTGGGCATTTCGTGACCTTGATAGCCAAGTATTTGAATATCAATCTTGAGGGTTTAAAGGATGAGAGAAAGGAGGCAAGGAAAACAAACATGAATGATTATCTTAGTTGCAATATTTTGAAGAAGGAGGGTGATAGGTATGTTATTTTTAAAGGAGGATCTACACTAACCCAAACCCATGAGACTAACGCGAACCAAGATGGGGGTAGTGGGAGTTCTAGTTCACCAACCCAAGGTGGGTTCAACCTTAGCCAACAAGACCGGGAATATCTTAGTGGTGAATTTAATGGGGTGAATCGACGCGTATATGGCATCGAATACACCCAAGCGGGACATAGCCGGGACATTAATTAGATTTGCCATTCGGTTAAGACCATGAGGGTAAACCCCAAAGCTCCACTTCCCTACCGTGAACCATGGAGCCCTTTTGTGGATTCAATTCCACCACCACCATATCCAACTCGTTACAATTATGATTACGCCATGCAACGTGCACAAGAAATGTGCAATGCACAACAATGACGCTTAGATGAACGTGAATGTGAACGCCAAGAGGAGGAACAACAACAAAGGGCCAAGATGGGTGATCAAAGTGGAGGGCCGAACGGGTGGTCACATTGGAACTTTTAGCAATGAAAGAAATGGTAACTAATGGTTGGTGTTTGGTTCTTGTTTATGTAACTTTGATGAATTTGTGATTTTGTTAAACTTGTTTTTAAGACAATCGGTTTGTAATAATGGCAGGCGGATGGTTTGGGAAGTTGAAACAATTGAATGATGTTTGTGTTAATTTGGTTGCATGATGAAACAATTTAGCTTTTAGCTGTTCATGGTTGATTGATGGTAGTTATTTGTATCCGGAGGATATGTGATTCCTGGATAAAACAATGATGAATTTGAACTTTGTTTGTAATAATTTGACAATTGCTAGGATCGTTATATTTATATTTGTTCTTGTTATGCGTAAGGTGTTGATGAATGTGTTGGTTGATTTAGTGGTTGTGTATGTGTTGTTGATGATCATTAATATCTTATGCTTGTTTGTTAAAGCACGAAGACTATCATCTGTTTGTGATTATGATGATTTGGTTGTTTGGTTGAGTTAGTTATTATACTTGTGGATGTTTGGATTATTTTTGTTATGACGTTGGAACATCTTGATTCTTATTGTGGGTGCGTATACTTCCCCGAGTATCGCCCCACACATTTTGTACTTTGTGAGCATACTTGAAATTGTAGGGAATGCCATATGCATTTGCTTCCTTCTTTTGGATCAACAAGTGGTACAACAACATGCAAGCAATTTTGGTGACTAAGTATTATCTGATTGATGACAACAAAGATCACTTGATATAATTCCGGTTTTACTTTCTTCTCTCTTCTACTCTATTTTCAAAATGCCCCTCATTTTTACTTATCTTATCGTTTAAATGCAATTAGGGCATTGCATCAAACTAAATGAGGGGGGGGGGGGAGGTAAAATCTCGGGTCATTTTGAACTTTTCGGATTAATTTGCCACATACACTATAAAGATAAAACTTGCAATGTTAATATAATTTTTGGAACAAGTCTCTAACCATTACATCAACACAAATTATAAACATTTAAATGGCTATAACTTGTAAATTATGGAGAAGTAATGTATTTTCCTTGTCATTTCAAAACTTAAGGAAGTAAAGTCTTCCCTTTGTGTTGTTCTTGCAATTCTCAAGTGGGAGTAAAGTCTCCCACTTTCAAAATATTTTTATACTTTAAATGATAAAATCAAAAGAAAAATTGAAACTTTTACATGGAAGTTAAAGTCTTCCATGTTGTGCACCAAAACCAAGTGTCTAAAGCTTCATGCTTTAATACTTCCAGATGATTCAAGTCCACCCATTGTTATTAGGGAGTAAAGTCTCCAGAATGTCGTTTTACTTGGTGTAGGAGACTTGCTAATCTACACCATTTCATACTTGCATCATTTTAAGATGTAAAGTACCGTAGGAAGAGGAGCCACCGAGCTTCACCGTGTGCTATCTTTTTGATGAAGGGCAATGGCTTCGTGCTAGTGTTGCTAGACAACACACGCCATAGCCAAAAGCTATGGCACACTTGTGCGATCAATTAACAGAAAGGTAGTTACTACTTTCTACCTTTTCTCAACATAAGCATAAAAGCTTGTTATATGGGAAGTAGATGAGTGAATAAAAGCCTTGAGCTTTGACCCTCCCGGGAGAGTCGAGCCCTCCCAATGTTTCATTTTGGAAGTTAAGTCTTCCAAATTTAGAAGTAAAGTCTTCCAAATTATGTCGTGTTCCAAACTTGGGAGTAAAGTCTCTCAAGTTAAGTTTTGTTCCAAAAGGACCTAAGCTTGAAAGTAAAGTCTTCCAAGTATCGTCCAATGAACCCACTGCTAATCTTACACCCAAGGTAGTTACTTTCCCATCGCTATTGACACCGAGTAGTATGTTTATCGGGGAAGTAGCTACCCGTGCGGTCGTCTCACCACCGGGATGGCTTGTATGCACATTGCTTTTATGAGCCCAAGATAGTTATTGTCTCATCACCTTCAATACAAGAAGGTAGTTCACTTCGGTGATATACCGGGGTAATAGCTATCCGTGCAGTTGTCCCATAAAACGGGATGGCTTTGGAATGCACAAAGCTTTTAAACCATAAAATTTTCAGAAAACTTGTCTCGTTTCACAACTTGGCTCGTTTTCCCTTTTCAAAAACAAAAATGGTTTTCTTAAAGCCTTGTCTTCTTTAAGGCTAAAACGTTTTTCTTGGATAACTCATGTGACTTGGTGCTCCATTATACTCAAAAGAAACTTGCGAGCGATCCTTAACTAGGTAGTGATGAATTTAGGGTGAAAAGGTGAAGTCTTTGCTTATGATGGTCTATTGAATGCTCCTAGAAAGGTTTGCACAAAAAAGCTGGAATCTTGATATGTTTTTCTCAATTGCAAATCTTGTGGATATTTGAGCCTTTCTAGGGAGCATGTGTTTGATGGTTTGTTTCAAGATGAATGAAGATGTGTAGATGTTTAGCCTAGGCTGTTTGAAGACTTGGAGCTTGATTTTGAAGAGTGGTGTGTAATTTTTGTAGTGACCCGAACTTTTCCATATTTATATATATTAAATGAAATTGATATTTACATGATTAAGTGTTTCCAACATGTTAAGCAATCAAACTTGTTAAGACTTGATTAATTGAAATAGGTTTCATATAGACAATTGATCACCTAAGTTGACCGGTGATTCACGAACGTTAAAACTTGTAAAAACTATATGATGACATATATATGGTTACATATATAGTTAACATGATATTATGCTAAGTAAGTATCTCATTAGGTATTTTAACTATGTGTATATACATAAAAATGAGACTATTGAATTAAGAAAACTCAAAAACGATATATATAACGATTATCGTTATAACAACGTCTTACTAAATACATATGAATCATAATAAGATATTGATACACTATGTTTAATCATGAAATGATAAGTAAACATGTCATTAAGTGTATTAACAATGAACTGCATATGTAAAAACAAGACTACTAACTTAATGATTTCGAAACGAGACATATATGTAACGATTATCGTTGTAACAACATTTAACTGTATATATATCATACTAAGATATATTAATATATCATAATATCATGATAATGTAATAATTTAACATCTCTTTAGATATTATAAACAATGGGTTAACAACATTTAACAAGATCGTTAACCTAAAGGTTTCAAAACAACATTTACATGTAACTACTAACGATGACTTAACGACTCAGTTAAAATGTATATACATGTAGTGTTTTAATATGTATTCATACACTTTTGAAAGACTTCAAGATACTTATCAAAATACTTCTACTTAACAAAAATGCTTACAATTACATCCTCGTTCAGTTTCATCAACAATTCTATTCGTATGCACCCGTATTCGTACTCGTACAATACACAGCTTTTAGATGTATGTACTTGGTATATACACTCCAATGATCAGCTCTTAGCAGCCCATGTGAGTCACCTAACACATGTGGGAACCATCATTTGGCAACTAGCATGAAATATCTCATAAAATTACAAAAATATTAGTAATCATTCATGACTTATTTACATGTAAACAAAATTACACATCCTTTATATCTAATCCATATACCAACGACCAAAAACACCTACAAACACTTTCATTCTTCAATTTTCTTCATCTAATTGATCTCTCTCAAGTTCTATCTTCAAGTTCTAAGTGTTCTTCATAAATTAAATAAGTTCTAGTTTCATAAAATCAAGAATACTTCCAAGTTTGCTAGCTTACTTCCAATCTTGTAAAGTGATCATCCAACCTCAAGAAATCTTTATTATTTACAATAAGATATCTTTCTAATACAAGGTAATACTCATATTCAAACTTTGATTCAATTTCTATAACTATAACAATCTTATTTCGAGTGGAAATCTTACTTGAACTTGTTTTCGTGTCATGATTCTGCTTCAAGAACTTTTAAGCCATCCAAGGATCCTTTGAAGCTAGATCTATTTTTCTCATTTTTAGTAGGTTTATCCACAAAACTTGAGGTAGTAATGATGTTCATAACATCATTCGATTCATATATATAAAACTACCTTATTCGAAGGTTTAAACTTGAAATCACTAGAACATAGTTTAGTTAATTCTAAACTTGTTCACAAACAATAGTTAATCCTTCTAACTTGACTTTTAAAATCAACTAAACACATGTTATATATCTATATGATATGCTAACTTAATGATTTAAAACCTGGAAACACGAAAAACACCGTAAAACCGGACATACGCCGTCGTAGTAACACCGCGGGTTATTTTGGGTTTGATAATTAAAAACTATGATAAACTTTGATTTAAAAGTTTTTCTCCTGGGAAAATGATTTTTCTTATGAACATGAAACTATATCCAAAAATCATAGTTAAACTCAAAGTGGAAGTATGTTTTTCAAAATGGTCATCAAGACGTCGTTCTTTCGACTGAAATGACTACCTCTTACAAAAATGACTTGTAACTTATATTTCCAACTATAAATCTATACCTTTTCTGTTTAGATTCATAAAATAAATTTCAATATGAAACCATAGCAATTTGATTCACTCAAAACGGATTTAAAACGAAGAAGTTATGGGTAAAACAAGATTGGATATTTTTGCTTGTTGTAGCTACGTGAAAATTGGTAAAAAATTTATATTAATCATATCCTAGCTAACTTATATTGTATTATATATGTATTCTAATATATTATGTAATCTTGGGATACCATAGACTCGTATGCAAATATTTTGACATATCATATCGACCCATGTATATATATTATTTGGAACAACCATAGACACTCTATATGCAGTAATGTTGGAGTTAGCTATACAGGGTTGAGGTTGATTCCAAAAATATATATACTTTGAGTTGTGATCTAGTCTGAGATGTGTATACACTGGGTCGTGGATTGATTCAAGATAATATATATCAATTTATTTCTGTACATCTAACTATGGACAACTAGTTGTAGGTTACTAACGAGGACAGCTGACTTAATAAACTTAAAACATTAAAACGTATTAAAAATGCTGTAAATATATTTTGAACATACTTTGATATATATGTACATATTTGTTATAGGTTCGTGAATCGACCAGTGGCCAAGTCTTACTTCCCGACGAAGTAAAAATCTGTGAAAGTGAGTTATAGTCCCACTTTTAAAATCTAATATTTTGGGATGAGAATACATGCAGTTTTATAAATGTTTTACGAAATAGACACAAGTAATTGAAACTACATTATATGGGTGAATGATCGAAGCCGAATATGCCCCTTTTGCTTGGTAGCCTAAGAATTAGTAAACCGATCTACTAATTGACGCGAATCCTAAAGATAGATCTATTGGGCCTAACGAACCCCATCCAAAGTACCGTATGCTTTAGTACTTTGAATTCGTTTTTATCATGTCCGAAGGATTTCCCGGAATGGTAGGGGATATTCTTATATGCATCTTGTTAATGTCGGTTACCAGGTGTTCACCATATGAATATTTTTATCTCTATGTATGGGATGTATATTGAAATATGAAATCTTGTGGTCTATTATTATGATTTGATAATATATAGGTTAAACCTATAACTCACCAACATTTTTGTTGACGTTTTAAGCATGTTTATTCTCAGGTGATTATTAAGAGCTTCCGTTGTTGCACACTAAAATAAGGACAAGATTTGGAGTCCATGCTTGTATGATATTATGTAAAAATTGCATTCAAGAAACTTATTTTTGATGTAATATATTCTTATTGTAAACCATTATGTAATGGTCCTGTGTAAACGGTATATTTTAGATTATCATTATTTGATAATCTACGTAATGCTTTTTAAACCTTTATAGATAAAATAAAGGTTATGGTTATTTTAAAAATGAATGCAGTCTTTGAAAAACGTCTCATATAGAGGTCAAAACCTCGCAACGAAATCAATTAATATGGAACGTTTATAATCAATATGAACGGGACATTTCAGTTGGTATCTGAGCATTGGTCTTAGAGAACCAGAAAATTACGTTAGTGTATCTTACCGAGTTTGTTAGGATGCATTAGTGAGTCTGGACTTCGACCGTGTTTTTCTTCAAAAATGATTGCTTAACATTTTTTTGTTGGAAACTATATATTATTAACATGTAAATATTATGTGATATATTAACCTCTTAATGTGTTTGATATTGTGTGATAGATGTCTACCACTAGTACAAATCCCATTGATTCACCTAATAATAATGAAGAGTCGAATATATTTTGGGAAGATTCACAAATTCCCGAAGAGGAACCGGAAGAGGAGGAATCGGAAGAGGAGGAACCGGAAGAGGAGGAACCAGAAGAGGAGGAATCGGAAGAGGAGGAACCAGAAGAAGAGGTTCCGGAGGAAGAAATATTGATACCTATAGTAAATCGATTAAATAAAAGAAAATCCTCAACCAACGGACCAAAGTTAATAATGGTCAATGGTGTTTCCGCCGAGGAAGCAAAATATTGGGAAGATTACCAATTTTCCGATGAATCGGATCCCGATGAGGATTCCGATGATGTTATAGAAATTACCTCGACCCAATTTAATAAAGTGAAAGAAAATAATAAGGGAAAAGGTATAAAAATAGAGAAACCCGATTCCAACCCCGATGAACTTTATATGTATCGACAACATCCGTATTTCCTAAAATGTAACAATGACCCAGAAACCTCTAAACCACCAGGTTTTTCTAAACCATTATGGAAAACTACGGCTCGTATTAGAGGAACACCATATATTCCTAGAAAATTAGGAAAACGAACCAAGTTCGAAGAAGAAGAAACCAGTGATTCAGATTAGAGGGTTGTAATCATGTTGTGTATTATATGTATTGTAGTGTGCTTGTACTTTTATGTTCTATGTAAAAATTGCTTGCATTGTTTATTAATTATCTTTTACGAATCTAATCCTTGTCTATTTTATAGTATAAAAACAAAATGGACGTTAAGGGTAGACAACCGAGTATTTTAGATGACCTACCAGAGGATATGATTGAGGAAATCTTGTCTAGAGTCGGTCAGAATTCATCAGCACATTTAGTTATGGCGAAATTAACTTGTCAAACATTTGAAAGACTTTCCAGAAATGCCTTAGTTCATAAAAGGCTTTCCTTTGATAGGTGGGGTATATCACATTGGGGAGATCGTAAGTTACGCTGTGTTTTCTTTAAAGCGTTAAATGCGGGGAACCCAAATACAATTTTACGCTATGGGTTAAGAACCTATTTTGACTCAACATATCCCAACATAGGATTTCGTGATTTAAAAAGAGCTTCTAACATGCAACATAAAGAAGCATGTTATGCTTATGGGTTAGTGATGTTCGCTTCTTACCAAAGTGAGAAAAAGAACATCGGATTGCAGATTTTGAATAAGACCTTCACAAGTGACGGATTCAGTAGTTGGGGTGAGAAACAAGGTTTTTAGATTATTACGGGGCTGTTGGACATTACGAAACCCTCGTCCTTTTGACGATATTACAACATGCTGCCTAGCCAATGGTTATAACGGTTATTTTCCACATGACCAAGGATGGGAAGTTGTCTTAGTAAAACCAGAATGCATGACTTGTTTCTGGACTTATGAATTACGTGTCTTTATTTCCTTTGTTCAACAACTTGCATATTAACTAGATTTATCTTCAAAACTGTCCTGTATCATAGTGTACTATATTTCATGTTATATGTAATATAGCGAAGTTGTAAGTTTGAAGAATATTTGTATGTGATATATTATTATAATCAGTTTTTCATATGGAATTGTAGTAGTTGAATTGTATATTAGCTACTAAATATGAACTTAACGGGTAGGTAGTACCCGAATTTAAACTTATAAAACGCTAATATGAAGAAAAAGCTTTTATAAATGAGTTCATATTATGCTACGAAATACTATTGACTACTCTTAATATTCTGTATGATTAACTCGATTCAGTTGGCTATTTTGAAGGAAATGGCACCGACTACTCGACACACCATGAATATGAGTGAAGAGGAATTTCGTACCTTTCTTGCTGCAAACATAGCCGCAGTACAGGCTGCGCTACATACCAACAATAACTCTGAATCTAGCAATGTAGCTAACGGCGCAAGAAATCGTGTAGGATGCTCCTACAAAGAATTCACTGCCTGCAAACCTTTGGAATTTGATGAAACTGAAGGACCAATTGGATTGAAACAGTGGACCGAGAAAGTCGAATCGGTGTTTGCCATAAGTAAGTGTACTGAAGAGGACAAAGTTAAGTACGCTACGCATACCTTCACAGGTACTGCGTTAACGTGGTGTAACACCTATCTTGAACAGGTAGGACAAAATGCTACTTACGCACTACCGTGGTCGGCATTCAAGCAATTGATGAACGAGGAGTACCGTCCTAGAAACGAAGTCAAAAACTCAAGGCAGAACTTAGAGAGTTACGAACACAAGGGTTCGACGTTACCACATATGAACGACGATTCACAGAGTTGTGTCTATTGTGTCCGGGAGCATTCGAAGATGAAGAAGAGAAGATCGACGCATTTGTAAAAGGGTTACCAGTAAGGATTCAAGAAGATGTGAGTTCACACTAGCCCGCTTCTATACATAAGGCAAGTCGAATGGCTCATAAACTCATAAATCAGATTGAGGGAAGAATTAAAGAGCAGGCGGCCGAAGAAGCCAACACGAAACAACTCAAGAGGAAGTGGGAGGAAAACGGTGACAAGAGTCACTAGTACAACAACAACAACAATTACAACCACAATCGCAACAACTATCCCAACAACCGCAATAAAAATCGTAACAATAACCGCAATCCTAACAATAACTACAACAAACATCCCAACAACAATAACAACTACAATAACCGTTTCAACAACAATAACAACCCCAACAACAACCTCAATAACAACAACGGCAACAAAAACCAAAAACAGCCATGTCATAGGTGTGAAGAAAATCATCCGGGGTTTTGCACGACATTTTGCAACAGGTGTAAAAGAAATGGTCATAGCGCGACAAAGTGTGAGGTCTATGGACCAAGGTTTAACAGAACAAAAGGAACAAATAATGTCGGAACAAGTAATGCCGAAACGAATAGTGTCGGAGCAAGTAATACCAACGCTGTTTGTTATAAATGTGGAAAACCGAGCCACATTATTAGAAATTGCCCGAATCAGGGGAATACTAATGGGCAGGGCCGTGGAAGAGTATTCAATATTAATGCGGCAGAAGCACGGGAAGACCCGGAGCTTGTTACGGGTACGTTTCTTATTGACGATAAATCTGCTTATGTTTTATTTGAATGAGTAGAGAATTTTGTGCTAAATTAAGTTGCCCATTGATACCTTTGGATAGTAAATTTTTACTCGAATTAGCAAACGGTAAATTAATTTCAGCAGATAATATATGTCGGGAGAGAGAAATTAAACTGGGGGATGAAACGTTTAAAATTGATTTAATACCAGTCGAGTTAGGGAGTTTTGATGTAATAATTGGCATGGACTGGTTGAAAAAGGTGAGAGCAGAGGTCGTTTGTTACAAAAATGCGATTCGCATTATGCGTGAAAAAGGAAAACCTTTAATGGTGTACGGAGAAAAGAACAACGCGAAATTAAATCTTATTAGTAGTTTGAAGGCACAAAAACTAATAAGAAAAGGTTGTTACGTCATTCTAACACACATCGAAGAAGTTAAACCTGAAGAAAAGAACATTAGTGATGTTCCCGTAGCAAAAGAATTTCCCGATGTATTTCCGAAAGAATTACCGGGATTACCCCCACATCGATCCGTTGAATTTCAAATAGACCTTGTACCAGAAGCTGCACCAATAGCTCATTCTCCATACAGACTCGCACCCAGCGAAATGAAAGAATTACAAAGTCAGTTACAGGAACTTTTAGAGCGTGGTTTCATTCGACCAAGCACATCACCATGGGGAGCTCCTGTTTTGTTTGTCAAGAAGAAAGATGGTACATTCAGGTTGTGTATCGACTACCGAGAGTTGAACAAACTTACCATCAAGAACCGCTACCCACTACCGAGAATCGACGACTTATTTGATCAACTACAAGGCTCGTCTATTTATTCGAAGATCGATTTACGTTCTGAATATCATCAAATGCGGGTAAAGGAGGATGATATTCCAAAGACTGCTTTTAGGACGCGTTACGGTCATTACGAGTTTATGGTTATGCCGTTTGGATTGACTAACGCACCAGCTGTGTTCATGGACATCATGAACCGAGTGTGTGGGTCATATCTTGACAAGTTTGTCATTGTTTTCATCGATGACATACTTAATTACTCGAAGAATGATCAAGAGCATGAAGAACATTTAAGAAAAGTGCTAGAGTTGCTGAGAAAAGAAAAACTGTACGGTAAGTTTTCAAAGTATGCATTTTGGTTGGAAGAAGTTCAATTCCTCGGTCACATAGTGAACAAAGAAGGTATTCAGGTTGATCCAGCAAAGATTGAGACCGTTGAAAAATGGAAAACCCCAAAAACTCCGAAGCATATACGCCAATTTTTAGGACTAGCTGGTTACTACAGAAGTTTCATCCAAGATTTTTCTAGAATAGCAAAACCCTTGACTGCATTAACGCATAAAGGGAGGAAATTTGAATGGAAGTATGAACAAGAGAAAGCGTTTCAATTGTTAAAGAAAAAGTTAACTACGGCACCTATATTGTCATTACCTGAAGGGAATGATGATTTTGTGATATATTGTGACGCTTTAAAGCAAGGTCTTAGTTGTGTATTAATGCAACGAACGAAGGTAATTGCTTATGCGTCTAGACAATTGAAGATTCACGAGCAGAATTATACGACGCATGATTTAGAATTTGGCGCGGTTTTTTTTGTATTAAAAACTTGGAGGCACTACTTATATAGGGTCAAAAGTATTATATATACCGACCACAAAAGTCTTCAACATATATTTAATCAGAAACAACTGAACATGAGACAGCGCAGGTGGATTGAATTGTTGAATGATTACGACTTTGAGATTCGTTACCACCCGGGGAAGGCGAATGTGGTAGCCGACGGTTTGAGTAGAAAGGACAGAGAACCCATTCGAGTAAAAGCTATGAATATAATGATTCAAACTAACCTTACTACTCAAATAAAGGAGGCGCAACAAGGAGTTTTAAAAGAGGAAAATTTAAAGGATGAAATACCCAAAGGATCGGAGAAGCATCTTAATATTCGGGAAGACGGAACCCAGTATAGGGCAGAAATAATTTGGGTACCAAAATTTGGAGATATGAGAGAAATGGTACTTAGAGAAGCTCATAAAACCAGATACTCAATACATCCTGGAAGGGGGAAGATGTACAAGGATCTCAAGAAACATTTTTGGTGGCCAGGTATGAAAGCCGATGTTGCTAAATTTGTAGGGGAATGTTTGACGTGTTCTAAGGTCAAAGCGGAGCATCAGAAACCATCAGGTCTACTTCAAAAACCCGAAATCCCAGAATGGAAATGGGAAAACATTACCATGGATTTCATCACTAAATTGCCAAGGACTGCAAGTGGTTTTGATACTATTTGGGTAATAGTTGATCGTCTCACCAAATCAGCACACTTCCTGCCAATAAGAGAAGATGACAAGATGGAAAAGTTAGCACGACTGTATTTGAAGGAAGTCATCTCCAGACATGGAATACCAATCTCTATTATCTCAGATAGGGATGGCAGATTTATTTCAAGATTCTGGCAAACATTACAGCAAGCATTAGGAATTCGTCTAGACATGAGTACTGCCTATCATCCACAAACTGATGGGCAGAGTGAAAGGACGATATAAATGCTTGAAGACATGCTACGAGCATGTGTTATTGATTTCGGAAACAGTTGGGATCGACATCTACCGTTAGCTGAATTTTCCTACAACAACAGCTACCATTCGAGCATTGAGATGGCGCCGTTTGAAGCACTTTATGGTAGAAAGTGCAGGTCTCCGATTTGTTGGAGTGAAGTGGGGGATAGACAGATTACGGGTCCGGAGATAATACAAGAAACTACCGAGAAGATCATCCAAATTCAACAACGGTTGAAAACCGTCCAAAGTCGACAAAAGAGCTACGCCGACATTAAAAGAAAAGATATAGAATTTGAAATTGGAGAGATGGTCATGTTTAAGGTTGCACCTTAGAAAGGCGTTGTTCGATTTGGTAAACGAGGGAAATTAAATCCAAGGTATATTGGACCATTCAAGATTATTGATCGTGTCGAACCAGTAGCTTACCGACTTGAGTTACCTCAACAAATCGCGGCTGTACATAATACTTTCCACGTCTCAAATTTGAAGAAATATTTTGCTAAAGAAGATCTCACTATTCCATTAGACGAAATCCAAATCAACGAAAAACTTCAATTCATCGAAGAACCCGTCGAAATAATGGATCGTGAGGTTAAAAGACTTAAACAAAATAAGATACCAATTGTTAAGGTTCGATGGAATGCTCGTAGAGGACCCGAGTTCACCTGGGAATAAGAAGATCAGATGAAGAAGAAATACCCGCACTTATTTCCAGAAGATACGTCAACACCTCCAACTACTTAAAATTTCGGGATGAAATTTATTTAACGGGTAGGTACTGTAGTGACCCGAACTTTTACATGTTTATATATATTAAATGAAATTGATATTTACATGATTAAGTGTTTCCAACATGTTAAGCAATCAAACTTGTTAAGACTTGATTAATTGAAATAGGTTTCATATAGACAATTGACCACCCAAGTTGACCGGTGATTCACGAATGTTAAAACTTGTAAAAACTATATGATGACATATATATGGTTACATATATAGTTAACATGATATTATGATAAGTATCTCATTTGGTATTTTAACTATGTGTATATACATAAAAATGAGACTATTGAATTAAGAAAACTCAAAAACGATATATATAACGATTATCGTTATAACAATGTCTTACTAAATACATATGAATCATAATAAGATATTGATACACTATGTTTAATCATGAAATGATAAGTAAACATGTCATTAAGTGTATTAACAATGAACTACATATGTAAAAACAAGAGTACTAACTTAATGATTTCGAAACGAGACATATATGTAACGATTATCGTTGTAACAACATTTGACTGTATATATATTGTGAAGACCCGTCCTAATCCATCCGGACGAAGTCCATATCGATTATAAATGATTCACAACAGTTGATTACATCGCGAGGTGTGATGACCCGGAAATTTCGACTTATTTAAACCAATTCTCTATATGATTTAATATTTTCGACATGATAAGCAATGAATTTTGAAACTTTTGAAAATTATTTTTTTATATATAACGGTTGACCAACCTGTTTGTCCAACGATTCACGAACGTCATAACATATATTATATACATATTTTAATAAATATAAGAGTTTTCGATATATATGGAATCATGCGAATAATATTTATATACAAAATGATTAAAAATTTACTATTAAACGATGCTATTTCAAATTAAAATTTTTACGTATTAAGTCATTTTATTTTTATGATATAATTTTTGTATTTTTTAAGAAACAAAGTTAAATTAATAATGTACAATTTGTAAAGCACAACGTACAATGTGTAGCTTAAATAGTTGAATTTAAATTAATTCATTTACTATTCACATGAAAACGACATGATAGAAATTATTAATTATAAGTTACATAGAATACCCCTGAAGTATTTAATAAATACGACTTTTTAAAATTTTAAATTCAATTTACGATTATAATATATGTCGACGAGGTACACGATAAAACATTGTGAGCTGTAAAACCAATCTATGCGATCGCATGGGAATTGGTCATGGGAGCCATGGGATCGCATGGTGACAGATCCCAGCAAACATCTATAAATTTCGACGATTTTTGTTCATTTATTGCACAATTACTCCCTATGTTATATTATTATTATTATTATTATTATTATTATTATTATTATTATTATTATTATTATTATTATTATTATTATTATTATTATTATTATTATTATTATTATTATTATTAATCTTATTATTATTAGTATTATTAATAATTAGTATTATACATAAAATACTACGACGAGGTTATGAGCGTGTCACTTTCAAAAATGGGTTTTCGAGCGGGATAGAGCTAAGGAAAATATGGGTTATTACTAAGGAGGTTATGGGTATTGTTCAAGGGTTTTGTTTGCAAGTCAAAACTAGTGTTTATCATCTCCGTTACGTCTACGTACTTTCCTACAATATTGAATCTCAATATTGATATGTAAGTACTTATATTTTATCTTTTACATAATAATTGTGTATCCATGTCTAGTGCTCGAGTATATATATATTTATACGTGCTTGTATGCTAAATTTTGTCGCTAAACAGTTTATAATGAATCACGAATTAAATACATATATTACTGGTAAAAGGTATATGACATACATGTTTTTGGAAAGCTAGCGAAAAATCAATAACTTTTCATTTAGATATCGAATAGTTTCGATGAACGGATTAAAAGATATAAGCAACTGAATTATGATTGACGTTAATTAAAATTGCTTTTGAATCTACAATTAAGATTTAAACAACTTGTTTACGAGATTGATAAAATGGATTTTTAAATATTACCAACCGAGTAAATGAATCCTTATATAAGGCACGTCTCGTGTTGTTGAACTAAAGTCAGAATGACTTTTTGAAAAGACTTTTGATAAACTTTTGTATGTCGATCTCGAGCATTAGGGTTGTGATACACTATAACCAGACCTAGCTTGATAGACATTTATTGGCCAACATATGTTCTCTAGGTTGAGATCTACGATTATTTGATATTCCGGATTTCGGTCACATTACGATGAACAACTTTATGTGCTGCTAAGGTGAGTTTCATTGTTCCCTTTTTAATTGCTTTTGCAATATATATTTTTGGGCTGAGAATACATGCACTTTATTTTAAACGCAATGGATACAAGTACATACTAAATTCTACACTGAGTTTGAACCGAAAATCCCTTAGCTTTGGTAACTAGTAACTGCCAGTTATAAGAACTGGTGGGCGCGAGTAGTAGTATATGGATCCATAGGGCTTGATATCCCCGTCCGAGCTAGAGCACTAGCCTTTTAACGGACGTATGCTATTTGAGAAGCGTACACGTTGGTTTGCGTGTATTATTAAGATGATTATACAAAGGGTACAAATTATATATACGTTAAGTTTAGTTATCAGGGTGCTCAATTTCGTAGAATATTTTGATAAACGTTTCTGGATGAAACAACTGAAATCTTGTGATCCATCTTTATATACAGATTATGCGAATCATACAAACTGTGAACTCACCAACCTTTGTGTTGACACTTATTAGCATGTGAAATGTCCCGTTCTTATTGATTAAAAACGTTCCATATTAATTGATTTCGTTGCGAGGTTTTGACCTCTATATGAGACGTTTTTCAAAGACTGCATTCATTTTTAAAACAAACCATAACCTTTATTTCATAAATAAAGGTTTAAAAAGCTTTACGTAGATTATCAAATAATGATAATCTAAAATATCCTGTTTACACACGACCATTACATAATGGTTTACAATACAAATATGTTACATCGAAATCAGTTTCTTGAATGCAGTTTCTACACAATATCATACAAACATGGACTCCAAATCTTGTCCTTATTTTAGTATGCAACAGCGGAAGCTCTTAATATTCACCTGAGAATAAACATGCTTTAAACGTCAACAAAAATGTTGGTGAGTTATAGGTTTAACCTATATATATCAAATCGTAACAATAGACCACAATATTTCATATTTCAATACACATCCCATACATAGAGATAAAAATCATTCATATGGTGAACACCTGGTAACCGACATTAACAAGATGCATATATAAGAATATCCCCATCATTCCGGGACAAACTTCGGATATGATATAAATTTTGAAGTACTAAATGTAACGACCCGACCAAAACCGTTATTGACGGCGCCGTTAACTTAGGTCCCGTTGCGTGGTCGTAGTCCCTATATGAGACTCGTTTGACCAAAATTATGTCGCATTCATTTGAAAGGTGCAAGACTTGCAAGTTTAGTTTACAAAAGTCATAAAGTATAAATGAAATAACTTGCGACATAATTTGTTTAAAAACACAGTTGCTATAAATAGAGTAAGTATGTAAACAAAAGTTTGAATCCAAAAGTGCTATCCCTAGCGTATGTATGTATGTATGCTTGACCCCAAGCAAGAAATCAAAGTGTGCGGAAGCATGTATCAAGTAGCCGAGTATGAACCTGAGAAACATATAGAAAACTGTCAACGAAAAACGTTGGTGAAATCATAGGTGTTTGTAAACGTTGTTTTTGAACCACAAGATTTAGTATTCCCATAGTTGATTATCAAAATCGTTTGCATTCCAAAAGTATTGTTCGCGAGCACCCAATTATCAAGACTTAACGTTTCCTTCCATAGAACCCCATCACAATAGTGTTAGAACATACACTGTTTCTCGAAAATATATTTCATCCGTAGACGGTAGCGAACCGTCCGTAATGAGGGTTTGTCAAACCCGTATGGCCACACAATATAAGTTCTCGCTTACACCCTGCAAGTGTAACTAATGATAATCGAATTGAGGATTTTTGTTCTAACTCGCTGTGGAATGTTTGTTTCCTTGTACTTGTGTTCAAAGTATAAAAGTATGTAGTATAAAACTGTATATGTTTCTCATCCCATAATTTAAAAGTATAAAAGTTGTTGAAAGATGGGACTATGATCTCACCTCGAGTGCACGAGTATAAAAGTACTTCAACAAGTAAACGTGTGCATGAAAGTTGCTTAGCCTTGACCTAAACAAGTAAGTTGTATCAATTAACTGGTTACGACACAAGGTCGGATGAAATGTGTTCAATTAGTCCTATGGCTCGTTACGACTCGATTATGTAGCATGTGAATCAAATTGTCAAGTTTCATGCAAGATACAAGTACAGAAACAAGTTAGGAAGGTTGCATAATCATTTGGTTAAGTTTGACAAAAAGTCAAACTTGGTCGGGTCAAAGTCAACGGAAAAGTCAACGGGGTCGGGTTGGGTATCCGACAATTTTTCTAAGTTATATAATCATACATGAGCATGTTGGCCAAGTTTCATGTTAATCGGAGGTCCGTAGCATAGCAAACATTTTTATGTCAAATGACCAAAACAAACAGCCCGTTTTAGTACAATGGGACGGCGTCCCAAATGGCTAGACGGCGTCCCACAATGAAGGGTGGGATGGCGTCCTGATATCCTAGACGGCGTCTAGGTTCAAAAGGCGGGACGGCGTCCCCAGTATCTGGACGGCGTCCTGATCAGTTTCCAGGCCCTGTTTGCTGTATTCCTCAAATGGACGAACCAAAACACAAACAATCACCTTTTATGATCCGCAAACAATTAGAACATGTATTTTATATCATCGGAAAGCTCTTTCGACAAGGAACGCAACTAAGCACTTTTCATCAAGCAAAAACATCATATACTATAACCGAAATCCCGCCAAGTGATCAATAGAGGTTTATTTTCAAGTTTCAAGTTCATCAATTGCAATTTAAGTTTCGGGAATCCAATTTATACATATGATATGCCGTTTTGAAGGTAATGAAACATGTAATACAACTAAACACTTATCAATAACATTAACAAGCATTCAACGCATCAAAAGTTCATTTTAAGAGTTGTCAACCCTAACCAAAAGTTCACAAAATTAATAATCGCGTTTATGAAGTTTCTTTAATCAATCTATACATCAAAATGAAGCTAATGATACTAGTAACACTTTCAAAACATGCACATTAACAATCTAATAACATTTGATCATCCAAAATCAAGGATTTAGCAAGTAATTTTCATAATGAACTAGTTACACCAAAAACAACAAATCGAGCATACAAATTACATACACGACATCACAATGAGCCATAGACACTAATTAACATACTTTTAAGTCAAGAACACAAATTTAAAGAAAACTAGTGTTTTAGAAATGTTACCCAAACGAGATGAAGTTGGTACCAAAATGAAGAGGATGAAGAGAGGATCACGAATATGTAATTTATTTTGTTGTAAGCCTCCTAGATCGAATTTAGATGATGATTGAATGAATGGGTTTGTGTGTGTGTTCTTGAGATGGAGAGAAAAGAGATGAGGCAGATGAGTGGAAGTGAATGGGTGGATGAGGTGGGTTGACTAGTTGACCTAGTCAACTAGTTTACCCACTTGGCAATCTCGGTCCCTCAAGTTTCAAAGCGGGTGCGGGAATTAACCAAACGAATATTTTAAAAACGCTCAAGTAAACGAGTGATGTTATAATTAAATAACGAGAATATTATGAACGTTCGTCAACGGAAACTACGAATTTAAATAACGAAGGATATTATTAAAAAAAAAAGACAGTGTTAAAAATAAATTTAACGGAAAAACGCGGGATGTTACATTACCTACACCTTAAAAGAAATTTCGTCCCGAAATTTAGTTGGAAGTAGTAGTTGTTGTTTCTTCTTCGAAACCTTGCGTTGCAAATTCTACGGATATGTGAAGGTACTTCCTTAGGCATTTCAACGAACTTTGACAGTCGGGATTTTACGTTGGTTTAAAGTTTGGTTTCACGATTTATAGTTTCAACCGGTCCTCCTATGAGGTGGAGTTTATCGTTGATAGTAAGTTCATCGAAGAGGATAAAAAGTTCTTGTTTCGCAAGACACGCCTTTAAGTTTGATACGTAGAATTTAGGATGAACGGAGACTCGAATGAGTTGAAATATCTAAACGGCTAGTAACGGGTCCAAAACGCCCCAGGATTTTAAAAGGACTAAAAATATCGCGGATTTAGCTATCTACGTTTCCCGAAACGGATTACACCCTTTCAAGGTGCGACTTTAACGTTACGCGGTTACCCACTTGGAATTCGAGAGGTTCACGTCTAACATCGGCATAGTTCTTTTGGCGACTACGATCCGCCTTGAGCCTTTCTTGGAATTGAAAATTTTTCCGGTTGTTTCATGAACGATTTCGGGTCCAGTGGTTCGCTTGTCACCTACTTCGGTTCAACAATTAAGAAAACGATAATTGCGGCTATACGGGTCCTCGAAAAGTGTGACGTTAATACTCGAATGAAAATTATTGTAGTAAGAGAATTAGGCTAAAGGCAACTACTTTTCTCAAGTAAATTGAAGTTGATAACGCAAATTCGTTTTATGGTTTCCAAGGTTTGAATCGTATGTTTGCTCGGTCCGTCGGGTTGTGGTTGATGTGTTGTACTCATGCTTAAACGTGGTCCCGAGACTTTTTGTGAGGCACTCCAAAATCTAGAAGTGAAACGAGGATCTCGATCCGAAATGAGGTACATCTCTTTAAGGTATATTTGAAAGAGTTTGTTAGGACGTGAAAACGTTTGTTGGAACAAGTTTTTGTTTCTCAAGAATTTCGCGCCGCGAAAGATTTATCGGTTTCCGAAAATGTTCGATAGAACTATTCACCCTCGAGGCGAATACTAGTATAGTGTGAAGAATCTCTCTCTCCATCGAGAATTTAGATAAAATATTTCCTTAAACGGAAGTACGAGTGTAAAGCGAGAGAAGTTTTTGCCTCGATGCGAGCATAACGAGTAAGTTGTAGTTAGTCAATAAGACTGTGCGAGGACGAGATAATATACACGTGTAACTTATGGTCAAAGTTAGGAGAATTCGTCATTCATTCGGAAGCATAAATATAGTTCGACGATAATCGAAGATGTGTCCCTGGTATGGTGGTTGTCAGTACTTTCGGAGTTTTCAGATGTCCAAACATGAAAGGATGAAGTCATGTACATGGCTCATGGTGGTGTTTAGGTTGATCGAGTCTAACCACCATCACGTGTCACTAGAACTTTGGTATGTCTTACCGTAATATAACTACGTTGATCAAATGACGTTATATTACGCTAACTCATACCTCCATTCCCACATCACTCCATAGAATCAAGTTCGTGTAATCGTGAAAATTTAAAATAAACAAAGTGTAACGACGTCTCTAACGTGACTCGTATTAATCAAAAGAATTTGTGCAACTCTGAAGATGCATTTCCCGAGGGAAGTGTATAAATGATTGTTCACGTCAATGTGGTTCGAGTCAGACAACAAGGTATTCAGGTATGAAAAGAGTAACGAGTCATGATAACGAGTAGCACGCAACCGTAGTGATAAATGTTGATGACGATACTCACCTAGAGTAGTGATGGTAGTAACACCAAAAAGTAGATAGTAAGAAACACCAGTGGGAAACCGATAGTAAGTTGAAACGGTGGCAAATAACAATCCGGGAGACAGAGTTCCCTAACAAGTGTGACTAATGAAGTCGTCGTCATCCATACGGGTATGAATCCTGAATTTACGCGTGTTACCAGAAAGTTGCAGAATACGAGTTCGTATGATGAAAACTTGGTACCATTAAGAAGTTTGCCTAAGAATGATTCGAGTATAATGCACAAGTAGTCAAGTAAGTGCTATCTATAGCAAATGTATGTCAGAATGCAAATGCTAACTATCCGGTTGTAGTCTAGACTCACTAATGCGTCCTAACGACTCTGTTAGACACACTAATGCACGTCCTAGTTCCCTACAACCAACGCTCTGATACCACTTGTAACGACCCGACCAAAACCGTTATTGACGGCGCCGTTAACTTAGGTCCTGTTGCGTGGTCGTAGTCCCTATATGAGACTCGTTTGACCAAAATTATGTCGCATTCATTTGAAAGGTGCAAGACTTGCAAGTTTAGTTTACAAAAGTCATAAAGTATAAATGAAATAACTTGCGACATAATTTGTTTAAAAACACAGTTGCTATAAATAGAGTAAGTATGTAAACAAAAGTTTGAATCCAAAAGTGCTATCCCTAGCGTATGTATGTATGTATGCTTGACCCCAAGCAAGAAATCAAAGTGTGCGGAAGCATGTATCAAGTAGCCGAGTATGAACCTGAGAAACATATAGAAAACTGTCAACGAAAAACGTTGGTGAAATCATAGGTGTTTGTAAATGTTGTTTTTGAACCACAAGATTTAGTATTCCCATAGTTGATTATCAAAATCGTTTGCATTCCAAAAGTATTGTTCGCGAGCACCCAATTATCAAGACTTAACGTTTCCTTCCATAGAACCCCATCACAATAGTGTTAGAACATACACTGTTTCTCGAAAATATATTTCATCCGTAGACGGTAGCGAACCGTCCGTAATGAGGGTTTGTAAAACCCGTATGGCCACACAATATAAGTTCTCGCTTACACCCTGCAAGTGTAACTAATGATAATCGAATTGAGGATTTTTGTTCTAACTCGCTGTGGAATGTTTGTTTCCTTGTACTTGTGTTCAAAGTATAAAAGTATGTAGTATAAAACTGTATATGTTTCTCATCCCATAATTTAAAAGTATAAAAGTTGTTGAAAGATGGGACTATGATCTCACCTCGAGTGCACGAGTATAAAAGTACTTCAACAAGTAAACGTGTGCATGAAAGTTGCTTAGCCTTGACCTAAACAAGTAAGTTGTATCAATTAACCGGTTACGACACAAGGTCGGGTGAAATGTGTTCAATTAGTCCTATGGCTCGTTACGACTCGATTATGTAGCATGTGAATCAAATTGTCAAGTTTCATGCAAGATACAAGTACAGAAACAAGTTAGGAAGGTTGCATAATCATTTGGTTAAGTTTGACAAAAAGTCAAACTTGGTCGGGTCAAAGTCAACGGAAAAGTCAACGGGGTCGGGTTGGGTATCCGAAAATTTTTCTAAGTTATATAATCATACATGAGCATGTTGGCCAAGTTTCATGTTAATCGGAGGTCCGTAGCATAGCAAACATTTTTATGTCAAATGACCAAAACAAACAGCCCGTTTTAGTACAATGGGACGGCGTCCCAAATGGCTAGACGGCGTCCCACAATGAAGGGTGGGACGGCGTCCTGATATCCTAGACGGCGTCTAGGTTCAAAAGGCGGGACGGCGTCCCCAGTATCTGGACGGCGTCCTGATCAGTTTCCAGGCCCTGTTTGCTGTATTCCTCAAATGGACGAACCAAAACACAAACAATCACCTTTTATGATCCGCAAACAATTAGAACATGTATTTTATATCATCGGAAAGCTCTTTCGACAAGGAACGCAACTAAGCACTTTTCATCAAGCAAAAACATCATATACTATAACCGAAATCCCGCCAAGTGATCAATAGAGGTTTATTTTCAAGTTTCAAGTTCATCAATTGCAATTTAAGTTTCGGGAATCCAATTTATACATATGATATGCCGTTTTGAAGGTAATGAAACATGTAATACAACTAAACACTTATCAATAACATTAACAAGCATTCAACGCATCAAAAGTTCGTTTTAAGAGTTGTCAACCCTAACCAAAAGTTCACAAAATTAATAATCGCGTTTATGAAGTTTCTTTAATCAATCTATACATCAAAATGAAGCTAATGATACTAGTAACACTTTCAAAACATGCACATTAACAATCTAATAACATTTGATCATCCAAAATCAAGGATTTAGCAAGTAATTTTCATAATGAACTAGTTACACCAAAAACAACAAATCGAGCATACAAATTACATACACGACATCACAATGAGCCATAGACACTAATTAACATACTTTTAAGTCAAGAACACAAATTTAAAGAAAACTAGTGTTTTAGAAATGTTACCCAAACGAGATGAAGTTGGTACCAAAATGAAGAGGATGAAGAGAGGATCACGAATATGTAATTTATTTTGTTGTAAGCCTCCTAGATCGAATTTAGATGATGATTGAATGAATGGGTTTGTGTGTGTGTTCTTGAGATGGAGAGAAAAGAGATGAGGGAGATGAGTGGAAGTGAATGGGTGGATGAGGTGGGTTGACTAGTTGACCTAGTCAACTAGTTTACCCACTTGGCAATCTCGGTCCCTCAAGTTTCAAAGCGGGTGCGGGAATTAACCAAACGAATATTTTAAAAACGCTCAAGTAAACGAGTGATGTTATAATTAAATAACGAGAATATTATGAACGTTCATCAACGGAAACTACGAATTTAAATAACGAAGGATATTATTAAAAAAAAAAGACAGTGTTAAAAATAAATTTAACGGAAAAACGCGGGATGTTACACTAAAGCATCCGGTACTTTGGATGGGGCTTGTTATGCCCGATAGATCTATCTTTAGGATTCGCGTCAATTAGGGTGTCTGTTCCCTAATTCTTAGATTACCAGACTTAATATAAAGGGGCATATTCGATTTCGATAATTCAACCATAGAATGTAGTTTCACGTACTTGTGTCTATTTTGTAAATCATTTATAAAACCTGCATGTATTCTCATCCCAAAAATATTAGATTTTAAAAGTGGGACTATAACTCACATTCACAGATTTTTACTTCGTCGGGAAGTAAGACTTGGCCACTGGTTGATTCACGAACCTATAACAATATATACATATATATCAAAGTATGTTCAAAATATATTTACAACACTTTTAATATATTTTGATGTTTTAAGTTTATTAAGTCAGCAGTCCTCGTTAGTAACCTACAACTAGTTGTCCACAATTAGATGTACAGAAATAAATCGATAAATATTATCTTGAATCAATCCACGACCCAGTGTATACGTATCTCAGTATTGATTACAACTCAAACTATATATATTTTGGAATCAACCTCAACCCTGTATAGCTAACTCCAACATTCACATATAGAGTGTCTATGGTTGTTCCGAAATATATATAGATGTGTCGACATGATAGGTCGAAACATTGTATACGTGTCTATGGTATCTCAAGATTACATAATATACAATACAAGTTGATTAAGTTATGGTTGGAATAGATTTGTTACCAATTTTCACGTAGCTAAAATGAGAAAAATTATCCAATCTTGTTTTACCCATAACTTCTTCATTTTAAATCCGTTTTGAGTGAATCCAATTGCTATGGTTTAATATTGAACTCTATTTTATGAATCTAAACAGAAAAAGTATAGGTTTATAGTCGGAAAAATAAGTTACAAGTCGTTTTTGTAAAGGTAGTCATTTCAGTCGAAAGAACGACGTCTAGATGACCATTTTAGAAAACATACTTCCACTTTGAGTTTAACCATAATTTTTGGATATAGTTTCATGTTCATAATAAAAATCATCTTCTCAGAATAACAACTTTTAAATCAAAGTTTATCATAGTTTTTAATTAACTAACCCAAAACAGCCCGCGGTGTTACTACGACGGCGTAAATCCGGTTTTACGGTGTTTTTCGTGTTTCCAGGTTTTAAATCATTAAGTTAGCATATCATATAGATATAGAACATGTGTTTAGTTGATTTTAAAAGTCAAGTTAGAAGGATTAACTTTTGTTTGCGAACAAGTTTAGAATTAACTAAACTATGTTCTAGTGATTACAAGTTTAAACCTTCGAATAAGATAGCTTTATATGTATGAATCGAATGATGTTATGAACATCATTACTACCTTAAGTTCCTTGGATAAACCTACTGGAAAAGAGAAAAATGGATCTAGCTTCAACGGATCCTTGGTTGGCTCGAAGTTCTTGAAGCAGAATCATGACACGAAAACAAGTTCAAGTAAGATCATCACTTGAAATAAGATTGTTATAGTTATAAAAATTGAACCAAAGTTTGAATATGATTATTACCTTGTATTAGAATGATAACCTACTGTAAGAAACAAAGATTTCTTGAGGTTGGATGATCACCTTACAAGATTGGAAGTGAGCTAGCAAACTTGAAAGTATTCTTGATTTTATGTAACTAGAACTTGTAGAATATATGAAGAACACTTAGAACTTGAAGATAGAACTTGAGAAAGATCAATTAGATGAAGAAAATTGAAGAATGAAAGTGTTTGTAGGTGTTTTTGGTCGTTGGTGTATGGATTAGATATAAAGGATATGTAATTTTGTTTTCATGTAAATAAGTCATGAATGATTACTCATATTTTTGTAATTTTATGAGATATTTCATGCTAGTTGCCAAATGATGGTTCCCACATGTGTTAGGTGACTCACATGGGCTGCTAAGAGCTGATCATTGGAGTGTATATACCAATAGTACATACATCTAAAAGCTGTGTATTGTACGAGTACGAATACGGGTGCATACGAGTAGAATTGTTGATGAAACTGAACGAGGATGTAATTGTAAGCATTTTTGTTAAGTAGAAGTATTTTAATAAGTGTCTTGAAGTCTTTCAAAAGTGTATGAATACATATTAAAACACTACATGTATATACATTTTAACTGAGTCGTTAATCGTTAGTCGTTACATGTAAATGTTGTTTTGAAACCTTTAGGTTAACGATCTTGTTGAATGTTGTTAACCCATTGTTTATTATAACAAATTAGATTTTAAATTGTTATATTATCATGATATTATGATATATAATATATCTTAGTATGATGTATATACAGTTAAATGTCGTTACAACGATAATCGTTACATATATGTCTCGTTTCGAAATCATTAAGTTAGTAGTCTTATTTTTACATATGTATTTCATTGTTAATACACTTAATAATATATTTACTTATCATTTAACATAATTAACCAAGTGTATCAATATCTTAATATGATTCATATGTACCTAGTAAGACGTTGTTATAACGATAATCGTTATATATATCGTTTTCGAGTTTCTTAAATTAATAGTCTCATTTTTATGTATATAACTCATTGTTAAAATACCTAATGAGATACATACTTATAATAAAAACATGTTAACTATATATATAACCATATATATGTCATCGTATAGTTTTTACAAGTTTTAACGTTCGTGAATCACCGGTCAACTTGGGTGGTCAATTGTCTATATGAAACATATTTCAATTAATCAAGTCTTAACAAGTTTGATTGCTTAACATGTTGGAAAAATTTAATCATGTAAATATCAATCTCAATTAATATATATAAACAAGGAAAAGTTCGGGTCACTACAGTACCTACCCGTTAAATAAATTTCGTCCCGAAATTTTAAGGTGTTGAAGGTGTTGACGAATCTTTTGGAAATAGATGCGGGTATTTCTTCTTCATCTGATCTTCACGCTCCCAGGTGAACTCGGGTCCTCTACGAGCATTCCATCGAACCTTAACAATTGGTATCTTGTTTTGCTTAAGTCTTTTAACCTCACGATCCATTATTTCGACGGGTTTTTCGATGAATTGGAGTTTTTCGTTGATTTGGATTTCATCTAACGGAATAGTGAGATCTTCTTTAGCAAAGCATTTCTTCAAATTCGAGACGTGGAAAGTGTTATGTACAGCCGCGAGTTGTTGAGGTAACTCAAGTCGGTAAGCTACTGGTCCGACACGATCAATAATCTTGAATGGTCCAATATACCTTGGATTTAATTTCCCTCGTTTACCAAATCGAACAACGCCTTTCCAAGGTGCAACTTTAAGCATGACCATCTCTCCAATTTCAATTTCTATATCTTTTCTTTTAATGTCAGCGTAGCTCTTTTGTCGACTTTGGGCGTTTTTCAACCGTTGTTGAATTTGGATGATCTTCTCGGTAGTTTCTTGTATAATCTCTGGACCCGTAATCTGTCTATCCCCCACTTCACTCCAACAAATCGGAGACCTGCACTTTCTACCATAAAGTGCTTCAAACGGCGCCATCTCAATGCTTGAATGGTAGCTGTTGTTGTAGGAAAATTCTGCTAACGGTAGATGTCGATCCCAACTGTTTCTGAAATCAATAACACATGCTCGTAGCATGTCTTCAAGCGTTTGTATCGTCCTTTTGCTCTGCCCATCAGTTTGTGGATGATAGGCAGTACTCATGTCTAGACGAGTTCCTAATGCTTGTTGTAATGTCTGCCAGAATCTTGAAATAAATCTGCCATCCCTATCAGAGATAATAGAGATTGGTATTCCATGTCTGGAGACGACTTCCTTCAAATACAGTCGTGCTAACTTCTCCATCTTGTCATCTTCTCTTATTGGCAGGAAGTGTGCTGATTTGGTGAGACGATCAACTATTACCCAAATAGTATCAAAACCACTTGCAGTCCTTGGCAATTTAGTGATGAAATCCATGGTAATGTTTTCCCATTTTCATTCCGGGATTTCGGGTTGTTGAAGTAGACCTGATGGTTTCTGATGCTCAGCTTTGACCTTAGAACACGTCAAACATTCTCCTACATATTTAGCAACATCGGCTTTCATACCCGGCCACCAAAAATGTTTCTTGAGATCCTTGTACATCTTCCCCATTCCAGGATGTATTGAGTATCTGGTTTTATGAGCTTCTCTAAGTACCATTTCTCTCATATCTCCAAATTTTGGTACCCAAATCCTTTCAGCCCTATACCGGGTTCCGTCTTCCCGAATATTAAGATGCTTCTCCGATCCTTTGGGTATTTCATCCTTTAAATTTCCCTCTTTTAAAACTCCTTGTTGCGCCTCCTTTATTTGAGTAGTAAGGTTATTATGAATCATTATATTCATAGATTTTACTCGAATGGGTTCTCTGTCCTTCCTGCTCAAGGCATCGGCTACCACATTTGCCTTCCCCGGGTGGTAACGAATCTCAAAGTCGTAATCATTCAACAATTCAATCCACCTACGCTGCCTCATATTCAGTTGTTTCTGATTAAATATGTGTTGAAGACTTTTGTGGTCGGTATATATAATACTTTTGACCCCATATAAGTAGTGCCTCCAAGTCTTTAATGCAAAAACAACCGCTCCTAATTCCAAATCATGCATCGTATAATTTTGTTCGTGAATCTTCAATTGTCTAGACGCATAAGCAATCACCTTCGTTCGTTGCATTAATACACAACCGAGACCTTGCTTTGATGCGTCACAATAAATCACAAAATCATCATTCCCTTCAGGCAATGACAATATAGGTGCCGTAGTTAGCTTTTTCTTCAATAACTGAAACGCTTTCTCTTGTTCATCATTCCATTCAAATTTCTTCCCTTTATGCGTTAATGCAGTCAAGAGTTTTGCTATTCTGGAAAAGTCTTGGATGAACCTTCTGTAGTAACCAGCTAGTCCTAAAAACTGGCGTATGTGTTTCGGAGTTTTCGGGGTTTCCCACTTTTCAACAGTTTCTATCTTTGCCGGATCCACCTGAATACCTTCTTTGTTCACTATGTGACCGAGGAATTGAACTTCTTCCAACCAAAATGCACACTTTGAAAACTTAGCGTACAATTCTTCCTTCCTCAATACTTCTAACACCTTTCTCAAATGTTCACCGTGTTCTTGGTCATTCTTTGAGTAAATAAGTATGTCATCAATGAAAACAATGACAAACTTGTCAAGGTATGGTCCACACACTCGGTTCATAAGGTCCATGAACACAGCTGGTGCATTAGTTAAACCAAACGGCATGACCATAAACTCGTAATGACCGTAACGTGTTCTGAAAGCAGTCTTTGGAATATCATCTTCTTTCACCCGCATTTGATGATACCCGGAACGTAAGTCAATCTTTGAATAAACAGACGAGCCTTGTAGTTGATCAAATAAGTCGTTGATTCTCGGTAGTGGGTAGCGGTTCTTGATGGTAAGTTTGTTCAACTCTCGGTAGTCGATACACAACCTGAATGTACCATCTTTCTTCTTGACAAACAAAACAGGAGCTCCCCACGGTGATGTGCTTGGTCGAATGAAACCACGCTCTAAAAGTTCTTGTAATTGGCTTTGCAGTTCTTTCATCTCGCTGGGTGCGAGTCTGTAAGGAGCACGAGCTATTGGTGCAGCTCCTGGTACAAGATCTATTTGAAATTCAACAGATCGATGTGGGGGTAATCCCGGTAATTCTTTCGGAAATACATCGGGAAATTCTTTTGCAATGGGAACATCATTGATGCTCTTTTCTTCAGTTTGTACTTTCTCGACGTGTGCTAGAACAGCATAGCAACCTTTTCTTATTAGTTTTTGTGCCTTCAAATTACTAATAAGATGTAGCTTCGTGTTGCCCTTTTCTCCGTACACCATTAAGGGTTTTCCTTTTTCTCGTATAATGCGAATTGCATTTTTGTAACAGACGATCTCTGCTTTCACTTCTTTCAACCAGTCCATACCGATTATCACATCAAAACTCCCTAACTCTACTGGTATCAAATCAATCTTAAATGTTTCGCTAACCAGTTTAATTTCTCGATTCCGACATATATTATCTGCTGAAATTAATTTACCATTTGCTAATTCGAGTAAAAATTTACTATCCAAAGGCGTCAATGGACAACTTAATTTAGCACAAAAATCTCTACTCATATAGCTTCTATCCGCACCCGAATCAAATAAAACGTAAGCAGATTTATTGTCAATAAGAAACGTACCCGTAACAAGCTCCGGGTCTTCCTGTGCCTCTGCCGCATTAATATTGAAAACTCTTCCGCGGCCTTGTCCATTCGTGTTCTCCTGGTTCGGGCAATTTCTAATAATGTGGCCCGGTTTTCCACATTTATAACAAACTACATTGGCATAACTTGCTCCGACACTACTTGCTCCGCCATTACTCGTTCCGACACCATTTGTTCCTTTCGTTCTATTAACCCCTGGTCCGTAGACCTCACACTTCACCGCGCTATGACCATTTCTTTTACACTTGTTGCAAAAGTTGGTGCAGAACCCCGAGTGATACTTTTCACACCTTTGGCATAGCTGCTTCTGATTGTTGTTGTTGTTGCGGTTATTATTGTTGTTGGGATGATTGTTGTAGTTGCTGTTGTTGTTGTTGTTGTTGTTGTTGTTGTTGTTGTTGTTGGGCCGTTTGTTGTAGTTGCGATTGATGTTTCGATTGTTGGGATAATTGTTGCGATTATTGTCGTAATTGCTGTTGTTGTTGTATTGGTGATTCTTATCACCGTTTTCCTCCCACTTTCTTTTAACTTGCTTCACATTGGCCTCTTCAGCAGTCTGTTCTTTAATTCTTTCTTCAATCTGGTTCACTAGTTTGTGAGCCATTCTACATGCCTGTTGTATAGAGGCGGGCTCGTGTGAACTTATATCTTCTTGGATTCTTTCCGGTAATCCTTTCACAAACGCGTCGATCTTCTCTTCCTCATCTTCGAATGCTCCCGGACACAATAGGCACAATTCTGTGAATCGTCTTTCATACGTGGTAAATATCAAATCCTTGGGTTCGTAACCCTCTAAGTTCTGTCTTGAGCTTATTGACCTCGGTTCTGGGACGGTACTTCTCGTTCATCAAGTGCTTGAATGCTGACCACGGTAGTGCGTACGCATCGTCTTGTCCCACTTGCTCTAGATAGGTATTCCACCATGTTAACGCAGAACCTGTGAAGGTATGTGTAGCGTACTTCACTTTGTCCTCTTCAGTACACTTACTTATGGCAAACACCGATTCGACCTTCTCGGTCCACCGTTTCAATCCGATCGGTCCTTCGGTTCCATCAAATTCCAAAGGTTTGCAGGCAGTGAATTCTTTGTAGGTGCATCCTACACGATTTCCTGTACTGCTAGATCCAAGGTTATTGTTGGTATGTAGCGCAGCCTGTACTGCGGCTATGTTTGAAGCTAGAAAAGTACGGAATTCCTCTTCATTCATATTCACGGTGTGTCGAGTAGTCGGTGCCATTTCCTTCAAAATAGTCAAATGGAACAAGTTAATCATACAGAATATTAAGAGTAGTTAATAGTATTTCGTAGCATAATATGAACTCATTTATAAAAGCTTTTTCTTCATATTAGCGTTTTATAAGTTTAAATTCGGGTAGTACCTACCCGTTAAGTTCATACTTAGTAGCTAATATACAATTCAACTACTACAATTCTATATGAAAAACTGATTATAATAATATTTCGCGTTCAAACTTTTACACAATATTTTACAAACTACAATACCGCTTATTTTACATATAGCATGAAATATAGCACACAATAAATTTGATACAAGATGGTTGTGAAGATAATTCTAGCTAGTACACAAGTCGTTCAGCAAAGGCAATAAAGACACGTAATTCATACGTCCAGAAACAAGTCATGCATTCTGGTTTTACTAGGATTAATTCCCATCCTTGGTCTTGTGGAACATAACCGTTATGGCCATTGATAAGACAGCGTGTTGTAACGTCGTCAAAGGGACGAGGGTTACGTAATGTCCAACAGTCCCGTAACAATCTAAAAACCTCATTTCTTACCCCAATTACCGACTCCGTCACTTGTGGGAACGTTTTGTTTAATAGTTGTAGCCCAATGTTCTTTTTCTCACTTTGGTGAGAAGCGAACATTACTAATCCGTAAGCATAACATGCTTCTAGTTGCATGTTAGCCGCTTTTTCTAAATCACGAAGTCCAATATTCGGATATATTGAGTCAAAATAATTTCTTAACCCGTTGCGTAAAATAGCATTTGGGTTCCTCGCAATATATGCGTCAAAGTAAACACATCGTAACTTATGGGTTTCCCAATGTGATATCCCCCATCTTTCAAACGAAAGTCTCTTATAAACCAAGACATTCTTGGAACATTCTTCGAATGTCTTACAAACTGATCTCGCCTTAAATAGTTGTGCCGAGGAATTCTGACCGACTCTAGACAAGATTTCATCAATCATGTCTCCGGGTAGGTCTCTTAAAATATTGGGTTGTCTATCCATTTTGTGTTTTTAAACTGTAAAATAGACAAGAGTTAGATTCATAAAAAAATACTTATTAATACAAGCAATTTTTACATATATCATAAAGCATAAGCACACTATATTACATATATTACACCACACGAATACAACTATCTTATTCCGACTCGCTTGTTTCTTCTTCTTCGGTTTTGGTTCGTTTTTCCAAGTTTCTAGGGATATATGATGTTCCCCTAATACTAACTGTCGTTGTCCACATTGGTTTAGAAAAACCTGGTGGTTTAGAGGTTCCCGGGTCATTGTTACAACTTAAGGACTTCGGGGGTTGACGATACATATAAAGTTCATCGGGGTTGGAATTAGATTTCTCTATTTTTATGCCCTTTTCCTTATTATTTTCTTTTGCCTTTTTAAATTCAGTTGGGGTAATTTCTATAACATCATCGGAATTCTCGTCGGAATCCGATTCATCGGAGAATTGGTAATCCTCCCAATATTTTGCTTCCTTGGCGGAAACACCATTGACCATAATTAACCTTGGTCGGTTGGTTGAGGATTTTCTTTTACTAAACCGTTTTATTATTTCCCCCACCGGTTCTATTTCTTCATCCGGTTCCGATTCTTCTTCCGGTTCCGATTCTTCTTCCAGTTCCGACTATTCTTCCGGTTCCTCTTCGGGAACTTGTGAATCAGTCCACGAATCATTCCAATTTACATTTGACTCTTCATTATTATTAGGTGAGTCAATGGGACTTGTTCTAGAGGTAGACATCTATCACATAATGTCAAACACGTTAAGAGATTAATATATCACATAATATTCATATGTTAAAAATATATAGTTTCCAACAAAAATGTTAAGCAATCATTTTTAAAGAAAACACGGTCGAAGTCCAGACTCACTAATGCATCCTAACAAACTCGATAAGACACACTAATGCAAATTTTCTGGTTCTCTAAGACCAACGCTCGGATACCAACTGAAATGTCCCGTTCTTATTGATTAAAAACGTTCCATATTAATTGATTTCGTTGTGAGGTTTTGACCTCTATATGAGACGTTTTTCAAAGACTGCATTCATTTTTAAAACAAACCATAACCTTTATTTCATAAATAAAGGTTTAAAAAGCTTTACGTAGATTATCAAATAATGATAATCTAAAATATCCTGTTTACACACGACCATTACATAATGATTTACAATACAAATATGTTACATCGAAATCAGTTTCTTGAATGCAGTTTCTACACAATATCATACAAACATGGACTCCAAATTTTGTCCTTATTTTAGTATGCAACAGCGGAAGCTCTTAATATTCACCTGAGAATAAACATGCTTTAAACGTCAACAAAAATGTTGGTGAGTTATAGGTTTAACCTATATATATCAAATCGTAACAATAGACCACAATATTTCATATTTCAATACACATCCCATACATAGAGATAAAAATCATTCATATGGTGAACACCTGGTAACCGACATTAACAAGATGCATATATAAGAATATCCCCATCATTCCGGGACACCCTTCGGATATGATATAAATTTCGAAGTACTAAAGCATCCGGTTCTTTGGATGGGGCTTGTTGGGCCCGATAGATCTATCTTTAGGATTCGCGTCAATTAGGGTGTCTGTTCCCTAATTCTTAGATTACCAGACTTAATATAAAGGGGCATATTCGATTTCGATAATTCAACCATAGAATGTAGTTTCACGTACTTGTGTCTATTTTGTAAATCATTTATAAAACCTGCATGTATTCTCATCCCAAAAATATTAGATTTTAAAAGTGGGACTATAACTCACATTCACAGATTTTTACTTCGTCGGGAAGTAAGACTTGGCCACTGGTTGATTCACGAACCTATAACAATATATACATATATATCAAAGTATGTTCAAAATATATTTACAACACTTTTAATATATTTTGATGTTTTAAGTTTATTAAGTCAGCTGTCCTCGTTAATAACCTACAACTAGTTGTCCACAATTAGATGTACAGAAATAAATCGATAAATATTATCTTGAATCAATCCACGACCCAGTGTATACGTATCTCAGTATTGATCACAACTCAAACTATATATATTTTGGAATCAACCTCAACCCTGTATAGCTAACTCCAACATTCACATATAGAGTGTCTATGGTTGTTCCGAAATATATATAGATGTGCTGACATGATAGGTCGAAACATTGTATACGTGTCTATGGTATCTCAAGATTACATAATATACAATACAAGTTGATTAAGTTATGGTTGGAATAGATTTGTTACCAATTTTCACGTAGCTAAAATGAGAAAAATTATCCAATCTTGTTTTACCCATAACTTCTTCATTTTAAATCCGTTTTGAGTGAATCCAATTGCTATGGTTTCATATTGAACTCTATTTTATGAATCTAAACAGAAAAAGTATAGGTATATAGTTGGAAAAATAAGTTACAAGTCATTTTTGTAAAGGTAGTCATTTCAGTCGAAAGAACGACGTCTAGATGACCATTTTAGAAAACATACTTCCACTTTGAGTTTAACCATAATTTTTGGATATAGTTTCATGTTCATAATAAAAATCATCTTCTCAGAATAACAACTTTTAAATCAAAGTTTATCATAGTTTTTAATTAACTAACCCAAAACAGCCCGCGGTGTTACTACGACGGCGTAAATCCGGTTTTACGGTGTTTTTCGTGTTTCCAGGTTTTAAATCATTAAGTTAGCATATCATATAGATATAGAACATGTGTTTAGTTGATTTTAAAAGTTAAGTTAGAAGGATTAACTTTTGTTTGGGAACAAGTTTAGAATTAACTAAACTATGTTATAGTGATTACAAGTTTAAACCTTCGAATAAGATAGCTTTATATGTATGAATCGAATGATGTTATGAACATCATTACTACCTTAAGTTCCTTGGATAAACCTACTGGAAAAGAGAAAAATGGATCTAGCTTCAACGGATCCTTGGATGAATCGAAGTTCTTGAAGCAGAATCATGACACGAAAACAAGTTCAAGTAAGATCATCACTTGAAATAAGATTGTTATAGTTATAGAAATTGAACCAAAGTTTGAATATGATTATTAACTTGTATTAGAATGATAACCTACTGTAAGAAACAAAGATTTCTTGAGGTTGGATGATCACCTTACAAGATTGGAAGTGAGCTAGCAAACTTGAAAGTATTCTTGATTTTATGTAACTAGAACTTGTAGAATATATGAAGAACACTTAGAACTTGAAGATAGAACTTGAGAGAGATCAATTAGATGAAGAAAATTGAAGAATGAAAGTGTTTGTAGGTGTTTTTGGTCGTTGGTGTATGGATTTGATATAAAGGATATGTAATTTTGTTTTCATGTAAATAAGTCATGAATGATTACTCATATTTTTGTAATTTTATGAGATATTTCATGCTAGTTGCCAAATGATGGTTCCCACATGTGTTAGGTGACTCACATGGGCTGCTAAGAGCTGATCATTGGAGTGTATATACCAATAGTACATACATCTAAAAGCTGTGTATTGTACGAGTACGAATACGGGTGCATACGAGTAGAATTGTTGATGAAACTGAACGAGGATGTAATTGTAAGCATTTTTGTTAAGTAGAAGTATTTTAATAAGTGTCTTGAAGTCTTTCAAAAGTGTATGAATACATATTAAAACACTACATGTATATACATTTTAACTGAGTCGTTAAGTCATCGTTAGTCGTTACATGTAAATGTTGTTTTGAAACCTTTAGGTTAACGATCTTCTTGAATGTTGTTAACCCATTGTTTATTATAACAAATTAGATGTTAAATTGTTATATTATCATGATATTATGATATATAATATATCTTAGTATGATGTATATACAGTTAAATGTCGTTACAACGATAATCGTTACATATATGTCTCGTTTCGAAATCATTAAGTTAGTAGTCTTATTTTTACATATGTATTTTATTGTTAATACACTTAATAATATATTTACTTATCATTTAACATAATTAACGAAGTGTATCAATATCTTAATATGATTCATATGTACCTAGTAAGACGTTGTTATAACGATAATCGTTATATATATCGTTTTCGAGTTTCTTAAATTAATAGTCTCATTTTTATGTATATAACTCATTGTTAAAATACCTAATGAGATACATACTTATAATAAAAACATGTTAACTATATATATAACCATATATATGTCATCGTATAGTTTTTACAAGTTTTAACGTTCGTGAATCACCGGTCAACTTGGGTGGTCAATTGTCTATATGAAACATATTTCAATTAATCAAGTCTTAACAAGTTTGATTGCTTAACATGTTGGAAACATTTAATCATGTAAATATCAATCTCAATTAATATATATAAACATGGAAAAGTTCGGGTCACTACAGTACCTACCCGTTAAATAAATTTCGTCCCGAAATTTTAAGCTGTTGAAGGTGTTGACGAATCTTCTGGAAATAGATGCGGGTATTTCTTCTTCATCTGATCTTCACGCTCCCAGGTGAACTCGGGTCCTCTACGAGCATTCCATCGAACCTTAACAATTGGTATCTTGTTTTGCTTAAGTCTTTTAACCTCACGATCCATTATTTCAACGGATTCTTCGATGAATTGGAGTTTTTCGTTGATTTGGATTTCATCTAGCGGAATAGTGAGATCTTCTTTAGCAAAGCATTTCTTCAAATTCGAGACGTGGAAAGTGTTATGTACAACCGCGAGTTGTTGAGGTAACTCAAGTCGGTAAGCTACTGGTCCGACACGATCAATAATCTTGAATGGTCCAATATAGCTTGGATTTAATTTCCCTCGTTTACCAAATCGAACAACGCCTTTCCAAGGTGAAACTTTAAGCATGACCATCTCTCCAATTTCAAATTCTATATCTTTTCTTTTAATGTCAGTGTAGCTCTTTTGTCGACTTTGGGCGGTTTTCAACCGTTGTTGAATTTGGATGATCTTCTCGGTAGTTTCTTGTATAATCTCCGGACCCGTAATCTGTCTATCCCCCACTTCACTCCAACAAATCGGAGACCTGCACTTTCTACCATAAAGTGCTTCAAACGGCGCCATCTCAATGCTTGAATGGTAGCTGTTGTTGTAGGAAAATTCTGCTAACGGTAGATGTCGATCCCAACTGTTTCCGAAATCAATAACACATGATCGTAGCATGTCTTCAAGCGTTTGTATCGTCCTTTCGCTCTGCCCATCAGTTTGTGGATGATAGGCAGTACTCATGTCTAGACGAGTTCCTAATGCTTGCTGTAATGTCTGCCAGAATCTTGAAATAAATCTGCCATCCCTATCAGAGATAATAGAGATTGGTATTCCATGTCTGGAGACGACTTCCTTCAAATACAGTCGTGCTAACTTCTCCATCTTGTCATCTTCTCTTATTGGCAGGAAGTGTGCTGATTTGGTGAGACGATCAACTATTACCCAAATAGTATCAAAACCACTTGCAGTCCTTGGCAATTTAGTGATGAAATCCATGGTAATGTTTTCCCATTTCCATTCCGGGATTTCGGGTTGTTGAAGTAGACCTGATGGTTTCTGATGCTCAGCTTTGACCTTAGAACACGTCAAACATTCTCCTACATATTTAGCAACATCGGCTTTCATACCCGGCCACCAAAAATGTTTCTTGAGATCCTTGTACATCTTCCCCGTTCCAGGATGTATTGAGTATCTGGTTTTATGAGCTTCTCTAAGTACCATTTCTCTCATATCTCCAAATTTTGGTACCCAAATCCTTTCAGCCCTATACCGGGTTCCGTCTTCCCGAATATTAAGATGCTTCTCCGATCCTTTGGGTATTTCATCCTTTAAATTTCCCTCTTTTAAAACTCCTTGTTGCGCCTCCTTTATTTGAGTAGTAAGGTTATTATGAATCATTATATTCATAGATTTTACTCGAATGGGTTCTCTGTCCTTCCTGCTCAAGGCATCGGCTACCACATTTGCCTTCCCCGGGTGGTAACGAATCTCAAAGTCGTAATCATTCAACAATTCAATCCACCTACGCTGCCTCATATTCAGTTGTTTCTGATTAAATATGTGTTGAAGACTTTTGTGGTCGGTATATATAATACTTTTGACCCCATATAAGTAGTTCCTCCAAGTCTTTAATGCAAAAACAACCGCTCCTAATTCCAAATCATGCGTCGTATAATTTTGTTCGTGAATCTTCAATTGTCTAGACGCATAAGCAATCACCTTCGTTTGTTGCATTAATACACAACCGAGACCTTTCTTTGATGCGTCACAATAAATCACAAAATCATCATTCCCTTCAGGCAATGACAATATAGGTGCCGTAGTTAGCTTTTTCTTCAATAACTGAAACGTTTTCTCTTGTTCATCATTCCATTCAAATTTCTTCCCTTTATGCGTTAATGCAGTCAAGGGTTTTGCTATTCTGGAAAAGTCTTGGATGAACCTTCTGTAGTAACCAGCTAGTCCTAAAAACTGGCGTATGTGTTTCGGAGTTTTCGGGGTTTCCCACTTTTCAACAGTTTCTATCTTTGCCAGATCCACCTTAATACCTTCTTTGTTCACTATGTGACCGAGGAATTAAACTTCTTCCAACCAAAATTCACACTTTGAAAACTTAGCGTACAATTCTTCCTTCCTCAATACTTCTAACACCTTTCTCAAATGTTCACCGTGTTCTTGGTCATTCTTTGAGTAAATAAGTATGTCATCAATGAAAACAATGACAAACTTGTCAAGGTATGGTCCACACACTCGGTTCATAAGGTCCATGAACACAGCTGGTGCATTAGTTAAACCAAACGGCATGACCATAAACTCGTAATGACCGTAACGTGTTCTGAAAGCAATCTTTGGAATATCATCTTCTTTCACCCGCATTTGATGATACCCGGAACGTAAGTCAATCTTTGAATAAACAGACGAGCCTTGTAGTTGATCAAATAAGTCGTTGATTCTCGGTAGTGGGTAGCGGTTCTTGATGGTAAGTTTGTTCAACTCTCGGTAGTCGATACACAACCTGAATGTACCATCTTTCTTCTTGACAAACAAAACAGGAGCTCCCCACGGTGATGTGCTTGGTCGAATGAAACCACGCTCTAAAAGTTCTTGTAATTGGCTTTGCAGTTCTTTCATCTCGCTGGGTGCGAGTCTGTAAGGAGCACGAGCTATTGGTGCAGCTCCTGGTACAAGATCTATTTGAAATTCAACAGATCGATGTGGGGGTAATCCCGGTAATTCTTTTGGAAATACATCGGGAAATTCTTTTGCAATGGGAACATCATTGATGCTCTTTTCTTCAGTTTGTACTTTCTCGACGTGTGCTAGAACAGCATAGCAACCTTTTCTTATTAGTTTTTGTGCCTTCAAATTACTAATAAGATGTAGCTTCGTGTTGCCCTTTTCTCCGTACACCATTAAGGGTTTTCCTTTTTCTCGTATAATGCGAATTGCATTTTTGTAATAGACGATCTCTGCTTTCACTTCTTTCAACCAGTCCATACCGATTATCACATCAAAACTCCCTAACTCTACTGGTATCAAATCAATCTTAAATGTTTTGCTAACCAGTTTAATTTCTCGATTCCGACATATATTATCTGCTAAAATTAATTTACCATTTGCTAATTCGAGTAAAAATTTACTATCCAAAGGCGTCAATGGACAACTTAATTTAGCACAAAAATCTCTACTCATATAGCTTCTATCCGCACCCGAATCAAATAAAACGTAAGCAGATTTATTGTCAATAAGAAACGTACCCGTAACAAGCTCCGGGTCTTCCTGTGCCTCTGCCGCATTAATATTGAAAACTCTTCCGCGGCCTTGTCCATTCGTGTTCTCCTGGTTCGGGCAATTTCTAATAATGTGGCCCGGTTTTCCACATTTATAACAAACTACATTGGCATAACTTGCTCCGACACTACTTGCTCCGCCATTACTCGTTTCGACACCATTTGTTCCTTTCGTTCTATTAACCCCTGGTCCGTAGACCTCACACTTCGCCGCGCTATGACCATTTCTTTTACACTTGTTGCAAAATTTGGTGCAGAACCCCGAGTGATACTTTTCACACCTTTGGCATAGCTGCTTCTGATTGTTGTTGTTGTTGCGGTTATTATTGTTGTTGGGATGATTGTTGTAGTTGCTGTTGTTGTTGTTGTTGTTGTTGTTATTGGGCCGTTTGTTGTAGTTGCGATTGATGTTGTGATTGTTGGGATAATTGTTGCGATTATTGTTGTAATTGTTGTTGTTGTTGTATTGGTGATTCTTATCACCGTTTTCCTCCCACTTTCTTTTGACTTGCTTCACATTGGCCTCTTCAGCAGTCTGTTCTTTAATTCTTTCTTCAATCTGGTTCACTAGTTTGTGAGCCATTCTACATGCCTGTTGTATAGAGGCGGGCTCGTGTGAACTTATATCTTCTTGGATTCTTTCCGGTAATCCTTTCACAAACGCGTCGATCTTCTCTTCCTCATCTTCGAATGCTCCCGGACACAATAGGCACAATTCTGTGAATCGTCTTTCATAAGTGGTAATATCAAATCCTTGGGTTCGTAACCCTCTAAGTTCTGTCTTGAACTTATTGACCTCGGTTCTGGGACGGTACTTCTCGTTCATCAAGTGCTTGAATGCTGACCACGGTAGTGCGTACGCATCGTCTTGTCCCACTTGCTCTAGATAGGTATTCCACCATGTTAACGCAGAACCTGTGAAGGTATGCGTTGCGTACTTCACTTTGTCCTCTTCAGTACACTTACTTATGGCAAACACCGATTAGACCTTCTCGGTCCACCGTTTCAATCCGATCGGTCCTTCGGTTCCATCAAATTCCAAAGGTTTGCAGACAGTGAATTCTTTGTAGGTGCATCCTACACGATTTCCTGTACTGCTAGATCCAAGGTTATTGTTGGTATGTAGCGCAGCCTGTACTGCGGCTATGTTTGAAGCTAGAAAAGTACGGAATTCCTCTTCATTCATATTCACGGTGTGTCGAGTAGTCGGTGCCATTTCCTTCAAAATAGTCAAATGGAACAAGTTAATCATACAGAATATTAAGAGTAGTTAATAGTATTTCGTAGCATAATATGAACTCATTTATAAAAGCTTTTTCTTCATATTAGCGTTTTATAAGTTTAAATTCGGGTAGTACCTACCCGTTAAGTTCATACTTAGTAGCTAATATACAATTCAACTACTACAATTCTATATGAAAAACTGATTATAATAATATTTCGCGTTCAAACTTTTACACAATATTTTACAAACTACAATACCGCTTATTTTACATATAGCATGAAATATAGCACACAATAAATTTGATACAAGATGGTTGTGAAGATAATTCTAGCTAGTACACAAGTCATTCAGCAAAGGCAATAAAGACACGTAATTCATACGTCCAGAAACAAGTCATGCATTCTGGTTTTACTAGGATTACTTCCCATCCTTGGTCTTGTGGAACATAACCGTTATGGCCGTTGATAAGACAGCGTGTTGTAACGTCGTCAAAGGGACGAGGGTTACGTAATGTCCAACAGTCCCGTAACAATCTAAAAACCTCATTTCTTACCCCAATTACCGACTCCGTCACTTGTAGGAACGTTTTGTTTAATAGTTGTAGCCCGATGTTCTTTTTCTCACTTTGGTGAGAAGCGAACATTACTAATCCGTAAGCATAACATGCTTCTTTATGTTGCATGTTAGCCGCTTTTTCTAAATCACGAAGTCCAATATTCGGATATATTGAGTCAAAATAATTTCTTAACCCGTTGCGTAAAATAGCATTTGGGTTCCCCGCAATATATGCGTCAAAGTAAACACATCGTAACTTATGGGTTTCCCATTGTGATATCCCCCATCTTTAAAACGAAAGTCTCTTATAAACCAAGACATTCTTGGAATGTTCTTCGAATGTCTTACAAACTGATCTCGCCTTAAATAGTTGTGCCGAGGAATTCTGACCGACTCTAGACAAGATTTCATCAATCATGTCTCCGGGTAGGTCTCTTAAAATATTGGGTTGTCTATCCATTTTGTGTTTTTAAACTGTAAAATAGACAAGAGTTAGATTCATAAAAAAATACTTATTAATACAAGAAATTTTTACATATATCATAAAGCATAAGCACACTATATTACATATATTACACCACACGAATACAACTATCTTATTCCGACTCGCTTGTTTCTTCTTCTTCGGTTTTGGTTCGTTTTGCCAAGTTTCTAGGGATATATGATGTTCCCCTAATACTAACTGTCGTTGTCCACATTGGTTTAGAAAAACCTGGTGGTTTAGAGGTTTCCGGGTCATTGTTACAACTTAAGGACTTCGAGGGTTGACGATACATATAAAGTTCATCGGGGTTGGAATTAGATTTCTCTATTTTTATGCCCTTTCCCTTATTATTTTCTTTTGCCTTTTTAAATTCAGTTGGGGTAATTTCTATAACATCATCGGAATTCTCGTCGGAATCCGATTCATCGGAGAATTGGTAATCCTCCCAATATTTTGCTTCCTTGGCGGAAACACCATTGACCATAATTAACCTTGGTCAGTTGGTTGAGGATTTTATTTTACTTAACCGTTTTATTATTTCCCCCACCGGTTCTATTTCTTCATCCGGTTCCGATTCTTCTTCTGGTTCCGATTCTTCTTCCGGTTCCGACTCTTCTTCCGGTTCCTCTTCGGGAACTTGTGAATCAGTCCACGAATCATTCCAATTTACATTTGACTCTTCATTATTATTAGGTGAGTCAATGGGACTTGTTCTAGAGGTAGACATCTATCACATAATGTCAAACACGTTAAGAGATTAATATATCACATAATATTCATATGTTAAAAATATATAGTTTCCAACAAAAATGTTAAGCAATCATTTTTAAAGAAAACACGGTCGAAGTCCAGACTCACTAATGCATCCTAACAAACTCGATAAGACACACTAATGCAAATTTTCTGGTTCTCTAAGACCAACGCTCGGATACCAACTGAAATGTCCCGTTCTTATTGATTAAAAACGTTCCATATTAATTGATTTCGTTGCGAGGTTTTGACCTCTATATGAGACGTTTTTCAAAGACTGCATTCATTTTTAAAACAAACCATAACCTTTATTTCATAAATAAAGGTTTAAAAAGCTTTACGTAGATTATCAAATAATGATAATCTAAAATATCCTGTTTACACAAGACCATTACATAATGGTTTACAATACAAATATGTTACATCGAAATCAGTTTCTTGAATGCAGTTTCTACACAATATCATACAAACATGGACTCCAAATCTTGTCCTTATTTTAGTATGCAACAGCGGAAGCTCTTAATATTCACCTGAGGATAAACATGCTTTAAACGTCAACAAAAATGTTGGTGAGTTATAGGTTTAACCTATATATATCAAATCGTAACAATAGACCACAATATTTCATATTTCAATACACATCCCATACATAGAGATAAAAATCATTCATATGGTGAACACCTGGTAACCGACATTAACAAGATGCATATATAAGAATATCCCCATCATTCCGGGACACCCTTCGGATATGATATAAATTTCGAAGTACTAAAGCATCCGGTACTTTGGATGGGGCTTGTTGGGCCCGATAGATCTATCTTTAGGATTCGCGTCAATTAGGGTGTCTGTTCCCTAATTCTTAGATTACCAGACTTAATATAAAGGGGCATATTCGATTTCGATAATTCAACCATAGAATGTAGTTTCATGTACTTGTGTCTATTTTGTAAATCATTTATAAAACCTGCATGTATTCTCATCCCAAAAATATTAGATTTTAAAAGTGGGACTATAACTCACATTCACAGATTTTTACTTCGTCGGGAAGTAAGACTTGGCCACTGGTTGATTCACGAACCTATAACAATATATACATATATATCAAAGTATGTTCAAAATATATTTACAACACTTTTAATATATTTTGATGTTTTAAGTTTGTTAACTCAGCTGTCCTGGTTAATAACCTACAACTAGTTGTCCACAATTAGATGTACAGAAATAAATCGATAAATATTATCTTGAATCAATCCACGACCCAGTGTATACGTATCTCAGTATTGATCACAACTCAAACTATATATATTTTGGAATCAACCTCAACCCTGTATAGCTAACTCCAACATTCACATATAGAGTGTCTATGGTTGTTCCGAAATATATATAGATGTGTCGACATGATAGGTCGAAACATTGTATACGTGTCTATGGTATATCAAGATTACATAATATACAATACAAGTTGATTAAGTTATGGTTGGAATAGATTTGTTACCAATTTTCACGTAGCTAAAATGAGAAAAGTTATCCAATCTTGTTTTACCCATAACTTCTTCATTTTAAATCCGTTTTGAGTGAATCCAATTGCTATGGTTTCATATTGAACTCTATTTTATGAATCTAAACAGAAAAAGTATAGGTTTATAGTCGGAAAAATAAGTTACAAGTCATTTTTGTAAAGGTAGTCATTTCAGTCGAAAGAACGACGTCTAGATGACCATTTTAGAAAACATACTTCCACTTTGAGTTTAACCATAATTTTTGGATATAGTTTCATGTTCATAATAAAAATCATCTTCTCATAATAACAACTTTTAAATCAAAGTTTATCATAGTTTTTAATTAACTAACCCAAAACAGCCCGCGGTGTTACTACGACGGCGTAAATCCGGTTTTACGGTGTTTTTCGTGTTTCCAGGTTTTAAATCATTAAGTTAGCATATCATATAGATATAGAACATGTGTTTAGTTGATTTTAAAAGTCAAGTTAGAAGGATTAACTTTTGTTTGCGAACAAGTTTAGAATTAACTAAACTATGTTCTAGTGATTACAAGTTTAAACCTTCGAATAAGATAGCTTTATATGTATGAATCGAATGATGTTATGAACATCATTACTACCTTAAGTTCCTTGGATAAACCTACTGGAAAAGAGAAAAATGGATCTAGCTTCAACGGATCCTTGGATGGCTCGAAGTTCTTGAAGCAGAATCATGACACGAAAACAAGTTCAAGTAAGATCATCACTTGAAATAAGATTGTTATAGTTATAGAAATTGAACCAAAGTTTGAATATGATTATTACCTTGTATTAGAATGATAACCTACTGTAAGAAACAAAGATTTCTTGAGGTTGGATGATCACCTTACAAGATTGGAAGTGAGCTAGCAAACTTGAAAGTATTCTTGATTTTATGTAACTAGAACTTGTAGAATATATGAAGAACACTTAGAACTTGAAGATAGAACTTGAGAGAGATCAATTAGATGAAGAAAATTGAAGAATGAAAGTTTTTTTAGGTGTTTTTGGTCGTTGGTGTATGGATTAGATATAAAGGATATGTAATTTTGTTTTCATGTAAATAAGTCATGAATGATTACTCATATTTTTGTAATTTTATGAGATATTTCATGCTAGTTGCCAAATGATGGTTCCCACATATGTTAGGTGACTCACATGGGCTGCTAAGAGCTGATCATTGGAGTGTATATACCAATAGTACATACATCTAAAAGCTGTGTATTGTACGAGTACGAATACGGGTGCATACGAGTAGAATTGTTGATGAAACTGAACGAGGATGTAATTGTAAGCATTTTTGTTAAGTAGAAGTATTTTAATAAGTGTCTTGAAGTCTTTCAAAAGTGTATGAATACATATTAAAACACTACATGTATATACATTTTAACTGAGTCGTTAAGTCATCGTTAGTCGTTACATGTGAATGTTGTTTTGAAACCTTTAGGTTAACGATCTTGTTGAATGTTGTTAATCCATTGTTTATTATAACAAATTAGATGTTAAATTGTTATATTATCATGATATTATGATATATAATATATCTTAGTATGATGTATATACAGTTAAATGTCGTTACAACGATAATCGTTACATATATGTCTCGTTTCGAAATCATTAAGTTAGTAGTCTTATTTTTACATATGTATTTCATTGTTAATACACTTAATAATATATTTACTTATCATTTAACATAATTAACCAAGTGTATCAATATCTTAATATGATTCATATGTACCTAGTAAGACGTTGTTATAACGATAATCGTTATATATATCGTTTTCGAGTTTCTTAAATTAATAGTCTCATTTTTATGTATATACCTCATTGTTAAAATACCTAATGAGATACATACTTATAATAAAAACATGTTAACTATATATATAACCATATATATGTCATCGTATAGTTTTTACAAGTTTTAACGTTCGTGAATCACCGGTCAACTTGGGTGGTCAATTGTCTATATGAAACATATTTCAATTAATCAAGTCTTAACAAGTTTGATTGCTTAACATGTTGGAAACATTTAATCATGTAAATATCAATCTCAATTAATATATATAAACATGGAAAAGTTCGGGTCACTACAGCATGTTTATTCTCAGGTTCCCTAGAAGTCTTCCGTTGTTTGCTATTATGATATACAAGCTATGTGCATGGAGTCTTACATGGCATATTTTTCAAGAAAACGTTGCATTCACCAATTCATCACCATGTACCTTATTTTGACTGCATTGTCAACGAAAGTACTATTGTAAGCTATTATATACGGTGATTGTCTATATGTAGAAATCACCAGATGTCGAAAACCTTTGATTTAAATATACATTTATGGTGTGCCTTTTCAAAAGAATGCAATGTTTACAAAACGTATCATATAGAGGTCAAATACCTCGCAATGAAATCAATGAATGATGTGTTCGTCCATATGAATTTGGAGCGATCGTCACACGAGGTAATTGACCTCTATATGATGCATTTTACAAACATTGCATTCGTTTTTCAAAGACAAACTTTCATTACATCGACAGTTGACAGGCATGTATAGCATTTCATAATATATCCAAATATAATTGACTTAATAATCATCTTGATGAACTCAAAGACTCGAATGCAACGTCTTTTGAAATATGTCATAAATGACTCCAAGTAATATCTCTAATATGAGCAAATGCACAGCGGAAGATTTCTTTCGTACCTGAGAATAAACATGCTTTCAAGTGTCAACTAAAAGGTTGGTGAGTTCATTAGTTTAACATAAATAATCATTTCATAAGTTTAATAGACCACAAGATTTCATATTTCCATTTCTCATAAACATACGTCCCATACATAGAGACAAAAATATCATTCATATGGATTGAACACCTGGTAACCGACATTCACAATATACATATAAGAATATCCCCATCATTCCGGGATCCTCCTTCGGACATGATATAATTTTTGAAGTGCTAAAGCATCCGGTACTTTGGATGGGGCTTGTTGGGCCCGATAGATCTATCTTTAGAGTTCGCGTCAATTAGGGTGTCTGTTCCCTAATTCTTAGATTACCAGACTTAATAAAAAGGGGCATATTCGATTTCGATAATTCAACCATAGAATGTAGTTTCAAGTACTTGTGTCTATTTCGTCAAACAGTTATAAAAGTAGCGCATGTATTCTCAGCCCCAAAAATGTAAAGAGTAAAAGGGGAGCAAATGAAACCCACGCATATAATTATTGTAAAATAGTTAATAAAATATTGCAAGTTTTTTCAGCCCAAAAATGTAAAGAGTAAAAAGGCAAATGAAACTCACGCATATAAATATTGTAAAACAATTGATAAAGCATTTTGCATGTATTCTCAGCCCCAAAATGTATATAAAAAGGGAATAATGAAACTCACCTAATGTATTTTGTAGTAAAAATACATATGACAATATTGAATAACTGAACAATGCAGGGTTGACCTCGGATTCACGAACCTATAACCAGTATATATATTAAAACATATAATCGTGATTGAATAAGTTTATATATTTTATTGGTAATAATTTACTTGTTATTTTAGTAAACAACTATATATTATATTAATAGATCAATTAAATATATTTATTATATATATAAATAATAATAATAATAATATCCATTTGTTAAATATTTATTAATACATTATATAATTCTAATATATCTATACAAAATGTTATATTATAATTACTTGATGATTATAATAGCATAGGTTTTATCCAAAAAATTATGTATTTTATAGATATAAATATGTTTATATATAAACATTAGTTAAATTTATAACTCGCGTCTTATGCTTACCATTATACTGATGTTTCATTAATCCATATTAAGTTATATATATATTTTGTACGTAATTCTCATTTAATCGTAATATATTAAAAGTAGGCTCATATTAATACTTATATCAAAGTTTAACCTTTATACATTTTCTATATATCTATATACATATGTATATATATATATATATATATATATATATATATATATATATATATATATATATATATATATATATATATATATATATATATATTTCATATAACTATATATTTTTAATCATCTCAATTCTAATCTTCAAACTATCTTATCATATTATCTCATATTATATTATAATCTTTAAGTACAAAACATATTACTTATCATATGTATATACATATACCCATACTTAATTCTTTATACCTACCTTTTATTTACAATCATATTCACATCATAATTTCATTTTCATATTTAAAGTTAATAATACTTATCATACAAATTTCATATATCAATATGTTATCATTAACATTAACATTACAATAATAATAATAATAATAATAATAATAATAATAATAATAATAATAATAATAATAATAATAATAATAATAATAATAATAATAATAATAATAATAATAATAATAATAATAACATAGGTTACTACCTTAAAGGCTTAAAAAAATATCAAAATCGCCCGAGCCGGGACTCGAACCCGCGACCTCCCGTTCATCCACAAACAACCTAACCATCCAACTGTTTCTCTCCTTTCTGATTTATGTTATAACCTTATTATACTTAATCTATTTTATTTCTGCTTCACATGTCTTCTTCCTTCTCTTGAAATCCCATCGCCCAGAAATATACTAAAATCAAAGTAACGAATTAAGTTTTGTTGAAGGCTTATAATCAACCAGTAAAATATATATATGTTTGGATTCTTGTTTAAAAACGAAAAAAAAAAATACAAAAGAACCAGCTTGTTTGTTCGACGCTGGTAGCATGTATATAAAAAAAATTGATTGTACAATTGAGAACATTTTAGATAAATCTTTCAACACAAAACATGTTTCAAATCATGCCCTAAAAGTTTATAAGTTGTCAATTTAACTGGAATTGAAATGAATAACACGAATTTGCTTGATGAACAAAGTTTGACTTTTTATCCCAAAAACTTTGACTCGAAAATTAACAATCGATATAACGAATTGGAACCTTAAAATTTGCAGATAGTTTGAGTATTAGATTACTAACAACTCTATATATTTAATTTTTGAAAAACGACTCAAATTTAGGTTTTGGCAAAAAAGTGATCGTGCAGGGTAATGGGTCTGTAAAAAAAAAATCTTTTTTTTATTTGCTTAATTTAAACAGATAGGATATTATACTTACAGATGTAGTCGGTTTAGAAAGTGGAGAATTTGGATGTATCATTAATCAGAAAGTGATGATCGATATTGATATGTATATAATTGTAGAGACAAAATATCACGAGCTTAATAAGAATAGAAGAAAAATTTACAAGTTGAAAAAATGTGAACTGTCTTGGTTTTATTAGCTGTATAAGTTTATATATAATTAACATAATTTTATAATTATATTATTAATAACAATAATATAGCTAATAGTATTAATAACACAAATATTAATAATAATAATAAAAGAAATAATAATAATAATAAGTATTCATAATAATAATTGGGAAAAATGATAATAATACTAATAATTCTAATAATAATAATAATATTATTAATATTAATATTACTATTAATATTTATTTTACTAAAAGTAATAATAATATAACAATTATATTTTTAATTTATAAGTAAATTTAATATATTGATATTACGTCTTATTAACTATGTAATATTTAATAATCATATATCATATGATAATAAATATTGAATATTTATATGTTTTATATATTTTACAATATAACAATAATTATTAATAGAGATTATATATACATAGTGATCCATAATAACATTATGTCTATTTTTATATATTCATTTTTTTAGTAGTTAATTCTTCTGTTTATTATTTTACATTCTTAATTACAATTAATTAAAGTATATTTTATTTATATATATTCACTTGTATTTATATTTATATATATATTTACATATTTATTTACACACAATTGTTCGAGAATCATTGGGAATAGTCAAAGATTAGATATATACATGAACACAATTCAAAGTTTTTGAGACTTAACAATCCAGACTTTGCTTATCGTGTCGGAATCATATAAAGATTAAGTTTAAATTTGATCGGAAATTTACGAGTCGTCACAGTACCTACCCGTTAAAGAAATTTCGTCCCGAAATTTGAGTGAGGTGGTCATGGCTAATAATAAAAATGTTTTCATGACGAGTATGAGTTGATAAATAGAGTTTTATCATCATTGAATAATACAGATAAAACAATTTGATTACTCGGAGCGTTCGAATGAAGCTGTCAAGAAAGATTGATATAGAGATTTACTTTTGACGTAGCTACAGTAAATTTCCGGAATCCAGGGAATTCAAAAGAAAATCTTGGAATTCTAAAAGATCTGATTCTTGGGGCTTTATGGAAATTAAGATCTCCTTAATTAAATACGATCATTTGTCTCGATTGCTTTGTCTGGTATTTCACTATAAATGAACTTCTTCTATTCCATTATTTACACTCCCATACTCAATTTTCAAATTCAAAAAAAAAAAAAAATTATGAAAATGCTTCACCCTGTTCTGATCCTTGTTCTTATTCTAACTATCGCAATGATCGTTCTTCTTTTCCAAATCCCACCTGAAGAATCTGTTTAATTCTATTATGCTCTAGGGATTATTGTATTTATAATCCTCCCGTGTCTTTATATTGCTATACGCACTGATATCCACAGTTTGTAATCTCCGTGTTGTTATTGGGTTTTATATCTTCCCTTATATTTCGATGTCCCTACTTCTGTTTCCTATAATCATTGTCATCCACAGTTAATGCTCTCTCCTATTTGCTGCGATTTATACCCCCATTTCTATTTTGGAGCTTCATGCTTTTGTTTTCTTTTCCCGACTTTAAGTCAAGCGAATAATGGTCCAAAATTCGTAGATTTAAATTTCGAAATGAACATAGTTAATGTTTTGAGAAAGAAATGGTAATAGCACAATCTGACTTGTCAAATTACCAGGATTCAAGAGAAAAGATAGAATTATCAGAATGATATGTTCTCGGTATATTTGGGGGTTAGATAGAATGTAAGAGTCGTGTGACATGACACATGATGACGTTATGATCTGTGAATCATCACGTTTCATTTAGGAACTCAGCATGACTTACTGTAATATAATCACGTTGATCAAGTGTCATTATATTATACTAACTCATGCATCAGTTCCCAACATTACTTCAATAACATTCATATTTTAAGCTCTAAAGTTTACAGAATATAGAAACTAACAGTTTCTATATGATGTAACACTGATAGCACGAAGAGACTAATGATTTTAGATAAGAATAGTTATGAAAATATCTTCAAAAATATGGAGGATATTTATAATGAAAGATACGATGATATCTTGGAATTTCTAATATCGAAGGATGGTGAAGAATATCGTCCACAAGGGTTTAGAGTAAGGAGCAAGATATTCGCTAAAGACTTCAGCAGGCATTGAATTATTTGGATTCTTTGAAGTCAAACTTATTCTTTGTGATTTGTCACGGCTTCCTTCATAGTTTCGCATAATCCGCTTTTCGGTACTAAATTTTCTATTGAGTGTTTCCAATACTCCATTCTTTATCGTCAAACTTTCGACGGTTAAAGTCGTGTACAGTTTTTACTGCTGTATTCAGTTTTTTCATAATTTGTGGTATTGATTTGTAGACTGAGTACTTTTCAGAATTTTAGAGTTGAAGATCATAATTCTAAGAGGTAAATGTTATATGTTTGCATATAACTGTTGATGTAGACATGCTGTGAGTTTTCAAAGTATTGATTGCTGATTCCCGATAATTGGTATGGCAGTTCTCGTTTCAAGATACGGATGAGTATATGATAGGGTTTCAACGAATAAATATAATGATTTGTTAGAGAGATTTAAGCCAAGAAGCAACGAGGTTGCTGGTACGTCTGCTGGTAATATGGTGGAATATAAAAGAATTCTCCGGTATCAAAAGGGTAATCGTATATATCATGATTATAGTAAGGCTACTTCGAATGAAAAGTCGAAGTTGACTTGCCGGAGCTGTGACAAAATTGACTACTTTGAAAAGGAATCGCAAAGTTATTTGTGCTAATAAATGCCAAAGGATCTGACGCGGCTACATGTTAAACTTTTACTCATTTGCCGAGAGTTTTCAGGTGCATAACTATATGCATCAATCTTTTCTTCCGTAGATGAAGTGCGGTTGGTTCAACTTCTCGATTGAGGTGTTTTTAAGAATCATGAAAGGTATGAACGCAGATTTGGAATCGTCAAGATACAAATGAGGTTTAAGATGAAATCAAGTGGCAAACTTGAAGAATTGTTTAGTTTCATATGTTATAATCAATATTTTAACTCATTTTAATTGTCCAATGTTATTAGTCCACAGTCGATAGTCCACAGTCGACAGTCCAATAATTCATATATAGTTTAATATATAATATTCGAATTAATTAATACGTGTCGTGACCCGTATACGTCTCAGACTCGATCACAACTCAAACTATATATATCATTGTAGAATTAACCTCAACCCTGTATAGAGAACTCGATCATTACTGCATGTAGAGTGTCTATGGTTATTCCAAATAATATATATAGATGCGTCGATATGATATGTCAAAACCTTGTATACGTGTCCTGATATTTAAAGTGCGTAAAATAAATAACAGAAATTAAATGACGATAAATAAAGTGCGTAAAGTAAATAACAGAAATTATATGACGATAAATAAAAATTGCGAGAATTAAAATTGCGATAATTAAATTGCGATAAATAAATTGCGATAATTAAAATGTAATACGGAATTAACAGTTAGCTAGGAACAGTTAGCTAGGATTTCGTTAGTGTGGATTCTTAACAAAATTTCTCATAGTTAATTTGTTTGTTTCTAACAAATTTTATCTTGTCCAATATTTTCTTCATTATGCCACTTGTTGGATTCTGATAAATCAAAATCCAAATATGAAATTGAATGAAAATGGTTATTCTGTGGTGAACGGATTCGTATATTGGTAGATGTAAGTAGGATAGTAAATGATTGTTGAATCAAATTCGAAGAATGTACAATGTAACTTATTAATGTGAAATCTAAATATTCCTCGGGTATTACCTACCCGTTAAAATATTTTCACCATTAACAGTTTGTACAAAAGAATTTTTAATTACAATCTTTATGAAAACATATATACATATATATTTTCTTCAGATGTAATCATGGATTTAATGAGTTAATATAATATTAAACTCATTTAGTTTTCGGTTGGAACTAGAATAAATAATCTCTAAAACTTTAGAGATTACATATTCGCCATGTCAAACGAAGATAAATGAGGTAGAACGATACGTAGAACGAAGATCATACTCGAAGTACAGATAGTGATATTGAAGCATGGATTGTTGATGGTACTGGTGCTGTTACTGATGGTACTGTTGGTGCCGGTGATGTTGCTGAAGCTGGTACATTTTGCACCATATTCTCCGAATTGATTATTCAAGCGCGAAGTTCGTTGACTTATTACTCCAGGATGATTGTCGGTCGGAACGAGCGGATGAATAAGGTTCAGAATTGTGGATATAATATAATCTTGCTGAGTTACCCTGGAAATAAGATTGAAAATGGTGTCTCGAACAGGTTCACCGGTAAACGCTTCAGGTTCATTGTCAAGAGGTGAATTTGGTTGGTGGAAGGGATTGCCTTCTGTGCGTCTCCATTGATTAAGTCGACTACGAACCCATCAGATGAATTGATAATGTCTGATTGGTTGATTCATGCCGGTGATGCTGCTTTCGGAGCTTAGGTGGACATCTATGTCGGAATAGCTGTCGGAATAACTATCGGAATAGCTATCAGAATCTGAGGGACTCGAACTGGTTGAGGGATTCATCTCGTACAATCAGATGAAGGATTTTGGTTAAGAGATAGATTATAGGATGTAGATTAGTACCCTGCAATACATAATTTACATATGCATATATAATACTAAAATCCCATAAGTTACGAAGGAATCTATGGAAGTTATCAGGCAAAGTTACAGTAACAGATATGCTAAGATATGAAGTAGTAGATACGCTAAGATATGAATTTTGTCTATACACTATTCATGCTGTCAATGCAGTAAAACGTGTCTAGACTAAGAATGATAAGCAAGTGATTCTTTAAGAATGATAAGCAGGTAATTTTTGACACGAAATGATAAGCAAAACTTTTGACATGCAGACACGGTCAAAGTCCAGACTCACTAATGCATCTTAACGACTTATCAGTTAGTCACACTAATGCAGACCTGGTTCACTGAGACCTCTGCTCTGATACCAACTGTGAAGACCCGTCCTAATCCATCTGGACGAAGTCCATATCGATTACAAATGATTCACAACAGCTGATTACATTGTGAGGTAATTGACCTCTATATGATACATTTTACAAACATTGCATTCGTTTTTCAAAGACAAACTTTCGTTACATCGTCCCATACATAGAGACAAAAATATCATTCATATGGATTGAACATACGTCCCATACATAGAGACAAGATTTCATATTTCCATAAGTTTAATAGACCACAAGATTTCATATTTCCATTTCTCAAAAACATACGTCCCATACATAGAGACAAAAATATCATTCATATGGATTGAACACCTGGTAACCGACATTCACAATATACATATAAGAATATCCCCATCATTTCGGGATCCTCCTTCGGACATGATATAATTTTCGAAGTACTAAAGCATCCGGTACTTTGGATGGGGCTTGTTGGGCCCGATAGATCTATCTTTAGAGTTCACGTCAATTAGGGTGTCTGTTCCCTAATTCTTAGATTACCAGACTTAATAAAAAGGGGCATATTCGATTTCGATAATTCAACCATAGAATGTAGTTTCAAGTACTTGTGTCTATTTCGTCAAACAGTTATAAAAGTAGCGCATGTATTCTCACCCCAAAAATGTAAAGAGTAAAAGGGGAGCAAATGAAACTCACGCATATAATTATTGTAAAACAGTTAATAAAATATTGCATGTATTCTCAGCCCAAAAATGTAAAGAGTAAAAAGGCAAATGAAACTCACGCATATAAATATTATAAAATAATTGATAAAGCATTTTGCATGTATTCTCAGCCCCAAAATGTATATAAAAAGGGAATAATGAAACTCACCTAATGTATTTTGTAGTAAAAATACATATGACAATATTGAATAACTGAACAATGCAGGGTTGGCCTCAGATTCACGAACCTATAACCAGTATATATTTTAAAACATATAATCGTGATTGAATAAGTTTATATATTTTATTGGTAATAATTTACTTGTTATTTTAGTAAACAACTATATATTATATTAATAGATCAATTAAATATATTTATTATATATATAAAAAATAATAATAATAATATCCATTTGTTAAATATTTATTAATACATTATATAATTCTAATATATCTATACAAAATGTTATATTATAATTACTTGATGATTATAATAGCATAGGTTTTATCCAAAAATTATGTATTTTATAGATATAAATATGTTTATATATAAACATTAGTTAAATTTATAACTCGCGTCTTATGCTTACCATTATACTGATGTTTCATTAATCCATATTAAGTTATATATATATTTTGTACGTAATTCTCATTTAATCGTAATATATTAAAAGTAGGCACATATTAATACTTATATCAAAGTTTAACCTTTATACATTTTCTATATATCTATATACATATGTATATATATGTATATATATATATATATATATATATATATATATATATATATATATATATATATATATATATATATATATATATATATATATGTTTCATATAACTATATATTTTTAATCATCTCAATTCTAATCTTCAAACTATCTTATCATATTATCTCATATTATATTATAATCTTTAAGTACAAAACATATTACTTATCATATGTATATACATATACCCATACTTAATTCTTTATACTTACCTTTTATTTACAATCATATTCACATCATAATTTCATTTTCATATTTAAAGTTAATAATACTTATCATACAAATTTCATATATCAATATGTTATCATTAACATTAACATTTACAATAATAATAATAATAATATAATAATAATAATAATAATAATAATAATAATAATAATAATAATAATAATAATAATAATAATAATAATAAACATAATAATAATAATAATAATAACATAGGTTACTACCTTAAAGGCTCAAACAAATATCAAAATCGCCCGAGCCGGGACTCGAACCCGCGACCGCCCGTTCATCCACAAACAACCTAACCGTCCAACTGTTTCTCTCCTTTCTGATTTATGTTATAACCTTATTATACTTAATCTATTTTATTTCTGCTTCACATGTCTTCTTCCTTCTCTTGAAATCCCATCGCCCAGAAATATACTAAAATCAAAGTAACGAATTAAGTTTTGTTGAACGCTTATAATCAACCAGTAAAATATATATGTTTGGATTCTTGTTTAAAAACGAAAAAAAAATACAAAAGAACCAGCTTGTTTGTTCGACGCTGGTAGCATGTATATAAAAAAAATTGATTGTACAATTGAGAACATTTTAGATAAATCTTTCAACACAAAACATGTTTCAAATCATGCCCTAAAACTTTATAAATTGTCAATTTAACTGGAATTGAAATGAATAACACGAATTTGCTTGATGAACAAAGTTTGACTTTTTATCCCAAAAACTTTGACTCGAAAATTAACAATCGATATAATGAATTGGAACCTTAAAATTTGCAGATAGTTTGAGTATTAGATTACTAACAACTCTACATATTTAATTTTTGAAAAACGACTCAAATTTAGGTTTTGGCAAAAAAGTGATCGTGCAGGGTAATGGGTCTGTAAAAAAAATCTTTTTTTTATTTGCTTAATTTAAACAGATAGGATATTATACTTACAGATGTAGTCGGTTTGGAAAGTGGAGAATTTGGATGTATCATTAATTAGAAAGTGATGATCGATATTGATATGTATATAATTATAGGGACAAAATATCACGAGTTTAATAAGAATAGAAGAAAAATTTACAAGTTGAAAAAATGTGAACTGTCTTGGTTTTATTAGCTGTATAAGTTTATATATAATTAACATAATTTTGTAATTATATTATTAATAACAATAATATAGCTAATAGTATTAATAACACAAATATTAATAATAATAATAAAAGAAATAATAATAATAATAATAAGTATTCATAAAAATAATTGGGAAAAATGATAATAATACTAATAATTCTAATAATAATAATAATATTATTAATATTGATATTACTATTAATATTTATTTTACTAAAAGTAATAATAATATAACAATTATATTTTTAATTTATAAGTAAATTTAATATATTGATATTACGTCTTATTAACTATGTAATATTTAATAATCATATATCATATGATAATAAATATTGAATATTTATATGTTTTATATATTTTACAATATAACAATAATTATTAATAGAGATTATATATACATAGTGATCCATAATAACATTATGTCTATTTTTATATATTCATTTTTTTAGTACTTAATTCTTCTGTTTATTATTTTACATTCTTAATTACAATTAATTAAAGTGTATTTTATTTATATATATTCACTTGTATTTATATTTATATATATATTTACATATTTATTTACACACAATTGTTCGTGAATCGTTGGGAATAGTCAAAGATTAAATATATACATGAACACAGTTCAAAGTTTTTGAGACTTAACAATCCAGACTTTACTTATCGTGTCGGAATCATATAAAGATTAAGTTTAAATTTGATCGGAAATTTTCGGGTCGTCACATATATCATACTAAGATATATTAATATATCATAATATCATGATAATGTAATAATTTAACATCTCTTTAGATATTATAAACAATGGGTTAACAACATTTAACAAGATCGTTAACCTAAAGGTTTCAAAACAACATTTACATGTAACGACTAACGATGACTTAACGACTCAGTTAAAATGTATATACATGTAGTGTTTTAATATGTATTCATACACTTTTGAAAGACTTCAAGACACTTATCAAAATACTTCTACTTAACAAAATTTCTTACAATTACATCCTCGTTCAGTTTCATCAACAATTCTACTCGTATGCACCCGTATTCGTACTCGTACAATACACAGCTTTTAGATGTATGTACTATTGGTATATACACTCCAATGATCAGCTCTTAGCAGCCCATGTGAGTCACCTAACACATGTGGGAACTATCATTTAGCAACTAGCATGAAATATCTCATAAAATTACAAAAATATTAGTAATCATTCATGACTTATTTACATGTAAACAAAATTACACATCCTTTATATCTAATCCATATACCAACGACCAAAAACACCTACAAACACTTTCATTCTTCAATTTTCTTCATCTAATTGATCTCTCTCAAGTTCTATCTTCAAGTTCTAAGTGTTCTTCATAAATTCTATAAGTTCTAGTTTCATAAAATCAAGAATACTTCCAAGTTTGCTAGCTTACTTCCAATCTTGTAAAGTGATCATCCAACCTCAAGAAATATTTCTTATTTACAGTAAGATATCTTTATAATACAAGGTAATACTCATATTCAAACTTTGATTCAATTTCTATAACTATAACAATCTTATTTCGAGTGGAAATCTCACTTGAACTTGTTTTCGTGTCATGATTCTGCTTCAAGAACTTTCAAGCCATCCAAGGATCCTTTGAAGCTAGATCTATTTTTCTCATTTGTAGTAGGTTTATCCACAAAACTTGAGGTAGTAATGATGTTCATAACATCATTCGATTCATATATATAAAACTACCTTATTCGAAGGTTTAAACTTGAAATCACTAGAACATAGTTTAGTTAATTCTAAACTTGTTCGCAAATAAAAGTTAATCCTTCTAACTTGACTTTTAAAATCAACTAAACACATGTTCTATATATATATATGATATGCTAACTTAATGATTTAAAACCTAGAAACACGAAAAACACCGTAAAACCGGACATACGCCGTCGTAGTAACACCGCGGGCTGTTTTGGGTTTGATAATTAAAAACTATGATAAACATTTATTTAAAATTTGTTCTTTTGGGAAAATGATTTTTCTTATGAACATGAAACTATATCCAAAAATCATAGTTAAACTCAAAGTGGAAGTATGTTTTTCAAAATGGTCATCAAGACGTCGTTCTTTCACCTGAAATGACTTCCTCTTACAAAAACGACTTGTAACTTATATTTCTGACTATAAACCTATACTATTTCTATTTGGATTCATAAAATAGAGTTCAATATGAAACCATAGCAATTTGATTCACTCAAAACGGATTTAAAAGGAAGAAGTTATGGGTAAAACAAGATTGGATATTTTTGCTTGTTGTAGCTACGTGAAAATTGGTAACAAATTTATATTAATCATATCCTAGCTAACTTATATTGTATTATACATGTATTCTAATATATTATGTAATCTTGGGATACCATAGACACGTATGCAAATGTTTTGACATATCAAATCGACCCATGTATATATATTATTTGGAACAATCATAGACACTCTATATGCAGTAATGTTGGAGTTAGCTATACAGGGTTGAGGTTGATTCTAAAAATATATATACTTTGAGTTGTGATCTAGCCTGAGACGTGTATACACTGGGTCGTGGATTGATTCAAGATAATATATATCAATTTATTTCTGTACATCTAACTATGGATAACTAGTTGTAGGTTACTAACGAGGACAGCTGACTTAATAAACTTAAAACATTAAAACGTATTAAAAATGTTGTAAATATATTTTGAACATACTTTGATATATATATGTACATATTTGTTATAGGTTCGTGAATCGACTAGTGGCCAAGTCTTACTTCCTAATGAAGTAAAAATCTGTGAAAGTGAGTTATAGTCCCACTTTTTAAATCTAATATTTTGGGATGAGAATACATGCAGTTTTATAAATGTTTTACGAAATAGACACAAGTAATTGAAACTACATTATATGGGTGAATGATCGAAGCCGAATATGCCCCTTTTTCTTTGTAGCCTAAGAATTAGTAAACCGATCTACTAATTGATGCGAATCCTAAAGATAGATCTATTGGGCCTAACGAACCCCATCCAAAGTACCGGATGCTTTAGTACTTCGAATTCGTTTTTATCATGTCCGAAGGATTTTCCGGAATGATAGGGGATATTCTTATATGCATCTTGTTAATGTCGGTTACCAGGTGTTCACCATATGAATGATTTTTATCTCTATGTATGGGATGTATATTGAAATATGAAATCTTGTGGTCTATTATTATGATTTGATAATATATAGGTTAAACCTATAACTCACCAACATTTTTGTTGACATTTTAAGCATGTTTATTCTCAGGTGATTATTAAGAGCTTCCGCTGTTGCACACTAAAATAAGGACAAGATTTGGAGTCCATGCTTGTATGATATTTTGTAAAAACTGCATTCAAGAAACTTATTTTTGATGTAATATATTCTTATTGTAAACCATTATGTAATGGTCATGTGTAAACGATATATTTTAGATTATCATTATTTGATAATCTACGTAATGCTTTTTAAACCTTTATAGATAAAATAAAGGTTATGGTTGTTTTAAAAATGAATGCAATCTTTGAAAAACGTCTCATATAGAGGTCAAAACCTCGCAACGAAATCAATTAATATGGAACGTTTATAATCAATATGAACGGGACATTTTAATTTTGTGGTTAAATTGAAGATTTGGTCATAAATTGTCACCCCCACCATTGCCCCATTTGATGAAATAATGAATTGTAGAGGTTTAGAGCTTAATGTTTGAGTTTTTGTTAGTGTTTGGAAGAAGAAAAAGAAGAAGAAAAGATGAGTTTATGCTTGGTCCTAAGCAAATGTAAGTTTTTGGAGATCAGTCTAGGCATCATAGTACGTATTCATGAAGGTATCAATTGTTACCCAAACTTTTTGCACTTTTGCTTTGATCATCTTCTTGTTCTTTATCTCCAAGGCTTGTTTATTGTATGCTTGCTTGAGGACAAGCAAGGTTCAAATGTAGGAGGTTTGATATTACTCATCCACGCTATGTTTCTCACGCAATATCTACTACGTTTTACTCGGTTTTCGTTTCCAAAGTGCTCGAAAAGCTATGATCTTCGGTTTTATCGCGTTATGAGTGCTATTGCAGTTCTAAGTGTAAATTTGGTGTAAAATTGACCAAAGTGTGCAAAATGATCAAGAAAACCTCAAAGTGCTCATCCTGGCAACAAGAATGACGTTATACTATCTAAGAATGTCGTTCCATAATCAAGAACGATGTTTCAAAGCCAGGAGCGACGTTCTACCTGGGAAATTTACAAGAAAATGGTAACAGAAGAAGATGGAGTTCTAGCACGATTCAAGAACGTCGTTCTATAATTCCAGATCGACGTTTCAAGCATGAAGACAAGGAACGACATTCCTTAAAGAGGAATGACGTTCCACCTGCATTTTCTGGGCAGATTTTGAAGAGTATAAAAAAGAAGAGATTAAGGGTTTTAAATATATCATTTATATCATTTACTCAATAGAATAGTTCGTGGTGGCTGATCAAAACTTGGGTTTTATAGCTATTTTATTAAGGTTTTCATCAAGCTTCCATCATCCATTTCATTCTACATCAAGGATTTGAAGATTGAATCAAGATCTAGGGCTTGTTCTTCATCATCTACATTTTTTTCATTTGTCACTTTTGTAATTTCTTAAGTTTGGTACAATTTACTCTTGTTTATTGCTTAATCATGTTTAGATTTACTTTATTAGCTTGTATTGATCTTGTTCTAGCATAATTGGCTAGATTTTATTGTGTGCACTTGCTTATGAAACTTGTTAGCTAAAGGGTTGTTCATATTGATGATTTATGATTGTGGTTAGATGAATTTATAGTTGATGATTGTAATTTGTCATTAGAGTTAGTCACAAGATCCTTTGTTATGCTTGTTTTGGACTTGACTTTGATTATATGAGTTGTGTAGCATTCAAATAGATTTGATTAGTGAAGCAATTTATACTTCAACACTTAGGTAATCTAGACAATCAAATTATGGCGTTCAAGGGATTGGGGTCTTGGTTTGGGTTGGTAATCAATTGGTCCTTAGTCAACATAGTGAGGTTTGGTTTTCTTAAGGGATTTTGATCACCAAAAGGTTTTAGGGGACTTTAACCTAGACTAAGTACTTGTGATAATTGCATGATTCAACTAAGATCAATTGGTATAAGCTTATGGGAATTCGCAAGTATTAGTTTAATCACAATAACATCTAGTAGGGATACTAGTTCAAAGTTTGAACACAATTAGACTTTAAGTGAACAAAGAACAACCCGAATGCTTCAAGTGGATTAAACAAGTGTTCATGCTTTTAATATTGATATTTATTTAATCACTTAGTTCATAGTTTAAATTAAATTAGTCTTCTTAATATCTAAACTTCAAAACCCCCCAATCAAACACAACTTAGGATGATTATGAGTTTACATAGATTCAACTAGCAACTACCGCTCTTTTGGGATGAACTTTAAACGAAACACTTGCTAATTACAACTACCAAGTCATAGTTTCTCGTATGCTTGTCATATAGTTGAGTCCACGTTTAAGTATAAATTTTAAAGATAAATATATATTTGTGAAACGAGCATCATACAGTAACTTTAAAGCTATGTATCCCTCATATACTTCTACACTTTTACCTAATTAATAAAAGAATAATATAAAATATAGTATATAAACATAAATATATTAAAAATAAGTTTATTTAATTTTGGATATCCGAATATCCGATTTTTTTTAAAATGGCATCCGATATCCGAATCCGAAAATCCGGATATCCAATTTTTCGATTATTTTCGGATCAAATTTTCGGATTATTCGGATTGCAGATTTGGATTCGGATATTTTGAACACCCCTACCTGCCAGCCCCTGTCTAAAGCTAGTTCCACTCTTGAATATGAGTATCACTTTGGCTCTATACTTTAATCATACACTATTGTGAAAAATATAAGGGTAAAATGTAATGTTAGTTGACTATTTTTAGAAGTAGATACTTTAAGAGAAAAAAATTAAAATGAAAATATGAATATTTATTTTGTGTTAAAGGACATGTAATTGAAAATTAAAGTTATTAGTATGTGAGATTTGATTTTTTTGTTGTTGTTGTTGATATATATATATATATATATATATATATATATATATATATATATATATATATATATATATATATATATATATATATATATATATATATATATATATATATATATATATATATATATATATATATATATATATAAGAAAACTACATTCAATTCACAAAAATTACTAAAAGACGCCTCTTCTGCCTTTTTTTTCGTTAATTCTGAAAGTGGCAAACCCAACGGTTATAAAAGTTTTTTGACTCATCTCTCTCATTAATGTTCAATACAAGATTATCACCAAGATTTTGACTAACCGATTGGAAAAAGTGATAGTTAAAATCTTTAGTGAGTAACAATCTGCTCTTATTCCGGGCTGTTAAATTATGAATGGTCCGTTTATTTTAGCATAAAAATTTGAAAGGTTTAAGAAGAAGCGTCAAAAGTTGATGATTTTTAAAATTGACTTTGAAAAAGCCTATGAAACTATTTGTTGGGATTATTTAGATGTTATGATGTCAAAGATGGGTTTTAGTCAAACTTAGAGAGATTGGATCTCTATGTGCCTATCAGCCGCGAGAACATCGGTGATTATCAACGGGAGCCCGACCAACGAATTCACTTTGAGAAGAGGTTTGCATCAGGGTGATCCGGTCAGCCCTTTCTTATTTCTAATCATAATGGAAGGATTGCACTTGAAAATAAAAGAGGGAGTTGATGCAGGTTTTATTAAAGGTGCTCGCGTTGGGTTTGATCGTTATTTGGTCTCATTTGTTCTACGCCGATGAGGTTATTATAGTGTCTGAATGGCACAAACAAAGTTTCTATAACGTGTTACATATCTTAATCGAGTTTCATACTCACTCTGGTTTAAACATCAACATGGTCAAATTGCAAATATTTGGCTTCGGGTCACGGATTTGGAGATTGATAATCTTATTGCTGAAGCAGGATGTGCGAAAGAAGTTTCTCCGTTTCGATGCCTTGGAATTCCATTAGATTCGAACATGAACTTAATCGAGAGTTGGAAACCGATTGTCGATAAATTTAAGAAAAAACTTTCGGGATGGAAAGCTAATTATATGATCTCCATAGGGGGATGACTTACCCTTGTGAAGTCAGTCTTGAGAAGTTTAGGTATCTATTATCTTTCACTATTCAAATGTTCGAAAACCATTATTAATGAACTCGAATCCATACGAGCTATGTAACATCCTCATATCGGGCCTAGATGTAAGATGACCTTTTTGCCCTTAGGCATAACTGTGTGGTTAATTATGTTTTTATTTTAGTTGAGTAGTTTATATTATTTTATTATGTGGTTAAGACCAGTTTGTGACAAAGGGTCACAGAACAGCTTCGTTTATTTAATTTGGACTCCGTTAGGGCAGTCAAATTAGGTACAAAAGATATTAGATAATTGGTAAATACCCGTGTGTGATGGGGTATGGTATTTAACCCACATATATAAGCAAGAAGTCAGCTCACTTCTTCCATTTTCTGAAAATTTCTCAAACATCCCGTACCTAAATTTCTTACCACTTGTAAACCCTAGATTTCTAATTTCTGTTCAAGAGCTCAAATCATTCATATCATCTTGTTCTATACGAATTACTGAGTCTATAGAGGTAAGAATCAAAGTATTCCAAGCTCTAATCTTTGAGAAAATGATGATTTTGTGTTAACTTTGTTAAAAGTGCAATTTTGAGTCAAAATGGTTGATTTTGATGTTATTTGTGTCAAAAACTTGTGGGTTTATGTTTATCCATATTAAGTGTATCTGATTTGGGTAGTTTAGAGGTGAGAAACAAGCTCTAGAGCTCCAATTGGTGATTTTGGTGCGAAACCCGTCAGTTTCTGCTGCTGCTGCACGAAGAACACAACCGTACGATTGCAGCTTGCAACCGCACGGGTACATGGTGAAACCGTACGGGTGCATGTGCAACCGTACGAATGCAATGGTGTTGGTGCAACCGGGCAGAAGTGTGCAACCGTACGGATGGATGATGCAACCGTACGGATGGACTTGCAACCGTACGAATGCATGTGCAACCATACGGATGCAGATCAGATCAGTAGTTGTTGTTTAATTTAGCTGTTTCCTAGTTGTTATGCTGTCCGCATGACTTATGATTATCAGGATGTAAATTCTGAAAATGCACAAGTGTTAGGTGGACTTTTAGTTGCGCTTTTTGTGACTGATTTTCTGTACTGTGCTGTTTTGTGTTAACAGACAGAAACTAACTTGATTTGCCTTATGTTCAGGTGATAAGGATCACGAAGCCGCTCAGTGATAGATTATCTGAGCTTATTGCTGATATTCGGTACGTGGGTCTATCTCCGAATAGAGTATTAAGTAGCTGACACGCTACTTGTTCAGACTCTTTACTATTATGATTATGCCCTGTATGAATACCATGTGTAGTTAGATATTGCCATGCTAGTAAGGACGATTGCATGACTGATTATCTGTGATATTATGTGCGCACTGTTAGTTGGACACCAACCGAGGCGGCAAGGTTGGGAACCCACCGAGGCGGCAAGGTAGGGTTGATGTGAGGTCGACTGTGGTAGCCTGGTCGGGTCATGGTGTTACTGATTATTCAGTATAGCATAGAAGAACGCATGTGTTGCGTCTGGACGGTTTATGCAGTGGAGTCAGTAAAGCGGACTATCGGTAGACTGTAGCTTGATCAACTAAGTCATGTGCTCGTACAAGCCATCGATCCTCATATTGTCCGTTGTTGTTATATGCTAGTTCAGGACGTTAGCATATCTGTGACCTTTACATGTTTAGTTGCTTATGCTTGATCTGTTAGATAGTATCCATTCACTTAGCAGTTGTGCTAATTCCCCTACATTTCCACCCATTGCAGGTTTAGGTACTGCTGTTCAGGATGGGTGTTGAGAACGGGTCAGAAGACATGTTTGACTATGCATTGACTCTGATGTTGTCACTATTGTAATGTTTTTATGTAACACCGACGTTTTTGAAAGGTTGTAACAGTGTTAACTAAGCTGATATGATAACTATGGTTTGTAAATATTAACTAAGGTTGTTTTGGTAATTATTTAAATACTTCCGCTGTGTTATAAAAAAAATTAGGGTGTTACAAGTTGGTTTCAGAGCATGGTTTAGCAGCAAGTACGTGCGCGTATTTGTTCCTAAACCCTGAGTTAAGTCAAACATGTCTGTGGGGTGGGGCTAAGTGAATATAGGATTTGGTGCATGTTAGTGTTTAGTAAAATAACAGTTATCCACTAAGCTTTTGTGCGAGTATTTTGTAGTACAGATGGCAGATGACAGGGATGCGAACGCTACAAACCCGATCCACCCCAAAAAGTTTAGTGCTCCAGATGTGAAGGATGAGGCAGAGATTTACGACGCTGATTATGTGCATGAGCTTGAAAATAAGCTTAAGGAAGGTTAGGAAAAGATTGCTGAGCTTGAGTTAGCTAGACAGTCGGGTAATGAGGATACACCACCAGGTTTTGCCACTGCTCAATCACATACCGTACCACAGATAAACCAATACCAATACCCATTACATAACCAATTCTCTCAACATGTTATGCCACCATAGTTTAACTACCAATATCAAAATCCCATGATGATGAACCAACCCCATATACCAATAACCATTTCCGCAACAGCAATTTCAATAACAATACCAACCACCAAAAAGATGCACCTTTAAATAATTCAGGGATTGTGGACCTTCTCCCTACTCAGAAAGTTCTGACCCAACCACAACTCTTAATTGGTTAAGGGAAGTTGAAAAGGCATTCAAGGCATGTCAGTGTGAGCCAGAATTGAAGGTAACTTATGCGAGTAGATTGTTGAAAGACATAGCTATGGTGTGGTGGGATTTTGTGATAGCAAGTGTTCCTCCAGAACAAGTTCGAATGATCACTTGGGAGCAGTTTTATGGTATAGTATGTGAGCAGTACTGCTATGTGTTCGATATGAATAGAATTAAGATGGAATTCCTTAAAATGCAGATGACGTCACAGATGTCAATTGATGAGGTGATTGAGAAGTACATGGACAAGTTAAGGTTTGTGCAACAATGGGTGCCACATGAACAATCAAGAATCCAGCATTTTGTGAATATGATCTTGCCGGAATACAGGACGTTTGTGAGGTCAGCATCGACATTATCTCAGGCTTTTGTGATGGCAAATATGGTAGAAAGTGATGTTAGAGCAGCAAGGGGCATGAATATAGGGAATGTGGTACCGCAGGGTAGTCAAGCTACCAGTCAGTCTCAGTCAGGTTCTAAGTCTAAGAAATCCTTTGGGTTTAGACAAAAGGGTAAGGGTAATTAGGCAAGTACAGGTTCTGGTTCTGGGAAGAGAGAATGGTGTAAAGGTTGTAAGTCTTCTCACAGTGGGCAGTGTTCTGATGCAACGAGAAGATGTTTGAGATGTGGTATGGTAGGTCATGAGTCTCAGGGGTGTTCCTTCAGGGAGAATGTGTGTTGGAGTTGTCACCAGTCGGGTCACCGTTCAGCTAGTTGTCAGGCATCAAAGGGCGCAAGTTCCGGGGCAGGGTCAGGGCGCGTTCGGCATCTGTCGGGGGTTCCACAGCCTCTAGTGGACAAAAGAGAAAGAACCCCGCCGACTCTGGAAGCCAGGGCCTTTCAGATGACAGTTGAGGCCACAACTAATAATGATGATGTCATAACCGGTATGTTTTTGATCAACTCAATACCTGCTAGAGTATTGTTTGATTCGAGTGCAAATAGGACGTTTATGTCTATATATTTCTGTACTAAGTTAGGGTTACCTTCTACTGTGCTGCCTGAGCCTGTTATAGTAGAGGTAGCTGATGGTAAGACGGTTCCAGTCACAACGTATGTGTCTGGGCTAGTATAGAAATTGATGGTAGACCGCTTGCTATGTCCTGTTTAGTGTTTCCTATCCCAAGTTTTGATGTAGTGTTAGGGATGAACTGGATGAGCCTACATAAGGCCCACATTAAGTGTGATAAGAAGATTGTGACCTTCCATTTGACCAACGGAACCCGTATTGTGGCCCGAGGGGAACGAATTGGGTTTAGTTTTCCGTTGATTTCTATGATGAAGGTGAAGAAGTCACTTTCTAAGGGGTGTGAATCTTTTATGGCTTATGTTATTGATGCTAAGATAGAGAAGAGATCGGTTACTGATATTCCAGTGGTTTCAAAATTTCCTGAGGTGTTTCCTGATGAGTTACCGGGGTTGCCGCCGGTAAGAGAAGTAGAGTATAAGATTGAGTTGGTTCCGGGAACAACTCTAGTAGCTAAGACTCCTTATAGGTTAGCACCTTCTGAAATTAGAGAGATGATGTCTCAGATACAGGAACTGTTAGACAGGGGGTTTATAAGACCGAGTTCCTCGTCGTGGGGTGCGCCGGTGTTATTTGTAAAGAAGAAAGACGGTACTTTGAGAATGTGTATAGATTATCGAGAATTGAATAAGAGGACGGTTAAGAACAAGTATCCTTTACCTAGAATCGATGATCTGTTTGACCAGCTTCAGGGTGCGTCGTATTTTTCAAAAATAGATCTTAGATCCGGGTGTCATCAGGTTCGGGTTGCAGAATCAGATATACCGAAGACAACGTTCAGAATGAGATATGGGCATTACGAGTTCTTGGTTATGCCATTTGGGTTGACGAATGCTCCAGCAGTTTTCATGGATCTACTGAACAGAGTTTGTAAACCGTATTTAGATCAGTTTGTGATTGTGTTTATCGATGATATATTGGTGTATTCAAAGTCAGAGGCTGATCATGCGACACATCTTCGATTGGTGTTAGAGTTGATAAAGAAAGAGAAGTTATATGCTAAGTTCTCGAAGTGTGAGTTTTGGCTTCGAGAGGTGAAATTTCTGGGTCATGTTATCTGTGAGGTAGGTATTAAAGTGGATCCATCGAAAATAGAAGCGGTAATGGGTTGGAATTCGCCGAAGACGCCGATAGAAGTTAAGAGTTTCTTGGGTCCTGCGAGTTATTATCGCTGATTTATAAAAGATTTTTTTAAAATAGCGGGTCCATTAACCAAATTGACCAGAAAAGACGTAAGTTTTCGATGGAGTGACCAACAGGAACAGGCTTTTCAGACGCTCAAACAGTTGTTGTGTCAAGCTCCAGTGTTAGCATTACCAGAGGGTTCAGACGACTTCGTGGTTTATTGTGATGCATCAATTGCCGGGCTGGGGTGTGTACTGATGCAGAGAGATAAAGTTATCGCGTACGCTTCTAGTCAGTTAAAGACACACGAACGTAATTATCCAGTTCATGATTTAGAAATGGCTGTTGTGGTATTTGCATTGAAATTATGGAGACACTACTTATACGGTACAAAGTGTGTAATATGTACAGATCATAAGAGCCTCCAGTATATTTTCAAAAAGAAAGAACTGAATATGCGACAGAGACGGTGAATTGAGCTTATAAAAGACTACGATTGTGAAATAAACTATCATCCGGGCAAAGCAAATGTTGTTGCCGATGCTTTAATTCATAAGAAAACCATGGAGACCGTGAAATTTATGAGAAGCGAAATAGTTTCAGACCTTATTGAACAGATAAGACAAGTTCAAGCCCAAGCTTTATTGGAGGAGAATTTAAAGACTGAATTGATGACCAAAATAAAAGACCAATTAACTACCGATTCCAGAGGACTTAAGACGTTTAACAACCGAATTTGGGTGCCTATGCTTGGACATTTAAGGAAATTGATCTTAAATAAAGCACACAAATTGAAGTTGACTGTCCATCCGGGTAGTACCAAGATGTATAAGGACTTAAAACAGATGTATTAGTGGCCCACGATGGAGAAAGATGTTGCTCAGTTGGTAGAAAAGTGTCATATTTGTGCATAGGTTAAAGCTGAACACCAGAAACCTTATGGTTCGTTACAACAATTGAAGATTCCAGAGTGGAAATGGGATCATATTACAATGGATTTTGTAACCAAGTTACCTAGATCTCAGAGAGGTAATGATATGATATGGGTAATTGTTGATCGACTGACGAAAAGTGCACATTTCTTAGCTACAAAAGAGACAGCTTCGTTGAGTACTTTGGCAAAATTGTACTTGAAACAAATAGTTAGTCGACATGGGGTTCCGTTGTCTATCGTATCCGACAGGGATTCTAGATTTGTGTCTAACTTCTGGAACAGTTTATAGAAAAGTTTGGGAATGAGGGTAAATCTTAGTACAGCGTATCATCTATAGACCGAAGGTCAGAGTGAACGTACAATACATACACTAGAGGATATGCTTAGGTCTTGCGTGTTAGAGTACGGTGGTCCGTGGGATATACATCTACCGTTAATCGAGTTCGCTTACAACAACACTTATCATTTGAGTATTGGTATGCCGCCTTATTAGATGATGTATGGTCGCAAATGTAGAACGCCGACTTGTTGGTTAGAAGCCGGTAAGAAACAGTTTGCAGGTCCAGAATTAGTTCAGTAAAGTTGAAAGCGGCACGTGACAGACAGAAAATGTATGCCGATCTACGTAGACGTCCAGTAAATTTTGAGGTAGGTGATCGTGTTTACTTGAAAGTTTCGCCGTGGAAATGAGTTATCAGGTTTGTTAAGCGAGTTAAGTTAGCTCCGAGGTATATTGGGCAGCCGTTCAAGATTATTCAAAAGGTTAACGACAAGACTGTTGTGTTAGAGCTTCCAGCAGAGTTGGCAGGGATACATAAAACATTCAATGTGTGTTATCTTAGAAAGTGTAAGGTTGATGATGAGACGCAACTGGTTCCGTTAAGTGATTTGAGGGTTGACTTAAATCAAAAGTTAGTTGAAGAACCGGTTAGGATTGTTGATAGAAAGGTGACAAAGCTGAGAAAGAAGGAGATCTACATGGTGCTTGTTGAGTGGAAGCATAGTATAGGATCGAACCTTACGTGGGAGACCGAAGAGCTGATGAATGCTCGTTATCCACGTCAGTTTGACCAATACCAGATTCTGAGGATGGATCTCTTTAAGGGGGTGGATTTATAACATCCTCAGATCGGGCCTAGATGTAAGATGACCTTTTTGCCCTTAGGCATAACTATGTGGTTAATTATGTTTTTATTTTAGTTGAATAGTTTATATTATTTTATTATGTGGTTAAGACCAGTTTGTGACAAGGGTCACAGAACAGCTTCGTTTATTTAATTTGGACTCCGTTAGGGCAGTCAAATTAAGTACGAAAGCTATTAGATAACTGGTAAATACCCGTGTTTGATAGAGTATGGTATTTAACCTACATATATAAGCAAGAAGTCAGCTCACTTCTTCCATTTTCTGAAAATTTCTCAAACATCCCGTACCTAAATTTCTTACCACTTGTAAACCCTAGATTTCTAATTTGTGTTCTAGAGCTCAAATCATTCATATCATCTTGTTCTATACGAATTACTGAGTCTATAGAGGTAAGAATCAAAGTATTCTAAGCTCAAGTCTTTGAGAAAATGATGATTTTGTGTTAACTTTGTTAAAAGTGCAATTTTGAGTCAAAATGGTTGATTTTGATGTTATTTGTGTCAAAAACTTGCGGTTTATGTTTATTCATATTAAGTGTATCTGATTTGGTCAGTTTAGAGGCGAGAAACGAGCTCTAGAGCACCAATTGGTGATTTTGGTGCGAAACCTGTCAGTTTCTGCTGCTGTTGTACGAAGAACACAACCGTACAGTTGCAGCTTGCAACCGCATAGGTACATGGTGCAACCGTACGGGTGCATGTGCAACCGTACGGATGCAGTGGTGTTGGTGCAACCGAGCAGAAGTGTGCAACCGTACGGATGGATGATGCAACCGTACGGATGGACTTGCAACCGTACGGATGCATGTGTAACCGTGCGGATGCAGATCAGATCAGTAGTTGTTGTTTAATTTAGCTGTTTCCTAGCCGTTATGCTTTCCACATGACTTATGATTATCAGGATGTAAATTCTGAAAATGCATAAGCGTTAGGTGGAATTTTAGCGGCGCTTTTTATGACTAATTTTCTGTACTGTGCTGTTTTGTGTTAACAGACAGAAACTAACTTGATTTGCCTTATGTTCTGGTGATAATGATAAGGAAGCCGCTCAGTGATAGATTATCTGAGCTTATTGCTGATATTCGGTGAGTGGGTCTATCTCCGGATAGAGTATTAAGTAGCTGACATGCTACTTGTTCAGACTCTTTACTATTATGATTATGCCCTGTATGAATACCATGTGTAGTTAGATATTGCCATGCTAGTTAGGACGATTGCATGACTGATTATCTGTGATATTATGTGCGCTCTGTTAGTTGGACACCAACCGAGGCGGCAAGGTTGGGAACCCACCGAGGCGACAAGGTAGGGTTGATGTGAGGTCGACTGTGGTAGCCCGGTCGGGTCATGGTGTTACTGATTGTTCAGTATAGCATAAAAGGACGCATGTGTTGCGTCTGGACGGTTATGCAGTGGATTCAGTAAAGCGGACTATCGATAGACTGTAGCTTGATCAACTAAGTCGTGGGCTCGTACAAGCCATCGATCCTCATATTGTCAGTTGTTGTTATATGCTAGTTCAGGACGTTAGCATATCTGTGACCTTTGCATGTTTAGTTGCTTATGCTTGATCTGTTAGATAGTATCCATTCACTTAGCAGTTGTGCTAATTCCCCCACATTTCCGCCCATTGCAGGTTTAGGTACTACTGTTCAGGATGGGTGTTGAGAACGGGTCAGAAGACATGTTTGACTATGCGTTGACTCTGATGTTGTCACTATTGTAATGTTTTTATGTAACACCCATGTTAACTAAGTTGATATGATAACTATGGTTTGTAAATATTAACTAAGGTTGTTTTGGTAATTATGTAAATACTTCCGATGTGTTATAAAAAAAATCAGGGTGTTACAAGCTAGCTTCTTTTGGGTTCATCGGCGGATACAAAGAAAATGCATTAGGTGGCTTGAAACTCTACCTTAGCTTCACATGAAAAAAGGAGGTATGAAATAGGTAGTTTACGTGCTTTTAATGTGCCTCTCACATTCAAATGGATTTAGAGGATTGCTACTCAACTACATTCTAAATGGACTACTATTGTCAAGTGGATTCATGGTGTATGTCTGCTCTACTTCGTTTGAGATTTTGACATAATTGAATTAGTATGTACTAAAAGCATATACAATTAAAAATGTACATAAAATATTATTTTTAAAAATTGGTTTAAAAACAGCCTTTTAGAGGCTCATGTTTATGTTTGGTGTTTTATCGATTATTTTTCAGTTGAGGTGAAAATAATTCTAACGGACGGGCTCATAATCTATGCTTAAGTATTCAATACTAATGCATTCAATAAAAATGTTATCAGTAATAAAAGGTTAATTTTTTTTACTGTAATTGTATTATACATAAGATAAGTATTAATACAAGCATTATCGACTATTATTTTACACAAATGCCGTGCACAGGCTTATAAAACAAGTATATATATATATATATATATATATATATATATATATATATATATATATATATCTTATCTTACTATATTATACATAAAGAAGTAGTTTTTCATCATCTGCTCCAGCATGTGACACGTGTACAAAAATGATTGGTAGACGAATTTAAATCTTTTACCTACCTTGCAGCCCATTTAAAAATACCAGGCCCAAACCGTCGATTGCATCCACTTGAAAAATGAAAACAAAACTTAAACTGGATCTACTTCATCTGACACTTGGCATCTTTTTATTGGGACGATATTAACATTTCCTTTTTTGTATTTACCTAACCTTTGAACAATTTTTCATAATTATTCTGTATCTTCTTTCTTTCTGTTTTTTTTGTATGCCACGTTGCGAAGAAACAGCTTCTTTCCTTTTGTACAAATAAGGCACGTGTATACCTTTCTTCCACCGTTCTCACACGTGTCTCTCTTCCAATTTGCTAGGGTTAACGCGTAGCTATGCGAGATATTGGTCTTAGAAACTGACATGCATCTTTTAATGGTTTACGATACATCTCTATTGTAATCCTTTATATTCAATTTTTATAGGGTTTAGTATCACATTTTGCAAGTACAATTTTTTATATTGCATAATCACAAGTCATTTGTAATCTTATATCCCTTATGCTCTTTAATTTCTTATGGTTTTATCAATTTGGATATTTTTATGTTTCATGCATAAATAAGTTGCTCGTGTTCCTTTCATCTTCACTTATATGTACATATCGTAATTTGTCTTACTTTGGTGTTACTGTGGCTAAAATATTTTGGTGAATTTGTGTAGTTTGTTATCTATAACCCTGATTTAGGCTGCAAATTTGATTTTTTAATTATATCAGGTGTTTTAGTAATTTTCAATTTTGAACTAAAAGCTAATGATTTTGGACAGTTGATCAGTGTTAACCTACTATATTACAGGGACGATATGCGAGTGCAGCTCAGATTTAAACTTCATACGAAAATTTGATTATTTCAGACAACGATTACCATGATATGGTTATCCCTGTAGCGACCCGACCAAATCATGTTTGACGGCGCCGACTACTTAGGTCCCGTTACGTGGTCATAAGTCTTTAACGTGACGTTTGACCAAAATATGTCGCATTCATTTCATAAGTAAAAGGATGTTTCAAGTTTACAAAAGTAGTTCAATGACTAGTTACATTTCAATGTTTAATGTACAAATGAAACCTATGCGACACAATTTATAAAAGTAGTCAAAAGACGCTCCAACAATGCACGTATACTCGACATCCAAGCAAGTATCAAAAAGTAAGCGGAAGCATGTATCCTTAAGCATTCAAGGACCTGAGAAAACATATAGAAAACTGTCAACGAAAACGTTGGTGAAATCATAGGTGTTTTAGTAAACTTTGTATTTGAACCACAAGATTTAATATAAGATGATTATCAAAATCATTTGCATTCCAAAGTTTGTTATTTGTTTTGATGGCACCCAATTATCAAACTTAACTATTTTGTACCCTGTTACGTAGTGTTAGAACATACACTATACTCGAAAATATATTTCATCCGCTAACGGTAGCGAACCGTCCGAATGAGGCTCGTCAAGCCCATGTGATCACATAATATAAGTTCTCGTTTACACCCTGCAAGTGTAACTAATGATAATTGAATTGAGGCTTTTTGTTCAAACCCGTACGTGGAATGTTCGTTTTCGTACTTGTGTTCAAAGTGTAAAAGTATGATACGTATATGTTTCTCATCCCATTGTTTAAAGCATAAAAGTTGTTTGAAAGATGGGACTATGATCTCACCTTGTGTGCACGAGCAATAAGTACTTCAACAAGTAACGTGTGCAAAGAACAATGCTAGTCTTAACCTAAACAAATAGGTCGTATCAATAACGGTAAACACGATAGGTCAAAGATGTTCAATTAGTCCTATGGCTCGTTACGACTCGATTATGTAGCATGTGAATCAAATTGTCAAGTTTCATGCAAGATACAAATATAGAAACAAGTTAGAAGGATTGCATAATCATTTGGTTAAGTTTGACAAAAAGTCAAACTTTGGTCGGTCAAAGTCAACGAAAAAGTCAACACGTTCGGGTCGGGTCCCGAACTATTTTTCTGAGGTTTTTAATCATGTATAAGCATGTTAGAACAAATTACATGTGAATCGGAGGTGCGTAGCATAACGAACATTCTTCATAAAAGTGACAAGTTGGTCAGCCCACTTTGGCGCGCCGCGCGGGGATATGGTGCGCCGCGCCATTACCTGTGCAGAAATTCTGGCAGTTTTCAAGTTTAACGCACGAACCTAACTTCAAACAATCACCATTTATGATCCGCAAACTGTAGTGACCCGAACTTTTCCGAACCTTTCTATGATTATATGTTTAATGAAAACTATATTTACATGATTAAATGTTTCCAACATGTTAAACAATCAAACTTGTTAAGACTTGGTTAATTGAAACGGAAATTTTGTAAACGTCTGATTACCCAGTTTGACCAATGATTCACGAATGCTATAAGTTGTATATGACATGATGATACATAAATGAATAAATATATATGTTTAACATGATATAATGATCATCAAGTATCTCATTAAAAATAATAACAATAAGTTATATATACTTAAAAAGGAGACTATTGACGTATGAAACTCGAAACGATACATATAACGATTATCGTTATAACCACGTCTTACTAAATATATATGAAGCATATTAATACATTGTTATATTATATATAACATGATAATATGATAATTAAATATATCATTAAGTGTATTAACAATGAACTACATAAGTAAAAACAAGACTACTAACTTAAGGATTTCGAAACGAGACATATATGTAACGATTATCGTTGTAACGACATTTAAATGTATATATCATATTAAGATATATTAATATATCATAATATCATGATAATATAATAATTTAAAATCTCATTTGATATTATAAACATTGGGTTAACAACATTTAACAAGATCGTTAACCTAAAGGTTTCAAAACAACACTTACATGTAACGACTAATGATGACTTAACGACTCAGTTAAAATGTATATACATGTAGTGTTTTAATATGTATTCATCCACTTTTGAAAGACTTCAAGACACTTATCAAAATACTTCTACTTAACAAAAATGCTTACAATTACATCCTCATTCAGTTTCATCAACAATTCTACTCGTATGCACCCGTATTCGTACTCGTACAATACACAGCTTTTAGATGTATGTACTATTGGTATATACACTCCAATGATCAGCTCTTAGCAGTCCATGTGAGTCACCTAACACATGTGAGAACCATTATTTGGCAACTAGCATGAAATATCTCATAAAATTACAAAAATATGAGTAATCATTCATGACTTATTTACATGAAAACAAAATTACATATCCTTTATATCTAATCCATACACCAACGAAAAAAAACACCTACAAACACTTTCATTCTTCAATTTTCTTCATCTAATTGATCTCTCTCAAGTTCTAACTTCAAGTTCTAAGTGTTCTTCATAAATTCTACAAGTTCTAGTTACATAAAATCAAGAATACTTTCAAGTTTGCTAGCTCACTTCCAATCTTGTAAGGTGATCATCCAACCTCAAGAAATCTTTGTTTCTTACAGTAGGTTATCATTCTAATACAAGGTAATAATCATATTCAAACTTTGGTTCAATTTCTATAACTATAACAATCTTATTTCAAGTGATGATCTTACTTGAACTTGTTTTCGTGTCATGATTCTGCTTCAAGAACTTCGAGCCATCCAAGGATCCTTTGAAGCTAGATCCATTTTTCTAATTTCCAGTAGGTTTATCCAAGGAACTTGAGGTAGTAATGATGTTCATAACATCATTCAATTCATACATAAAAAGCTGTCTTATTCAACGTTATAAACTTGTAATCACTAGAACATAGTTTAGTTAATTCTAAACTTGTTCGCAAATAAAGTTAATCCTTCTAACTAGACTTTTAAAATCAACTAAACACATGTTCTATATCTGTATGATATTCTAACTTAATGATTTAAAACCCGAAAACACGATAAACACCATTAAACTGGATATACGCCGTCGTAGTAAAAACCGGGGGCTGTTTTGGTTGGGATAATTAAAAGCTCAGAAGAACTTTGATTTAAAAGCTATACTTCTGGAAAAATGATTTTTCTTATGAACATGAAACTATATCCAAAAATCATGGTTAAACTCAAAGTGAAAGTATGTTTTTCAAAATGGTCATCAAGATGTCGTTCTTTCGACGGAAATGACTACCTCTTTAAAAAATGACTTGTAACTTGTATTTCGGACTATAAACTTATACTTTTTCTATTTAGATTCATAAAGTTAAGTTCAATACGAAACCGTGGCCACTGGAATCACTCAAAACGGATTAGAAACGAAGAAATGGCGAGTAAAACAAGATTGATAAAAACTACTCATTTTACCTACGTGAAAGTTAGTAATAAATCTATTCCAACCATAACCTAATCAACTTATATTGTATATTATGTAATCTTGAGATACCATAGACACGTATACAATGTTTTGACCTATCATGTCGACCCATCTATATATCTATTGCGGAACAACCATAGACACTCTATATGTGAATGTTGGAGTTAGCTATACAGGGTTGAGGTTGATTCCAAAATATATATATAGTTTGAGTTGTGATCAATACTGAGATACGTATACACTGGGTCGTGGATTGATTCAAGATAATATTTGTCGATTTATTTCTGTACATCTAACTGTGGACAACTAGTTGTAGGTTAGTAACGAGGACAGCGGACTTAATAAACTTAAAACATCAAAATGTATTAAAAGTATTGTAAATATATTTTGAACATACTTTGATATATATGTATATATTGTTATAGGTTCGTGAATCAACCAGTGGCCAAGTCTTATTTCCCGACGAAGTAAAAATCTATGAAAGTGAGTTATAGTCCCACTTTTAAAATCTAATATTTTTGGGATGAGAATACATGCAGGTTTTATAAATGATTTACAAAATAGACACAAGTACCTGAAACTACATTCTATGGTTGAATTATCGAAATCGAATATGCCCCTTTTTATTAAGTCTGGTAATCTAAGAATTAGGGAACAGACACCTTAATTGACGCGAATCCTAAAGATAGATCTATTGGGCCTAACAAACCCCATCCAAAGTACCGGATGCTTTAGTACTTCGAAAATTATATCATATCCGAAGGGTGTCCCAGAATGATGGGGATATTCTTATATATGCATCTTGTTAATGTCGGTTACCGGGTGTTCACCATATGAATGATTTTTATCTCTATGTATGGGATGTATATTGAAATATGAAATCTTGTGGTCTATTATTATGATTTGATAATATATAGGTTAAACCTATAACTCACCAACATTTTTGTTGAAGTTTTAAGCATGTTTATTCTCAGGTGATTATTAAGAGCTTACGCTGTCGCATAATTAAATAAGGACGAGATTTGGAGTCCATGCTTGTATGATATTGTGTAAAAACTGCATTCAAGAAACTTATTTCGTTGTAACATATTTGTAATGTAAACCATTATGTAATGGTCGCGTGTAAACAGGATATTTTAGATTATCATTATTTGATAATCTACGTAAAGCTTTTTAAACCTTTATTGATGAAATAAAGGTTATGGTTTGTTTTAAAATGAATGCAGTCTTTGAAAAATGTCTCATATAGAGGTCAAAACCTCGCAACGAAATCAATTAATATGGAACGTTTTTAATCAATAAGAACGGGACATTTCACAAACAACCAAAACATGTATCTTATATCATCGGAAAGGTATTTTGACAAGGAAAGCAACTAAACACATTTCATCAATCACATTTACTTTTACAACAACCAAATATTACATTCAAAGCTCCTCATTTAATGCATCCAAGTTCATAAATGAAATTCGATGATTCGGCAACCAATTTACATGAACGATATGCCGTTTCGAAGGTAATCAAGCATACAATACAACCTAACACTTACAAATAACATTTCATGTCATTCAAAGCATCAAAAGTCCATTTCAAGTTCATCAAACCCTAACCCAATTTCACCAAAATCACTAATCAAGTTCATGAAGTTTTCTAAAGCAACCTACACATCAAATTGAAGCTAGTGATACTAGGAACACATTTAATACTTGCACTTTATCATAACAACAACATTTAAGCAACCAAATCATCAATCAAACACACCAAACTTTCAAGTTCATGCTAGTTACTAAAAATAACAAGATCGAACATATAAATCATATATTCATGTTAGACTTGAGCCATAGACACTAATTAACAACTTTATTAGTTAAAAGCATCAAGAACACAAAATCTAGTGATTTTAGAAAGCTACCCAAATTAGATGTAATCGGTATGGAATCGAAGAGGAAGTTGCAAGGATTCCAAAAATGTAATTTGTTTTGCGAAACACCCGCTAGCTTGGATTTGGATGATGATTCTTTGAAATGGTGTTTTGAGAGAAAATATGAAAGTAGTAAAGAAAAAGGGAAATGAAAATGAAAAATAAAGGGAGGTGGGTGTTGACTAGTCAAAAGCTAGTCACATCTTTGCTCCCTTAGCGAAACTAGTCCCTCGAGTTCAGTTGCGGTTGCGTGAATTACCTAAACAACATATTTTTAAAACGCGTATCAACGGGAGATGTTATAAACATATAACAGAATTTAAAATAGTTAAACAGAAAAGTAAACGGAAAAAGGCGGGATGTTACATTACCTACTCCTTAAAAGAAATTTCGTCCCGAAATTTAAGTAGGCGTAGTAGTCGTTGTTTCTTCCTCGGAATCTTGCATTTCTGGAACCGGGAATAAGTGAGGGTATTTCTTTTGCATTTTATCTTGCCTTTCCCAAGTAAACTCGGGTCCTCTTTTGGCATTCCAACAAACCTTGACAATCGGGATTCAGCTTTGTTTCAACGTCTTGACGGAGGTGTCCACAATTTCAACCGGTTCTTCCACAAAATGAAGTTTGTCATCAATAGTAAGTTCCTCGAGAGGGATGACGATATCGGGTTCGGCAAGACACTTTTTCAAGTTGGATACATGGAAGGTAGGATGAACGGAGCTCAATTGAGGCGGAAGATCTAAACGATAAGCAACGGTTCCAATACGCTCCAAGATTTTGAAAGGACCAATATACCGCGGATTTAGCTTCCCGCGTTTCCCAAAACGGATTACACCCTTCCAAGGTGAGACTTTTAATATTACTCGGTCACCGACTTGAAATTCGAGGTCGTTGCGTCGTTTGTCGGTATAGCTCTTTTGATGACTTCGGGCCGTCCTAAGCCTATCTCGGATTTGAATGCTTTTCTTGGTTGTTTCATGAATGAGTTCGGGTCCGGTGATTTGTGTGTCGCCTACTTCGGCCCAACAAAGAGGTGAACGACATTTTCGACCATATAAAGCTTCGAATGGTGCGGCGTTAATACTCGCGTGATAGCTATTATTGTAGGAGAATTCGGCGAGAGGAAAGTGTTTATCCCAAGCTTTTCCAAAGTCGACAACGCAAGCTCGTAGCATGTCTTCCAAGGTTTGAATTGTGCGTTCACTTTGTCCGTCGGTTTACGGATGGTATGCGGTGCTCATGTCTAAACGTGTTCCCAACGCTTCTTGTAAAGTACGCCAAAATCTAGAAACAAAACGGCCATCTCGGTAGGAGATAATCGATAAGGGTACACCGTGTCGGGCTACGATTTCGTTAATGTAAAGTTGTGCGAGTTTTTCCATTTTTTCCGTTTCCTTCATGGCGAGGAAGTGTGCGGAGTTGGTGAGACGGTCAACGATAACCCAAATAGTGTCATAACCGCCCGTCGTTTTTGGTAGCTTGGTGATAAAATTCAATGTTATTCTTTCCCACTTCCACTGCGGGATTTCGGGTTGTTGAAGTAACTCGGACGGTCTTTGGTGTTCGGCTTTGACTTTGGAACATGTCAAACACTTGGCAACATAAGTAGCTACGTCCCTTTTGATGTTCGGCCACCAATATTGTTCTTTAAGGTCGTGGTACATCTTATTGGCACCGGGGTGAATCGAGTATCTTGACTTATGGGCTTCATCTAAAATAAGGCTTCGCAAGTCCCCATAACTAGGCACCCAAATTCTTCCGGCGAAATATCAGAGTCCGGTTTCTTTAGTTTTGAATCGAGAGACGAGAATGTTCAAGAGCTCGTGTGAAATCTTTTCATCCTTGAGAGCCTCATCTTGCGCCACCCAAATTTGGCTATTAAGGTTTGTGTGAATAGTGATGTTTAAAGCTCGGACACGAAGAGGCACCGCTCTTTCCTTTCGACTTAAGGCATCAGCTACTACGTTTGCCTTCCCAGGATGGTAACAAAGCTCACAATCATAATCGTTTAAAGTTTCAATCCACCGTCGTTGTCTCATGTTTAGTTGCTTTTGATCAAAGATGTGTTGGAGGCTTTTGTGATCGGTGAAGATAGTACTCTTGGTTCCATAAAGATAGTGTCTTCACATTTTAAGTGCGAAGACAACGGCTCCGAGTTCGAGATCATGTGTCGTGTAGTTTCGTTCATGGATTTTGAGTTGTCGAGAGGCATAATCAATGACTTTCTTTCATTGCATCAATACACACCTAAAACCATGTTTCGAGGCATCGCAATATACAACAAAATCATCATTGCCTTCGGGAAGTGACAAGATAGGAGCGGTGGTTAGCTTTGTTTTCAAGATTTGAAATGCGGATTCTTGTTCGGTCGCCCAAACGAATTTCTTTCCCTTGTGAGTTAACGCGGTTAGAGGACGAGCAACCAAAGAGAAATCCTTGATGAATCTACGATAGTATCCGGCGAGACCCAAGAATTGACGAATGTGAGTAGGAGTAGTAGGAGTCTCCCATTTACTAATGGCTTCGATTTTTGATGGATCGACTTTAATACCTTGATCACTTACAACATGACCAAGAAATTGAACTTCCTTCAACCAAAATTCACACTTGGAGAATTTGGCATATAGTCGTTCTTGTCTCAAGAGTTCGAGCACAAGTCGAAGATGATGTTCATGCTCTTCTTCGCTTTTAGAATAGACCAAGATGTCATCGATGAAGACAATAACGAATTTATCGAGATACGGTTTACACACGCGGTTCATAAGATCCATGAACACCGTCGGTGCGTTAGTGAGACCAAATGGCATAACAAGAAATTCATAACTACCATAACGAGTTCGGAAAGCGGTTTTGGAGACATCTTCCCCCTTAACCCTTAATTGATGATAACCCGAGCGGAGATCGATTTTTGAATATACACAAGACCCTTGTAGTTGATCAAAGAGGTCATCGATGCGAGGAAGAGGATATCGGTTCTTAACCGTCAATTAGTTTAGTTCACGATAATCAATGCACATTTGTAGGGATCCGTCTTTCTTTTTAACAAACAAAATCGGAGCGCTCCATGGTGAATGGCTAGGTTGGATAGAACCACGGTCAAGTAGTTCTTGGATTTGACTTTGCAATTCTTGCATTTCGGATGGAGCAAGTCTATATGGTGCACGTGCTACGGGTGCGGCTCCCGGAATATGATCGATTTAGAATTCACCGGTCGATGAGGTGGAAGACCCGGCAATTCATCGGGAAATACATCGGAATAGTCGCTAACAATTGGCACATCATCGATGTGCTTCTCATCGGACTCGACTTTCTTAACTTGAGCAAGGATCGCAAAACAACCCTTACGGAGTAGTTTTCTAACTTTAATGCACGAAACGAGGTTGAGTCCGGTGCAACTCTTATCGCCATAAACAATCAAGGGTTCACCATTCTCGATAGGAATTCGGATTGCGTTAAGATCACAAAGGATGTGAGATTTCATTTTGGTTAGCCAATTTATACCGATTATTACATCGAAGCTTCCTAGTTCTATGGGTATCAAGTCAATTTCAAACTCATTACCCAAAATGTTTAACGTACACTCCCGGTAATATGTGTCGGCACTCAATAGTTTCCCATTGGCTACTTCAATGGTATAAGTGGTATCTAGTGGAAGTGGTGGAGTGCTAAAAGAATGAGTCAAAGTCTTGGATACAAAACTCTTATCGGCACCCGAATCGAATAAACAAGTAACATAAGTGTTGTTGAGGAGAAACGTACCCGTGACTAATTCTTTTTCATCTCGAGCTTCCTCGGTGTTGATGTTGAAAGCTCGACCGCGTGTGTTGGGGTTGGCTTTCTTCTTCGGACATGCATTTCTAAAATGACCCGTTTGGCCACATTCATAACAAGTACCCGATTTTGGTGCATTGGGCACCTTTTGAGCGACGGGGGCGACACTTCTACAATCGTTGGCCACATGACCACCCCTTTGGCACCGGTGGCAAAATAGATTGCTACATTCACCGCAGTGGTGTTTGTGGCATTTGTTGCAAAAGGGTTTATTTCTGCCATAACTTTTCTTGGCGTCGAAGGTGAAAGGCTTTTTGATGAAGTTGTTGTTGTAGTTGTTGCTTGATTGGGGGGCTTCCCATTTTCTTTTGTTGCCTCCCGATTTATCCTCGGCCTTAGGTGCCGGAACTACGATTTCGTCAACCGTTTCGATCAATTGGCGGGTCATGTTTAAGGCTTGTTGTAGGTTAGCGGGCTTGGATGACATCACTCCTTGTTTGATGCTCTTTGGAAGACCATCCATATAGAGTTCAACCCTTTGAGATTCGGGGTTCACGAGGTTGGGACACATCAAGGATAGTTCGGCGAATCGTTGATTGTAGGCCTTGAGATCGTTTCCAACCGCCTTTAAAGTTCTTAGCTCTTGTTCGAGCTTTCGGGTTTCCTCACGAGGGAAAAATTCGACGATCATCCTTTCCCTTAAATCGGCCCAAGAGAGGGCGTGAGCTTCATCGGTACCCACCGATTGTACATACGTGTTCCACCACGTGAGGGCGATACCGGCAAAGGTGTGGGTGGAATATTTGACCTTGTCTTGGTCCTGACAACCGCTTATGCTAAAGACGGCTTCCGTTTGCTCAAACCATCGGGTGAGCACAACCGGTCCCCCGATCCCATCAAAATTATGAGGTTTGCACCCCATGAAAGCTTTATAGGAGCACCCTTCGCTTGAGTTACCGGCCCCTTGATTGTTGTTGTTGTGGTTATTGTTATTGTTGTTGGAGGAGGAGTGACCGAACATGGCCGCATCCACGGCGGTGGCTATCATTCGTTGTAGAGCTTGTTCGGGAGTCTCATGGCGTGGCACACGACGAGGAGGCATTGTTCCTTCAAAACACAAGAATACCGTTGATTAGTATTTTCAATAATACTAATCATGATAAGGAATAAGGATAGAGAAAAATTTTCCTTGACTCGCCTTAAATTCTTTATGCCATAATGTCGGAACGTTCATATGAGTCACCGTAATATAATCCCGGAAATTATATTACCCTAATTCATATATGCATTCGACATTATTTCACTAAGTCAAGGTGGCGTGTCAATTAAATTAAACGACGTGAGATTAAGATGAAATAAGAGTAGATATGAGAAGAAACGTTCGAGTATAAATGCACAAGTAGTCAAGTAATTCCTACTTCAAGTCTATATGCTGGTTGTAGTCTAGACTCACTAATGTACCTTATGACTCGGGGTTGACACTAATGAACTCTAAATCCCTACAACCAACGCTCTGATACCATCTGTAGCGACCCGACCAAATCATGTTTGACGGCGCCGACTACTTAGGTCCCGTTACGTGGTCATAAGTCTTTAACATGACATTTGACCAAAATATGTCGCATTCATTTCATAATTAAAAGGATGTTTCAAGTTTACAAAAGTAGTTCAATGACTAGTTACATTTCAATGTTTAACGTACAAATGAAACCTATGCGACACAATTTATAAAAGTAGTCAAAAGACGCTCCAACAATGCACGTATACTCGACATCCAAGCAAGTATCAAAAAGTAAGCGGAAGCATGTATCCTTAAGCATTCAAGGACCTGAGAAAACATATAGAAAACTGTCAACGAAAACGTTGGTGAAATCATAGGTGTTTTAGTAAACGTTGTATTTGAACCACAAGATTTAATATAAGATGATTATCAAAATCATTTGCATTCCAAAGTTTGTTATTTGTTTTGTGGGCACCCAATTATCAAACTTAACTGTTTTGTACCCTGTTACGTAGTGTTAGAACATACACTATACTCGAAAATATATTTCATCCGCTAACGGTAGCGAACCGTCCGAATGAGGCTCGTCAAGCCCATGTGATCACATAATATAAGTTCTCGTTTACACCCTGCAAGTGTAACTAATGATAATTGAATTGAGGCTTTTTGTTCAAACCCGTACGTGGAATGTTCGTTTTCGTACTTGTGTTCAAAGTGTAAAAGTATGATACGTATATGTTTCTCATCCCATAGTTTAAAGCATAAAAGTTGTTTGAAAGATGGGACTATGATCTCACCTTGTGTGCACGAGCAATAAGTACTTCAACAAGTAACGTGTGCAAAGAACAATGCTAGTCTTGACCTAAACAAATAGGTCGTATCAATAACGGTAAACACGATTGGTCAAAGATGTTCAATTAGTCACATGGCTCGTTACGACTCGATTATGTAGCATGTGAATCAAATTGTCAAGTTTCATGCAAGATACAAATATAGAAACAAGTTAGAAGGATTGCATAATCATTTGGTTAAGTTTGACAAAAAGTCGAACTTTGGTCGGTCAAAGTCAACGAAAAATTCAACACATTCGGGTCGGGTCCCGAGCTATTTTTATGAGGTTTTTAATCATGTATAAGCATGTTAGAACAAGTTACATGTGAATCGGAGGTGCGTAGCATAACAAACATTTTTCATAAAAGTGACAAGTTGGTCAACCTACTTTGGCACGCCGCGCGGGGATATGGCGCGCCGCGCCATTATTTGTGCAGAAATTCTGGCAGTTTTCAAGTTTAATGCATGAACCTAACTTCAAACAATCACCATTTATGACCCGCAAACAACCAAAACATGTATCTTATATCATCGGAAAGGTATTTTGACAAGGAAAGCAACTAAACACATTTCATCAATCACATTTACTTTTACAACAACCAAATACTACATTCAAAGCTCCTCATTTAATGCATCCAAGTTCATAAATGCAATTCGATGATTCGGCAACCAATTTACATGAACGATATGCCGTTTTGAAGGTAATCAAGCATACAATACAACCTAACACTTACAAATAACATTTCATGTCATTCAAAGCATCAAAAGTCTATTTCAAGTTCATCAAACCCTAACCCAATTTCACCAAAATCACTAATCAAGTTCATGAAGTTTTCTAAAGCAACCTACACATCAAATTGAAGCTAGTGATACTAGGAACACATTTAATACTTGCACTTTATCATAACAACAACATTTAAGCAACCAAATCATCAATCAAACACACCAAACTTTCAAGTTCATGCTAGTTACTAAAAATAACAAGATCGAACATATAAATCATATATTCATGTTAGACTTGAGCCATAGACACTAATTAACAACTTTATTAGTTAAAAGCATCAAGAACACAAAATCTAGTGATTTTATAAAGTAACCCAAATTAGATGTAATCGGTATGGAATCGAAGAGGAAGTTGCAAGGATTCCAAAAATGTAATTTGTTTTGCGAAACACCCGCTAGCTTGGATTTGGATGATGATTCTTTGAAATGGTGTTTTGAGAGAAAATATGAAAGTAGTAAAGAAAAAGGGAAATGAAAATGAAAAAGAAAGGGAGGTGGGTGTTGACTAGTCAAAAGCTAGTCACATCTTTACTCCCTTGGCGAAACTAGTCCCTCGAGTTCGGTTGCGGTTGCGTGAATTACCTAAACGAGATATTTTTAAAACGCGTATCAACGGGAGATGTTATAAACATATAACGAAATTTAAAATAGTTAAACAGAAAAGTAAACAGAAAAAGGCGGGATGTTACATTACCTACTCCTTAAAAGAAATTTCGTCCCGAAATTTAAGTAGTCGTTGTTTCTTCCTCGGAATCTTGCGTTTCCGGAACCGGGAATAAGTGAGGGTTTTTCTTTTATATTTGATCTTGCCTTTCCCAAGTAAACTCGGGTCCTCTTTTGGCATTCCAACGAACCTTGACAATCGGATTCAGCTTTGTTTCAACGTCTTGACGGAGGTGTCCACAATTTCAACCGGTTCTTCCACAAAATGAAGTTTGTCATCAATAATAAGTTCCTCGAGAGGGATGACGATATCGGGTTCGGCAAGACACTTTTTCAAGTTGGATACATGGAAGGTAGGATGAACGGAGCTCAATTGAGGCGGAAGATCTAAACGATAAGCAACGGTTCCAATACGCTCCAAGATTTTGAAAGGACCAATATACCGCGGATTTAGCTTCCCGCGTTTCCCAAAACGGATTACACCCTTCCAAGGTGCGACTTTTAATATTACTCGGTCACCGACTTGAAATTCGAGGTCGTTGCGTCGTTTGTCGGTATAGCTCTTTTGACGACTTCGGGCCGTCCTAAGCCTATCTCGGATTTGAACGATTTTCTCGGTTGTTTCATGAATGAGTTCGGGTCCGGTGATTTGTGCGTCGCCTACTTCGGCCCAATAAAGAGGTGAACGACATTTTCGGCCATATAAAGCTTCGAATGGTGCGGCGTTAATACTCGCGTGATAGCTATTATTGTAGGAGAATTCGGCGAGAGGCAAGTGTTTATCCCAAGCTTTTCCACAGTCGACAAAGCAAGCTCGTAGCATGTCTTCCAAGGTTTGAATTGTGCGTTCGCTTTGTCCGTCGGTTTGCGGATGGTATGCGGTGCTCATGTCTAAACGTGTTCCCAACGCTTCTTTTAAAGTACGCCAAAATCTAGAAATAAAACGGCCATCTCGGTCGGAGATAATCGATAAGGGTACACCGTGTCGGGCTACGATTTCGTTAATGTAAATTTGTGCAAGTTTTTCCATTTTGTCCGTTTCCTTCATGGCGAGGAAGTGTGCGGATTTGGTGAGACGGTCAACGATAACCCAAATAGTGTCATAACCGCCCGTCGTTTTTGGTAGCTTGGTGATAAAATTCATTATTATTCTTTCCCACTTCCACTGCGGGATTTCGGGTTGTTGAAGTAACTCGGACGGTCTTTGGTGTTCGGCTTTGACTTTAGAACATGTCAAACACTTGGCAACATAAGTAGCTACGTCCCTTTTGATGTTCGGCCACCAATATTGTTCTTTAAGGTCATGGTACATCTTATTGGCACCGGGGTGAATCGAGTATCGTGACTTATGGGCTTCATCTAAAATAAGGCTTCGCAAGTCCCCATAACTAGGCACCCAAATTCTTCCGGCGAAATATCGGAGTCCGGTTTCTTTAGTTTCGAATCGAGAGACGAGAATGTTCAAGAGCTCGTGTGAAATGTTTTCATCCTTGAGAGCCTCATCTTGGGCCACCCGAATTTGGCTATTAAGGTTTGTGTGAATGGTGATGTTTAAAGCTCGGACACGAAGAGGCACCGCTCTTTCCTTTCGACTTAAGGCATCGGCTACTATGTTTGCCTTCCTGGGATCGTAACGAAGCTGATAATGCTAAAAACGAACATATATTTCATCGCATTATCCCTCAAGAAAGACAAGCTTTTAGTTGCAGTTGTCCTATTTACAAGGAATATTTGTTTAAAAATTAAAAGGTGAAGACAAAAGACAGATTCGACGAATTGAAGACGCAAACGACCAAAAAGCTCAAAAGTACAAAGTACAATCAAAGTGGTTCAAATTATTGATGAGAAACGTCTCAAAATTACAAGAGTACAAGACGCAAAACACAAAGTACAAGATATTAAATTATACGAAAGGACGTTCGAAAATCCGAAACCGAGACATGAACCAGCTTTCAACGTACGACGCAACGGATCGAAAATTATAAATTAATTATGTATATAAATATAATATAATATATAATTAATTATATAAATTATATATTTATATTATATTTATAATAAAAACCGTCGACAGCTTTGGATCCTGGTTTGGTGAGCTGAAATTGTGGGCTCCGTACTCGCGGAGCTCTGAAGAGTAAAATCCACCGCACTCGCGGAGCATAGAATTCTATAAAAGCCCATGCAATTCGACGGTTTTGATATACCTTTTATATTTTATATATATTTTTCTTTCCCCATTTTTATGTATCAAGTATCACTCCAAATCGTAATCTCAATTTGTAATTTTAATTTTAAGTTAGTGATAATAATAAGGATCGATTAGTCGAATGTTTTAAGGTTTTGTAAGTCGAAACTCTGTCCGTGTACCACTACGCTAATAACACCCACTGTAAGTTATGTTTATGTTATTTTCATTAATGTCTCGTAGCTAAGTTATTATTATGCTTATTTAATGCCGAAGTAATCATGATGTTTGACTAAAAATATTAAAATTGGGTAATTGGACTTTGTACCGTAATTGGGGTTTGGACAAAAGAACGACACTTGTGGAAATTAGACTATGGGCTATTAATGGGCTTTATATTTGTTTAACTAAATGATAGTTTGTTAATTTTAATATAAAGATTTAGAATTGGACGTCCCTATAAATAACCATATACACTCGATCAGACACGATGGGCGGGATATTTATATGTACGAATAATCGTTCATTTAACCGAAAACGGGAATGGATTAATAGTCTATGAAATTATTAAAACAGGGGTGAAATTATGTACAAGGACACTTGGCATAATTGATAACAAAGTATTAAAACCTTGGGTAACACGCAGTCGATATCCTAGTGTAATTATTAAACAAAGTATTAAGACCTTGTTACAGTTTAAGTCCCCAATTAGTTGGAATATTTGACTTCAGATATAAGGATAATTTGACGAGGACACTCGCACTTTATATTTATGACTGATGGACTGTTATGGACAAAAAACAGACGGACATATTAAATAATCCAGGACAAAGGACAATTAACCCATGGGAATAAACTAAAATCAACACGTCAAACATCATGATTACGGAAGTTTGAATAAGCATAATTCTTTTATTTCATATATAATTCCTTTATTTTCATATTTAATTGCACTTCTAATTATCGCACTTTTATTTATTGTCATTGTATTTAATTGCACTTTTAATTATCGCACTCTTTAATTATCACAAGTTTATTTTATCACACTTTTATTATTCGCAATTTCATTATCGTTATTTACTTTACGCTTTAAATTAAGTTGTATTTATTTTTAATATTTTACATTAGGTTTTAACTGCCACTAAAGTTTTAAAAATCGACAAACCGGTCATTAAACGGTAAAAACCCCCTTTATAATAATAATATTACTTATATATATATATTTGTATTTTTATAAGATTAAAACTAATATAGCGTTAAGCTTGTTTAAGTGTATCCCTGTGGAACGAACCGGACTTACTAAAAACTACACTACTTTACGATTAGGTACACTGCCTATAAGTGTTGTAGCAAGGTTTAGGTATATCCATTCCATAAATAAATAAATATCTTGTGTAAAATTGTATCATATTTAATAGTATTTCCTAGTAAAATATAAGCTATTTCATATACGCCTCGCATAACAGCAAGTATTTTTGGCGCCGCTGCCGGGGAACTTAAACGCCGAAAGCGCAACGCTAAAAATAAGAAAAAAAAAAGTTTTTATAAAAATTTTTGTTAAGTTCTTTTTATAAAAATATAAGTTTTAAAAATAATAAAAATATAAAAATACAAAAAGAAAAAAAAATAATATATTTATATTTTAAAGAGTTTATAATATTTATAAAGTAAATAAGTATTTTTATTTTAGTTTTAAAATTAAATTTTTATTTAAGTTATATTTATATTTTTTATATTTTATAAAACAGAAAAACAGAAAAAGTAAAAAAAAATAAAAAATCCGAACCTGCATAAAAATCGAAACTTTCTCAGCTAAAACTGAACCCTCCGCGACTCGCGGAGTATTTGAACTGGGTTCATCCGCACTCGCGGAGGTACCCTGACACGCCTGATCAACCCTAGTTTCGCATTTATTACGGTGTATTATTATTTATTATAATTAAACCCTAATTAGGTTTTTAGTATTTTATTATTTAGTTTAGTTTTATTAATTAATTTGTATTTTTAAGTTTAATTAGTTTAAATAAATATATAAATTAATACTTTTATAAAATAAATAATATAAAAATAATACTTTTATAAAAATTATAATTTTATAAACTTTAAGTTTATTTTTATATTTTGTATCTTTTTATTTGTTTTAGCATAATTTTTTTTTATCGTTCGTACTTAGTTTTAATTATAGTATTTTCCATAGTTATTTTTATTTCTAGATTTTTAGGCTTTGCCGTAAAATCCCTTAAGTGCTTTTTCTTTAGACTAAGATCTAGGTGCTTTAGAATTTTGCGACGCCTTTTTAAGTTTTAGTTCCTTTTTAAGTTATTGTCATTTGGGATATAGTATTTCTTTTAAGCTTTGATATTTTTAGACGCAACTTTTAATTTTTAGTTTTTAGTGCCTTTTTAAGTTTCGACGCGCTACTTTCTTATTTTTATTTTTCAACGCCTATTATTTTTCAATCTTTTATTTTTCGACGTTTTTTCGACGCGCTCTTTTTCTTTCTTATTTCTCGCTATTCTAGTTTTAGGACTTGGATTTTATTTTCTACTTCTTCTCTAAATTTCTTTAAATTATGAAAATTTATTTTAAGTGGTTAAATTGATAGACATCAAAATTTTCTGGTTCGTAGTAATAGTTAGATTTGTACGTGGACCGGGTTATTGGAGCCAAACAGTACTCAATTATATTGAGACCAAACGAATCCTGCCCCTCTGGTGCATCTTTTGGCTATTCGAAACGTGGACAAAATCAGAAAAGTCTATTAATTTGATAACTTATATAATTTTTCTTTCTTTTTAAAAACTAATAGGATATTCAGTGAATGTACCGAGCAAAACGTTCACCACCTTTTGTACGTTCACAACCTGTAACTCGATCAAGACATCTAGCAAATATTGTCGCCGTTGATTTTTCTTTAGAATCGTCATCCAGTCGACCAAGTACTCCAATTCAAATTTCCGATAATCCATTTTTTGAACCCGACCTCACAATTGAGAATCCGGAGAATATTCAGGGACAATTCATAGATCCTGAACCATTAATCTTTCGTCCGGAACCACCAATCATTCAAACAGAGATTGTTGAGGAACGAACCATTAAATTAGAATCCTCTAGTGATTCAGATTCAACAAATTCAATAATGGAGAATCTGGAACCTTTAAGTATGGAAGATCGAATGAGAGCTAAACGCACTGGCCAAGGTCACGCAATTACTCAACCAGACATTAATGCGCCAGATTATGAAATCAAAGGACAAATTCTACATATGGTGACTAATCAATGCCAGTTTAGTGGTGCGTCGAAGGAAGATCCAAATGAACATCTTCGTACCTTTAATAGGATATGCACTCTATTTAAAATAAGAGAAGTTGAAGATGAACAGATATATCTCATGTTATTTCCCTGGAATTTAAAGGGAGAAGCCAAAGATTGGTTAGAATCGTTACCTGAAGGGGCGATTGATACATGGGACGTTTTAGTTGAAAAATTTCTTAAACAATTCTTTCCGGCATCTAAAGCCGTAAGACTTCAAGGAGAAATTGTTACGTTCACACAGAAGCCAAATGAAACTCTATATGAGGCGTGGACCAGATTTGGAAAGTTATTGAGAGGATGTCCGCAACATGGTTTAGACACCTGTCAAATAGTACAAATATTCTACCAAGGATGCGACATCACTACAAGGAAAGACATAGACATAGCATCTGGTGGTTCCATTATGAAGAAAACAGAAACTGATGCTTATAAAATTATTGATAACACTGCTTCCCACTCACATGAGTGGCACCAAGAAAAAGATATCGTTAGATCATCTAAAGCAGCTAGAGCCGATTCTAGCCATGACTTAGATTCCATTTCTGCAAAGATAGATGCTGTCGAGAGACGAATGGAAAAGATGACTAAAGATATTCACTCAATACGAATTAGTTGTGAGCAGTGTGGAGGACCACATTTGACAAAAGATTGTCTCAGTATTGAACTAACAATGAAACAAAGAGAGAATATTTCATACATAAACCAAAGGCCTGGAAAAATTATCAGAATAATTATCAACCGCCAAGACCGATTTACAATCAAAACCAGAATTATAACCAAAATGTTCCATACAACAACCAATAAGGTCCTAGTAATCAACAAGTATCCAATAATACTTATAATCAGCAAAGACCTAATTTTCAAAACAAACCACCACAAACCGATGATAAAAAGCCAAATTTAGAAGATATGATGACAAAGCTAGTTGAATCTCAAACGCAGTTTTTCACATCTCAGAAACAAACCAATGAACAAAATGCTCAAGCATTTAGAAATCAACAAGCTTCTATTCAAAATTTGGAACAAGAAGTAAGTAACCTAGCAAGCTTAATAGGTGAAAAAAAACTGGGAAGTTTACCTAGTGATACAAATGCTAACTCCCGAAATGAAACAGCTAAAGCCATTACCACAAGAAGTGGTATTACACTTAAACCACCTGAAATACCTGTAATTTTTGATGAAACTATTCCTACTCCACAAGAACCACAACCTGAACAAGATAAGGAAAAAGAACCGTTAGTTGAAAAGGTTAATGAAGATAACACAGTTAAGACTAAACCTTATGTTAAACCATACCAACCACCACTTCCTTACCCGAGTAAAATGAGAAAAGAGAGACTTGAAGCCGAGCAATCCAAATTCTTGGATATGTTTAAACAGATAAATGTAAATCTTCCTTTCATTGATGTGATTTCAGGAATGCCTAGATATGCTAAATTTCTGAAAGATCTAATCTCGAATAGAAAGAAAATGGAAGAACTCCCGGCCGTTACTATGAATGCTAATTGTTCTGCAGTGCTGTTGAATAAGATACCAGAAAAATTATCTGATCCAGGAAGTTTCAAAATTCCATGTTTTCTGAGTAGTCTTAGTTCAATAGAAGCATTGGCAGACTTAGGTGCTAGTATAAATTTAATGCCGTATTCACTATACGCTAAACTAGACCTTGGAGAATTGAAACCAACAAGAATAAGTATACAACTAGCCGATAGATCAATAAAATATCCTAGAGGGATAATGGAGAATATGCTAGTTAAAGTTGGTACTTTAGTATTTCCAGTAGATTTTTTTGATCTGGACATGGAAGAAGATTCTTAAGTTCCTCTCATATTAGGAAGACCATTCTTAAACACGGCTAAAGCAATGATAGACGTGTTCGGTAAGAAACTGACCCTAAGTATAGAGGACGAGAGTGTTACCTTTTCAGTTGATAGAGCAATGCAACAACCACAATCTGCAGATGATACATGTTATTATATTCAAACTATAGATTCACATGCAGAATTGTTAGAAGAATTTCCAGAATTACAAGGAACGAGAGAATGTTCTTTAGGAGAAGGTACTGAACCAATTAATGAAACTGAAATGTTAGCTACACTTATGGCTAATGGATATGAACCAACAACAGAAGAAATTCAAATGCTAAAAGAAGAAGACAGATATCGATATAAATCATCGATAGAAGAACCACCGATATTAGAGTTAAAGCCACTTCCAAACCATTTGGAATATGCTTATTTACATGGTGAATCTGAATTACCTGTAATAATATCGTCTTCTCTTACTGAAAATGAAAAATCTCAACTCATTTCTGTGCTAAAAGCTCATAAACCAGCCATTGCATGGAAGATTTATGATATTAAAGGAATAAGTCCTTCGTATTGCACACATAAAATCCTTATGGAAGAAGGTCATAAAACGTATGTGCAACGCCAACGAAGACTAAATCCTAATATGCAAGATGTTGTTGAAAAAGAAATTATTAATGTAGTGACCCGAACCTTTCCATGTTTATATATATATTAAATGAAATTGTTATTTACATGATTAAGTGTTTCCAACATATTAAGCAATCAAACTTGTTAAGACTTGATTAATTGAAATAGGTTTCATATAGATAATTGACCACCCAAGTTGACCGGTGATTCACGAACGTTAAAACTTGTAAAAACTATATGATGACATATATATGGTTATATATATAGTTAACATGATATTATGATAAGTAAACATATCATTAAGTATATTAATAATGAACTACATATGTAAAAACAAGACTACTAACTTAATGATTTTGAAACGAGACATATATGTAACGATTATCGTTGTAACAACATTTAATGTATATATATCATATTAAGAGATATTCGTACATCATAATATCATGATAATATAATAATTTAAAATCTCATTTGATATTATAAACATTGGGTTAACAACATTTAACAAGATCGTTAACCTAAAGGTTTCAAAACAACACTTACATGTAACGACTAATGATGACTTAACGACTCAGTTAAAATGTATATACATGTAGTGTTTTAATATGTATTCATACACTTTTGAAAGACTTCAAGACACTTATCAAAATACTTCTACTTAACAAAAATGCTTACAATTACATCCTTGTTCAGTTTCATCAACAATTCTACTCGTATGCACCCGTATTCGTACTCGTACAATACACAGCTTTTAGGTGTATTTACTATTGGTATATACACTCCAATTATCAGCTCTTAGCAGCCCATGTGAGTCACCTAACACATGTGGGAACCATCATTTGGAAACTAGCATGAAATATCTCATAAAATTACAAAAATATGAGTAATCATTCATGACTTATTTACATGAAAACAAAATTACATATCCTTTATATCTAATCCATACACTAACGACCAAAAACACCTACAAACACTTTCATTCTTTAATTTTATTCATCTAATTGATCTCTCTCAAGTTCTATCTTCAAGTTCTAAGTGTTCTTCATAAATTCTACAAGTTCTAGTTTCATAAAATCAAGAATACTTCCAAGTTTGCTAGCTTACTTCCAATCTTGTAGAGTGATCATCCAACCTCAAGAAATCTTTCTTATTTACAGTAAGATATCTTCCTAATATAAGGTAATACTCATATTCAAACTTTGATTCAATTTCTATAACTATAACAATCTTATTTCGAGTGAAAATCTTACTTGAACTGTTTTCGTGTCATGATTCTGCTTCAAGAACTTTCAAGCCATCCAAGGATCCTTTGAAGCTAGATCCATTTTTCTCATTTCTAGTAGCTTTATCTAGAAAAATTGAGGTAGTAATGATGTCCATAACATCATTCAATTCATACATATAAAGCTATCTTATTCGAAGGTTTAAACTTGTAATCACTAGAACATAGTTTAGTTAATTCTAAACTTGTTCGCAAACAAAAGTTAATCCTTCTAACTTGACTTTTAAAATCAACTAAACACATGTTCTATATCTATATGATATGCTAACTTAATGATTTAAAACCTGGAAACACGAAAAACACCGTAAAACCGGATTTACGCCGTCGTAGTAACACCGCGGGCTGTTTTGGGTTAGTTAATTAAAAACTATGATAAAATTTGATTTAAAAGTTGTTCTTCTGGGAAAATGATTTTTCTTATGAACATGAAACTATATCCAAAAATCATGGTTAAACTCAAAGTGGAAGTATGTTTTCTAAAATGGTCATCTAGACGTCGTTCTTTCGACTGAAATGACTACCTTTACAAAAACGACTTGTAACTTATATTTCTGACTATAAACCTATACTTTTTCTATTTAGATTCATAAAATAGAGTTCAATATGAAACCATAGCAATTTGATTCACTCAAAACGGATTTAAAATGAAGAAGTTATGGGTAAAACAAGATTGGATAATTTTTCTTGTTGTAGCAACGTGAAAATTGGTAACAAATCTATATTAATCATATCCTAGCTAACTTATATTGTATTATACATGTATTCTAATATATTATGTAATCTTGGGATACCATAGACACGTATGCAAATGTTTTGACATATCATATCGACCCATGTGTAAATATTATTTGGAACAACCATAGACACTCTATATGCAGTAATGTGGGAGTTAGCTATACAAGGTTGAGGTTTATTCCAAAAATATATATACTTTGAGTTGTGATCTAGCCTGAGACGTGTATACACTGGGTCGTGGATTGATTCAAGATAATATATATCAATTTTTTCTGTACATCTAACGTTGGACAACTAGTTGTAGGTTACTAATGAGGACAGCTGACTTAGTAAACTTAAAACATCAAAATGTATTAAAAGTGTTGTAAATATATTTTGAATATACTTTGATATATATGTACATATTTGTTATAGGTTCGTGAATCGACCAGTGGCCAAGTCTTACTTCCCGACGAAGTAAAAATCTGTGAAAGTGAGTTATAGTCCCACTTTTAAAATCTAATATTTTTGGGATGAGAATACATGCAGGTTTTATAAATGATTTACAAAATAGACACAAGTACGTGAAACTACATTCTATGGTTGAATTATCGAAATCGAATATGCCCCTTTTTATTAAGTCTGGTAATCTAAGAATTAGGGAACAGACACCCTAATTGACGCAAATCCTAAAGATAGATCTATTGGGCCTAACAAACCCCATCCAAAGTACCGGATGCTTTAGTACTTCGAAATTTATATCATATCCGAAGGGTGTCCCGGAATGATGGGGATATTCTTATATATGCATCTTTTTAATGTCGGTTACCAGGTGTTCACCATATGAATGATTTTTATCTCTATGTATGGGATGTATATTGAAATATGAAATCTTGTGGTCTATTGTTACGATTTGATATAAATAGGTTAAACCTATAACTCACCAACATTTTTGTTGACGTTTAAAGCATGTTTATTCTCAGGTGAATATTAAGAGCTTCCGCTGTTGCATACTAAAATAAGGACAAGATTTGGAGTCCATGTTGGTATGATATTATGTAAAAACTGCATTCAAGAAACATATGTCGATGTAATATATTTCTATTGTAAACCATTATGTAATGGTCGTGCGTAAACAGTATATTTTAGATTATCATTATTTGATAATCTACGTAATTCTTTTGAAACCTTTATTGATAAAATAAAGGTTATGGTTGTTTTAAAAATGAATGCAGTCTTTGAAAAACGTCTCATATAGAGGTCAAAACCTCGCAACGAAATCAATTAATATGGAACGTTTATAATCAATATGAACGGGATATTTCAGTTGGTATCCGAGCGTTGGTCTTAGAGAACCAGAATTTTGCATTAGTGTGTCTTATCAAGTTTGTTAGGATGCAATAGTGAGTCTGGACTTCGACCGTGTTTACTTGAAAAATGATTGCTTAACAAATTTTGTTGGAAACTATATATTTTTAACATGTGAATATTATGTGATATATTAATCTCTTAACGCGTTTGATATTATGTGATAGATGTCTACCTCTAGAACAAGTCCCATTGACTCACCTAATAATAATGAAGAGTCAAATGTAAATTGGAATGATTCGTGGACTGATTCACAAGTTCCCGAAGAGGAACCGGAAGAAGAGTCGGAACCGGAAGAAGAATCGAAACCGGAAGAAGAAATAGAACCAGCGGGGGAAATAATAAAACGGTTAAGTAGAAGAAACTCCTCAACCAACCGACCAAAGTTAATTATGGTCAATGGTGTTTCCGCCAAGGAAGCAAAGTATTGGGAGGATTACCAATTCTCCGATGAATCGGATCCCGACAAGGATTCCGATGATGTTATAGAAATTACCCCAACACAATTTAATAAGTCAAAAGAGAACAATAAGGGAAAGGACATAAAAATAGAGATATTTAATTCCAAACCAGATGAACTTTATATGTATCGTCAACACCCGTATTTCTTAAGTTGTGACAATAACCCGGGAACCTCTAAACCACCAGGTTTTTCTAAACCAATGTGGAAAACGACGGCTCTTATTTGTAGTGACCCGAACTTTTCCATGTTTATATATATTAATTGAGATTGATATTTACATGATTAAATGTTTCCAACATGTTAAGCAATCAAACTTGTTAAGACTTGATTAATTGAAATATGTTTCATATAGACAATTGACCACCCAAGTTGACCGGCGATTCACGAACGTTAAAACTTGTAAAAACGACATGACGATATATATATAGATATACATATGGTTAACATGAGATTATGATAAGTAAGTATCTCCATAAGTATATTAACAATGAGTTATATACATATAAACAAGACTACTAACTTAAGGATTTCGAAACGAGACATATATGTAACGATTATCGTTGTAACGACATTTAAATGTATATATATCATATTAAGATATATTAATATATCGTAATATCATGATAATATAATAATTTAACATCTCATTAGATATAATAAACAATGGGTTAACAACATTAATTGAGATCGTTAACTTAAAGGTTTCAAAACAACACTTACATGTAACGACTAACGATGACTTAACGACTCAGTTAAAATGTATATACATGTAGTGTATTTAGATGTATTAAAATACTTTTGGAAGACTTCAAGACATATATCAAAACACTCATACTTAACGAAAATGGTTACAGTTACTTTTCTATTCTTTTCTTTCATCAAGAATTCTAGTCGTATTCTTACCCGTATTATACACAGCTTCAAAACATACTTACTATGAGTATATACCAATAGGAACTAGCATGGGATTCCACTCTTGATTATGTCATGTATGACTAATCAATTTTAACTTCTACCATGAGCTAGTCAACTAACTAGAACTCCTTTTAACCCCACTCACCACTCACCAATTACCACTCATCATTCACTCCATTTCACTTCCAATTCTCTTTCTAATTCTCTCTCAACACACACACACACACAATTATGAACGTATTTTTCCAGTAGTTAATCATCATCTTCATCAAAAATCACTTCAAGAATCAAGCTATAATCATCATAGGAAGAACACTTCAAGAACACTTCAAAAATCCCTTTAAGTTTACTAATTTACTTCCAAGCTTTCTAATCCATTCCAAGTAATCATCTAAGATCAAGAAACCTTTGTTATATACAGTAGGTTATCTTTCTTATTCAAGGTAATATTCATATTCAAACTTTGATTCAATTTCTATAACTATAAACTATCTTAATTCGAGTAAAAATCTTACTTGAACTTGTTTTTGTGTCATGATCCTACTTCAAGAACTTTCAAGCCATCCAAGATCCTTTGAAGCTAGATAATTTCTTGTCACTTCCAGTAGGTTTACCTACTAAACTTGAGGTAGTAATGATGTTCATAACATCATTCAATTCATATATATAAAACTATCTTATTCGAAGGTTTAAACTCGTAATCACTAGAACATAGTTTAGTTAATTCTAAACTTGTTCGCAAACAAAAGTTAATCCTTCTAACTAGACTTTTAAAATTAACTACACACATGTTCTATATCTATATGATATGCTAACTTAATGATTTAAAACCTGGAAACATGAAAAACACCGTAAAACCGGATTTACGCCATCGTAGTAACACCGCGGGCTGTTTTGGGTTAGTTAATTAAAAACTATGATAAACTTTGATTTAAAAGTTGTTCTTCTGTGAAAATGATTTTTCTTATGAACATGAAACTTTATCCAAAAATCATGGTTAAACTCAAAGTGGAAGTATGTTTTCTAAAATGGTCATCTAGACGTCGTTCTTTCGACTGAAATGACTACCTTTACAAAAACGACTTGTAACTTATATTTCCGACTATAAACATATACTTTTTATGTTTAGATTCATAAAATAGAGTTCAATATGAAACCATAGCAATTTGATTCACTCAAAATGGATTTAAAATGAAGAAGTTATGGGTAAAACAAGATTGAATAATTTTTCTCATTTTAGCTACGTGAAAATTGGTAACAAATCTATTCCAACCATAACTTAATCAACTTGTATTGTATATTATGTAATATTGAGATACCATAGACACGTATACAATGTTTCGACCTATCATGTCGACACATCTATATATATTTCGGAACAACCATAGACACTCTATATGTGAATGTTGGAGTTAGCTATACAGGGTTGAGGTTGATTCCAAAATATATATAGTTTGAGTTGTGATCAATACTGAGATACGTATACACTGGGTCGTGGATTGATTCAAGATAATATTTATCGATTTATTTTTGTACATCTAACTGTGGACAACTAGTTGTAGGTTACTAACGAGGACAGCTGACTTAATAAACTTAAAACATCAAAATATATTAAAAGTGTTGTAAATATATTTTAAACATACTTTGATATATATGTATCTATTGTTATAGGTTCGTGAATCAACCAGTGGCCAAGTCTTACTTTCCGACGAAGTAAAAATCTGTGAAAGTGAGTTATAGTCCCACTTTTAAAATCTAATATTTTTGGGATGAGAATACATGCAGGTTTTATAAATGATTTACAAAATAGACACAAGTACGTGAAACTACATTCTATGGTTGAATTATCGAAATCGAATATGTCCCTTTTTATTAAGTCTGGTAATCTAAGAATTAGGGAACAAACACCTTAATTGACGCGAATCCTAAAGATAGATCTATTGGTCCTAACAAACCCCATCCAAAGTACCGGATGCTTTAGTACTTCGAAATTTATATCATATCCGAAGGGTGTCCCGGAATGATGGGGATATTCTTATATATATGCATCTTGTTAATGTCGGTTACCAGGTGTTCACCATATGAATGATTTTTATCTCAATGTATGGGATGTGTATTGAAATATGAAATCTTGTGGTCTGTTGTTACGATTTGATATATATAGGTTAAACCTATAACTCACCAACATTTTTGTTGACGTTTAAAGCATGTTTATTCTCAAGTGAATACTAAGAGCTTCCGCTGTTGCATACTAAAATAAGGACAAGATTTGGAGTCCATATTTGTATGATATTGTGTAAAAACTGCATTCAAGAAACTGATTTCGATGTAACATATTTGTATTGTAAACCATTATGTAATGGTCGTGTGTAAACAGGATATTTTAGATTATCATTATTTGATAATCTACGTAAAGCTTTTTAAACCTTTATTTATGAAATAAAGGTTATGGTTTGTTTTAAAAATGAATGCAGTCTTTGAAAAACGTCTCATATAGAGGTCAAAACCTCGCAACGAAATCAATTAATATGGAACGTTTTTAATCAATAAGAACAGGACATTTCATTATTAGGGGAACATCATATATCCCTAGAAACTTGGCAAAACGAACCAAAACCGAAGAAGAAGAAACGAGCGAGTCGGAATAAGATAGTTGTATTCGTATAGTGTAATATATATAATATAGTGTGCTTATGCTTTATGATATATGTAAAAATTGCTTGTATTAATAAGTATTTTTTTTATTGAATCTAACTCTTGTCTATTTTACAGTATAAAAACACAAAATGGATAAACAACCCAATATTTTAAGAGACCTATCCGGAGACATGATTGATGAAATCTTGTCTAGAGTCGGTCAGAATTCCTCGGCACAACTATTTAAGGCGAGATCAGTTTGTAAGACATTCGAAGAACGTTCCAAGAATGCCTTGATTTATAAAAGGCTTTCGTTCAAAAGATGGGGGATATCACATTGGAAAATCCATAAGTTACGATGTGTTTACTTTGACGCATATATTGCGGGGAACCCAAATGCTATTTTACGCAACGGGTTAAGAAATTATTTTGACTCAATATATCCGAATATAGGACTTCGTGATTTAGAAAAAGCGGCTAACATGCAACATAAAGAAGCATGTTATGCTTACGGGTTAGTAATGTTCGCTTCTCACCAAAGTGAGAACAAGAATATCGGGCTAAAACTATTAAACAAAACGTTCTCACAAGTGACGGAGTCGGTAATTGGGGTAAGAAATGAGGTTTTTAGGTTATTACGAGACTGTTGATCATTACGTAACCTTCACCCTTTTGATGACATTACAACACATTGTCTTACTATCGGTCACAACGGTTATGTTCCACAAAACCAAGGATGGGAAGTGGTATTAGTAAAACCAGAATGCATGACTTGTTTCTGGACGTATGAATTACGTGTCTTTATTGCCTTTGCTGAATGCCTTATTTATTAACTAGAATTATCTTCGCAACTACTTTGTATCAAAGTTTTATGTGCTATATTTCATGCTATATGAAAAAAAAAAGCGGTATTGTAAGTTTGCAAGTTATTGTATAAAGGTTTGAATATGATATTTTTTTTTTTTTGATTAGTTTTTCATATAGAATTGTAGTAGTTGAAATGGTATGTTAGCTACTAAGTATGAACTTAACGGGTAGGTACTACCCGAATTAAAGAGTATAAAACGCTAATATGAAGAAAGAGCTTTTATAAATAAGTTCATATTACGCTACGAAATACTATTGACTACTCTTGATATTCTATATGATTAACTCATTTCATTTGACTATTTTGAAGGAAATGGCACCGACTACTCGACACACCTTGAATATGAGCGAAGAGGAATTTCGTGCCTTTCTTGCTTCAAACATAGCCGCAGTACAGGCTGCGCTACATACCAACAATAACCTTGGATCTAGCAGTACAGGAAATCGTGTAGGATGCACCTACAAAGAATTCACTGCCTGCAAACCTTTGGAATTTGATGGAACCAAAGGACCGATCGGATTGAAACGGTGGACCGAGAAGGTCGAATCGGTGTTTGCCATAAGTAAGTGTACTGAAGAGAACAAAGTGAAGTACGCTACACATACCTTCACAGGTTCTGCGTTAACATGGTGGAATACCTATCTAGAGCAAGTGGGACAACATGATGCTTACGCACTACCGTGGTCAGCATTCAAGCACTTGATGAACGAGAAGTACCGTCCCAGAACCGAGGTCAATAAGCTCAAGACAGAACTTAGAGGGTTACAAACCCAAGGATTTGATATTACCACGTACGAAAGACGATTCACAGAATTATGCCTATTGTGTCCGGGAGCGTTCGAAGATGAAGAAGAGAAGATCGACGCGTTTGTGAAAGGATTACCGGAAAGAATCCAAGAAGATATAAGTTCACACGAGCCCGCCTCCATACAACAGACATGTAGAATGGCTCACAAACTAGTGAACCAGATTGAAGAAAGAATTAAAGAACAGACTGCTGAAGAGGCCAATGTGAAGCAAGTCAAAAGAAAGTGGGAGGAAAACGGTGATAAGAATCACCAATACAACAACAACAGCAATTACAACAATAATCGCAACAACTATCCCAATAATCGCAACATCAATCGCAACTACAACAAATGGCCCAACAACAACAACAACAACAACAAAAACAACAACAACTACAACAATCATCCCAACAACAATAATAACAGCAACAACAACAACAATCAGAAGCAGCTATGCCAAAGGTGTGAAAAGTATCACTCGGGGTTCTGCACCAAATTTTGCAACAAGTGTAACAGAAATGGTCATAGCACAGTGAAGTGTGAGGTCTATGGACCAGGGGTTAATAGAACGAAAGGAACAAATGGTGTCAGAACGAGTAATGGCGGAGCAAGTTATGCCAATGTAGTTTGTTATAAATGTGAAAAACTGGGCCACATTATTAGAAATTGCCTGAACCAGGAGAACACGAATGGACAAGGCCACGGAAGAGTTTTCAATATTAATGCGGCAGAGGCACAGGAAGACCCGGAGCTTGTTACGGGTACGTTTCTTATTGACAATAAATCTGCTTACGTTTTATTTGATTCGGGTGCGGATAGAAGCTATATGAGTAGAGATTTTTGTGCTAAATTAAGTTGTCCATTGACGCCTTTGGATAGTAAATTTTTACTCGAATTAGCAAATGGCAAATTAATTTCAGCAGATAATATATGTCAGAATCGAGAAATTAAACTGGTTAGCGAAACATTTAAGATTGACTTGATACTAGTAGAGTTAGGGAGTTTTGATGTGATAATCGGTATGGACTGGTTGAAAGAAGTGAAAGCAGAGATCGTTTGTTACAAAAATGCAATTTGCATTATACGAGAAAAAGGAAAACCCTTAATGGTGTACGGAGAAAAGGGCAACACGAAGCTACATTTTATTAGTAATTTGAAGGCACAAAAACTAATAAGAAAAGGTTGCTATGCTATTCTAGCACACATCGAGAAAATACAAACTGAAGAAAAGAGCATCAATGATGTTCCCGTCGCAAAAGAATTTCCCGATGTATTTCCGAAAGAATTACCGAGATTACCCCCACATCGATCCGTTGAATTTCAAATAGATCTTGTACCAGGAGCTGCACCAATAGCTCGTGCTCCTTACAGACACACACCCAGCGAGATTAAAGAACTGCAAAGCCAATTACAAGAACTTTTAGAGCGTGGTTTCATTCGACCAAGCACATCACCATGGGGAGCTCCTGTTTTGTTTGTCAAGAAGAAAGATGGTACATTCAGGTTGTGTATCGATTACCGAGAGTTGAACAAACTTACCATCAAGAACCGCTACCCACTACCGAGAATCGACGACTTATTTGATCAACTACAAGGCTCGTCTATTTATTCAAAGATTGACTTACGTTCCGGGTTGTTGGGATTTAACAAGTTTGAAACTCTTAAAACCATTTAAGATTATAATCAAAACGGAAGCGTGTAATAACTAATTTAAACTTGTTATCTTTAAACCAATTAAAGTTAAATCCCTTCTTGGATCAAGTTGTGAATATTATGCTTACTAATTAACAAGAAAGGATAGAGTTTATACCTCCTCAAATTAAATTTGAGGGTTGCTGAAAATGAATGAAGATGATGAAGAAATAGGTTCCTAACTTGAAACTTCAAGTAAGCAAAACCCTAGCCTTTGATTCACCAACAACACCCTTGAGTTTGCTAATGTTTAGGACCCTTAAACACCTTAACCACAAGCTTGAAATCCTCCTAAACTTGCTGGAAAATTTCGACCAGCTGCTGCTTTAAAGGATGGAGAATGCAAGTTCTAAAAGTATAGAACCTCAAGGGATTATACCCCAAGCTTGTTACCAACAACCTAGCCTTGGTTAGGATTTAATTTCACTTGAATACCACTTGCAAAAAATCAAATTTAGAACCTCTTGGAGCTCCCAATTACCCACGGCAGCAGTAGCTGTTTTGAAGGGGTTTTTGTGCAGATTTTTGAGGTATATTTTGCATGTATCACTTGAGAGAATTTGGTCAAAACTTGGTGTAAGTGTTGGCCATACTTGTGAGAAGTTGTGTAGCATATAAAGTAACTAAATCAAGCATGTGTTGTCTTTCTTGGAGACCCAAAATCTGCCATGCTTCATATTAAATAATAATACATATAAGTTTTATAAAAGTTTAAAACTTGTTATAAAATTATGTATTATTTTGTTACTTATACATTTTATAAAACCTTTTATAAAATATAACACAATATAATCATTTAAACCTATAAACAATTATATATAAATTATCCAAATAATTTATCTCAAGTGATAATATTTTAGAAAAACCGATTTTCTAAAGTTCAAGTGTCGCGTATTTGTTTAATGAACCAATCGTTAAGATCAAATACGTTTAAGGTGTCGGTAAGCTTGTTATTGGGTATGACCCGACTTGGATCATAACATGTTGGCCACATTAATTTAATATGTCTCTCGGGCATACGAAATACCTTCAATCTCCCACTTGCACGAGAAACATAAGAAATTAATGCAAGTGACGGATACCACCTAACGACCGTCCATCACCCCCAATATGTTATGACTTTGTGCCATTCAATAACATCATCCTTTTCGAGTTCCCGTCTCGAACATGAATAGGTGAATCTTTCATTGTTTCCTTTCATCCTAGATGTCATGTTAAATCCAAGAGATACAGAGTGATCACTCTCTTATAGATTTAACTTTATCAGGCCTTAGACATCTGACTCTCAACGAATAAGAGGGACAAATTCCATCTTGACTACATACGTCCTAGATACACACTTTGTATTATACCTGAGCTCTTCCTTATGTACTACCATATTTCAGAATAGCGAAGGAAAGAATCAAGGCATAATACTCGGTGAATATCAGGACCCAATATGTATCTCAGGTCAGAGGATACGATGATATTCGCCTTTACTCAAGATTTCACGTGATCAACCACAAAGGCTCCATACAGTAAATCTTGAGAGCGGGTCTTCCAATATTTGTATCCCACAAATATTTATGAACCTTGGTAGCAACTTTGCCCCACATTCAGTCCGTGAATGTATACCAATCCAAGTTCATAATAGTCTAAACCTCACACTTGTTCCCACAAATGTGATCGACTACGGAATTTAGAATAATTACTTATTCATGGATAAAATATGCAAAATAGGAACATAACTCAAAATAAATTAAACCATAATTATATTAATGAGTTTGAACCACTTCGTTCCATTACAATACTTAAATAGATCATGACCAATCACTAGAATATCGAAGCCCTAATGCACAAACATGTCCTTCATGTTTTGCTCCATATAAGAGTTTCGTGAGTGGATCCGCTATGTTATGATCTGTGTGAACTTTGTGAATACATATCTTTCCCTTTTCAACTTCATCCCTAATGTAGTTGAATCTCCGCTCAATGTGACTGGTCTTTTGGTGAGCACGAGGTTCCTTGATTTGAGCAATCGCACCTTCGTTGTCACAAAAGATCTCAAGAGGGTCTTGAATGGTAGGAACCACTCCTAAGTCGTCGATGAATTTCTTCATCCATGCAGCTTCCTGAGCTGCCAATGAGGCGGCAATGTACTCCGATTCTGTAGTGGATAATGCAACAACATCCTGTTTTGAACTCTTCCAAGAGACCGCACCTCCATTTAATGTGAAGACATAACCGGATTGTGATCGAGAGTCATCTCGATCAGTTTGGAAACTCGCATCCACGTAACCTTTTACTGCAAGTTCCTCCTCACCAGACCCGTATATAAGAAACATATCCTTAGTCCTTCTAAGGTATTTCAATATACTTTTAACAGCAATCCAATGACTGTTTCCTGGGTTTTTCTGGTATCTACTTGTCAAGCTAAGAGCGCATGACACATCCGGTCTAGTACATATCATTGCATACATGATTGACCCAATAGCAGACGCGTATGGGACATTCTTCATTTTCTCCTGTTCATCTTTTGTGGTGGGGCACTGAGATGAACTGAGAAGTGTTCCTCTTTGAATAGGTACCAAACCTTTCTTAGAGTTCTCCATCTTGAACCTGTTCAAGACCTTTTCAATGTATGCACTTTGATTCAAACCTATCAATTTCTTGGATCTATCCCTGTAGATTCCAATCCCCAAAATGTATTTTGCTTCTCCAATATCCTTAATGGAGAAGCAACTACTTAGCCAAGTCTTAACTCCTTGCATTTGTGGAATATCATTTCCAAATAATAATATATCATCCACATATAGTACAAGGAACATGACAGTGCTCCCACTAGCTTTCTTATATACACAAGCTTCATCACCATTTTTAATGAAGCCAAATTTCTCGGCTTCCTCATTAAAACGATGATTCCACATTCTAGATGCTTGTTTCAATCCGTAGATTGACTTCTTTAACTTGCATACTTTCTTAGGATATTTCGGATCGACAAAACCTTCGGGCTGAACCATATAGACATCTTCCTCAAGATATCCATTTAGGAAAGCAGTTTTGACATCCATTTGCCATATTTCGTAATCATAATGAGCAGCAATGGCAAATAATATCCTGATAGACTTCAGCATTGCCACAGGCGAAAAAGTTTCATCATAATCAACCCCTTGAGTTTGAGTGAAACCTTTTGCAACAAGTCTAGCTTTATATGTATCCAAGTTTCCATGTATATCGGTTTTCATTTTGAAAAGCCATTTACAATCAACTAGCCTAGAGCCAGGAGGTTGAGCAACAAGTTCCCAAACTTGGTTGTCATACATGGATTGCATCTCAGCGTTCATGGCTTCCTGCCATTTATCTTTATCAATCCTTGATAAAGCATCTTGGTAGTTTGTTGGTTCATCCAAATCAACCGTATAGCAACCATCTATGAGAAACCCATATCTCTCAGGAGGATTGCTAATTCTACCAGATCTACGAATGTCTTGTGTATTTTGATCATCCATTTGATCACTCTCAACATTTTCATGTTGAGTGCTAGTGTCAACCAATTGTGTATCATCTACTTGATCTTGAACCTCTTCAAGATCTATCTTCCTTTCACTATTTCCTTCCATAAGGAACTTAGTTTCAAGGAATTCCGCCTTCCGAGCAACAAATACATTTTGCTCGGATGGATCATAAAAATAGTATCCCATATCGTCCTTGGGATATCCTATGAAGATACACTTCGTGGATCGAGCATTCAACTTATTAGGGACGTAACGCTTAGGATAAGCTTCACATCCCCACACCTTTAAGTATGATAGAGATGGAGGTTTACCAAACCATATCTCATGAGGTGTTCGTTCCACTTTCTTGGTTGGGGCCATATTTAGAATACGAGCCGCAGAGCATAGACAATAACCCCAAAATGATAGAGGTAACGAGCTTCTTGCCATCATAGATCGAACCATATCCATTAGGGTTCGGTTTCTCCTTTCGGACACTCCATTAAGCTGAGGTGTTCCGGGTGGAGTAAGTTGTGAGATAATCCCACAACTCCTAAGATGATCTTGGAAAGCATCGCTTAGGTATTCACCTCCTCTATCGGTACGAAGTACCTTGATTGTCTTATTGAGTTGATTTTGTACTTCGTTTTGATATTCTTTGAATGCTTCAAAAGTTTCATCCTTGTGTCTTAATAAGTAGACATATCCGAAACGACTGAAGTCATCAATGAAAGTAACGAAGTATCTTTCACCATTCCTAGTCATGGGCTTAAAAGGTCCACATACATCCGAATGTATTAATCCTAATAAGTCTTTAGCCCTTTCATAGGTCCCTTTGAAAGGTGCTTTAGTCATTTTGCCTTGTAAACAAGATTCACATACATCAAACGAATCCAGCTCACTTGATTTCAAAAGGCCATTCTTTTGAAGTGTATGCATTCGATTCTTGTTTATGTGACCAAGGCGACAATGCCATAAGTAGGAATCACTCAAATCCATTTTGAGTTTCTTGGTGCTTGCTTGGTATATTGAGCTATCGAATGATGTGTTATCATGAACCAATTCATAAATACCATTCAAAGGCGAGGCCTTAAAATATATTACATCATTCAAAGAAACAAGGATATCATCATTAATGAAATTAAGATTAAAACCACATTGTCTTAAACGGGAAACAGAAATAATGTTTCGTGTTAAATCAGGTGCGTACAAAACATTTTTCAATATAAGCTCCAAACCACTTGGTAGCTTTAAAACAAAGTCTCCTTGAGCTTTTACGTGCACCTTTGCACAATTTCCCATGTAGAGACTTGTTGTTCCCGCATTTAGTTTACTTCTTCTGAACCCTTGCAATGAATTGCAAATATGAGTTCCACATCCTGTGTCTAATACCCATGTATTAGAAGAAGTAATACTAAGCTCAACGTATATCATGTATACATTACCTGAGGTTTGCCCTGCATCCCTCTTTGCATTCAACTCCTTTAGGTAGACCGGGCAGTTGCGTTTCCAGTGACCTATCACACCGCAACCAAAGCACGGATCTTCCTTGGGGTTTGCTTGTCTGGCAACCTTTTGCCATTTAGTGTTGATGGTTGGGGTAACCATCTTCCCTTTTCCTTTGCCCTTGTAGGTGGGTCCTTTCTTCTTAGCCACCTTTGGTTTAGAAGAGGATTCATCCTTGGATCCACCTTCTTTGATCATGAGCATGGGTGAAGCCCTTTTATCCATGCTTGATTCATCCGTCCTTAGCATGGCATGTAATTCGCCAATGCTCTTATCCCAATCATTCATGCTGTAATTCAACACGCATGTGTCAAACCTTTTTGACAAAGAGTTGAGGATAAGGTCCGTGGTTAATTCATTAGACACGGGACTGTAGAGACGGTGCAATCGATCAATGAGGCTTTTCATCTTTAGTACCTTAGATGACACGGATTGGGAGTTATATTCCTTTTCGAGGATGGACCTCAATGATAGGTTATTAAAGTTGATCGGTGCGTTTGGAATGTTGTTGTTATTGGCGGCCATCTACAAAATTTAACAAAGTTCGTTTAAGTATTAATTTAATTTAACATTCAATACCCTTTAAATCCAATTGAATTATTAAATTCTAGAATCCAATGGTAAACCAAATTTCGGTTAGGTGACCTTTATCCCGCAATTTGATTTAGCTAGGTAGTCAATAAATGACAATTGCAATCCATTTGCAACTTCTAGAGTATGGGATCATGCAATCCTTTTGCATGGCATATTTATCCCATCAACGCCTATTTGTTCTTCATGCTTCGGTGACCCTAAGTTCATGATTCCCAAATCAAGTCGTCCTACTTGTATAGACTTGTAAATTTAACATACAAGTGGTTAGGTGACCTTTATCCCACAAGCATGCGAAATTTACCTTAATCATATTAGTTTGCTCATAACGGTTAGGTGACCTTTATCCCATCATGAGTTCCCTAATACTTTTAAGTGTCACACAATAGGATGGCGTTAAACTTGTTGCCTTGTTGTAAAAGGGATTTAAGTTTTCATTAATTCTAGTTTGGGAAAACTTTTATGCCATACACCAACATGCATTTAGTGTATGGTACTTATGAAAAACCAATTTCATGTCTTGTAATTGAGCCAATTACTTGATATAAACCATTTTATATACGTTATCCTTTTCTTGTTCTTAATAACCATTTATTAAGGTTTTTGGTTGCTATTTTAATTTAACCATTTAAATTTCCGTTTTGCATGTACTTAGAACGTCTAATTTAACCAATTAAATTGTCGTTTTGTTTGTGTTATCTTGTGATTAATTGTATCAACCAAACATACAAAGCAATAATCATACAAACAACCACACATGCAAAGTAAGTATGTTCACAATCTAGCCATTTTGGTGAGCATTTGTTTAGCCGAAAACAAATCCCACCGGTTAAGGGGTTTTAACACAAAGCAAGAGATTTCCAATCTCCCACTTAACCTTGCATCCAAATGCTCCTTGTGTTCTTCAAGTCTTCATGATCTTGTATCTTCATTTTTACAAAATATGTATCCTAATACATTTTATCTAGAAAATGAAATTACAACCGATTCTATATTACATACCAAAAAAATGAATTACATAACAAATGAATGAATTATTACATACCAATTGAATAATTATTACATGCCATTTGAATGAATAATAATACATACCAAATGAATCATAAATCAACCAAACACACATGCATGCAACACAAGGTCAAGGCTACGATTGTGAACATTAACATGCAACCAAAATTGACCAAAATGGCAAGTTCCAAACCCCTTTTGGAACCTCCAAAATTCGGCCATCTCCTCAAACCCACCCAAACCCGAAAATTTTTGTATTCCATTTTCATGCATGTACTTGGAATGCAAATATAGTGGGTTTAAAGACAACAATTCGAAGCATATTTCAACAACTTCGGCTCTAGATACCATTGTTGGGATTTAACAAGTTTGAAACTCTTAAAACCATTTAAGATTATAATCAAAACGGAAGCGTGTAATAACTAATTTAAACTTGTTATCTTTAAACCAATTAAAGTTAAATCCCTTCTTGGATCAAGTTGTGAATATTATGCTTACTAATTAACAAGAAAGGATAGAGTTTATACCTCCTCAAATTAAATTTGAGGGTTGCTGAAAATGAATGAAGATGATGAAGAAATAGGTTCCTAACTTGAAACTTCAAGTAAGCAAAACCCTAGCCTTTGATTCACCAACAACACCCTTGAGTTTGCTAATGTTTAGGACCCTTAAACACCTTAACCACAAGCTTGAAATCCTCCTAAACTTGCTGGAAAATTTCGACCAGCTGCTGCTTTAAAGGATGGAGAATGCAAGTTCTAAAAGTATAGAACCTCAAGGGATTATACCCCAAGCTTGTTACCAAAAACCTAGCCTTGGTTAGGATTTAATTTCACTTGAATACCACTTGCAAAAAATCAAATTTAGAACCTCTTGGAGCTCCCAATTACCCACGGTAGCAGTAGCTGTTTTGAAGGGGTTTTTGTGCAGATTTTTGAGGTATATTTTGCATGTATCACTTGAGAGAATTTGGTCAAAACTTGGTGTAAGTGTTGGCCATACTTGTGAGAAGTTGTGTAGCATATAAAGTAACTAAATCAAGCATGTGTTGTCTTTCTTGGAGACCCAAAATCTGCCATGCTTCATATTAAATAATAATACATATAAGTTTTATAAAAGTTTAAAACTTGTTATAAAATTATGTATTATTTTGTTACTTATACATTTTATAAAACCTTTTATAAAATATAACACAATATAATCATTTAAACCTATAAACAATTATATATAAATTATCCAAATAATTTATCTCAAGTGATAATATTTTAGAAAAACCGATTTTCTAAAGTTCAAGTGTCGCGTATTTGTTTAATGAACCAATCGTTAAGATCAAATACGTTTAAGGTGTCGGTAAGCTTGTTATTGGGTATGACCCGACTTGGATCATAACATGTTGGCCACATTAATTTAATATGTCTCTCGGGCATACGAAATACCTTCACGGGTATCATCAGAAGCGGGTGAAAGAAGATGATATTCCAAAGACTGCTTTCAGAACACGTTACGGTCATTACGAGTTTATGGTCATGCCGTTTGGTTTAACTAATGCACCAGCTGTGTTCATGGACCTTATGAACCGAGTGTGTGGACCATACCTTGACAAGTTTGTCATTGTTTTCATTGATGACATACTTATTTACTCAAAGAATGACCAAGAACACGGTGAACATTTGAGAAAGGTGTTAGAAGTATTGAGGAAGGAATAATTGTACGCTAAGTTTTCAAAGTGTGCATTTTGGTTGGAAGAAGTTCAATTCCTCGGTCACATAGTGAACAAAGAAGGTATTAAGGTGGATCCGGCAAAGATAGAAACTGTTGAAAAGTGGGAAACCCCGAAAACTCTGAAACACATACGCCAGTTTTTAGGACTAGCTGGTTACTACAGAAGGTTCATCCAAGACTTTTCCAGAATAGCAAAACCCTTGACTGCATTAACGTATAAAGGGAAGAAATTTGAATGGAAGGATGAACAAGAGAAAGCGTTTCAGTTATTGAAGAAAAATCTAACTACGGCACCTATATTGTCATTGCCTAAAGGGAATGATGATTTTGTGATTTATTGTTACGCATCAAAGCAAGGTCTCGGTTGTGTATTAATGCAACGAACGAAGGTGATTGCTTATGCGTCTAGACAATTGAAGATTCACGAACAAAATTATACGACGCATGATTTGGAATTAGGCGCGGTTGTTTTTGCATTAAAGACTTGGAGGCACTATTTATATGGGGTCAAAAGTATTATATAAACCGACCACAAAAGTCTTCAACACATATTTAATCAGAAATAGCTGAATATGAGGCAGCGTAGGTGGATTGAATTGTTGAATGATTACGACTTTGAGATTTGTTACCACCCGGGGAAGGCAAATGTGGTAGCCGACGCCTTGAGCAGGAAGGACAGAGAACCCATTCGAGTAAAATCTATGAATATAATGATTCACAATAACCTTACTACTCAAATAAAGGAGGCGCAACAAGGAGTTTTAAAAGAGGGAAATTTAAAGGATGAAATACCCAAAGGATCGGAGAAGCATCTTAATATTCAGGAAGATGGAACCCGGTATAGGGCTGAAAGGATTTGGGTACCAAAATTTGGAGATATGAGAGAAATGGTACTTAGAGAAGCTCATAAAACCAGATACTCAATACATCCTGGAACGGGGAAGATGTACAAGGATCTCAAGAAACATTTTTGGTGGCTGGGTATGAAAGCCGATGTTGCTAAATACGTAGGAGAATGTTTGACGTGTTCTAAGGTCAAAGCTGAGTATCAGAAACCATCAGGTCTACTTCAACAACCCGAAATACCGGAATGAAAATGGGAAAACATTACCATGGATTTCATCACTAAATTGCCAAGGACTGCAAGTGGTTTTGATACTATTTGGGTAATAGTTGATCGTCTCACCAAATCAGCACACTTTCTGCCAATAAGAGAAGATGACAAGATGGAGAAGTTAGCACGACTGTATTTGAAGGAAGTCGTCTCCAGACATGGAATACCAATCTCTATTATCTCTGATAGGGATGGCAGATTTATTTCAAGATTCTGGCAGACATTACAGCAAACATTAGGAACTTGTCTAGACATGAGTACTGTCTATCATCCACAAACTGATGGGCAGAGCGAAAGGACGATACAAACGCTTGAAGACATGCTACGAGCATGTGTTATTGATTTCGGAAACAGTTGGGATCGACATCTACCGTTAGCAGAATTTTCCTACAACAACAGCTACCATTCAAGCATTGAGATGGCGCCGTTTGAAGCACTTTATGGTAGAAAGTGCAGGTCTCCGATTTATTGGAGTGAAGTGGGGGATAGACAGATTACGGGTCCGGAGATAATACAAGAAACTACCGAGAAGATCATCCAAATTCAACAACGGTTGAAAATCGCCCAAAGTCGACAAAAGAGCTACGCTGACATTAAAAGAAAAGATATAGAATTTGAAATTGGAGAGATGGTCATGCTTAAAGTTGCACCTTGGAAAGGTGTTGTTCGATTTGGTAAACGAGGGAAATTAAATCCAAGGTATATCGGACCATTCAAGATTATTGATCGTGTCGGACCAGTAGCTTACCGACTTGAGTTACCTCAACAACTCGCAGCTGTACATAACACTTTCCACGTCTCGAATTTGAAGAAATGTTTTGCTAAAGAAGATCTCACTATTCCGTTAGATGAAATCCAAATCAACGAAAAACTTCAATTCATCGAAGAACCCGTCGAAATAATGGATCGTGAGGTTAAAAGACTTAAGCAAAACAAGATACCAATTGTTAAGGTTCGATGGAATGCTTGTAGAGGACTCGAGTTCACCTGGGAACGAGAAGATCAGATGATGAAGAAATACCCGCATTTATTTCCAGAAGATACGTCAACACCTCCAACTGCTTAAAATTTCGGGATGAAATTTATTTAACTGGTAGGTACTGTAGTGACCCGAACCTTTCCATGTTTATATATATATTAAATGAAATTGTTATTTACATGATTAAGTGTTTCCAACATATTAAGCAATCAAACTTGTTAATACTTGATTAATTGAAATAGGTTTCATATAGACAATTGACCACCCAAGTTGACCGGTGATTCACGAACGTTAAAACTTGTAAAAACTATATGATGACATATATATGGTTATATATATAGTTAACATGATATTATGATAAGTAAACATATCATTAAGTATATTAATAATGAACTACATATGTAAAAACAAGACTACTAACTTAATGATTTTGAAACGAGACATGTATGTAACGATTATCGTTGTAACGACATTTAATGTATATATATCATATTAAGAGATATTCGTACATCATAATATCATGATAATATAATAATTTAAAATCTCATTTGATATTATAAACATTGGGTTAACAACATTTAACAAGATCGTTAACCTAAAGGTTTCAAAACAACACTTACATGCAACGACTAACGATGACTTAACGACTCAGTTAAAATGTATATACATGTAGTGTTTTAATATGTATTCATAAACTTTTGAAAGACTTCAAGACACTTATCAAAATACTTCTACTTAACAAAAATACTTACAATTACATCCTCGTTCAGTTTCATCAACAATTCTACTCGTATGCTCCCGTATTCGTACTCGTACAATACACAGCTTTTAGGTGTATTTACTATTGGTATATACACTCCAATTATAAGCTCTTAGCAGCCCATGTGAGTCACCTAACACATGTGGGAACCATCATTTAGCACCTAGCATGAAATATCTCATAAAATTACAAAAATATGAGTAATCATTCATGACTTATTTACATGAAAACAAAATTACATATCCTTTATATCTAATCCATACACCAACGACCAAAAACACCTACAAACACTTTCATTCTTCAATTTTATTCATCTAATTGATCTCTCTCAAGTTCTATCTTCAAGTTCTATGTGTTCTTCATAAATTCTACAAGTTCTAGTTTCATAAATTCAAGAATACTTCCAAGTTTGCTAGCTTACTTCCAATCTTGTAGAGTGATCATTCAACCTCAAGAAATCTTTCTTATTTACAGTAATATATCTTCCTAATACAAGGTAATACTCATATTCAAACTTTGATTCAATTTCTATAACTATAACAATCTTATTTCGAGTGAAAATCTTACTTGAACTGTTTTCGTGTCATGATTCTGCTTCAAGAACTTTCAAGCCATCCAAGGATCCTTTGAAACTAGATCCATTTTTCTCATTTCCAGTAGCTTTATCCAGAAAACTTGAGGTAGTAATGATGTTCATAACATCATTCGATTCATACATATAAAGCTATCTTATTCGAAGGTTTAAACTTGTAATCACTAGAACATAGTTTAGTTAATTCTAAACTTGTTCGCAAACAAAAGTTAATCCTTCTAACTTGACTTTTAAAAATCAACAAAACACATGTTCTATATCTATATGATATGCTAACTTAATGATTTAAAACCTGGAAACACGAAAAACACCGTAAAACCGAATTTACGTCGTCGTAGTAACACCGCAGGCTGTTTTGGGTTAGTTAATTAAAAACTATGATAAACTTTGATTTAAAAGTTGTTCTTCTGGGAAAATGATTTTTCTTATGAACATGAAACTATATCCAAAAATCATGGTTAAACTCAAAGTGGAAGTATGTTTTTTAAAATGGTCATCTAGACGTCGTTCTTTCGACTGAAATGACTACCTTTACAAAAACGACTTGTAACTTATATTTCCGACTATAAACCTATACTTTTTATGTTTAGATTCATAAAATAGAGTTCAATATGAAACCATAGCAATTTGATTCACTCAAAACGGATTTAAAATGAAGAAGTTATGGGTAAAACAAGATTGGATAATTTTTCTTGTTGTAGCAACGTGAAAATTGGTAACAAATCTATATTAATCATATCCTAGCTAACTTATATTGTATTATACATGTATTCTAATATATTATGTAATCTTGGGATACCATAGACACGTATACAAATGTTTTGACATATCATATCGACCCATGTGTATATATTATTTGGAACAACCATAGACACTCTATATGCAGTAATGTGGGAGTTAGCTATACAGGGTTGAGGTTGATTCCAAAAATATATATACTTTGAGTTGTGATCTAGCCTGAGACGTGTATACACTGGGTCGTGGATTGATTCAAGATAATATATATCAATTTTTTTCAGTACATCTAACGTTGGACAACTAGTTGTAGGTTACTAAAGAGGACAGCTGACTTAATAAACTTAAAACATCAAAATGTATTTTAAGTGTTGTAAATATATTTTGAATATACTTTGATATATATGTTCATATTTGTTATAGGTTTGTGAATCGACCAGTGGCCAAGTCTTACTTCCCGAAGAAGTAAAAATCTGTGAAAGTGAGTTATAGACCCACTTTTAAAATCTAATATTTTTGGGATGAGAATACATGCAGGTTTTATAAATGATTTACAAAATAGACACAAGTACGTGAAACTACATTCTATGGTTGAATTATCGAAATCGAATATGCCCCTTTTTATTAAGTCTGGTAATCTAAGAATTAGGGAACAGACACCCTAATTGACGCGAATCCTAAAGATAGATCTATTGGGCCTAACAAACCCCATCCAAAGTACCGGATGCTTTAGTACTTCGAAATTTATATCATATCCGAAGGGTGTCCCGGAATGATGGGGATATTCTTATATATGCATCTTGTTAATGTCGGTTAGCAGGTGTTCACCATATGAATGATTTTTATCTCTATGTATGGGATGTATATTGAAATATGAAATCTTGTGGTCTATTGTTACGATTTGATATATATAGGTTAAACCTATAACTCACTAACATTTTTGTTGACGTTTAAAGCATGTTTATTCTCAGGTGAATATTAAGAGCTTCCGCCGTTGCATAATAAAATAAGGACAAGATTTGGAGTCCATGTTTGTATGATATTATGTAAAAACTGCATTCAAGAAACATATGTCGATGTAATATATTTCTATTGTAAACCATTATGTAATGGTCGTGCGTAAACAGTATATTTTAGATTATCATTATTTGATAATCTACGTAATGCTTTTGAAACCTTTATTGATAAAATAAAGGTTATGGTTGTTTTAAAAATGAATGCAGTCTTTGAAAAACGTCTCATATAGAGGTCAAAACCTCGCAACGAAATCAATTAATATGGAACGTTTATAATCAATATGAATGGGACATTTCAATTAAACTGCTAGATGCAGGTTTAATTTATCCAATCTCTGATAGTCCATGGGTAAGCCCAGTTCAATGCGTGCCTAAGAAGGGTGGCATGACTGTCATCACAAATGAGAAAAATGAGCTTATTCCTACTAGGGCTGTAACAGGATGGCGTGTTTGTATTGATTATAGAAAATTAAATGACGCCACCAGAAAAGATCACTTTCCCTTACCTTTTATTGATCAAATGTTGGAAAGATTAGCCGGAAACAGTTACTATTGTTTTCTTGATGGTTTTTTCGGATATTTTCAAATTCCAATAGCACCCGAGGATCAAGAGAAAACCACATTCACGTGCTCTTATGGTACTTTTGCTTACAAACGCATGCCATTTGGACTTTGCAACGCCCCTGCAACCATTCAAAGGTGCATGATGGCGATTTTTCACGACATGATAGAAGAATGCATGGAAGTTTTCATTGATGACTTTTCAGTCTTCGGTGATACTTTTGAATCATGTTTAGTTAATCTTGAACGAATGCTTATTAGATGTGAACAATCAAATCTAGTTCTTAATTGGGAGAAATGCCATTTCATGGTTAAAGAAGGCATCATTCTTGGACATAAAATTTCAAAGGAAGGAATTGAAGTGGATAGAGCTAAAGTAGATGTAATTGCTAAACTTCCACATCCCACCAATATTAGAGGAGTTAGGAGTTTTCTAGGGCATGCCGGTTTTTACCGACGTTTCATAAAAGATTTTTCTAAAATTGCCACTCCTATGAATAAACTCCTAGAAAAGGATGCTCCATTCATCTTTTCAGATGAATGTATCAAATCTTTTAATATTCTTAAAGAGAAACTCACTAATGCGCCGATCATGATAACTCCAAATTGGAATTTACCGTTTGAACTTATGTGCGATGCAAGTGATTTTGCAATGGGAGCCGTTTTAGGACAAAGGATTGAAAAACGATTTCAACCTATTTATTATGCTAGTAAGACGTTACAAGGAGCACAAACAACTTACACAACTACTGAAAAAGAACTCCTTACTATTGTCTTTGCTTTTGACAAATTTCGATCATATCTCGTTCTAGCTAAAACGGTGGTCTATACCGACCATTCTGCTCTTAGATACCTATTTTCGAAACAAGATGCTAAACCAAGATTAATCCGTTGGATCTTACTCTTACAAGAGTTCGATATTGAAATCCGAGATAAAAAGGGAGCAGAAAATCTCGCAGCTGATCATCTTTCTCGTCTTGAAAATCCTGAATTAGAAGTTCTAAATGAATCGACCATACAGACTATGCAAACTACTTAGTATGTGGATTCTTTGAAAAAGGATTATCGTACCAAGAATGAAAGAAATTCTTTAGTGATATAAAACACTATTTCTGGGAAGATCCATATTTGTTTAAAAGTTATCCAGATGGAATAATACGCCGATGTGTATTCGGAGATGAAGCTAGTAAAATTTTAAACCATTGTCACATAGGACCAACAGGAGGACATTATGGGCCTCAACTCACAGCAAGAAAAGTTTATGATACTGGATTCTATTGGCCTACAATTTACAAAGACGCACACCTTCTTTGCAAATCCTGTGATGCTTGTCAAAAGGCCGAAAAATAAGTCAACGTGATGAAATGCCACAAAATGTCATTAAAGTATGTGAAGTATTTGACATTTGGGGTATTGACTTTATGGGTCCATTTCCAAAATCTCATAATAATCTCTACATTCTCGTAGCCATTGATTATGTATCTAAATAGGCGAAAGCACAAGCTCTCCCAACTAACAATGCACGAGTTGTAGTCAACTTTTTAAAACGTCTTTTTGCAAGGTTTGGAACACCGAAAGCTTTAATAAGTGATCGGGGAACTCATTTTTGTAATAATCAACTTGAGAAAGTTCTCAAAAGATATGGAGTAACTCATAAAATCTCCACCGCATATCATCCACAGACAAGTGGACAAGTTGAAAATACCAACCGAGCTTTAAAACGTATTCTAGAGAAAACTGTAGGATCAAATCTGAAGGAATGGTCCATCAAATTGGAGGATGCACTCTGGGCTTTTAGAGCAGCCTACAAAACTCCAATTGGAACCACACCTTTCAGACTCGTTTACGGAAAAGCATGTCATCTTCCAGTAGAAATTGAACACAAAGCATTTTGGGCTTTGAAGACATGTAATCTTGATTTACATGAAGCTGGACGTCTACGGTTAAGTCAATTAAACGAATTAGAAGAATTGAGGCATGAAGCATACGAAAATTCGTTAATCTATAAAGAAAGAACGAAGAAATGGCATGATAAAAGAATCAGAAGTTCAAAAGAATTTAAGAAAGGAGACAGAGTTCTTCTTTTCAATTCACGATTCAAGCTATTTCATGGAAAATTGAAATCAAGATGGTCTGGACCATTCATAGTCAAAAGAGTTTTCCCATACGGAACAGTAGATTTAATAAATTCAAATGGGATTGAATTTAAGGTTAATGGTCACAGAGTTAAACATTACATAGATAGTCCGATGGAAGTTGACAACGAAGTTAATCACAATTTTGATACCACACCTAACTAAGTGTGGGGAGAATCAAGTCTTTAAAGGATAATATGTATTTCTGTTAGAGTTAGATTTTCTATTTTCGTGTAGTTCTCGAAAATGGAACCCGAATGGTCTTTCCCTAGCAGACCCTAAAGAACTAGTCTTCTCTCCCCATTCTGAAATTTTTTTTTTTAGGTTTTACGATATGAAGACTTCCTGTGAACTAAACCATGGTCTAATGCTACACGCTTTGATCACTAAACGTAATAATGACACCCTTCCAAGTGAAATAGTATCATTAATCAGAGGTAAATTGGACGGAGTAAGAAAAGAATCCAGATGCGAAAATAATAAGTTACAATTTGGTAAAGAAAAATCTAAATCCGCAGCGAAAAGAAGAGCACGACACCTTGAAAGATGTCACAAATGCGGAAAATGATCACACGAAGGAAAATGCTCGACGAATCAGACATATTCCAATACCGAATTTGTTACTCTATGCAGAGACGGACCGTTCATATGTTTAGAAGAAAAAACGTTGAATGCTCGAGGTTACGCTTATGTAGCTATGGAAAACCAATTAGTCCGACTATCTTATGAGTGGGCTAGAGCATATCACTAAGAATACTATCTCACAGGTAAGTTTGTACAGTTTTTATTTTTATTTTTATTTTTAACCTTTTGATAGTAAACGCTAATTTGTTCGCTATAAAGTATTAAATTGGCATTCAATAAAATTAGGTCTTGCGACCGAAATTATTGATATCATACAAAAATTTATTACATCACTACGAAATTTACCGTTTATTCTTAAGGTATAAATATCTTTAGTCAATCAACCAAAATATTTCAAAAATTCGTCATGAGTTAAATTAGGTCGTTGAACCGAAATTACTTTACCGAAAAGAGGGCGTATATTTTTGATAATATTTGATTGATTAAAGTGTGATAAAAGACCAAAAAGATTTTTAATTTTATTTTTACTTTGTTTTTAAAATTAATATTAAAATAAAATTGTAAACTTGTTAAAATTAATATATATTTAAAATTGTAAATATTTGAAAAATTAATATTTTTAATATAAATTTGTATGAAAACAAAAATATAATTTAAGTTTGGTGTGAATTTTTAATATGAATTTTTTATTTTATGCATTTTAAATTTAAGTTTGGTGTAAATTTAAAAACAAAAATTTACTTTATTTTGCTAAGTTAAAAATATGATTTTTAAAATTCGTCGTGAGTTGAAGACTAGGTCGTTGAATCGAAATTGCTTTACCCGAGGGAGGGACGAGAACTTTTATTATCATTATTTTTAATCTTATTGAACTAAAGTATGCCAAAAACATTAAAAAAAAAACTCAAAAATCTTTGCTTTTAAAATAATGTTTTGAAATGACGAAATTTTAAAATTTTGTCGAGGGACGGACTAGGACATCGTTCCGAAACAACCTCGTCCTAAATAAAAGGAAAAACAAAATTTTAAATTTAATTTATGTTTTGTTAGTATAAGGTTTTATATAAATAAAAATAAAATAAAAATAAAATAAAATAGCCGCGACTCGCGGAGGTTTTAGTGGGACCACCACCGTACTCGCGGAGCTTATAAAATCCAGGAAAAAAAATATAACAGGTCGAACAGACCAGTTTGTACACCACCCACACCCATTTTCTGCGAAAAACACACATAAAAAATCGCCCAAATTCGTGATGTTTCACCATTTTTCATCAAATCTTTCATAAAATTACAATGAGGAGACTATTATCAAGGAATTACTCAAGGAAATCGGTAAATTTCTACACCTAAACACCATTTAATCTGAATTTTTAGTGTTCTTGAACAATTTTATGCCTAATTCGATTTTGATGCTTTCTAGTGTAATAATGCTTCAATTGTTTGTGTATTATGCTTGTATAACCTAGATTGATGTTATTTAACATGATTAGAAGCTTTGAACTTCAATTTTGGAATAATCTAGGGTTTGTGTTCTTGAGCAAAATTAGAGCTTTTTGATATAAACAGGTTATGGCCGAATTTTGTTGTTAGTTTATGCTAAATTGAGTAGTGTAACATGTTTAGGTTGCTAAATGATCAAAACTTTGATCATAAACATGATTTATGAAGATTAAAGTGGACTTTTTGAACCAAAATTGCATGAACTTGATTTAATTGATATGAATGCCATGAGGAACTTATTTAATTGTTATAATGATTGTTTTTGACATGTTTTAAAAGATAAATGCGAATGAACTTTGTATACATTTTTGTACAAAATATTTGTAAAAGTGTAGAATTGTTAATATTTTGAAAATGTGTATAGAGTTTAATATGGATTAAACATGTCATTGTAATTGTTTAAGATTTATGACTTTGCTAAAACTAATGCATATTTGGATGCACAAAAATTGTGTTTGATATATTTTGCAGACTGAAAGGGGTGAATCTTCATCCCAGGCTCGCAATGCTCCTCCGAAAGATGCAGATCAACAGGAAATTAATAACCAATACCGACAAGATATGCCTCACCCAATTGTTTCATATTCAAACATTCATGAGGCAGATTTACATCCGAATTTGAGATTTGATAGATAATGGATAGACTATCCAAAATATCAAAAGAACCTGTACAACCTTGTGTCTAATAATGTTGAGGTACCCAGAGTTATAGATTGGAAACCATTAGAGGTAGTGGAATTGGCAGAGCCAATCAGGGAATTACTTACTCAAAGGTATGGTAATTCTACTTTTAGTGATTGGGTACGTTTATTCAACATGCGTAGACCTGTGTATAGAGAATGGTGTATAGAGTTATTATGTACTATTGAAATAAATGATCGGGTAGATACTTTAACCGATCGTAGTTTTCTTAGATTTTTATTAGGAGGGGAGATGCACCATATGTCTTTACTAGATATGGCTCGGGCTTTACGTATATATACGCCCGAGGAGCTAGCATCTTATGATTGTCAGAGGTTAATAGTTTATGGTAGGAGGGTGGATGAGAATTTTGATACGAATGACGTATGGAGTAGGATGACTAGCCATCGCCGATTCCAGGGGGGATTGTACTCTTATCTTGATATTGATAGAGCTGAATTAAGAGTAATCCATAGGTTTTTAGCCAATACGATTACACAACGAGGTAAGAATAAGGAAAAGGTAAATGAACAGGATTTGTTTTACCACATGTGTATTCGAGACCCACAGAGCGCTGTAAGTATACCTTTTTATGTGGGTTATTATTTATTGACTATGGTTAGGGGTATGAGGCGTGGTAGCATAATAGGAGGTGGTATATTTATTACTTTAATTGCTGAATATCTCGGTGTGGATAGAAGTCGGGGGGGATTATTAATGGCAGAACCAGAACCCCGCGATAGAATAGATTTGCGTGTTTATCATGGTGCTAAGGTCTTAAAGAAATGAAACAACGCGGCAGCACGTTATGATGGCAGGCATCCACAGGTTGAGAGAGATCAACAGCAAGATCAACCGGGAGGGGGTAATCCAATGATGGAAATGCAAATTTTTATGTCTCGACACGAGTATGAAATGGCTAGACAAAAAGCATTTCAAGATTGGCAGTATCATCAAAGCCAAATCATAAGTCATTGTACACACGTAGGTAGAAACTACATTCCTACCGTTATTCTCGAATTTGCTCCTTGGACTTTAGAGAGCCGACCACCATATCCCACATATGACCCGGCCCAAGCATTTTACAGCGTCTATGGATACGCTTGGGACCCATACTGGAACCATCCTCCTCATCCATAATTTTTAATTTTTGTTTATTTTATTGTAATGTTACTAATTCTTAATTTTCTTATTTCTTATTTCTTATTTCTTATTTTATTATTATAATAGCTTTAATAATTTTCTAAGTTTATTAGATTTTAATAACTTTTGAATGTGGTGTGAAAACTCAACTTCAAAAATATGTATATATGTGTTTGTAGTTTATTTCATGTACAAAACAGGGTAAAGCAGCGCATTTTCAAAGACTGGCATTAAGTTAAGCAAAAGTTATTAATTTTGACGACAAAACGAAAAACAAATGTGATGTACCAACAGACGGAATGAACAAATGATGTGCACCATTTATCATTCAGCAAACAAACGCCAATATGTTTGGAAACTTTGGTAAAATTTAATCATTTTTCTACGCTAATCACCCTCAATAATTTAAATTTTTACTGATTTCTTGCAAATGAGGGCATTGCAAGATCTTAAAGGGTAATTGATTACATGAATATAGTTCAAAGTCAAAGGGTAATTGATTACGTGAATATAGTTCAAAGTTTATGAGATTTCAACATTATAGACTTTGCTTATCGTGTCGAAAACATATAAAGATTAAGTTTAAATTTGATCGAAAATTTTCGGGTTGTCACAGTACCTACCCGTTAAAGAAATTTCGTCCCGAAATTTGATTGGAATGGTCATGGCTGACAATAAATATGTTTTCATGACGCATACGGGTTGGAAATTCGAGTTTTATCATCAGTGAGTAATATAGATAAAATAATTTGATTTTGTGAAGAGTACGAGTGAAGCTATCACAAAAGAGTGAAATGAGTAAATGTAGGTTAGTTTTAACTGGTAATGTAGTCACGGTTGATTTCCGGAATCCAAGGGATTTAGAGAAAATCTTCGTAATAAGATTTGGTTCCTTGGTAATTAAGGAAATTAGGATCCGCTTTGATTAAATGCGATAATCTGTCTCGATTGCTCTGACAGATTTTTACTATAAATCCACCCCCTTCGTTTCCTTATTTCCACAGCTCACACCTTCTATTCTTCCTCCTTCAATTCAAACTTTAAAGCATTCATCAATATGCTCCATCTAGTTCTGATTCTCGATATACTCCTGACTTTTATATATGTCATTCTTCTTTTTCATCTGCCGCCAGAAGAATCTATTTACTTCTACTATACTCTTGGTTTTATAGTGTTTTTAGTTCTCCCGTGTCTTTATATTGCTATATGCATTGATATATATGGTTTGTAATTTCTGGGTTGTTGTTGGGCTTTATATCTTCTCTTATATTTCAAAGTCCCTGCTTCTGTCTTTCTATAATCATCGACATCCACAGTTAATGCTCTCTCCTATTTGCTGCGATTTATACTCCCATTTCTATTTCAGAGCTTCATTCTTTTATTTTCTCTTCTTGCCATTTAGCACCGTATGTAATGGTCCAGAATTCGCAGATATGAATTTTGGTAGGGATGGCAATGGATCTAAAAAAATCCGAGATCCGTGGATATCCGCGTCCGTGATGGGCGGAGAAAATCGAAAATCTTTACCCGCGGATATGAATTCATAGTTTTTATGCATTTAAGTGCAACAAATAACATGCAAATGTTAGTTAATGCTCATATTATTAACAAACATATGTTCATTACCACAAATTACATATTAAATTGTTAATTATATGAAATGTTCACATGTTACACAAAGAAATATGCATTTGTGAACGGGAAACTATATATTTGATTACATATGTAAATTTATGTTTTTTCGGACTATTTTATGTTCATTCTTACTCCCCATCAACAATGATAGGTGATTCAATCTATTCACATGTGAAAATCTTTGTAAATTAGAATTTCTCGTAGTTCTCGCCTTTTTTGTGGTTCTCGTTTGAACTTTTGACTATATATATATATATATATATATATATATATATATATATATATATATATATATATATATATATATATATATAACTATTTTACCGAAATTGTTATCAAATAGACAGTTAATTTTATGCTTGAACTCTGGGATGATCTTACATTTCTGAAATATTCAATCTTGGGATCATTTTTAGGCAAATTCCATGGTCTAAAGTTTGTGTTTTTGTGATTTGTTTAGTTAATTTGTCTAATGTGTTTTTGTATGCATTTTTTGTGTTGACTGATTTAATAATTGATGATATGTTTGTCTAAAGTATATAATTTAAGTTGTGTTGTATTTGCTAGGTTTTTGTAGATATTTTTTAAAGATGTATGGAAGGAATACACTGGTTGGTCTTTAAACAACCTGGAAAATTAGTACAAGTTCATGGTTAAACATGAACAATGATAGCGCGTGAAAAGTTGAAAGCGGCGCGTGATAAACTGAAAATGTACGTTGATCTACGTAGACGCCCGGTAAACTTTGAGGTGGGAGATCGTGTTTACTTGAAAGTTTCAACGTGGAAAGGGGTTATCATGTTCGGTAAGCGGTGTAAGTTAGCTCCAAGGTACATTGGACCATTCAAAATTATTCAGAGAGTTAATGATCAGACGGTTGTGTTAGCGCTTCCGACAGAGTGGCAAGAATACACAGCACATTCAACGTGTGTTACCTTAGGAAGTGCAAGGTTGATAATGAGACGCAACTAGTTCCATTGAGAGATTTGAGGGTGGACATGAATCAAAGGTTAGTTGAAGAACCGGTTAGAATTGTCGATAGAAAGGTAACAAGGTTGAGAAAGAAGGAGATCCGAATGGTGCTTGTTGAATGGAAGCATAGCTTAGGATCGAACCTAATGTGGGATACTAAAGAGCTGATGAAGGCTCATTACCCTCATGTTTGACCATGACCAAATTCTGGGGACGGAATCTTCTTAAGGGGGTGGATTTGTAACATCCTCAGACCGGGCCTAGCCGTAAGTTAACGATTATTCCCTTAGGCCCCGTTAATTGTGATTTTAATTAATTATCATGATTATTTATTTTAGAGCGCTGTTAGATTTGCTTTGTGACCAGGGTTCGAGAACAGTTCAGTTTATGTGTTTTGGACCCCATTTCGGCCGCCAAACGAGGCGCGTTTGGGGCCAGATTACTGTTAAATACCTGTGTATTGTGGGGTATTGTGTTTAACTTAATAAAACACTTGAGACAGTGTTGGGAGGGTTCCAAAACCCAATTTCATTTCACCAACACCCCATACCTTCACCATCTCCTACCATCAAAACATAGATCCTTAATCCTTGTTCTTGAGCTCGAATCATCTATATCTTCTTGTTCCTTACAATTTACTGAGTCTTTTGAGGTAAGAATTAAAGTGATTCAAGCTTTAATCTTTGAGAAAATGAAGATTTTGTGTTAGTTTGTTAAAAGTGTAATTTGGGTAAAAATGGTCTGATTTAGGCGTTGTTTGTGTCAAAACCTTGTGAGTTTATGTTTCTAAATATTTAGTGTACTTGAGTTGGTCTGTTTTGGGGTCAGAAATGAGCTCTAGAGCAAGAATTGGTGAATTTTGTGTGAAACCCGTAGCTGCGTTCATCTTCACATGCGCATGAACACGGTCGGCCGAGTGTCTCTTAGCACTCGACCGACAGTCTCGACCATCAACCGAGTGTGTAGACCATCGACCGAGTGCATCTATAAGTGACCATCGACCGAGTGACTAGAAACTTAGCCGAGTGTGTGTTGACAGTCGGTCGACTATCTCTGACAGTCGACCGAGGGTTGATATGGCCGAAACAGACGGTTTTGTTTATACGGTGTCGTTAGGCGCAAGGCGTCAGAATCAACTACTAAGAGAGGGAGCAATAGTTTTAAATTTAAATTTAGCGGGGCATAAATCTTACTACTCCTTATTATGAGTAAGGGAAGTATGACCTAGGATCGTATTATTAAGTTATCAGTAGAATCGAACCTATATTTAAAGCTTAAGATAATTCTAAGGTGCAGGAGTAGTGGTTCATTACCTAATTTTTGTGTTTTCTAGTTTACAAGATAAAGTAAAATAAATATGATAAAATTTTAATTCAGATAAGGTTAAAACAAGCGCATGCTATGATTTCGTCAGTTACTTTACCGAAATTACGGAATGCTGGCTCATGAATAGGTAGTGACCTTGTATTCATTACACTAGTCCTAACGCCCCTGTCATAATACATGTCACTGGGTAATGTGATAGTGTGATGCTCCGTACAAAACCATCGTGTACGAATCATCAACAATAGGATCATTACAAGGTTAAGTACTATATGCTGTAATAAAAGAAGTTGCATTCACGATAAAAAGATGACGTCATAACCGACGTCAATTGTTTTACACCAACAGTATGCTTCTACGAATAGCAATCATGAATAAATGTATGTGACCCTTAGGTCATTACAAAACATAGTTTCAAATGTATAAAAGTTTGAATGCAAGATAAACAGTTCATGCGGTGATAACACTAGAGCAGCGGGTGTCTACGGCAAGACTAGCACGACAGCGGAAGCAAATAACCTTAAGCGCCTGAGAAAAAACATGCTTAAAAACGTCAACACCAAGGTTGGTGAGCTATAGTTTAAGTATAACAGTATGTAAGGTAAGCCACGAGATTTCAGTGCTACAAAGAGCGTTTCAAAACAGTATGATAAAGTATATGCTTAACCGTGGGCACTTGGTAACTAACTTAACGTTTATACCCCCTGAAAGTACACTTGGAAAGTTCGTATGTATTACGAAGTATTAAACAACCGTTAAATGCTAGCGCTACTAGCCCGAGTGGGGATGTCAAACCCTATGGATCCATATCTAAGATTCGCATTCACCGGCTCAAAAACCAATGATTAAACGTTACCGAGCTAAAGGGAATGTTTTTGCAGTTTTATAACCCACACATATATAAGTTTAAGTACTCGTGCCTAGTATGTAAAACATAAAATCCGCATGTATTCTCAGTTCCTAAAATAGTTAAAGTAAAAAGGTAATGCTATAACTCACAATGATAAAGTATGACTCGGAAAGTAAGCAAGTAATGAAGGTTGTCCAAACGGGTCCTCAACCTAAGTCAAATAGTACTAAGTCAGTAAATCGTTCAAATAGGTTTAAAATTATGTAAATAAGGTCTTAAGGGCCATCATCATTCATCATCAAACAAAAGGTGTAAAGTAAGTTTCGTTCATGAAAAGAGTTTAAAACAAAGGCTAAGTTCGGTCAGTCAGCACGGCATCTATACCTACTGAAATAAGGTGAGACCAGTGGACATGGCTCCGTATATGAGTCCTTTAGTTGTGGTAAAAATTACAGAAGCAAAATCGTCTTCGTTTGACCGTGGCGACGGTCTAAGTGCGAGTAGGTCAGAATTTTCAGCACAACGTTAAATGGACATAGTGACGATCAGAGGGCCATAAATCATAAACCGTAACTCGGATTAAGATGAGTCATATATGAAAAGATATCTACTTGAATAGAGCTATCTGAAAATCATAATTATAGTAGCCCAGGTTATACGGGTCAGACACAGAAACAGTAAAACAGTAGGGTCATTAGGTTTCGGTGGTTCTTGGTGCTCGATGCTTATCATGGTTCTCATCCTTGATGCATATAGCTTCAAGGGTACAACTCGTTGATGTGTTTGCATCATTTTCACCAAGGTTTGACCATCATAACCCAAGTGTATGTCTAAGACATGAAGCACAACTCACTTAAGTGTTGAAAGTGTTTTGATGAACCAAAGTTACATTAAAGTCTTAGATCCGACACATACATGAACTATAAAGTAATATTAACCAAGTTTTGACTATTATGACACAAGTGTTGGTCTAAGACATGTAGCACAACTCACTTAAGTGTTGCAAGTGTTTTGATGAACCAAAGTTACATCAAAGTCTTAGATCTAACACATACATGAACTTTAAAACTAATAATAAGTTACAAACTTGAAGATAACTTATGAAATCAAGATCTTAAGTTGTAGAACATAGTTCTTAGTTAGATCTTGAAGATCCAAGACTCAAAAGTCTAGATCTAACATAAGTGTACCAAGTTATAATTAAAGGAAGCTTACTTACATGTTCTTGAACTTTCAAAGTTAACTTTTAGTTCAAGATTAATGAGATCAAAGTTAACTAGTAACATTTGACCAATAACAACCAACAAACATGAAATTAAAGTGCATAATGTAAAGAATAAACTAAGTAAACAAGTAGTTAGTTCAAGGTTGTTCATACTTTAAAGATTCAAACCAAAGTTTGATCTTTAAGGAAGTAAACTTTAAAGATTACTAACATGAATTACAAGTATGCTTTTACAACCATGAACTTACAATCTTTAAACAATTGTTATGTGTAGATCATAAACTAGAAAGTTTATGTCTTGTATGTCTTGTAAGAACAAGTTGATATGAAGAATCAAACTAACAAGTTTGATTCTTAATAATTAGTAAATAACAACAACTAGTAAGTAACTTAACAAAGACAAGTAACAAGTTAACAACAAAGAATGATGATGATGATGCTTATGTTGGATTCGGTTTTTAGACAAGGAAAAGAGAAGAAGATTGTTCATAATACTTACAAGTCTTTGAGAGAAAATGAGAGAAAGAGTATGCAAGTAAAAGTGTGTATGTGAGAAATGAGGATAAAGTGAACAAGTAATGTAAAAAAAAAGATTTGAACTCCCCACATGGCCATATGGCCTACGGTTTTCAGCAGAAAAAAAGGGGAGGGAAATGTTCCTTGGTCACTTGCATGTAAAGCTTGAAAAAGTTAGTTAATGAGGTGGTTGTTCATGGGAAAGAGTTGCAACTAGATTCCAATTGCTCTTAAACTAACTAGTTACAATTAAATGGATTACTTACATGCATGAATGGGCTAAGTAGTCCATTAAAGAAGTAGGGTGGGCTTCTAAAGTCTACTAATACTAATAAAGCCCAAGTCCAAGTATTTAACAACAAAATCCAAATAAAGCCCAAGTAATTAACTAATATCCATAGTTAATCAAAATGATTAATAAAACTTAATCATGAATGTAAATAATACTTGAAAATATTATTCGTGTAATGTACGTGTGTCACAACGACGTTTCGGGCATTCAAAAGTCAAGTATGGGCAATCATGGCAACAAGTAAATGTAATAACATACATTCGTTTAATCACAAGTATTAATAATAATAATTATTGATAAATAAACGTTGGAAAATCCAAGGTCGTTACATTACCCACCTGTTAAAGAAAATTTCGTCCCGAAATTTTAAGCTGAGGTAGATGGAGGGGTCGGGAAAAGGTGAGGATACTTCCACATCATTTGATCCTCTCGTTCCAAAGTAAACTCAGGTCCTCGTTTGGCATTCCATCGTACTCGAACGATCGGAATCTTGTTGCATTTTAAAGTTTTGACCTCACGGTCCATAATTTCAACAGGTTCTTCCATAAAGTGGAGTTTGTCGTCAATTGTAAGTTCCTCAAGTGGTATGATAAGTTCAGGTGCAGCAAGACACTTTTTCAAGTTCGACACGTGGAAGGTAGGGTGAACTGAGCTCAATTGTGCTGGTAGGTCCAAACGGTAAGCAACGGACCCAACACGTTCCAAAATTTCAGAAGGACCAATGTATCGTGGGTTTTACTTTCCACGTTTTCCAAAACGGATCACACCTTTCCAAGGTGCAACCTTTAACATTACATGGTCGCCCACGTTGAATTCAAAGTCTTTACGTTTAAGATCGGCATAACTCTTTTGACGATCGCGGGCAGTCTTAAGTCTAGCTTGAATTTGAGCAATCTTCTCCGTGGTTTCATGGACTACCTCGGGTCCGGTGATTTGCTTTTCGCCAACGTCAGCCCAACAAATAGGGGATCGGAACTTGCGGCCATACAATACTTCAAAAGGTGCGGCATTAATGCTCGAGTGATAACTGTTCTTGTAAGAAAATTCGGCGAGTGGCAAATGCCTTTCCCAGGCCTTTCTGAAATCAATGACACATGCACGCAACATGTCTTCCAAAGTCTGAATCGTTCGTTCACTTTGCCCGTCGGTTTATGGGTGATAAGCAGTACTCATGTCGAGACGAGTTCCCATGGCTTCTTGCAAAGAATGCCAAAATCTAGAAGCAAAACGGGGATCGCGATCCGAGATGATCGATAAAGGTACACCATGACGAGATACAACCTCCTTGATGTATAATTGAGCAAGTCTCTCCATCGTATCCATTTTCTTCATCGCTAGGAAGTGTGCAGATTTGGTAAGGCGGTTAACAATAACCCAAATGGTATCGTATCCGCCCACCGTCTTTGGAAGCTTAGTAATAAAATCCATTGTGATCCTTTCCCACTTCCATTGTGGGATTTCCGGTTGTTGAAGTAACCCAGAAGGTCTCTAATGCTCGGCTTTAACCTTCGAGCAAGTCAAACACTTACCAACATAAGTCGCAACGTTCTTCTTAAGATTCAGCCACCAATACTATTCTTTAAGGTCGTGGTACATCTTGCCCGCACCGGGGTGAATCGAATATCTTGATTTGTGTGCTTCATCAAGTATAAGGTTCCGTAGATCTCCATAATAAGGTACCCAAATTCTTCCGGCATAACATCGGAGTCCAGAATCCCTAACCTCGAATCGAGAGACAAGTATGTTCAAATGTTCATGAGTTATATTCTCCTTATTGAGAGCCTCATCTTGTACTACTCTGATCTGGCTGTTGAGGTTCGAATGAATGGTGATGTTCAGAGCCCTAACACGAAGAGGTGCCGTCCTCTCCTTTCGGCTCAAAGCGTCAGCTACAACATTGGCCTTGCCAGAATGATAACGAAGTTCACAATAGTAGTCGTTGAGCGTCTCGATCCATCGACGCTGTCTCATATTCAGTTGCTTTTGATCAAAGATGTGCTGGAGACTCTTGTGATCGGTGAAGATAGTGCTCTTAGTTCCATACAAATAATTTCTCCACAATTTGAGCGCAAAGACAACGGCTCCAAGTTCAAGATCGTGAGTAGTGTAGTTCCGCTCGTGAATCTTCAATTGTCAGGAGGCATAGGCAATAACCTTTGATCGTTGCATAACCAAAACCACTTTTCGACGCATCGCAATAAACAACAAAGTCGTCACTGCCTTCGGGAAGCGATAAGATAGGTGCGGTGGTTAACTTCTTTTTCAAAGTTTGGAATGCTGATTCGTGTGCGGGTTCCCAAATGAACTTCTTGCCCTTGTGAGTTAGCGCGGTCAAAAGACGCGCAATCAGAGAAAATCCTTCAATGAACCTTCGGTAGTAACCGGCGAGACCTAGGAATTAACGAATATGCGTCGGAGTAGTGGGGGTATCCCACTTGCTGATACCTTCAATCTTGGCGGGATCAACTTTGATACCCTGGTCGCTCACAACATGACCCAGAAATTGTACTTCCTTCAACCAAAATTCACACTTGAAGAATTTGGCGTAAAGTTGCTCTTGTCTCAGGAGTTCAAGTACTAGTCAGAGGTGTTGCTCATGCTCTTCTTCGCTCTTAGAGTAGATGAGGATATCATCTATGAAGATGATAACAAAGTTATCTAAGTACGGCTTGCAGACACGATTCATGAGGTCCATGAACACGGCAGGTGCATTTGTTAAACCGAATGGCATCACGAGAAACTCATAATGACCATAACGGGTCATGAATGCAGTTTTCATCATGTCACTTTCCTTCACCCTCAACTGGTGATAACCGGATCGCAAATCAATCTTGGAGTAAACGCTCGATCCTTGTAGTTGGTCAAAAAGATCGTCAATTCGTGGAAGAGGATACCGATTCTTGATAGTCAATTTGTTGAGCTCACGGTAGTCGATACACATACGGAAGGATCCATCCTTCTTCTTCACAAACAACACAGGTGCGCCCCAAGGCGAGAAACTTGGTTGGATAAATCCACGATCTAACAGCTCTTGTAGTTGACTCTGTAATTCTTGCATCTAGGAAGGTGCGAGTCTATAAGGTGCGCGAGCTACAGGTGCAGCTCCTGGCACTAAATCAATCTGAAACTCTACTGCTCTCGGCAGCGGTAATCCAGGCAATTCTTCAGGGAAGACATTAGAAAATTCGTTCACAATTTGAACGTCGTTCACGCTCTTCACCTCAGTTTCTACCGTTTTCACATGCGCTAGGACAGCAAGACGTCCCTTCTTCATAATCTTTTGCGCTTTCATGCAACTAATGAGGTTCAACTTCGAGGTACATCTATCTCCGTAGATAACCAGTGGCTCACTGTCTCCTTGTGGTATACGAAGAGCTTTATCACCACAGATAATATCGGCCCTTATCTTGCTCAACCAATCCATACCGAAGATCACGTCAAAACTTCCCAATTTGATGGGTATCAAATCAATTTCGAAATCTGCACCAGATATGTTGATAATAGCTCCTCGACTAATATGGTCAACTTTATCAAGTTTTCCATTGGCGACCTCGATAAGCATACTCTCTTTTAACGGGACTAACGACCAATTAATCTTATCGCAAAAATGTCTACATACATAACTTCTATCCGCACCAGTATCAAACAAGACAGAAGCTAAAAGATTGTTGATAGTGAATATACCTGTCACCAAGTCGGGGTTTTCGCGTGCGTCCCTTGCATTAACATTGAAAGCTCTAGCGCGGTGGTCCGCCATCTTTTCGCTTATTTGGACACGCATTTCTGAAATGGCCCATCTGCCCGCATTCATAACACTTCTTTGGCCCGTTGGTGTTTGGCTTCCCATTCAAAGTGGTGACCTTGCAGTCTTTCCCGATATGTCCAGTTCGTTGGCACTTTTCGCAAACAACATTGCAATACCCAGTATGGTGCTTGTAGCACCTCTTGCATTGTGGTAAGGTTCCTTTGTAGTTCGGGTTCGTGTTGGTGTTCGGATTAGGGTTTCCACCGTTGTTGTTTCCCCTAAAATCCTCATGTCGTTTCACAGGGTTTTGATCATAGTTCCTTCCCTTGCTGTTGTTGTTGTTGTTGTTGTTGTTGTTGTTTTTGTTGTTGTTGTTGTTGTTGTTGTTGTTGTTGTTGTTGTTATCCCATCTGCGCTTCTCACTAGTACCCGCTTCAGACTTAGTTTTCTCCGGTTCATCGATGGTTATTTGATTCATTAAAGTATGCGCCATGTGCATCGCTTCGGGAACATTCGGTGGCTTGGACGAGGTAACATTTCCCTTAATGCTTTTAGGGAGTCCCCAAAAGTACCTTTCCATTCGCTTGAATTCCGGGGTGACCATTGTCGGACACATCAGGGCTAACTCCAAAAATCTCATGTGGTAACCATCAAGGTCGTTCCCAACGGCCTTTAACTGCATGAATTCCATTTCCATCTTTTGTATCTCGGTTCTCGGACAATACTCCTCAATCATGGCACACTTAAATTCTTCCCATGGAGTAGCATACGCCTCATCAATGCCTTGTGCATGTGCCATTGTGTTCCACCACGTGAGTGCGCCGTCAGACAGCGTGCAAGAAGCAAATTTGGTTTTGTTGTCCTCCGAACAGTTGCTAACTCGGAATAATGATTCAAGTTTCTCGAACCATCTAGTGAGACCAACCGGTCCCTCAGTGCCGCTGAAGTTATGTGGTTTACAGCTCTGGAATTCCTTGTAAGTACACCCATTTCTAATGGGTTGAATAACCGGTGGTGGTGGCGGTGGCGGTGGAGCTTGGGGTTGCATTTCCGCAATGGCTGCGGCTACACGTTCTTGGATCATCTCTTCAATTTGAGCAGCAGTAGGTGTGGATCGACCGTTAGCCATGGTGTTCTAAACAAAATTTTTGACTCAAGTCAAAATCCAGTATTCAAATAGTAATAATACGATATATAGTAACCAACATGGAATCAAAACATCACATGTTATTAAGCAACGCATCTAGGTACAAATACCACAGAATCATCGTACAGTAATGTAAATAGAATATCGTGCAAGAATTAAATAACGCAAAGTTTCATTCATTAATAATAATAAGTTTCATACATCTGAATAAGTCCGTACAATACATAAGTGAAACATAAAACTACAACTAGATTACATAATGAAATCTAAATACAAAAGCCCTACGGTGAGGGTGGGTGAAGGATGTCCATAACATGGGACATCTGGTCCTCTAGCTCAGCAACTCGAGCTCAGAGGATCTCCAGTTCCCTTGTCAATTCCTCGACAGTGGGAGATGGTAGGGCAGGTGGTGCCGGCGGTGCAGGTGGTGTCGGTGGTGCAGGTGGTGCCGGTGGTGCAGACATTACATAACGGGGTGCAGATGTTCCGGCTCCAGAAATAGTCAGTACTTAACGGGGTGCCTTACGCACTTGTGGGTCAGTAGGGTACGGCACAAGCCGCTTACGAGCAGTAACCCTACGACGCCGACCAAATGCGTCAGTGAAAGCACGACCTCCATTCACCCCTGGAATGACGGTGCCATCAAAACGGTACCACTTCTTCGGCGGGGTGGAGGGTGCCTGTATAGGTACATCAGCAGGGTCCTCATCATCACTGGAGTCGTCTGAGGAGGTGTCGTCCGATGAAGCATCAGTGGATGACGGGTCATCCGAATCATGTGGTGGCTGTACGGGTGGCTGAACTGGTCGTCCTTGAGCGGCCATCATCTGTCCGTACCTAGCGAGTTCGATCGGAATGAGACGTCCATCAGGGGCGCGTCGGCACCAATGGCGGTACCGGTTACAGAAAGGACCTTCCCCGAACTCCGCGGGAATCACAATCTCACCGGAGCGGGGCTGTGATCCTGAGGATCTGGGGGCAGATGGAGCTGGAATCTTCGAAGGGTCATGGGCTTCGCTAGAAGTAACCACTGGAGCTGACACCTGGCTGCTAGTCCCGGAAGATGAAGCGTCGGGGTCACTCATGGGTAGCGGGATCAGTGTGTCGGCAACAGCAGCAGCAGGTGGGGTGGCTGACGAGTCTGAACTGCCTAAAATGATAGCAGGTGGAGTATCCGACATCTGAACAAGGAAAAATAAATTTTTCCATGTCAGTAAGTCATAAAGCAAGCACGTATTAGGCCAACAGTTTAAATCATGTATAACAATAAGTAGCATGGCAATAATAACGAATCGTACAGAAGTAGCATGCAATCGAAAGCAAGTAATATCATACAGTAGTGAAATCATGTAGTAGCATACGGCATATAGCAGTAAAAGTAAGCAGCATCATGCAGTAAGTTCAGCAGAAACACGTAAACTAGCAAGTTGTCGATTAGTCCTATTAGTGAATCCTACTCGGGTCGGTCTTAGACTCACTAATGCAACCTAATTCCCTACAACCAATGCTCTGATACCAAATGTGATGCCCCGTACAAAACCATCGTGTACGAATCAACAACAACATGATCATTACAAGGTTAAGTACTATATGCTGTAATAAAAGAAGTTGCATTCACGATAAAAAGATGACGTCATAACCGACGTCAATTGTTTTACACCAACAGTATGCTTCTACGAATAGCAATCATGAATAAATGTATGTGACCCTTAGGTCATTACAAAACATAGTTTCAAATGTATAAAAGTTTGAATGCAAGATAAACAGTTCATGCGGTGATAACACTAGAGCAGCGGGTGTCTACGGCAAGACTAGCACGACAGCGGAAGCAAATAACCTTAAGCGCCTGAGAAAAACATGCTTAAAAACGTCAACACAAAGGTTGGTGAGCTATAGTTTAAGTATAACAGTATGTAAGGTAAGCCACGAGATTTCAGTGCTACAAAGAGCGTTTCAAAACAGTATGATAAAGTATATGCTTAACCGTGGGCACTTGGTAACTAACTTAACGTTTATACCCCCTGAAAGTACACTTGGCAAGTGCGTATGTATTACGAAGTATTAAACACCCGTTAAATGCTAGCACCACTAGCCCGAGTGGGGATGTCAAACCCTATGGATCCATATCTAAGATTCGCGTTCACTTGCTCAAAAACCAATGATTAAACGTTACCGAGCTAAAGGGAATGTTTTTGCCGTTGTATAACCCACACATATATAAGTTTAAGTACTCGTGCCTAGTATGTAAAACATAAAATCCGCATGTATTCTTAGTTCCCAAAATAGTTAAAGTAAAAAGGGAATGCTATAACTCACAATGATAAAGTAGCGGTAAAGTATGACTCGGAAAGTAAGCAAGTAATGAAGGTTGTCCAAACGGGTCCTCAACCTAAGTCAAATAGTACTAAGTCAGTAAATCGTTCGAATAGGTTTAAAAGTATGTAAATAAGGTCTTAAGGGTCATCATCATTCATCATCAAACAAAAGGTGTAAAGTAAGTTTCGTTCATGAAAAGAGTTTAAAACAAAGGCTGAGTTCGGTCAGTCACCACGGCCTCTATACCTACTGAAATAAGGTGATACCAGTGGACATGGCTCCGTATATGAGTCCTTTAGTTGTGGTAAATATTACAGAAGCAAACTCGTTTTCGTTTGACCGTGGCGACGGTCTAAGTGCGAGTAGGTCAGAATTTTCAGCACAACGTTAAATGGACATAGTGACGATCGGAGGGCCATAAATCCTAAATCGTAACTCGGATTAAGACGAGTCCTATATGAAAGTTATCTACTCGAACAGAGCTATCTGAAAAAAATCATAATTACAGTAGCCCAGGTCGTACGGGTCAGACACAGAAATAGTAAAATAGTAGGGTCAGTAGGTTCCGGTGGTTCTTGTTGCTCGATGCTTATCATGGTTCTCATCCTTGATGCATATAGCTTCAAGGGTACAACTTGTTGATGTGTTTGCATAATTTTCACCAAGGTTTGACCATCATAACCCAAGTGTAAGTCTAAGACATGAAGCACAACTCACTTAAGTGTTGCAAGTGTTTTGATGAACCAAAGTTACATCAAAGTCTTAGATCCGACACATACATGAACTATAAAGTAATATTAACCAAGTTTTGACTATTATGACACAAGTGTAGGTCTAATACATGTAGCACAACTCACTTAAGTGTTGCAAGTGTTTTGATGAACCAAAGTTACATCAAAGTCTCAGATCTAACACATACATGAACTTTAAAACTAATAATAAGTTACAAACTTGAAGATAACTTATGAAATCAAGATCTTAAGTTGTAGAACATAGTTCTTAGTTTGATCTTGAAGATCCAAGACTCATAAGTCTAGATCTAACATAAGTGTACCAAGTTATAATTAAAGGAAGCTTACTTACATGTTCTTGAACTTTCAAAGTTAACTTTTAGTTCAAGATTAATGAGATAAAAGTTAACTAGTAACATTTGACCAATAACAACCAACAAACATGAAATTAAAGTGCATAATAAAGAATAAACTAAGTAAACAAGTAGTTAGTTCAAGGTTGTTCATACTTTAAAGATTCAAACCAAAGTTTGATCTTTAAGGAAGTAAACTTTAAAGCTTACTAACATGAATTACAAGTATGCTTTTATAACCATGAACTTACAATCTTTAAACAAGTGTTATGTGTAGATCATAAACTAGAAAGTTTATGTCTTGTATATCTTGTAAGAACAAGTTGATATGAAGAATCAAACTAACAAGTTTGATTCTTAATAATTAGTAAATAACAACAACTAGTAAGTAACTTAACAAAGACAAGTAACAAGTTAACAACAAAGAATGATGATGATGCTTATGTTGGATTCGGTTTTTAGACAAGGAAAAGAGAAGAAGATTGTTCATAATACTTACAAGTCTTTGAGAGAAAATGAGAGAAAGAGTATGCAAGTAAAAGTGTGTATGTGAGAAATGAGGATGCAAGTGAACAAGTAATGTAAAAAAAAGATTTGAACTCCCCACATGGCCATATGGCCTACGGTTTTCAGCAGAAAAAAAGGGGAGGGAAATGTTCCTTGGTCACTTGCATGTAAAGCTTGAAAAAGTTGGTTAATGAGGTGGTTGTTCATGGGAAAGAGTTGCAACTAGATTCCAATTGCTCTTAAACTAACTAGTTACAATTAAATGGATTACTTACATGAATGAATGGGCTAAGTAGTCCATCAAAGAAGTAGGGTGGGCTTCTAAAGTCCACTAATACTAATAAAGCCCAAGTTCAAGTATTTAACAACAAAATCCAAATAAAGCCCAAGTAATTAACTAATATCCATAGTTAATCAAAATGATTAATAAAACTTAATCATGAATGTAAATAATACTTGAAAATATTATTCGTGTAATGTACGTGTGTCACAAAGACGTTTCGGGCATTCAAAAGTCAAGTATGGGCAATCATGACAATAAGTAAATGTAATAACATACATTCGTTTAATCACAAGTATTAATAATAATAATTATTAATAAATAAACGTTGGAAAATCCAAGGTCATTACAGATAGGCTTGAAGATTCTGAATAGACAGCAACGCCCCTTACCCCCGACGCCCGTGCAGTCTGATTACAGGCATATACGTTCAGACGACTCATCCAATTGAACGACTCGGTTGGTTGACGTATTAAAATTCCACAAAGGTCTATACTTTCTTAAGCATAATAGAATACAGGGTTTTTCGTACCCGAGAGACGTGATGTGCTTCGATGTTTTCGTTAATGATTGGGTTTAAAAGATAGTTAGGCCCTTAAAAAGAGTTCAACCATAAAGAACATCATGGCCAAGTCGGGTTTGATTTCCATGAACACGTTCGGTTATCCTAACGGTCCAATCCTTTATGTGTTTAAACAAACAGTTCCATAATTAACCAAGAATCCCTCAAGCGGGGTGTAATGCTTGAGACCGCGTTATGGTGAAGTGTACTAATCAGCACTGACCGAGTTCCATGGCCTTACTTAGCAGAGGTACAGCTTACAACAACCGCTGTGCTTCAGCGTGCACGTACGAAGTTATATGCTTGGTGAATACACTAGCATGGTCTAGGACCGAAAATGTACTAGGGGTCTAGTTAGATGTTTCACTACGAAAGAGTCCTCATTCGAAATCCAAGGCTCGGTGGACTTACTACAACCGGTGTGCCTCAGTCAAACTTACGTTGTATCCTATAGACTTCTCTTACCAAGGGGTGACACAAATAGTGTACTCTAAATCAGGGTTCGCGACTTCCCAATAACAGAGCCAATAACTACGTTCTATTAGTTGGAAAAGCGATTGAGTTTAAAGCATAACCGGAAAGCATCTCGACAACATATACAAGCCATTATATTATTTCGGCATTATAACTGATTACATCATAACATACACTAAAGATAACTATTCGCTAATCATGGCAACAATATCACGAGGCATAATAATGGAAAGTATTATATAAAGACAAAGGATAGAAGTACCAGTAGATTAAATGAGTTCCGAATACAAAAGTGACAACTTCAAACTCTAGACCGCTCCTAATACAATCTGCGGCGTTCTTCTCCGGGTACTAGGTTTCCTGCAAGGAGTTGAAGACCTTGAAAGTATGACTAATATTGTAGAAAGAGAGAGAAAGAATTGAATTGAAGTGTGTGTTGAAATGGATGACAAAGACCCTTTAAATAAGCTTGAATTTTGCCTGCAAACGGCTGGCATGCCGTTTGGCAAGCCGTTTGCAGGGCCCGTTTATCTTGGTCACCCGTTTTCTAAGCCCGTTTGCCTTGGGCGTGTGACAGGCCATTTGCCATACTGGCTTGCTGATTTGCTGGATCGTAACTTGATTTCTTGTCTTTCACCGTTTTCGCTCTAGAATCTTCGTTTTAGCTCCGATTCTCTAGATTCTTTTTGCACCGTCTTCGTAATCACTTGTTCTTCAGTTTTAACCAACGAAGCAGGTATTCTGGTGATAAAGTTTAGAACTTTGTTGTTTTTGGGCCTTAATCCCAAGGTGAAAACGTGACTTTTTAGCCGATATCAAGGGTCTTTGGCAGTTGAGATTTTACTAAGTGTTGATGCCTAGTCGTTATGCTGTCCGTGTGTCTAATTTTGATTAGAACACTGTACTAACTTGAATTGCCTTATGTTCAGGTGATAAGGATAAAGAAGTAGCCCAATGATAGATTATCTGAGCTAATTGCTAGTATTCGGTGAGTGGGTCTATCTCCAAATAGAGTATTAAGTAGCTGACACGCTACTTGTTCAGACTTTTTGTTATCATGTTTATTTATTATAGAAATGTTCAGTGTGATTGACATGTATAGTTAGATACTTCCATGCAAGTTAGGACGATTGCATGACAGATTATCAGTGATCTTATATGCACACTGTATGTTTAGAAACCAACCAAGGCGGCAAGGTTGGGAACCCACCGAGGCGGCAAGGTAGGGTTTGTGTGGGGTCGACCGTGGTAGCCTGGTCGGGTCATGGTGTTACTTTCTGTTCAGTATAGCATAGAAGGACGCATCTGTTTCATCCGGATGGTTATGTAGTGGATTCAGTAAAGCGGACTATTGGTAGACTGTAGCCTGATCAGCTAAGTCGTGTCCTTGTACAAGCCGCCAATCTTCATATTGTCATTTGTGGTTATTGTATGCTAGTTAAGGACGTTAGCATAACTGCGACCCTTTCTTGTTCAGTTTGCTTATGCTTGGTCTGTTAGATAGTATCCATTCATTTAGCAGTTGTGCTAATCACCCACATTTCCACCCATTGCAGGTTTAAGTATTGCTGGTTAGACGGGTGTTGCAGTTGGGTTAGAAGACATGTTTGACTGAGAGCTTAACTCTGATGTTTTCTTATTTCGTTTTAAAACTAGCCGTGACCAGATTTTTGTACTGTTTTTATGTAACACCGTCTTTATGTAGTGTTGTAATGTATGTTAACAATGTTAGTTTATAAATTATGTTTTTGGTAAACGTTAACCAGGGCTATTTCGGTAAATTACCTTTACTTACGTTGTGAATAAAAAAAATCAGGGTCTTACAAGTTGGTATCAGAGTACGATTTAGCAGCAAGTATGTCTGCGTATCTGTTCCTAAACCCTGAGTTAAGTCAAACATGTCCTTGGTGTGGGACTATGTGAATGTAGGACGTTGTACATGTTAGTGTTTAGTAAGCTAACAGTTATCCACTAAACTTTTGTGCGAGTGTTTTGTAGCACAGATGAGAGATAACAGAGATGCAAACGCTTCAGACCCGATTCACCCCAGAACATACAGAGCTCCAAATGAGGAGGAAGAGGCAGAGGCAGAGGTTGACCAGACTGAATATTTGCACGAGCTTGAAAGTAAACTCAAGGAAGCTCAGGACAGGGTTGCTGAGCTTGAATTAGCAAGGCCAGCGGGTAATGAGGATACACTGCCTGGTTTTTCCACTGCTCAGTCACACACCCTCCCACAAATGAACCGAAATTAGTACCAATACCCAATGCAGAACCAAATTCCCAGGTACTTTATGCGACGACAGTTTAACTACCAGTATCCTAATCCAATGATGATGAATCAGTTTCAGCCGCCCATGTACCAACAACCATATCCACAATAGCAATTCTCACAACAATCACCAAAAGGATGCAATTTCAAACAATTCAGAGATTGTGGACTGTCTCCCTACTCAGGAAGTTCTAACCCAACCGTGACTCTCAATTGGTTACAAGATGTTGAAAGGGCGTTCGAGGCATGTCAGTGTGAGTCAGAATTGAAGGTGACTTATGCTAAAAAGATTGTTGAAGGATAGAAAAATGGTGTGGTGGGATTCTTTGATAGCTAGTATTCCTCAAGAGCATGTTAAAATGATTACATGGGAGCAGTTTCACGCTAAGGTCTGTGAACAGTGCTATAACGAATTTGATGAAAGGACCCGTTCATACCGATTATAAACAATTCACAATAGTTGATTTCATTGTGAGGTATTTGACCTCTATATGATACATTTTATAAACATTGCATTCATTTTTAAAAGACAAACTTTCATTTTATCGAAAGTTAACGGCATGCATACTATTTCATAATATATCTAACTATAATTGACTTAATAATAATCTTGATGAACTCAACGAATCGAATGCAACTTCTTTTGATATATGTCATGAATGACTCCAAGTAATATCTCTAAAATGAGCAAATGCACAGCGGAAGATTTCTTTAATACCTGAGAATAAACATGCTTTCAAGTGTCAACCAAAAAGTTGGTGAGTTCATTAGTTTATCCTAATCAATCATTTCCATAATTTTAATAGACCACAAGATTTTCATTCTTTCCATAAATATACATCTCATATCAGGCATTTCGCAAACTGTATAGAGATAAAAATCATTCATATGGTGAACACCTGGTAATCGACCTTAACAAGGTGCATATAGAATATCCCCATCATTCTGGGACTCCTTTCGGACATGATAAATTCGAAGTACTAAAGCATCCGGTACTTTGGATGGGGCTCGTTGGGCCCGATAGATCTATCTTTAGGATTCGCGTTAATTAGGGTGTCTGTTCCCTAATTCTTAGATTACCAGACTAAAAAGGGGCATATTCGATTTTGATAATTCAACCATAGAATGTAGTTTCGATTACTTGTGTTTATTTCGTAAAACATTTATAAAAGCAACGCATGTATTCTCAGTCCCAAAAATATATATTGCAAAAGCATTTAAAAAGGGAGCAAATAAAACTCACAATACGATATTTTGTAGTAAAAATATGCATACGACAGAAATTGAATAATGCAGGGTTGGCCTCGGATTCACGAACCTATATCAAGTATGTATATATATATATATATATATATATATATATATATATATATATATATATATATATATATATATATATATATATAAACACACGTAATCGAACAAATATATATATATATATATATATATATATATATATATATATATTATTAGTGATATAGTTGTTATCTTAATAAATTATATGTTTATATATTAATATCATAATATTTACTTATTAAAAGTTTTAGTTATATAATATTTATTATATCATCACATTAATAAATTAAATATATTTATTTTATATATACTTTAAATACTAATGTTTATATTTGATTATCACAATACATTTATTAATATAAATATAGTGAATATTCATTAAAATATTTTTAATACATAATTTATATCAATATGTTTAAATATACAAAAATTTTAATATGTTAACATTTTAAATAAATACAAATGATATTATATATAATTATATAAAAACATATTGTATTATATTATTAACAAATGTTTATATACTTATTAATCTGTCATTTTAAAAATATATATTTATATATTTACAGAAAAATTATATTCAATATATTGTATTTATTAAAAAAATATATATATGTAAATATATAAAAAATTTATATATTTATTTTCCATTAAAACCATGTTCATATATATATAGAGATTTTACTTATTCGTATACGCATTATTTTAAATAACAACATTACATCATTATATACCTATACTTCTACGTATGTCACATTAGTATTTATTATACATATCGTTGTTACATCCATGGTATTATCTTAATATATATCATAACTCTAATCATACATAATACACTCATAATCATATATTTATCTTATACTTATATTTATTTTCATTATTAACTTTTAAACCATATTAACTTATTTAGTAATTTAATTATCTTTTATATCCTATAATCATAACCATAATATTAATAATAATAATAATAATAATAATAATAATTATAAATTACTACCTTAAGAGTATAAGCTCCAAAAAAATAAAACTGTCTGTGCCAAGACTTGAACCCGCGACCTCTCGTTCACACGACTCTCCCCCAAACCACTCCTCTGTTCGTTCATATTTGAATTAATCGCCACCTAAATCTATATAACCTATAAATTCCTGTTTCCTTCTTTTTTACTTAATATCACAGATCATAAAACTCGTTTTACTTAATTTAATTGTTATTAGTCCGGCCCAACTAGGCACACCAATACACGGCCCAATCTAAAAATAAAACCTCGGCCCACAATAAAAGAAGGTATTCGATCTTTTTCTTCTTCTTCTTTTTAACCGATAGAAACAGAAAAAAATACACAATCATCATTGTCATAATCGTGGATCATCATAACCCTCATCATCTTCACTTCATCATCGTGATATGATCATAACATCACCATCAATATTTATTTTCATTATCATCCGTATCATCTATCATCATCATCAAAACGTCATCGTGATACTATCTATCTCGTCACATAGTATAACCATCATCATCTATCGTTAAAATTGTTCCATCAACATTTTATCGCTACTATCATTATTGAAACAGAAACAACAGAAAAACAGCTGCAATTTTAATAGTGTTGAGTGTTCCTGGTTTGTGACTAAAACAGAAAAAATATCGAGTAAGTGGGTTCTCCGGTGGTAGGTTTTACTTCGAACAGACAAACAGAAAAGCTAGCAGCTGCAGTTGCAGTTGCAGTGAAATGATGGTTGTTTGTTGGTGGTTATGGTTGTGTTTTATCAACGAAAAGAAACTGAAAAATGGATGTAGCATCAGCTTGTTTTAATGCTGGAGATTATGGTTGTTTATAGTAGTAGTAGTAGTTACAAATTATGATGTTGGTTTCGTTGGTTGGAACTAACAAAAAGGAACAGTCACGAGTGGTGGTTGTAATGGTGTTCATTTTAAAATTGAACAGGAAAGAAAAATAATTGCAGTTGGGTATTGGTTTAATGGTGGTTCAAGGTGGAAAGTTCTTGGTGGTTGTTTTGTGATCTTCAAACAGAAAAAATAGAAACGGTTGGCGATGGTGGTGATGGAATGGTTGAGATGGTGACCGGAGATGGTGGCGGTGGTGTTTCGCGTACAATGGTGGTGACAGATTCTGAAAATAGCAGCACAAATAAGTGGTGTTTTATAGTGATTTCAACAAGAAAGATATATGAGAGAGAGGAGGAGAGCGAGAGGGGATGGTGGAGGTTGTGGTGGCGGTTTAGGTTGGTTCCAAGGTGGCGAGTGATATCTTGGTTTGATATTTTGGACAAAATGCTACTAAATCCCAAGTTAGCCAATACTGCACACTGAAACCTAACAAGCAAAGCATTCCAAGTGCTCAAATTTGCTAAAAATAATTGGTCATAAATACCAATAGTAACATGTAGTGATGCTCACATATATAAATGCAGGGGCGGATCTATTGTAGTCTCAGTGGTTGCACGGGACACCACTGAAATACGTGATGTAGTGGAAAATATTTTGGTTTTTTAACTAGTAACAACACTGAATAGTGTACATTTTTTTGAGTGACACCATTGAAATAAGATATCTAGTAGAATTTTTTTATGGTTTTAACTGGTGACACCAGTGACTACCAATCCTAGATCCGCCACTGTATAAATGATAGGAGAAAGAGGATAAATATGACAATCAAAAGGAAAGGAATTGAGTGTGGTTTGTATTAGTGTCGAAGGCATATGTAAGTAGTGTATATATATATATATATATATATATATATATATATATATATATATATATATATATATATATATATATATATATATAAACATAATGTAGAACTTATCTGTGAAGGAAACAAAAGCACGCATAGTAACAATAATTTATGCATATGCACAGTAACTTCAGTCTATTCAATTTTCATATAAGATGTAATGAAACAAGTGGGTGGTTTGATTGCTCTCAATCACAGAAAGCATAATATATTAATATATTAATGAATTAAAAACATGTTGAATGAAACAATTAGTTAAAACAAACCGTTAAGCAGCCGATTGATTTGGTTTATTCTACCGACAGTTTTATTAGGAATAGTATTTCGTATCCTGTTGATAATTAGTGGCGGATAAAAAGTCTTCGGAAAAATCTCATATTTTTAAATTAAATAGTTTTATTTATTTTGGTCATTATGGTATAAAATTCGATCATTAATTTATTAAATAAAAATTACATCAACTGTCCCACTCATTTATGGGTGAAATATAAAAAGTGTTAAAACTTAACAAATAGTTCCTAAATACATTTTTAATAAGCCTAAAATTTATAGAACTCATTTTCGTATCACCGTTTATTTTTAAAATTACATAAGTTTGAATTTAACTTGCTTAATAACAATCGAAACATCAAACGAGTATTACAATCATTTAATATTTATTTTTAATATACTTTATTTATATATAGAGATATATTTTAAATAATAATTATTATAATATCCTATTTTTATTTTACTTTACGTAAATAAATTTTAGTAACAACAACATACAATATTTCAAATTATATTTCGAATTATTATTTATATATACATACACACATATCTATTTACAATTAATTGTTCGTGACTCGTCGAGAGCAGTCTAAGGGTAAATGAATACATGAACACAGTTCAGAGTTTTTGAGATTTCAATATTACAGACTTTGCTTATCGTGTCAGAAATATATAAAGATTAAGTTTAAATTTAGTTTAAAATTTCCTGGTCGTCACATTTGACATGAACAGAATTAAGATGGAGTTCTTAGATATGTGGATGACGCTACATATGTCTATTGATGAGGTGATTGAGAAATATATGGATAAGTTGAAGTTTGTGCAACAATGGGTGCCGAATGAACAATCCAAGGTTCATCATTTTGTGAACATGATCTTGCCTGAGTACAGGACTTTTGTGAGGTCAGCATCAACGTTATCTCAGGTTTTTGTGATGGCAAAGATGGTGGAAAGTGACTTAAGAGTGGTAAGGGGTATGAGTTTAGGGAACATAGTATCATAGGGTAGTCAGGCTACCAGTCAGTCAGGTTCGAAGTCTAAGAAATCATGTGGGTTTAAACAGAAGGGTAAGGGTAATCAAGGAAGTTTCGGGTCTGGTTTGGGAAAGAGAGAATGGTGTAAAAGTTGTAAGTCTTCTCATAGTGGATCGTGTTCCGAGGCACTGAGGAGATGTTTAAGATGTGGTATGGTGGGTCATGAGTCCCATGGGTGTTCGTTCAGAGACAACGTGTGTTGGAGTTATCACCAACCTGGTTACTGTACAACAAGTTGTTGGGCTTCGAAGGGCATAAGTTTTGGGCAGGGTCAGGGACGCGTTCGGAATCTGTCGGGGGTTCCACAGCCTCAAGTGGACAGAAGAGGAAGAACCTGCCGACTATAGAGGCGAAGGGCATTTTAGATGACAGTTGAGGTCGCTACTACTACCGATGATGTCATAACCGATATGTTCTTGATCAACTCAATACCTGTATGGGTTTTGTTTGATTTAGCCACAAATAGGACGTTTATGTCTGTAGATTTATGTACTAAGCTAGGGTTACCTGCTACTGTGTTGTCTGAGCTTGTTAGAGTAGAGGTAGCTGATGGTAAGACATTTTCAGTCACAACGTATGTGTATGGAGCTAGTATAGAAATTGATGGTAGACCGCTTGATATGTCCTGTTTAGTGCTGCCTATTCCTAAATTTGACGTAGTGTTAGGGCTGAACTGGATGAGCCTACATAGGGCCCATACTAAGTGTGACAAGAAGATCGTGACCTTTTATTTGACCAATGAAACCCGAGTTGTGGCCGGAGGGGAACGAGGCGGTTTCAGCTTTCCGTTGATTTCGATGATGAAGGTAAAGAAGTCACTTTCTAAAGTGTGTGAATCTTTCCTGGCCTATGTCATCGACGCTAAGAAAGAGAAGAGGTCAGTTATCGACATTTCAGTGGTTTCGGAATTTCTTGAGGTATTTCTTAATAAATTAATGTGGTTTCCACCAGTAAGAGAAATGGAGTATAAGATTGAGTTAGTTCGAGGAGCAACTCCAGTAGCTAAGGCTCCTTATAGGTCAGCTCATTCGGATATTAGAGAGATGATGTCTCAGATACAAGAGTTGCTAGATAGAGGGTTTATAAGACCAAGTTCTTCAATGTGGGGTGCGCCGGTGTTGTTTGTGAAGAAAAAGGACGGTACTCTGAGAATGTGTATAAATTATCGAGAGCTGAATAAGATGATGGTTAAAAACAAATATTCGTTGCCTAGAATCGATGATATGTTCGACCAGCTTCAGGGTGCATTGTACTTCTCGAAAATAGATCTTAGATTCGGGTATCATTAGGTTAGGGTTGCAGAATCAGATATGCCAAAGGCAGCATTTAGAATGAGATACGAGCATTTTAAGCTCCTGGTTATGCCATTTGGGTTGACGAATGCTCCGGCCTTCTTCATGGATTTGATGAACAGGTTTTGTAAGCCGTATTTAGATCAGTTCGTTATTGTGTTTATCGACGATATATTGATGTATTCTAAGACAGAGGCCGATCATGCGACACACTTCGAATAGTTTTAGAGTTATTAAAGAAAGAGCAGTTATACGCTAAGTTTTCAAAGTGTGAGTTCTGGCTTCGAGAGGTGCAATTTCTGGGTCATATTATCTGTGAGGCAGGTATTAAAGTAGATTCGTCGATAATAGAAGCGGTAATGGGATGGAATTCACCGAAGACGTCGACAAAAGTTAAGAGTTTCTTGAGTCTTGCAGGTTATTATCGCCAATTTATAAAAGATTGTTCTAAAATAGCGGGTCCATTGACCAAATTGACCAGAAAGGACGTAAATTTTCGATGGGGTGACCAAAAGGAACAGGTCTTTCAGACTCTGAAACAGTTGTTGTGTCGAGCTCCAGTGTTAGCATTACCAAAAGGTTCAGACCAGAAAGGACGTAACTAATGTCGTAAAAAGAACCCATATTTGAATAATAATATTAATTAATTAATAATAATAATAATAATAATAATAATAATAATAATAATAATAATAATAATAATAATAATAATAATAATAATAATAATAATAATAATTGTAACACCGGCCATTTCTTTTTATTTTTTTTATAACACAGCGGAAGGCTTTTATATTGAAATCACAACATTAAATAAATCACAGCAGAAATCCACATAATTAAGTTTAAGTTTACACGACGATATTACTTATTACAAAATACATGTTACAAAAGTCCAAATTAGAGTTCACACGTCAAACATGTCTTCAAGACTAACATCCGTCCAAACTAGCAGTACTTAAACCTGCAATGGTGGAAATGTGGGGGATTAGCATAACGCTAAGTGAATGGAATCTATCTAACAGAGATCGCATAAGTACCACACATGCGAACAACAACACTAGCATGCTAACTCGTAACTAGCATATAACATAAAGACAATACGAGGATCGGCGACTTGTACGAGCACACGACTCCTAGCTGATCGGGCTAGAGTCTATCGATAGTCCTTGCTACACGATTCACAGCATAGTTATCTGGACGCAGGGGATGTGTCATTCAATACTATACTTCACAATTGGTAGTCCCTGGACCCAACCTCCTCAGGCTTGGTTGACCTCATACGAACTCTAACCTCCTCAGGCCCAGTTATGAGTCCCCAGCCTCCTCTGGCCTGGCTGGTGCCAAACACAGTGCGCACATAATATCACATAACCACATTAAACATGCAATTATCTAACTAGCATGGAAATCCTTATTTAAACATGGCAATATCACTAATTTAAAGCATGGTAAAAGAATAAATCACAATAGCATGGCATGCTACTTAAACGCTATCTGAAGATAGACCCACTCACCAATTACCAGCAACTGCTCAGTTATTATTTCTGAGCTTCCTCATTGTTCTTATCTCCTGAGAACAACAAAAACCAAGTTAGAATAGTGTTCCAATCAAAATTAGACACACTGACAGCACATTTCAGCAAATCAGTAAAAAAAGCGTTCGCTAAAAATTCATGCTTAACACTTGTGCATTTTGAAAATTTACATCCTGAAAATCATAAAATACACGGACATCATAACTGCTATAATTCAACACTTAGTAAAATATTCTGCCCTCAAAGACACACGGTCGACTGTCTCACACAGTCGACCGACTGTGTCCACACACTCGGTCGAGTGTCTTCTCACTCGGTCGACTATGTCAAATCATCTGGTCAGAATTTATACACACTCGGTCGAGTGTGTCACTCAACCGGTCTATCGTCTACACAGTCGGTCGAGTGTCAGGAGACACTCAGCTGAGTGTGTTCATCTGATGAAGATGATGAACACAGCTACGGGTTTAACCAAAAATTCACCATTTCTTGCTCTAGAGCTCGTTTCTTACCTCAAAACAGATCAAATCAAGTACACTAAACATCAATAAACACAAACCCACAAGATTTTGACATAAACAACATGAAAATCAACCATTTTGACCCAAATTGAACTTTTAGTAAAATTAACACAAAAACTCCATTTTCACAAAGATTAGAGCTTGAAACACTTCGATTCTTACCTCAAAAAACTCAGTAAACTGTAAGGAACAAGATGATACACAAGATTTGAGCTCTAAAACGCTAATTAGCAATCTAGGATTTGATGGTGAAGATGAAGGGAGTACGGGTGTGTTTTAGGAAATTTCTAGAGAGATGTAGAGATAAGGGAAGAAAAGGCAGCACAATACACTTATTTGGGGCTAAAATCCCATACCCCATCTCACACGGGTATTTATCAGTTATCTGAAATCTTACGTACCTCGTTAGGCGGCCCTAACGGAGTCCAAATTAAATAAACAAACCTGTTCTGTGACCCTTGTCACAAACTGGTCTTAACCAAATAATAAAATAATACTATTCACATAATTAAAATAAAAGCATATAAAACACAGAATAAAACCCTAAGGGCAAAATAGTTCACTTACAACTAGCCCAGGTTTCAGTCTGTTACAATAATAATAATAATAATATAATAATTATAATTATAATAATAAAGTTTACTTTAAAATGGGTATTTATATATTTAATAATAATTATTAGTAATAACAAATGCCTCTTGAAATTTTTATAAAATTAAAATATAATTATTATATGAAGGTTGTACAATATGTTTCAAAGTTTGTACATGTGTTCATGGGGTGTTTTGTAAAAGATTGTAAAATTTGTTTTAAAGTTTTTACATATGGTCATCGAGTGTTTTATTATAATGTTGTACATAATGCTTCAAATATTGTACATATGGTTATGGAGGTGTTTTACCATAAGGTTGTATAGAATAGTTTAAATATTGTACATACAGTCATGGATTGTTTTATTATAAGGTTGTACATAATGCTTCATATATTATACAATTAACATATTAATATTATTATTAAATATAATTAATTATTTTAATGACATCATCATGGGGACTTAGATTTTTTCTGTTTATTTTTATATTTTTCTTTAAACTTGAATAATCTTTATTTATGATATCGTCATTTTTTATATGATAGTATAGATATAATAATAAAAATAATAATAATAATAATAATAATAATAATAATAATAATAATAATAATAATAATAATAATAATAATAATAATAATAATAATAATAATAATAATAATAACAACAATCGCTTTTAAATATAATAACAAAGAGTAAAATAGGTCATTTGAAGTAGACAAAACTAATCATAGCCATCCATTCAATTCTCCACGAATGACCTACACCATTGATTCTTTTCTAATCTTGATTATGACCTCATAATCTTAGCATTGAATTAGTTGATTACAAAAGTACCCTTATAATACAATGAAATGGCTGACTGTTTTCAAATTTCAACTAAATGGCAGCCTAATTTCAAATTTTAGAGGTTTCAAAAATATAGTTTGACCAAAATAACTTAGTCATGAGGGTGGTCTGGAGAATCACCTTATTTAGAGATCCTAAATTAAAAAATTTGACCCTTTATGACCATTAATGCACTTTAAGTATCAAGATGAAAGTATAGATGACAAGCATTTTGGATATTTAAACCGATATATTATACAAATTGATGATTAATAAATATTCTCTTAAAATATCACATCTATATAATTTTATAAACTTATTTAACTTAGGAAATATACTTGTGCTTAATAGGTCAATGAAGGGTCAAACGCATAAATTACCAACATTCATTCTAAAACTGTCGCAAAGTTTTCAAGACTATAATAAATGTTTTAAATTATTGTTAACTAACACATTTACTACCAATCAAAGTATGTATGTATATATATATATATATATATATATATATATATATATATATATATATATATATATATATATATATATATATATATATATATATGTATGTATGTATATATATAGGAGTATAATATAATTTTTGGATCCTCACATAATTGGTCTAACCGATTAAGCACAAATGTTGCATCCAATGTTGGTCTAACCTATAAATAAGCCTTTATGTTCTTTGATTTTATGAAAGTTATAATTAGAGTCTAACTGATATGCCCCGTTCATATCGATTATAAACATTTCATATTAATTGGTTTCATTGCGAGGTTTTGACCTCTATATGAGACGTCTTTCAAAGCTTGCATTCATTTTAAAATCAAACCATAACCTTTATTTTATTGATAAAGGTTTAAATGACATAATATAGATTATCAACCAATGATAATCTAAAAGTACAGAGTTTTCACGCAACCATTACATGATGGCTAATAATATGTTACAAAAGATTTCTGAATGCAATTTTAAAAAATATAATACAAGCATGCTGACTCCAATCTTAACCATTGATAGCATGCAACAACGGAAGCTTTTTAATAATTACATGAGAATAAGACATGCTTAAAACGTCAACAAAAATGTTGGTGAGTCATAGGTTTAACCTATATAATAAATCATAATAATAAGCCACAAGATTTCTTTTAATAATGTACAGGAATCACATATGTACAAAAATCATTCATATGATGAGTTGCCTGGTAACCGACATTAACAAATGCATATAGAATATCCCCAATATACAGGAATCACATATGTACAAAATCGAAGTACTAAAACATTCAAACTCTAAGAATGAGGATCGTTAGTTCCCATAGATCTATCTTTGGGATTCGCGTCAATTAGTATCGATTATAATGTACACTAATTCTTAGGCTACCAAGCAAAAAAAGGGATATCCGGTATAACAATCCAGTCATAGAATGTAGTTTCATTACTTGTGTCTATTTTGTAAAACATTTCCAAAATAGCATGTATTCTCATCCCGAAATAATTAGATAGTAAAATTGGGACTATAACTCACTTGATAAGATTTTTCAAATCGTTGAAAAATTAAGACTTGGCCTCGATATGATTCACGAACCTAATAACAATATTATAAGTCAAAATATGTTATAATTAATATTTCATACTTATAATACTTTTAATTGTCCAATGTTAGTAGTCCAAATATAGTCCAATAGTCCAATATATAATCTTAGAATTTAATCAAGACGTATTGTATACGTATTGTTTAAGACTCAATCAAGACCCATTATGTAGTGACCCGAACTTTTCCATGTTTATATATATTAATTGAGATTGATATTTACATGATTAAATGTTTCCAACATGTTAAGCAATCAAACTTGTTAAGACTTGATTAATTGAAATATGTTTCATATAGACAATTGACCACCCAAGTTGACCGGCGATTCACGAACGTTAAAACTTGTAAAAACGACATGACGATATATATATGGATATACATATGGTTAACATGAGATTATGATAAGTAAGTATCTCCATAAGTATATTAATAATGAGTTATATACATATAAACAAGACTACTAACTTAAGGATTTCGAAGCGAGACATATATGTAACGATTATCGTTGTAACGACATTTAAATGTATATATATCATATTAAGATATATTAATATATCATAATATCATGATAATATAATAATTTAACATCTCATTAGATATAATAAACAATGGGTTAACAACATTAATTGAGATCGTTAACTTAAAGGTTTCAAAACAACACTTACATGTAACGACTAACGATGACTTAACGACTCAGTTAAAATGTATATACATGTAGTGTATTTAGATGTATTAAAATACTTCTGGAAGACTTCAAGACATATATCAAAACACTCATACTTAACGAAAATGGTTACAGTTACTTTTCCATTCTTTTCTTTCATCAAGAATTCTAGTCGTATTCTTACCCGTATTATACACAGCTTCAAAACGTACTTACTATGAGTATATACCAATAGGAACTAGCATGAGATTCCAATCTTGATTATGTCATGTATGACTAATCAATTTTAACTTCTACCATGAGCTAGTCAACTAACTAGAACTCCTTTTAACCCCACTCACCAATCACCAATTACCACTCATCATTCACTCCATTTCACTTCCAATTCTCTTTCTAATTCTCTCTCAATACACATACACTATTATGAACATATTTTTCCAGTAGTTAATCATCATCTTCATCAAAAATCACTTCAAGAATCAAGCTATAATCATCATAGGAAGAACACTTCAAGAACACTTCAAAAATCCCTTCAAGTTTACTAATTTACTTCCAAGCTTTCTAATCCATTCCAAGTAATCATCTAAGATCAAGAAACCTTTGTTATATACAGTAGGTTATCTTTCTTATTCAAGGTAATATTCATATTCAAACTTTGATTCAATTTCTATAACTATAAACTATCTTAATTCGAGTAAAAATCTTACTTGAACTTGTTTTTGTGTCATGATCCTACTTCAAGAACTTTCAAGCCATCCAAGATCCTTTGAAGCTAGATAATTTCTTGTCACTTCCAGTAGGTTTACCTACTAAACTTGAGGTAGTAATGATGTTCATAACATCATTCGATTCATTTATATAAAACTATCTTATTCGAAGGTTTAAACTCGTAATCACTAGAACATAGTTTAGTTAATTCTAAACTTGTTCGCAAACAAAAGTTAATCCTTCTAACTTGACTTTTAAAATTAACTACACACATGTTCTATATCTATATGATATGCTAACTTAATGATTTAAAACCTGGAAACACGAAAAACACCGTAAAACCGGATTTACGCCGTCGTAGTAACACCGCGGGCTGTTTTGGGTTAGTTAATTAAAAACTATGATAAACTTTGATTTAAAAGTTGTTATTCTGAAAAAATGATTTTTATTATGAACATGAAACTATATCCAAAAATTATGGTTAAACTCAAAGTGGAAGTATGTTTTCTAAAATGGTCATCTAGACGTCGTTCTTTCGACTGAAATGACTACCTTTACAAAAATGACTTGTAACTTATTTTTCCGACTATAAACCTATACTTTTCTGTTTAGATTCATAAAATAGAGTTCAATATGAAACCATAGCAATTTGATTCACTCAAAACGGATTTAAAATGAAGAAGTTATGGGTAAAACAAGATTGGATAATTTTTCTCATTTTAGCTACGTGAAAATTGGTAACAAATCTATTCCAACCATAACTTAATCAACTTGTATTGTATATTATGTAATCTTGAGATACCATAGACACGTATACAATGTTTCGACCTATCATGTCGACACATCTATATATATTTCAGAACAACCATAGACACTCTATATGTGAATGTTGGAGTTAGCTATACAGGGTTGAGGTTGATTCCAAAATATATATAGTTTGAGTTGTGATCAATGCTGAGATACGTATACACTGGGTCGTGGATTGATTCAAGATAATATTTATTGATTTATTTCTGTACATCTAACTGTGGACAACTAGTTGTAGGTTACTAACGAGGACAACTGACTTAATAAACTTAAAACATCAAAATATATTAAAAGTGTTGTAAATATATTTTAAACATACTTTGATATATATGTATATATTGTTATAGGTTCGTGAATCAACCAGTGGCCAAGTCTTACTTCCCGACGAAGTAAAAATCTGTGAAAGTGAGTTATAGTCCCACTTTTAAAATCTAATATTTTTGGGATGAGAATACATGCAGGTTTTATAAATGATTTACAAAATAGACACAAGTACGTGAAACTACATTCTATGGTTGAATTATCGAAATCAAATATGCCCCTTCTTATTAAGTCTGGTAATCTAAGAATTGGGGAACAGACACCCTAATTGACGCGAATCCTAAAGATTGATCTATTGGGCCTAACAAACCCCATCCAAAGTACCGGATGCTTTAGTACTTCGAAATTTATATCATATCCGAAGGGTGTCCCGGAATGATGGGGATATTCTTATATATATGCATCTTGTTAATGTCGGTTACCAGGTGTTCACCATATGAATGATTTTTATCTCTATGTATGGGATGTGTATTGAAATATGAAATCTTGTGGTCTATTGTTACGATTTTATATATATAGGTTAAACCTATAACTCACCAACATTTTTGTTGACGTTTAAAGCATGTTTATTCTCAGGTGAATACTAAGAGCTTCCGCTGTTGCATACTAAAATAAGGACAAGATTTGGAGTCCATGTTTGTATGATATTGTGTAAAAACTGCATTCAAGAAACTGATTTCGACGTAACATATTTGTATTGTAAACCATTATGTAATGGTCGTGTGTAAACAGGATATTTTAGATTATCATTATTTGATAATCTACGTAAAGCTTTTTAAACCTTTATTTATGAAATAAAGGTTATGGTTTGTTTTAAAAATGAATGCAGTCTTTGAAAAACGTCTCATATAGAGGTCAAAACCTCGCAACGAAATCAATTAATATGGAACGTTTTTAATCAATAAGAACGGGACATTTCAGTTGGTATCAGAGCGTTGGTCTTAGAGAACCAGAAAATTTGCATTAATGTGTCTTATCGAGTTTGTTAGGATGCATTAGTGAGTCTGGACTTCGATCGTGTTTTCTTTAAAAATGATTGCTTAACATTTTTGTTGGAAACTATATATTTTTAACATATGAATATTATGTGATATATTAATCTCTTAACGTGTTTGATATTATGTGATAGATGTCTACCTCTAGAATAAGTCCCATTGACTCACCTAATAATAATGAAGAGTCAAATGTAAATTGGAATGATTCGTGGACTGATTCACAAGTTCCCGAAGAGGAACCGGAAGAAGAGTCGGAACCAGAAGAAGAATCGGAACCGAAAGAAGAATCGGAACCGGAAGAAGAAATAGAACCGGTGGGGGAAATAATTAAACGGTTAAGTAAAAGAGAATCCTCAACCAACCGACCAAAGTTAATTATGGTCAATGGTGTTTCCGCCAAGGAAGCAAAATATTGGGAGGATTACCAATTCTCCGATGAATCGGATTCCGACGAGAATTTCGATGATGTTATAGAAATTACCCCAACTGAATTTAAAAAGGCAAAAGAAAATAATAAGGGAAAGGGCATAAAAATAGAGAAATCTAATTCCAACCCCGATGAACTTTATATGTATCGTCAACCCCCGAAGTCCTTAAGTTGTAACAATGACCCGGGAACCTCTAAACCACCAGGTTTTTCTAAACCAATGTGGACAACGACGGCTCGTATTAGGGGAACATCATATATCCCTAGAAACTTGGCAAAACGAACCAAAACTGAACAAGAAGAAACGAGCGAGTCGGAATAAGATAGTTGTATTCGTGTGGTGTAATATATGTAATATAGTGTGCTTATGCTTTATGATATATGTAAAAATTGCTTGTATTAATAAGTAATTTTTTTATGAATCTAACTCTTGTCTATTTTACAGTATAAAAACACAAAATGGATAGACAACCCAATATTTTAAGAGACCTACCCGGAGACATGATTGATGAAATCTTGTCTAGAGTCGGTCAGAATTCCTCGGCACAACTATGTAAGGCGAGATCAGTTTGTAAGACATTCGAAGAACGTTCCAAGAATGCCTTGGTTTATAAAAGGCTTTCGTTCGAAAGATGGGGGATATCACATTGGGAAATCCATAAGTTACGATGTGTTTACTTTGACGCATATATTGCGGGGAACCTAAATGCTATTTTACGCAACAGGTTAAGAAATTATTTTGACTCAGTATATCCGAATATAGGACTTCGTGATTTAGAAAAAGTGGCTAACATGCAACATAAAGAAGCATGTTATGCTTACTGGTTAGTAATGTTCGCTTTTCACCAAAGTGAGAACAAGAACATCGGGCTACAACTATTAAACAAAACGTTCCCACAAGTGACGGAGTCGGTAATTGGGGTAAGAAATGAGGTTTTTAGGTTATTACGAGACTGTTGGTCATTACGTAACCCTCGTCCCTTTGACGACGTTACAACACGCTGTCTTATCAACGGCCATAACGGTTATGTTCCACAAGACCAAGGATGGGAAGTAGTCCTAGTAAAACCAGAATGCATGACTTGTTTCTGGACGTATGAATTACGTGTCTTTATTGCCTTTGCTGAACGACTTGTGTACTAGCTAGAATTATCTTCACAACCATCTTGTATCTAATTTATTGTGTGCTATATTTCATGCTATATGTAAAATAAGCGGTATTGTAAGTTTGTAAAATATTGTGTAAAAGTTTGAACGCGAAATATTATTATAATCAGTTTTTCATATAGAATTATAGTAGTTGAATTGTATATTAGCTACTAAGTATGAACTTAACGGGTAGGTACTACCCGAATTTAAACTTATAAAACGCTAATATGAAGAAAAAGCTTTTATAAATGAGTTCATATTATGCTACGAAATACTATTAACTACTCTTAATATTCTGTATGATTAACTTGTTCCATTTGACTATTTTGAAGGAAATGGCACCGACTACTCGACACACCGTGAATATGAATGAAGAGGAATTCCGTACTTTTCTAGCTTCAAACATAGCCGCAGTACAGGTTGCGCTACATACCAACAATAACCTTGGATCTAGCAGTACAGGAAATCGTGTAGGATGCACCTACAAAGAATTCACTGCCTGCAAACCTTTGGAATTTGATGGAACCGAAGGACTGATCGGATTGAAACGGTGGACCGAGAAGGTCGAATCGGTGTTTGCCATAAGTAAGTGTACTGAAGAGGACAAAGTGAAGTACGCTAGGCATACCTTCACAGGTTCTGCGTTAACATGGTGGAATACCTATCTAGAGCAAGTGGGACAAGACGATGCGTACGCACTACCGTGGTCAGCATTCAAGCACTTAATGAACGAGAAGTACCGTCCCAGAACCGAGGTCAATAAGCTCAAGACAGAACTTAGAGGGTTACGAACCCAAGGATTTGATATTACCACGTACGAAAGACGATTCACAGAATTGTGCCTATTGTGTCCGGGAGCATTCGAAGATGAGGAAGAGAAGATCGACGTGTTTGTTAAAGGATTACCGGAAAGAATCCAAGAAGATATAAGTTCACACGAGCCCGCCTCCATACAACAGGCATGTAGAATGGCTCACAAACTAGTGAACCAGATTGAAGAAAGAATTAAAGAACAGACTGCTGAAGAGGCCAATGTGAAGCAAGTCAAAAGAAAGTGGGAGGAAAACGGTGATAAGAATCACCAATACAACAACAACAGCAATTACAACAATAATCGCAACAATTATCCCAACAATCGCAACATCAATCGCAACTACAACAAACGGCCCAACAATAACAACAACAACAACAGCAACTACAACAATCATCCCAACAACAATAATAACCGCAACAACAACAACAATCAGAAGCAGCTATGCCAAAGGTGTGAAAAGTATCACTCGGGGTTCTGCACCAAATTTTGCAACAAGTGTAAAATAAATGGTCATAGCGCGGCGAAGTGTGAGGTCTACGGACCAGGGGTTAATAGAACGAAAGGAACAAATGGTGTCGGAACGAGTAATGGCGGAGCAAGTAGTGTCGGAGCAAGTTATGCCAATGTAGTTTGTTATAAATGTGGAAAACCGGGCCACATTATTAGAAATTGCCAGAACCAGGAGAACACGAATGGACAAGGCCGCAGAAGAGTTTTCAATATTAATGCGGCAGAGGCACAGGAAGACCCGGAGCTTGTTACGGGTACGTTTCTTATTGACAATAAATCTGCTTACGTTTTATTTGATTCGGGTGCAGATAGAAGCTATATGAGTAGAGATTTTTGTGCTAAATTAAGTTGTCCATTGACGCCTTTGGATAGTAAATTTTTACTCGAATTAGCAAATGGTAAATTAATTTCAGCAGATAATATATGTCGGAATCGAGAAATTAAACTGGTTAGCGAAACATTTAAGATTGATTTGATACCAGTAGAGTTAGGGAGTTTTGATGTGATAATCGGTATGGACTGGTTGAAAGAAGTGAAAGCAGAGATCGTTTGTTACAAAAATGCAATTCGCATTATACGAGAAAAAGGAAAACCCTTAATGGTGTACGGAGAAACGGGCAACACGAAGCTACATCTTATTAGTAATTTGAAGGCACAAAAACTAATAAGAAAAGGTTGCTATGCTGTTCTAGCACACGTCGAGAAAGTACAAACTGAAGAAAAGAGCATCAATGATGTTCCCATTGCAAAAGAATTTCCCGATGTATTTCCGAAAGAATTACCGGGATTACCCCCACATCGATCCGTTGAATTTCAAATAGATCTTGTACCAGGAGCTGCACCAATAGCTCGTGCTCCTTACAGACTCGCACCCAGCGAGATGAAAGAACTGCAAAGCCAATTACAAGAACTTTTAGAGCGTGGTTTCATTCGACCAAGTACATCACCGTGGGGAGCTCCTGTTTTGTTTGTCAAGAAGAAAGATGGTACATTCAGGTTGTGTATCGACTACCGAGAGTTGAACAAACTTACCATCAAGAACCGCTACCCACTACCGAGAATCGACGACTTATTTGATCAACTACAAGGCTCGTCTGTTTATTCAAAGATTGACTTACATTCCGGGTATCATCAAATGCGGGTGAAAGAAGATGATATTCCAAATACTGCTTTTAGAACGCGTTACGGTCATTACGAATTTATGGTCATGCCGTTTGGTTTAACTAATGCACCAGCTGTGTTCATGGACCTTATGAACCGAGTGTGTAGACCATATCTTGACAAGTTTGTCATTGTTTTCATTGATGACATACTTATTTACTCAAAGAATGACCAAGAACATGGTGAACATTTGAGAAAGGTGTTAGAAGTATTGAGGAATGAAGAATTGTACGCTAAGTTTTCAAAGTGTGCATTTTGGTTGGAAGAAGTTCAATTCCTCGGTCACATAGTGAACAAAGAAGGTATTAAGGTGGATCCGGCAAAGATAGAAACTGCTGAAAAGTGGGAAACCCCAAAAACTCCGAAACACATACGCCAGTTTTTAGGACTAGCTGGTTACTACAGAAGGTTCATCCAAGACTTTTCCAGAATAGCAAAACCCTTGACTGCATTAACGCATAAAGGGAAGAAATTTGAATGGAATGGTGAACAAGAGAAAGCGTTTCAGTTATTGAAGAAAAAGCTAACTACGGCACCTATATTGTCATTGCCTGAAGGGAATGATGATTTTGTGATTTATTGTGACGCATCAAAGCAAGGTCTCGGTTGTGTATTAATGCAACGAACGAAGGTGATTGCTTATGCGTCTAGACAATTGAAGATTCACGAACAAAATTATACGACGCATGATTTGGAATTAGGCGCGGTTGTTTTTGCATTAAAGACTTGGAGGCACTACTTATATGGGGTCAAAAGTATTATATATACCGACCACAAAAGTCTTCAACACATATTTAATCAGAAACAACTGAATATGAGGCAGCGTAGGTGGATTAAATTATTGAATGATTACGACTTTGAGATTCGTTACCACCCGGGGAAGGCAAATGTGGTAGCCGATGCCTTGAGCAGGAAGGACAGAGAATCCATTCGAGTAAAATCTATGAATATAATGATTTATAATTACCTTACTACTCAAATAAAGGAGGCGTAACAAGGAGTTTTAAAAGAGGGAAATTTAAAGGATGAAATACCCAAAGGATCAGAGAAGCATCTTAATATTCAAAAAGACGGAACCCGGTATAGGGCTGAAAGGATTTGGGTACCAAAATTTGGAGATATAAGAGAAATGGTACTTAGAGAAGCTCATAAAACCAGATACTCAATACATCCTGGAACGGGGAAGATGTACAAGGATCTCAAGAAACATTTTTGGTGGCCGGGTATGAAAGCCGATGTTGCTAAATACGTAGGAGAATGTTTGACGTGTTCTAAGGTCAAAGCTGAGCATCAGAAACCATCAGGTCTACTTCAACAACCCGAAATCCTGGAATGGAAATGGGAAAACATTACCATGGATTTCATCACTAAATTTCCAAGGACTGCAAGTGGTTTTGATACAATTTGGGTAATAGTTGATCGTCTCACCAAATCAGCACATTTCCTGCCAATAAGAGAAGATGACAAGATGGAGAAGTTAGCACGACTGTATTTGAAGGAAGTCATCTCCAGACATGGAATACCAATCTCTATTATCTCTGATAGGGATGGCAGATTTATTTCAAGATTCTGGCAGACATTACAGCAAGCATTAGGAACTCGTCTAGACATGAGTACTGCCTATCATCCACAAACTGATGGGCACAGCGAAGGGACAATACAAACGCTTTAAGACATGCTACGAGCATGTGTTATTGATTTCGGAAACAGTTGGGATCGACATCTACCATTAGCAGAATTTTCCTACAACAACAGCTACCATTCAAGCATTGAGATGGCGCCGTTTGAAGAACTTTATGGTAGAAAGTGCAGGTCTCCGATTTGTTGGAGTGAAGTGGGGGATAGACAGATTACGGGTCCGGAGATTATACAAGAAACTACCGAGAAGATCATCCAAATTCAACAACGGTTGAAAACCGCCCAAAGTCGACAAAAGAGCTACGCTGACATTAAAAGAAAAGATATAGAATTTGAAATTGGAGAGATGGTCATGCTTAAAGTTGCACCTTGGAAAGGCGTTGTTCGATTTGGTAAACGAGGGAAATTAAATCCAAGGTATATTGGACCATTCAAGATTATTGATCGTGTCGGACCAGTAGCTTACCGACTTGAATTACCTCAACAACTCGCGGCTGTACATAACACTTTCCACGTCTCGAATTTGAAGAAATGTTTTACTAAAGAAGATCTCACTATCCCGTTAGATAAAATCCAAATCAACGAAAAACTCCAATTCATCGAAGAACCCGTCGAAATAATGGATCGTGAGGTTAAAAGACTTAAGCAAAACAAGATACCAATTGTTAAGGTTCGATGGAATGCTTGTAGAGGACCCGAGTTCACCTGGGAGCGTGAAGATCAGATGAAGAAGAAATACCCGCATCTATTTCCAGAAGATTCGTCAACACCTTCAACAGCTTAAAATTTCGGGACGAAATTTATTTAACGGGTAGGTACTGTAGTGACCCGAACTTTTCCATGTTTATATATATTAATTGAGATTGATATTTACATGATTAAATGTTTCCAATATGTTAAGCAATCAAACTTGTTAAGACTTGATTAATTGAAATATGTTTCATATAGACAATTGACCACCCAAGTTGACCGACGATTCACGAACGTTAAAACTTGTAAAAATGACATGAAGATATATATATGGATATACATATGGTTAACATGAGATTATGATAAGTAAGTATCACCATAAGTATATTAACAATGAGTTATATACATATAAACAAGACTACTAACTTAAGGATTTCGAAACGAGACATATATGTAACGATTATCGTTGTAACGACATTTAAATGTCTATATATCATATTAAGATATATTAATATATCATAATATCATGATAATATAATAATTTAACATCTCATTAGATATAATAAACAATGGGTTAACAACATTAATTGAGATCGTTAACTTAAAGGTTTCAAAACAACACTTACATGTAACGACTAACGATGACTTAACGACTCAGTTAAAATGTATATACATGTAGTGTATTTAGATGTATTAAAATACTTTTGGAAGACTTCAAGACATATATCAAAACACTCATACTTAACGAAAATGGTTACAGTTACTTTTCCATTCTTTTCTTTCATCAAGAATTCTAGTCGTATTCTTACCCGTATTATACACAGCTTCAAAACGTACTTACTATGAGTATATTCCAATAGGAACTAGCATGGGATTCCACTCTTGATTATGTCATGTATGACTAATCAATTTTAACTTCTACCATGAGCTAGTCAACTAACTAGAACTCCTTTTAACCCCACTCACCACTCACCAATTACCACTCATCATTCACTCCATTTCACTTCCATTTCTCTTTCTAATTCTCTCTCAACACACACACACTATTATGAACGTATTTTTCCAGTAGTTAATCATCATCTTCATCAAAAATCACTTCAAGAATCAAGCTATAATCATCATAGGAAGAACACTTCAAGAACACTTCAAAAATCCCTTCAAGTTTACTAATTTACTTCCAAGCTTTCTAATCCATTCCAAGTAATCATCTAAGATCAAGAAACCTTTGTTATATACAGTAGGTTATCTTTATTATTCAAGGTAATATTCATATTCAAACTTTGATTCAATTTTAATAACTATAAACTATCTTAATTCGAGTAAAAATCTTACTTGAACTTGTTTTTGTGTCATGATCCTACTTCAAGAACTTTCAAGCCATCCAAGATCCTTTGAAGCTAGATAATTTCTTGTCACTTCCAGTAGGTTTACCTACTAAACTTGAGGTAGTAATGATGTTCATAACATCATTCGATTCATATATATAAAACTATCTTATTCGAAGGTTTAAACTCGTAATCACTAGAACATAGTTTAGTTAATTCTAAACTTGTTCGCAAACAAAAGTTAATCCTTCTAACTTGACTTTTAAAATTAACTACACACATGTTCTATATCTATATGATATGCTAACTTAATGATTTAAAACCTGAAAACACGAAAAACACCGTAAAACCGGATTTACGCCGTCGTAGTAACACCGCGGGCTGTTTTGGGTTAGTTAATTAAAAACTATGATAAACTTTGATTTAAAAGTTGTTATTATGAGAAAATGATTTTTATTATGAACATGAAACTATATCCAAAAATTATGGTTAAACTCAAAGTGGAAGTATGTTTTCTAAAATGGTCATCTAGACGTCGTTCTTTCGACTGAAATGACTACCTTTACAAAAACGACTTGTAACTTATTTTTCCGACTATAAACCTATACTTTTCTGTTTAGATTCATAAAATAGAGTTCAATATGAAACCATAGCAATTTGATTCACTCAAAACGGATTTAAAATGAAGAAGTTATGGGTAAAACAAGATTGGATAATTTTTCTCATTTTAGCTACGTGAAAATTGGTAACAAATCTATTCCAACCATAACTTAATCAACTTGTATTGTATATTATGTAATCTTGAGATACCATAGACACGTATACAATGTTTCTACCTATCATATCGACACATCTATATATATTTCGGAACAACCATAGACACTCTATATGTGAATGTTGGAGTTAGCTATACAGGGTTGAGGTTGATTCCAAAATATATATAGTTTGAGTTGTGATCAATACTGAGATACGTATACACTGGGTCGTGGATTGATTCAAGATAATATTTATCGATTTATTTCTGTACATCTAACTGTGGACAACTAGTTGTAGGTTACTAACGAGGACAGCTGACTTAATAAACTTAAAACATCTAAATATATTAAAAGTGTTGTAAATATATTTTAAACATACTTTGATATATATGTATATATTGTTATAGGTTCGTGAATCAACCAGTGGCCAAGTCTTACTTCCCGACGAAGTAAAAATCTGTGAAAGTGAGTTATAGTCCCACTTTTAAAATCTAATATTTTTGAGATGAGAATACATGCAGGTTTTATAAATGATTTACAAAATAGACACAAGTACGTGAAACTACATTCTATGGTTGAATTATCGAAATCGAATATGCCCCTTCTTATTAAGTCTGGTAATCTAAGAATTAGGGAACAGACACCCTAATTGACGCGAATCCTAAAGATAGATCTATTGGGCCTAACAAACCCCATCCAAAGTACCGGATGCTTTAGTACTTCGAAATTTATATCATATCCGAAGGGTGTCCCGGAATGATGGGGATATTCTTATATATATGCATCTTGTTAATGTCGGTTACCAGGTGTTCACCATATGAATGATTTTTATCTCTATGTATGGGATGTGTATTGAAATATGAAATCTTGTGGTCTATTGTTACGATTTGATATATATAGGTTAAACCTATAACTCACCAACATTTTTGTTGACGTTTAAAGCATGTTTATTCTTAGGTGAATACTAAGAGCTTCCGCTGTTGCATACTAAAATAAGGACAAGATTTGGAGTCCATGTTTGTATGATATTGTGTAAAAACTGCATTCAAGAAACTGATTTCGATGTAACATATTTGTATTGTAAACCATTATGTAATGGTCGTGTGTAAACAGGATATTTTAGATTATCATTATTTGATAATCTACGTAAAGCTTTTTAAACCTTTATTTATGAAATAAAGGTTAAGGTTTGTTTTAAAAATGAATGCAGTCTTTGAAAAACGTCTCATATAGAGGTCAAAACCTCGCAACGAAATCAATTAATATGGAACGTTTTTAATCAATAAGAAAGAGACATTTCACATTATATACTTGTTGTCTTAGAATTAACCGAGACGTATTGTGTACATGGTGTCTTATGACTTATCCGAACGTATTTCATACATGTTGTCTTAACTAATCAAGACTATTTTATATTGTCTCGGAATTAACCAAGACTAGTATATTACAAGAAAATAGTCATGACATGTATTAATACATGTAGGATGTAGGATAAGTTAGCTAGGATATGGTTAGTATAGTTTTTATCAAATTTTCACGTACCTAAAACTAGTTTTCTTAACCAATATTGTTTTGCCCATAATATCTTCGATACAAATCGAATTTGAGTGAATCAAATTGCTATGGTTTTGTATTGAACTAAATTTTCCAAAACTAAACTATAAAAGTATTAGTTTATAGTCAGAATTACAGGTTACATATCAATTTAGAAGAAGGTGGTCATATCCGTCGTAAGAACGACATCTTGATGACCATTTTGATAAACATACATCCACTTTAAGTTTAACCATGAATTTGGATATATTATCATGTTCATATGAAATAGCATTTTTCTAGAATATAAACTTCCAATTCAAAGTTTAAGATAGGTTTTAAATATCTAACCCAAAATAGCCCACAATTTCTCTACGACGACGTACGTTCAGTTTTAAGGTGTTCTTCATATATGCAAGTTATATATCCTTATGTTAGCATATCATATAGATATATTACATGTGTTTAAGTATTTTAAGAGTCAAGTTAGAAGGATTAACTTTGTTTGCAAATAAGTTTAGAATTAACTAAACTATGTTCTAGAGATTACAAGTTATATGCTCTAAATAAGATAGCTATACGAATATGAATTGAACAAGATTATGAACAAGGCTATTACCTCAAGTTTAAAGAGTGATGTTACTGGAAAAATAAGAAAAAGATTTTGAGCTTGATGGTGTTCTTGAAAGCTTGGAAAATCTTGAAGTAGAAGCATGGAATGAACAAAAGTTCAAGTAGAATTACTATCTTGATTTTTGATAGTTATGATTATATGAATTGAACCAATGATTGAATATGATTATTACCTTGATTAAGAATGAAAATTTAATGAGATTAAATGGAAATTATTGATCTTGGATGATTGCTTGGAATGGATTAGAAAGCTTGGAAGTAATCTTGCAAACTTGAAAGGATTCTTGAAGTGTTCTTGAGTGAATCTTTTTATGGTGATTTAAGCTTGATTTTTGAAGTAGTTTTTGATGAAGATGATGAAGGTTATGAAAGAGGTTGTTTGATCTTGTAAGTAGGTGTTTTTAGAGAGTGATTTATGTTGTAAAAATGAAATGGAGATGATGTAGATATATAGATATAAAACATGTGATATAGATATAGATATATTAGTTAGTTTTCTTAATAATAATTCATTATAAATGACAAGTCTTGAGTCCTACATATTTATACATGTTTTCTAGCTGATCATTGGAGTTTATTATTGGTATATATCAATAGTAAATACTTCTAGAAGCTGTGTATAATACAGATAAAAATACCTTATGAATAAGAGTAGAATTCTTGAGGAAATCGAATGCGAATACGAGTATAGCTATCTTTGTTGAGTATAAGTATATTGATATATGTATTTTAAGTCTTTTAAAAGTGCATTAATACACCTTAATACAATACATATATATACATGTTAACTTAAGAGTTATGATGTTGTTAAATGTTATATATATATATATATATATATATATATATATATATATATATATATATATATATATATATATATATATATATATATATATATATATATATATATATATATATCGTTTCGAAACCCTTAAGTTAGTTGTCTCATTTTTATGTATATATTTCACAGTTAATATACTTAATGAGATACCTAAATATCATTTTATCAAGTTATATATATATATATATATATATATATATATATATATATATATATATACTATTATATAACTATTATAAGTTATGACGTTCGTGAATCGTCAGACAAACTGGGTGGTCAAACGTTTATATAAAACATGTTTCAAATATTCAATTCTTAACAAGTTTGATTGTCTAACATGTTGGAAATATTTATTTATGTAAATATTAATCTCATATATATCTACGGAAAAATCCGGCTCGTTACAGTACCTACCCGTATTCGTCTCGAAATTTAAGCAGTTTTAGATGTTTACGTATCACGTGAAAATAAATGCGGATATTTCTGCTTCATCTGATCTTCACGCTCTCAAGTGAACTCGGACCCGTGTCTAGCATTCCAACGAACACATACAATAGGAATCTTGCTTTGTTTAAGTTTCTTGACCTCGCGGTCCATAATTTCAACAGGTTCCTCCACAAAGTGATGTTGATCATCGATTCGAATCTCTTCCAAAGGGATCTCTTTGTCACCCTCAGCCAAACATTTCTTTAGATTAGACACATGAAATTTGTGACGTCCTCCAGATAGGGTCTGGAAGAAAACGTCACTAATATCAAATAAACCAACATATTATAATACGAGAACAATTCTACATGATAAAAATAAACTTTATTGATAACGCAGCGGAAGAGATGAGATGTCGTTACAAGAATTGAAATTACAATAAAGTAAATGTTTCAAATGCAAGAATAATAAATGCGATAGTTCTTGAGATCCTATGTCCAAGTAGCATAACATAAGTAGAAAATAAGTAAGCTTGATCAATCAGCACCTGAGACAAACATGCTAAAGTGTCAACCAAAAAGGTTGATTGAGATCATAGGTTTAACAAAAGCAGATGTCGTTGTTTTTAGACCACAAGATTTGTTTTCATAAGTAGATCACACATATCTTTAGTTTTAAAGAAAATCACAAAGAACTTAAAAGTTGATCTCGCAGGGATAAAAAAGTTATGCCAATTCGTGATATTTAGACTAAACGTTCAAAGTTTACCCAAATGACAAGTTGTGTCTATACTTGTCGGTTTAATTTCATTATTAAGTAATACAATGACTTGGTCAAATGTATCGGGGACGTTACTCCCGATAGGCCTACCCCCAATAATTAAGAATGCATTTAACGAGCAATTAAAAATATCACTGTAGGGACTTAGTCGGACATAGCCGGGTATAGCATAGTTTAACAGTTGATACTTGTGTCTAAATCGTAAAAAGTAAAAATAGCATGTGTCTCACCCCAAAAAGTTAAATAAGTTGCTAGCAATAAAGAGTGGGGCTATGAGTTCACCTTAGTAAGTAGATGAGAGAGTTATTCCTTGGAAGAGAAAGTTAAGTGAGTTGGATGATCGTGAGCCGAATGTCAACCTAATGACATTAAGAATAGTTTAAATGTTTTGCCCGAGTTAAAGATAAGTTTAAGTATGTATGTACTTAAGTGTAGTTCATTTTGCTAAGTTTCTATTCTTAGTAAGTTTCCACTTTTAGTAGGTTTTCGTTTTTAGAAAGTTTCCATTTTTAGTAAGTTTCCTCTTTTAGTAAGTTTCCATGTTTAGATAGTTTCCATTTATAGTAACTTAGTGTTGAACACTAGCGAGTTGTCTTTAATAAGTCTACCACCTATTAAGTGTGAAAGTAACTAAGTGTATGATTACTATAGTCGGGTTGATATTGCGCACCATACCCAAACATCTATTCCACCGCCGAGTCACTAGAATGACCAATAGTTACCGGTTGGCCCAGGATTTCTCGACCAAAATCTAAGTTTGGCATTCGAAATCCACAAGCGTCCCATAGTGGTACCAAGGATCACCCTAGGCCTTAAGTAGCGTCGACGTTCAAGTAATCACACGTTATCGTGAATGACTATCGTAATCGTATAATATAATATAAGTAGTAGTATATTATATGTGTTAGTAATAATATAAGTGTATAAGTGTTAAGTAGTATTAGTAATATAGTATAAGTAGTATTAGGGTTTTAGTTAATTAAAGTAGTATTTAATATTAGGGTTTAGTAATAAATAAATAATTAGGGTTTTAATTAATGTATTAGGGTTTTATTAAATTAGGGTTAGGTTTAATTAGGGTTTTAATATTTAATATGTATGTATATATATATATATATATATATATATATATATATATATATATATATATATATATATATATATATATATATATATATCGTGTATATGTATGTATATATATGTGTATATATTATTTTGTTTCCATTTATATATATATGTGGTACATGTATATATATTTCGTTTCCTTTTTTAAACACTAACAAAATCTCTAACTAATCTTTAGGGTTTTTAAGATTGAACAAAAATCTTTTTTTTTTTTTATAAATCCGTAGGTGTATATGTATATATATGTGTATATTTTTTTTTACATGAACAATATAAATGTTAAGATCATGCATGAATAATTATGATTATAAACATAAATTAAAAGTAAGATTTAAGAGTTTTGGATCTAGGGTTTTACCTTGATGAAGATTGATGAAGATTAACAAAAGAAGAGAAGAAACACTTGAAGATGAAGATCAAAAGCACTTGAAAACTTAAGAACACCTTGAAGATCACGAAGAACGAGAAGAACATGATGAAGATCTCTTGAAGATTGCTTGAAGACCACTTGAAGATGGTGATGGTGGTGTTGGGGTGTTTTTGGACGAAACCAAGAGAGAGGGGGAGAGAGATTTTTGTGACTTTGAGAGAGAATTGTAAATATGTTTTGGTGCATGAAAAGCTTTAGCCTAGGTCTCTATTTATAGGAGGGATTGGAGAATTCTAGAATTAGGGTTTAATTAGGAATTACTTAGGGAACAAGTCAAGATTAATGAGGAGGTGATGGGGGGTTGCTTGGCCAAAAATTTGAGGGGTATTATGGGCATTTTGCCCTCTTTTTTCCTTGCAAAAATCGGCTAGGGTTAGGAGAGTTAGGGTTTGGAACTTTTTCACTTTAGTCCTTGTACTTTAAATTAGCTTAAATGGTTCCTTAATTATCCAAGTTTAATTATTTAAGTGTACAAGGTTTAAGGTTATTTATTTTGTTCACAAAAGTTTATTAGCTCATTATTTTTATCTTTTATTAACTTATCGTTTATTACAAAAAGTTAATTATTATGTTTAATAATTCTTAACGCTTAACAATTATCGATTAAAGTTAAATCATTAAGTTTAATTATATTGTTGGGCATTAAATATTGAAAAAATATAGAATGGAAAAATAAGGGTCATTATAGTACCTCCCCGTTATTAGAAACTTCGTCCCGAAGTTTTAAGCAGATTTCACGTTTGCATCAGCAGTTGAGAAGAGATGGGGATATTTCCGTATCATATGGTCTTCGCGTTCCCAGGTATATTCGGGGCTTCTACGCGAATCCCAACGGATTTAACAATAGAGTTTGATTTTCACGTTCCCTGGTACAATCGGGGCCCTTACGTGAATTCGAATGAGTGTTAACAATAAGTATATTGTTTTGTTTACACGTTTGATCTCATGATCCTTAACCTTAATAGGTCATTTACAAAGTGCATTAAATGCGGAGATTTTTCCAAGGAATAACAAGAGTGTCGTTTGACTAGTTTTCCTTTAAAAGGAAAGATGATGCTATATCATCATGAAATGTATTATTGAGCTCGTTAAGATCTTGAGTGTTTATGCTGAAATAGTAGGGCAGATAAAATAGAGTAGAGTACGTAAAGATTTCAGTTACGTAGTTTGATGTATGGCTGGTATTTGTTAGAGATAGTACCAGCTTCAAATTTCGAAAGGTAACCATAATACCTTTAGTTTTCAAGAGATGTCTTATAGACAAATGAGATGTTAGTTGAGGATTCATTGATCTCAGGATAATATGAGCGATTAAATGAAAGACGTCGTTTAGTACACATGAGAACTTGTCATTGGAAATAGTTTCAGAATGTAGCTTCAAGATTTATGATTTCAGTTTCATGTCGAATCATAGATTAAAACTTGACTAGAATAAAAATCTAGTTGCAATCCAAAAAGGAAGAAATGTTTAGAGTATCTTCATAAATGTTTAAGGTAACTCCTTCAGACTAAGAAAGTCGTTTTCGCACAAATGGCGGGTCGGTCTATTATTGACTTATGAGTTTAAATGTGGATGAGAATAAATGTGAATCATTGTCTATAAGGTATTGTTTCTACCATGAAGGAACCTTTACTTCCTTGTTCGAGAGATCATAGATTTAACGTTTACGAGGGCGTTGTGGTTTAGCCATGAAATACCGAAAGTAGAAACTTCTTAATGACTAACATAGCAAGGAAGAGATGATACTTATAGGGAGATATGTTTCGTTCTTGCACGGAGAAGGAAAATAAAGGTGATCCAAACATATTGGAGAGCAATACGAAAGTTTTAATAATAAGACAAAGTAATTCTTGAAAAGTTGCGACATTTGATATAACAATATAAACGAAGAGGAGCTATTGGTAAAACTTGAGTTACGTACAACACGTACTATTCTATGTGAAATAATTCGAACAATACAAAAAAGAGTTGATTAAAAAGAAAGTATAACTTGATAATATGAAAGTGTTTATATAATAAGTGGAAGTAATTTTGGAGGATGTGACGAACTAAAGTTCATAGTAAAACTAGGGTTATGTATAATTGGTAAAATAATTTCGATTTAGTCAAAGTAGAAATTTGTAAAAGCGAAAGTATAATTTGATGTGTACTAGTCAAAATACGCAAAGGTAAATTTATGTATAAGATTTTATAGATCACATAAGTGAAAAATCATTTTTATAAATTTTGAGATAGTTTGAAAATAAAGACTCTTGTAAGAAATCTTTGGAAAACATGATACTTGTATTTAAGAGTTTATTTGTTAGATTTTAAAATTTCGGAGGATAATTGTGTAATAATTGTTTCGAGGTAGTGAAAACTAATGAATTGACTTTTATCAGGGCATGAGTCCTTGGACTCGAAATGTTAACATTAAAGTTAGAAGGATGATAATGTGATTATCATCAAATGAGTAAATCCCTCGGATTTAGAGTTATGTATGAAAGAACTTCAAATAAGAATTGCAACTTTGAATCGTTCGAGTGATAGTGAGAGTTCGAGAACTCGGCATGAATAATCTGGCAGTCGCATAGACAAGTATAAATAAATGCTAAAGCAGTGACTTTCAACTATGTAATGATCGTTTGAATTCAGCCTTAGTTGGCCTGAAAGGAGGGTACGTTAAAGTATGATGGAATCATTTTAATTGTTACAGCAGTTTTTCAGATGTGATGAGTTCAGCTCAAGCCACAACTTGAGATAGTGTATTTCACCTTTGATTTTCGAGTTAATAATGATCGATTATTGTTTGAGTATGACACCATTACTTGCAGGGTGCCAAGTAGTCTATTATAAGTAGATGTACGAGTACAGAAGTTTCTTGACTGTGATATTCAAAACGATACACATATGGAGGTTCCATTCTTTAAAAGATTATGCATATGAGATATTTATCATCTCGACATAAAAAATGTAATATTGGACATGGAGTTTGTAATACTGACGTTTGAGGGTTCAAATGACATGGGTTTTTGAAAGTCATATGAAAATTTACACCGAAAGTGTAATAACAGAGAGGATTTGGATATAACATGTGATGATTAAGTATCAATGATCATGAGATATCCATTTAGGATACATGAATGTAAAATTTCAAGATTCGATTGTTTACCACTTTTATGGTACATGAAAGTTTGTTAAATGAGTATGAGATAGATATATAGTTTGATTAGAATGAGTTTTTCGTATCTACTAAATATCAAGATGATCATTTTTCTCCTTTCGTGCCCTTGCATTTGGGTTTTTGAACAGATAGCTTGAGAGTTTTCTTTGATTCACTTTCTATTCCATACGTCATGATATTGGAATATTTTTATGAATTACCGTAATATAATTACGTTGGCCACCGTCATTATATTTCACTAATTCATATTTCCATTTCAATATCACCCCATGAGGTTAGGATTTGTGATCAATGATGATTTCTAATAGTGTGTTAAGGATAGCAGTAATCTTAGCTGGATCGACAACATGTCAGTTTTAAGCCAAGACTAATGAATTTGCAAATGTTGCTCATGTCCTTTCTCACTCTTAGAGCAGATCGAAATGTCATCCATGAAAACAGTTACGAACTTGTCGAGTTATGGTTTGGCTAGTTTTAAGTTGCAGTCTTTATAGACTTGGTCAACTTTCATATCTTTGAAAGTTATGGAAGTTGTGAAAGTTATGAAATGGACGTGGTCAAACGAGAAAATTATGAAACATCATGGTAAGAGTTGGTGCGGTTGGACGAACCATGATTCTTCACTACATAAGGGTGTATAGAAGTTTGATAAATCTGATAGGTCATAAGTTTGAAAAATTTTAAGTGGGATGAAGATGAATATGATATAAACGAAACACTTTATATTATTAAGAACGAGGCTTTAAACAAGTCTTTTTATTACACGATTTGGAAATTGAAATAGTTTAAGGCATAGCCTTTACATAGATAGGAAAATGGAAAATAAATAAATAGGAAAACAAAGAACAAGATACTTTCTCAGCCATCACTTTCTCCATCACTTTGTCCATGTTATTCTTCACAAGTTTCTCTAGCCTTTCGGTTTGAGAGTCGAAGGACTCTTTGATGACTTCCTTCAAGATTTTGTTTTCTTTTTCTAGGTTGTTTAGACGCACTTCTATCCGAGCAACATGGCGTCTGCTATACTCTCTATTCTTCTCACAACTACTCTGAAGGTTGATGATATCACGCCTCACCATTACGTGCTCCATGTTATTACAAAATGATGGACCGGTTTCACCAGTAGTAGCGGGTTCGGGTTGCTTTCTCTTTAGAGTTGAGTTTTCAGATGATTCTTCTATAGGCTCTTCTTCCGGCTCATAATTTGAGAAGTCACTGTCGTAGTTAGGGAGATCTTGAAGAGCATCCCATTCGGGAGTACTCATCGGTTTATATACCAGTGAGTGATATGAGCCAGAGTCGGCAGAATTAGCAGGGCTTTTTCCTTTGCTTTCAGATCCTTGAGTCGGGTGAAAATCAGGAGAAATAGGTAGAGTATCGGGGCTATAATTTGGTGAGGGAGGACTACCAATGCCATAAGGTGGACTTTGGACTGGTCTTTCAGTGGAAGACCTTTCAGTATCTTTTTCGGTTGGCTCGAAAAGAGTCATTTTGTTCGCTTGATGAAAATTAGACATCCTAACATTAGGAAAGAGATTTCGGTCAGTTTTAAGATAAGATTGTAAAGCATATGTTTTAAGATTACAAGGCAATCCTAAGTGCTTTAATGTCTAAGGTAGGAAAGGTTATAGTTTTCTAGATTGCTAAGGCACCCTAGCTAGGCACACATAAAGATGCAATCCTGGTTCTCTATAACAGCCTGGTTATGCTCTGATACCACTCTGTGACGTCCTACAGATAGGGTCTGGAAGAAAATGTCACTAATATCAAATAAACCAACATATTATAATACGAGAACAATTCTACATGATAAAAATAAACTTTATTGATAACGCAGCGGAAGAGATGAGATGTCGTTACAAGAATTGAAATTACAATAAAGTAAATGTTTCAAATGCAAGAATAATAAATGCGATAGTTCTTGAGATCCTATGTCCAAGTAGCATCACATAAGTAGAAAATAAGTAAGCTTGATCAATCAGCACCTGAGACAAACATGCTAAAGTGTCAACCAAAAAGGTTGAGTAAAATCATAGGTTTAACAAAAGCAGATGTCGTTCTTTTTATACCACAAGATTTGTTTTCATAAGTAGATCACACAGATCTTTAGTTGTTAAAGAAAATCACAAAGATCTTAAAAGTTGATCTCACAGGGATCAAAAAGTTATGCCAATTCGTGATATTTAGACTAAACGTTCAAAGGTTTCCCCAATGACAAGTTGTGTCTATACTTGTCGGCTTAATTTCATTATTAAGTAATACAATGACTTGGTCAAATGTATCGGGGATGTTACTCCCGATAGGCCTACCCCCAATAATTAATAATGCATTTAACGAGCAATTAAAAATATCACTGTAGGGACTTAGTCAGACATAGCCGGGTATAACATAGTTTAACAGTTGGTACTTGTGTCTAAATCGTAAAAAGTAAAAATAGCATGTGTCTTACCCCAAAAAGTTAAATAAGTTGCTAGCAATAAAGAGTGAGGCTATGAGTTCACCTTAGTAAGTAGATGAGAGAGTTATTCCTTGGAAGAGAAAGATAAGTAAGTTGGATGATCGTGAGCCGAATGTCAACCTAATGACATTAAGAATAGTTTAACTGTTTTGCCAGAGTTAAAGATAAGTTTAAGTATGTATGTACTTAAGTGTAGTTTGTTTTGCTTAGTTTCTATTCTTAGTAAGTTTCCACTTTTAGTAGGTTTTCGTTTTTAGAAAGTTTCCATTTTAGTAAGTTTCCTCTTTTAGTAAGTTTCCATGTTTAGAGAGTTTCCATTTATAGTAAGTTAGTGTTGAACACTAGTGAGTTGTCTTTAATAAGTCTACCACCTATTAAGTGTGAAAGTAACTAAGTGTATGATTACTATAGTCGGGTTGATATTGCACACCATACCCAAACATCTATTCCACCGCCGAGTCACTAGAATGACCAATTGTTACCGGTTGGCCCAGGATTTCTCGACCAAAATCTAAGTTTGGCATTCGAAATCCACAAGCATCCCATAGTGGTACCAAGGATCACCCTAGGCCTTAAGCAGCGTCGATGTTCGAGTAATCACACGTTATCGTGAATGACTATCGTAATCGTATAATATAATATAAGTAGTAGCATATTATATGTGTTAGTAGTAATATAAGTGTATAAGTGTTAAGTAGTATTAGTAATATAGTATAAGTAGTATTAGGGTTTTAGTTAATTAAAGTAGTATTTAATATTAGGGTTTAGTAATAAATAAATAATTAGGGTTTTAATTAATGTATTAGGGTTTTATTAAATTAGGGTTAGGTTTAATTAGGGTTTTAATATTTAATATGTATATATATATATATATCGTGTATATGTATGTATATATATGTGTATATATTATTTTGTTTCCATTATATATATATATATATATATATATATATATGTGGTACATGTATATATATTTCGTTTCCTTTTTTAAACACTAACAAAATCTCTAACTAATCTTTAGGGTTTTTAAGATTGAACAAAAATCTTTTTTTTTTTATAAATCCGTAGGTATATATGTATATATATGTGTATATTTTTTTTTACATGAACAATATAAATGTTAAGATCATGCATGAATAATTATGATTATAAACATAAAGTAAAAGTAAGATTTAAGAGTTTTGGATCTAGGGTTTTACCTTGATGAAGATTGATGAAGATTAACAAAAGAAGAGAAGAAACACTTGAAGATGAAGATCAAAAGCACTTGAAAACTTAAGAACACCTTGAAGATCACGAAGAACGAGAAGAACACTGATAGTGCTCCAAATGAACATATATTTAGTAGCAATATCCTCCCAACATGTAAATTATTTAGTTGTAATTGTCCTATTTTAAGTTGTAATCGTTTATATTAAATAAGTGCGAAGATAAAAGGCGAAAACGACGATTTGAAGACGCAAATGACCAAAAAGCTCAAATGTACAAGATACAATCCAAGTGGTTCAATTTATTGATAAGAAACGTCTAAAAATGACAAAAGTACAAGTTGCGGAACGCAAAGTACAAGATATTAAATTATATGAAAGGACGTTCGAAAATCCGGAACCGGGACATGAGTCAACTATCAACGCCCGACGCAACGGACTAAAAATTACAAGTCTACTATGCACAAGAATATAATATAATATATAAATAATTATATTAATTATTTATATTTTATATTTATATATAAATTATGTCGACAAGCTAAGATCCAAAAAATTGTGAGCTGAAAAATCAAACTCCACGACTCGCGGAGTTTGAAGGCCAAAAACTCCACGACTCGCGGAGCAGCCAGATTCCAAAATGCCTATAAAAGGCCACGAGCTTCTGCAGTTTTAATAAAAAAAATGTATATACATAATAATAATAATACTCTATAATATATAATAAATATATATATATATATATATATATATAGTATAGGTTAGTTTTATATTAGATTAGTTTGGGTTATGTAAAGGTTATTTTACGGGTTTTTGAAGTCGAAATTCTGTCCGTGTAACACTACGCGATAAATACTCAATGTAAGTTATGTTCTCCTTTTTAAATTAATGTCTCGTAACTAAGTTATTATTATGCTTATTTGAGCTGAAGTAATTATGATGTTGGGCTAAATATTAAAGATGGGGTTATTGGGCTTTGTACCATAATTGGGGTTTGGACAAAAGAACGACACTTGTGGAAATTAGACTATGGGCTATTAATGGGATTTATATTAACTAAATGATACCTCATTAAATTAATATAGAGATTTACAATTTGACGTAGATATAAATAACCACATACGCTCGATCGGACACGATGGGCGGGATATCTATAAATACTAATAAGTGTTCATTTGACCGGACACGGGGATGGATTAATAGTCAATGGACTCATTAAAATAGGGGTGGATTACATTCAAGGGTAATTGGTGTAATTGTTAACAAAGTATTAAAACCTTGGATTACACACAGTCGATAACCTGGTGTATTCATTAAACAAAGTATTAAGACCTTGTTACAGTTCGAATCCCCAGTTAGTTGGAATATTTGACTTCGGGCATAAGGTTAAATTTGTCGAGCATTTTATAATTATGATCGATGAACTATTGTGGACAAAAACCAGATAGGTTTCAAATACATCCAGGACAAAGGACAATTAACCCAGGACAATAAATTAAAATCAAAACGTCAAACATCATAGTTACGGAAGTTTAAATAAGCATAATATATTTTATTTCATATTTCCTCGTACTTTTATTTTTTGTCATTTTAATTATTGTTATTTATTTTATATTGGTTAAATATCGTCATTTACTTTACGCTTCGCTTAAAATATAAAATCGACAAACCGGTCATTAAACGGTAAACCCCCTTTTATATATTATTAATATAATATATTTTGTACAAATATAATTGTTTAAAAATATAGTGTGCAATAAGCCCGCTCCCTGTGGAACGAACCGGACTTACTAAAAACTACACTACTGTACGATTAGGTACACTGCCTATACTGTTGTAGCAAGGTTTAGGTATATCCCATTTGTAAATAAATAATTAAAACTTGTGTAAATTGTAATGTATTTCGTAGTAAAATATAGTACTATCACGTACTCCCACGCTACCACATCATGTTTTTGGCGCCGCTACCGGGGACTCGGCGAAACGCTATATTTTTAATTTATTTATGTATAAATATATTTATATATATTTTTAGAAAAACAATATAAAATTTAAAAAAAAACGTTTTTCAAACTCCACGACTCGCGGAGTTTGCAGGCTTAAAACTCCACGACTCGCGGAGCCACCCTGACAGGCGCACCCAGGAACCCTACTTCGCATTTATTACAAAATAATATTAATTATTATTATTTTAAAACCCTAATTAGGTTTAATTAATTTATTATTTAATTTTTAGTTTTAATTAAATTTGTAATAATTACTTTTAATTAGTTTTATTATATATAAAAATTAATACTTTTATAAAATAAAAATATAAAAATAATATTTTTATAAAAATTGTACTTTTTACAACTTTAAGTTTATTTTTATATTTTGTATTTTTTTAGTGTAATATTTGTATCTTTATTGTTCGTAGCTAGTTTTAAGTTCTAGTATTTTGCCGTAGCTTATTTTTATTTTTAGATTTTTAGGCTTTGCCGTTAAATCCCTTAAGTGCTATTTCTTTAGACTAAGATTTAGGTGCTTTAGAATTTTGCGACGATTTTAAAATTTTAGTGCCTTTTAAGTCACGACTCGCTACTTTCTTATTTTTATTTTTCGACGTTTTTCGACGCACATTCTTTTTCTTTCTTATTTCTCGACGCTTTAGTTTTTAGGACTTAGAAATTTTCTCTATTTCTTATCTAATATCTCAAACGGGAAGAAAAATTATTTAAGTGGTTAAATTAATGGACGTTGACAATTTTCTGCTTCGTAGTAATAGTTGGATTTGTTAGTGGCTGGGTTGTGAGCTTCCGATTTAAAGGGTTCTGGCTCCCTGCTGCATCTTTTGGCTATTCGAAACGTGGGCAAAAGCAGAAAAGTCTATTAATTGGACAACTTATATAAGTTTTTCTATTTTTATAACTAATAGGATAATTAGTAAATGCACCACATTGTAGCTAAAATTTGGCCATCGCAATAAAATGAAAATTTTTGAAAACAAGGCTATGGAAACTCTTTTTGATATGCAAAATCAATTAAATCAATACTCTCAAACGGGTGTTGATGACAATTCATTCGGTCAATCTTGGATCACGAATGACGAAACAATAACTGGTTGTGAAATCTGTGGAGATTATCACTCAACATGGGAATGTTATTATTACGTTCCTATGGAAAATTACGCACCCACGGAACCTGAATGGAATGATTATGAAGAATACAATTCAAATTGGGATTATTCCCAAGAATATTTCCAAACTCAACAACCAGTAGATGAGGAAAATTACGTGTCTGAAAATTTATTAGACAATATGAAAATCAAACTCGAAGAACTCAATGCTCAAAATGAACAAATGAGAGAGTTTGTAAACCGGCAAGCTGAAACTCTATCAGACTACACACCTGTTGATCTGAGGAGCCGTGTGCAAGAAAATCTCATATCATCAAATTTTGATGAATTCGAGAGCTCCGAAATCACCAACTATCCCAATGATACTTTTTATTCAGTCTTACCAATTTCACAACATATCGACACATTAGCCTCTACCGACGAAATCATCAATCCATTAATGGATAAAGAAGAAGTAAGGGTGACAAATCGGTACTCTTGGGAATACGATAACGTTGAAAATTTTACCCCCGAGGCCAAACCGAACTTCACCATTCCACAACCTTCCAACCCAATATTCTCAATAGACGAGTCATCCACCGGAAATGAACTACGAGCTGTAATAGATAATGACACCTCGAATTTCACCCAATTAGGTAATAGAGGTGAAAACTTTGATCCTGAGAAAAAAAGTAAGGAAATATTAGGAATTGTCCACCCTATAAAAATAAGTATGTCGGTGTATATCGATCCATTTGACCAAGAACCAGAAAAGAGACATATCCATTTACTAAAAGCTACACTTAAAAAAGAATTAAGTAGTGACGATCGGGTGAGTCTAAACTTTAAACCCATTGATATATTATACACCACCCGAGATGTAAATAACTGGCTCACTATTTTAATTCGTGGAACTTATTCTACCGACTTCACATGTCGTCAGCTAAGTGTGGGGAAGTCTAACCCCACTTAACGTTAAATTAGGGGTTCGAGTTAGTGCATAACTCGTTAATAAACATGCATAACAAATTGGGGTAAAAGACGCATTTTTAAAGATTAGCAAACAGTTCAGAAAAGACCGTTTTTGAAGAAAAATATGTGTGATAAAACAAGAAGGAATGAACGATGAGGCGCACCATCTATCATTCGACGAGCTTTGTAATTACAAACTGGGTATTTTTAATTACTTTTCTACACTAATCACCCTCATGAATTTATAATTATAGTCTGATTTCATGCAAATGAGGGCATTGCATGATCTCAAGTGTGGGGAAGGGTTATAAATTCTCTCGGGTTTGCACTTAGTTTATTTGCCAAATTTTGTGAAAATTTGAAAAATTTTCAACTAAATGAAGTCAAAATCATGTTTATACATATTTATAAACGATGAAAACTAGGTGTTAATACGTAATTATCGTTACCTCGGAAAGGACATAAATTGAGAAACACCCTAAAACGATTGAATTCATTTAAAATGGAATAAAGGAGAATAAAAAGGCAAAGAAAGAAACTAAGTGTGGGGAGAATGTACCAAGTTATTCAATTAAAAACTATCTATCACATGTTTCTGTAAAGTTTTTGCAGGTACTTTTGTTTTGGACGATTTTAATCAGTTTTACCCGATTTACTGTAATATATTTGAAAGAAAAGATGGATCTACACAATGAATCAATTCCATCATTAAAAGGAAGTAAAGTCTTCCGAAAAAGAAACGCGCTTCTTGATTTAGGTCATGAAGTTGTCGTCCAGACCAGCTGTAGGTTGACCAAAAATCTAGAAAAGTCATCTCTAAAATCAGCAGGAAATCCACGGACCTCAGCATCAAACAGGGTCGCCAAGTGGTCAGATTTATCCTAACCATGAGAAGGATTTATCTCGTACAATGGGGGGCACCGTGCAAATTAGCTTGATAAGACTAATGAATCAGATCCCCAGAAAGGATAATCTCCTTAAAAGATCAAAAATCAGCTTTTAAGCCTGATATTACTCAATCCTTGAGATTGACCTTAAAGATTGAGAATTCAAACTCATGGAATTCAATGATATCTAAACTCGAGCTTGAACGAGAAAATATTTTGATCAAATTATAAACCGATTTGTTTTCTGAAAACCCATTTTCAATGCATTCATTACCATTGAACGTAAAATCCTAGGAATTCACCTGGAATTCATTAGGTCGCCTGAACCAAATCGGGTGTCAACCGTAAGAACGGTGGTTGCATAGCATGGTCGAAGACAGGACCTTGTGCCAGACCGAAAAATTATAAGGGTGAGCTTTACTATTGCTCCTACAAAGGATAGTAATTGCGTCTGACACGTTATAGACCATAATTAAAAGCATGTCAGGGGACATTGCCTTAACAGTTGCTTGTTCAATGCTTTCCTTTACAATCGGACGGTAGTTTACCGAAAGGTAATATACGGGATAAGTAAACTGGACGTGTTGCTTTCCTAATACAAGGTTAGCAAGTGGGTGACACAAAACTATAAGTTTTGAGCTAAAATTTTCAAATCTGAAACCCACAAAACCCACAAAAATATTTTGCAACACCGGTGAAGGGTTATTCCGGAAAACTTATCTAGGGTAAAAGCTAGATTAAATTTTCAAAAAGATCAAATGTTTCCTTAAGGATCTACATTTTCATAGTCATGTGGGACTGTAAACCACATCGTTACTATCATTGTTTATACCGCCGTATCAAAATCACTGATGTATAAAGAAGTGATTCGTGTGATGTATTATATTTCAAGTTCTGTATTGCTTGAGGACAAGCAACGTTCAAGTGTGGGGATATTTGATAGTGCTCCAAATGAACATATATTTAGTAGCAATATCCTCCCAACATGTAAATTATTTAGTTGTAATTGTCCTATTTTAAGTTGTAATCGTTTATATTAAATAAGTGCGAAGACAAAAGGCGAAAACGACGATTTGAAGACGCAAATGACCAAAAAGCTCAAATGTACAAGATACAATCCAAGTGGTTCAATTTATTGATAAGAAACGTCTAAAAATGACAAAAGTACAAGTTGCGGAACGCAAAGTACAATATATTAAATTATACGAAAGGACGTTCGAAAATCGGGAACCGGGACATGAGTCAACTATCAACGCCCGACGCAACGGACTAAAAATTACAAGTCTACTATGCACAAGAATATAATATAATATATAAATAATTATATTAATTATTTATATTTTATATTTATATATAAATTATGTCGACAAGCTAAGATCCAAAAAATTGTGAGCTGAAAAATCAAACTCCACGACTCGCGGAGTTTGAAGGCCAAAAACTCCACGACTCGCGGAGCAGCCAGATTCCAAAATGCCTATAAAAGGCCACGAGCTTCTGCAGTTTTAATAAAAAAATATATATATACATAATAATAATAATACTCGGTAATATATAATAAATAAATAAATATATAATATATATATATATATATATATATATATATATATATATATATATATATATAGTATAGGTTAGTTTTATATTAGATTAGTTTGGGTTATGTAAAGGTTATTTTACGGGTTATTGAAGTCGAAATTCTGTCCGTGTAACACTACGCGATAAATACTCAATGTAAGTTATGTTCTCCTTTTTAAATTAATGTCTCGTAACTAAGTTATTATTATGCTTATTTGAGCCGAAGTAATTATGATGTTGGGCTAAATATTAAAGATGGGGTTATTGGGCTTTGTACCATAATTGGGGTTTGGACAAAAGAACGACACTTGTGGAAATTAGACTATGGGCTAATAATGGGATTTATATTAACTAAATGATACCTCATTAAATTAATATAGAGATTTACAATTTGACGTAGATATAAATAACCACATACGCTCGATCGGACACGATGGGCGGGATATCTATAAATACTAATAAGTGTTCATTTGACCGGACACGGGGATGGATTAATAGTCAATGGACTCATTAAAACAGGGGTGGATTACATTCAAGGGTAATTGGTGTAATTGTTAACAAAGTATTAAAACCTTGGATTACACAGAGTCGATAACCTGGTGTATTCATTAAACAAAGTATTAAGACCTTGTTACAGTTCGAATCCCCAGTTAGTTGGAATATTTGAATTCGGGCATAAGGTTAAATTTGTCGAGCATTTTATAATTATGATCGATGAACTATTGTGGACAAAAACCAGATAGGTTTCAAATACATCCAGGACAAAGGACAATTAGCCCAGGACAATAAATTAAAATCAAAACGTCAAACATCATAGTTACGGAAGTTTAAATAAGCATAATATATTTTATTTCATATTTCCTCGTACTTTTATTTTTTGTCATTTTAATTATTGTTATTTATTTTATATTGGTTAAATATCGTCATTTACTTTACGCTTCGCTTAAAATATAAAATTGACAAACCGGTCATTAAACGGTAAACCCCCTTTTATATATTATTAATATAATATATTTTGTACAAATATAATTGTTTAAAAATATAGTGTGCAATAAGCCCGCTCCCTGTGGAACGAACCGGACTTACTAAAAACTACACTACTGTACGATTAGGTACACTGCCTATAGTGTTGTAGCAAGGTTTAGGTATATCCCATTTGTAAATAAATAATTAAAACTTGTGTAAATTGTAATGTATTTCGTAATAAAATATAATACTATCACGTACCCCCATGCTACCACATCAAACACGATGAAGATCTCTTAAAGATTGCTTGAAGACCACTTGAAGATGGTGATGGTGGTGTTGGGGTGTTTTTGGACGAAACCAAGAGAGAGGGGGAGAGAGATTTTTGTGACTTTGAGAGAGAATTGTAAATATGTTTTGGTGCATGAAAAGCTTTAGCCTAGGTCTCTATTTATATGAGGGATTGGAGAATTCTAGAATTAGGGTTTAATTAGGAATTACTTAGGGAACAAGTCAAGATTAATGAGGAGGTGATGGGGGGTTGCTTGGCCGAAAATTTGAGGGGTATTATGGGCATTTTGCCCTCTTTTTTCCTTGCAAAAATCGGCTAGGGTTAGGAGAGTTAGGGTTTGGAACTTTTTCACTTTAGTCCTTGTACTTTAAATTAGCTTAAATAGTTCCTTAATTATCCAAGTTTAATTATTTAAGTGTACAAGGTTTAAGGTTATTTATTTTGTTCACAAAAGTTTATTAGCTCATTAATTTTATCTTTTATTAACTTGTCGTTTATTACACAAAGTTAATTATTATGTTTTATAATTCTTAACGCTTAACAATTATCGATTAAAGTTAAATCATTAAGTTTAATTATATTGTTGGGCATTAAATACTGGAAAAATATAGAATGGAAAAATGAGGGTCGTTATAAAAGTGTCATGAATAGTATTAAGCTCTTGCGGCAATTTTAAACGATAAGCCACCGGTTCAATTTTATCGGTAATTTCAAACAGACCAACATATCGAGGGTTTAGCTTCCCTCGCATTCCAAAACGCACCACCCCTTTCCACGGTGAGAATTTCAACATAACACAATCGCCAACCTGAAACTCTAACGGTTTCCGTCGAACATTGGCGTAACTCTTTTGCCTACTCTTGGCAGTCTTAAGTCGTTCTTTAATCTGAACTATCTTTTTGGTGGTTTCATGAATAATTTCCGGACCAGTAAGTTGTGCGTCTCCAACATCTCTCCAACAAATGGGTAACCTACACTTCCTCCCATAAAGTGCCTAAAATGGCACAACATTAATGCTTGCATGATAACTATTATTGTACGAGAACTCAGCCAACGGTAAATGTCTATCCCAGCCATTTCCAAAATCGATAATACACGCGCGTAGCATATCTTCTAAAGTCTGAATAGTCCTCTCACTCTGGCCATCAGTTTGCGAATGATAAGTTATACTCATATCCAGTTTCGTTCTCATAGCTTCTTGTAAAGATTGCCAAAACCTAGATAAAAATCTGTCTCGGTCTGAAATAATTGATAGGGGAACACCGTGTCGAGAAACAATTTCCTTCAAATATAGTCAAGCGAGCTTCTCCATCTTGTCCTTTTATTTTATAGCTATAAAATGTGCCGATTTCGTGAGCCGGTCTACAATGACCCAAATGGTATTGTAACCGCCCGCGGCCTTTGGCAACTTTGTAATGACATCCATAGCTATGCATTCCCACTTCCATTCTGGAATTTCTGGTTGTACTAACAGTCCTGACGGCTTATGGTGTTCTGCTTGTACCTTCGAACAAGTCAAACACTTAGTCACATAAGTAGCCACATCAGCCTTCAAGTTTGGCCACCAATAAAATTCCTTAAGATTTTGGTGCATTTTTCCCGCTCTGGGATGTATAGAGTACCTCAACTTGTGAGCTTCATTCAAAAAAAGTGTTCGTATATCACCGAACTTTGGAACCCAAATTTGTCCCGCAAAATACCGAGTCCCATTTTCTCGCACTTCGAATTATTTCTCCAACCCTTGAATCTTCTCATCCTGTACATTCTCCTCTTTCAAGGCTTCTTGCCGTGCCTCAAAAATTTGCTTAGTTAGATTAGTTTGGATAGTCAAATTGAGAGCTCGAACCCTTAAAGGTTTTTCTCTTACTTTTCGGCTCAAGGCATCAGCTACAATATTTGCCTTTCCCGGTGATAACGAATTTTGACATCACAGTCATTCAACAACTCCACCCAGCGTCGCTGCCTCATGTTCAGTTGCTTTTGATCAAATATATGTTGAAGATTCTTATGATAGGTAAAAACAGTATACTTTACTCCGTAGAGATAGTGTCTCCACATCTTAACTGCAAAAACAGCAGCTCTTAATTCTAAATCGTGAGTCGTATAGTTTTATTTATGAATCTTCAATTGTCTAGACGCATAAGCAATCACTTTCGTATGTTGCATTAACACACAACCGAGACCTTGCTTTAAAGCATCACAATAAATCACAAAATCATCATTCCCTTTGGGTAGTGACAATATAGGTGTTGTAGTTAAGTTTTCTTTAACAATTAAAACACATTCTCTTGCTCATCCTTCTAGTCGAACTTCTTCCCTTTATGCGTTAATGCAGTCAGGGGTTTTGCTACTCTGGAAAAGTCTTGGATAAACCTCCTGTAGAAACAACCCAATCCTAAAAATTGACGTATGTGCGTTAGAGTTTTCGGGGTTTCCCACTTTTCAATAACTTCAATCTTTGCCGGATCAACCTGAATGCCTTCTTTACTAACTATATGACGGAGGAATTGCACCTCCTTCAACCAAAATGCACACTTAGAAAACTTAGCGTACAGTTCTTCCTTTCTCAACAAATCTAGCACCATTCTCACATGTTCTTCGTGCTCTTGGGCATTCTTAGAGTCAATAAGTATGTCATCGATGAAAACAATGATAAACTTGTCCAGATATAGCCAACACACCCGGTTCATGAGGTAAATGAACACAACTGGTACGTTAGTCAATCCAAACGGCATAACCAGAAACCTATAATAACCGTAACGCTAACAAAAGCAGTCTTTGGGATATCATCCTCCTTAACCCGCATTTGATGATAACCAGAATGTAAATCGATCTTTGAATAAATTGACGAACCTTGTAGTTGATCAAATAAATCGTCCATTCTTGGTAGTGGATAACGGTTCTTGATGGTAAGCTTCTTCAACTCTCGGTAATTGATACACAACCTGAATGTACCATCCTTCTTCTTAACAAACAGAGCAGGAGCTCCTTACGGGGAAGAGCTGGGACGAATGAAAACACGCTCCAATAGTTCTTTTAGTTGAGTTTGTAATTCCTTCATTTTGATGGGTATAAGTCTATATGGAGCACGGGCTATAGGTGCAGCTCCTGGTACAAGATCTATTTGAAATTTGACAGATCGGTGTGGAGGTACTCCCGGTAATTCTTTCGAAAATACATCGGGAAATTATCTTGCGACGGGAACATCATTGATGTTATTTTCTTCGAATTTGACTTTCTCGACGTGTGTTAGAATGGCATAGCAACCTTTTCTTATTAGCTTTTGCTCCTTCAAACTGCTAATAAGATTTAACTTTGCATTACCTTTTTCTCCGTACACCATTAAGGGTATTCCATTTTCGCGCGGAATGTGAATCACCTTTTTGTAACAAACTACCTCGGCCTTTACTTTGGACATCCAGTCCATACCAATAATTGCATCGAAACCCCCCAAATCCACCGGTATCAAATTAATTTCAAATGTTTCGCTAGTTAATTTAATTAGTCAGTTACGACAAATTTTATCAACCTTAACTAGTTTACCGTTTGCTAATTCAAGTATACACTTATCATCCAAAGGTGTTAATGGACAACTTAGTTTGGCACAAAAATCTCTACTCATATAGCTTCTATCCATACCCGAATCAAATAAAACATAAGCAGGTTTATCGTCAATAAGGAACGTACCCGTAACAAGATCTGGGTCTTCCTGTTCTTCTGCCGCTTTGATGTTGAAGGCTCTTCCACGACCTTGCCCATTATTGTTCCATTGGTTCCGGCAATCACTTTTGAAGTGACTCGGCTTTCTACATCCAAAACAAATAATAGCATTATTTGCTCTGTTATTTTTATTGGCCATTGGTCCATAGACATCACACTTCGCTGCACCATGACCTGATCTGTTGCAATTGGTGCATAACTCCTTATAGAACCTTTCTGGATGGTATTTCTCACACCTTAGGTATTGAGTTTTCTTCCTCTTGTTGTCATTCTTGTTATTGTTTGGATTGTTGTTGTTGCGGTTGTTATTGTTATTGGGACGGTTGTTGAAGTTGTTGTTGTTGTTGTTGTTGTTGTTGTTGTTGTTGTTGTTGTTGTTGTTGTTGTTGTTGTTGTTATTATTGTTGTTGTTGTTGTTGTTGTTGTTGTTGTAGTTGTTGTTGTAGTTATTGTTAGGGTTACGATTATTGTTGTTACGATTGTTGTTGCGATTGTTGTTGCGATAAATGTTGTGATTGTTGTTGTTGTATTGGTGACCCTTGTCACAGTTTTCTTCCCACTTCCTCTTGCCTTCTTTCATTTTTGCCTCCTCGGTCGCCTGCCCTTTAATTATCCCTCAATCTGGCCCATGAGTTTGTGAGCCATTCGACTTGCGTTATGCATTGAGATGGGTGCGTATGAACTTACATCCTCCTGAATTCTCTCTGGTAACTCTTTCACAAATGCGTCTATTTGTTCTTCCTCATCTTTAAATACTCCTGGACACAATAGAGACAACTCTGTGAATCGTCACTCGAATGTGGTGATATCGTATCCTTGAGTTCGTAATTCCCTAAGCTCTGTCTTGAGTTTATTAACCTCATTACTGGAACGGTACTACTCATTCATCATGTGTTTGAATGCTGCCTACGGTAGCGCGTAAGAAGTATTTTGTCCCACTTGCTCGAGATAGGTGTTCCACCATGTTAACGTAGTACCTGTGAAAGTATGCAAGGTGTATTTCGCCCTATCCTCTTCAGCACATTTGCTTATTGCAAAAACAGATTCAACCTTCTCAGTCCACCGTTTTAGCCTGACCGGTCCTTCGGTTCCATCGAACTCAAGGGGTTTACAGGCACTGAAAGTCTTGTAGGAGCATCCTAAACAATTTCCTGTGGAGTTAGTTCCACTGCTAGACCCTGATTGATTGTAGTTTTGCATTGCAACCTGCACTGCGGCTATGTTCGTAGCAAGGAAAGCACGAAAATCTTCTTCGCTCATGTTCAAGGTTTGTCTGATAGTTGGAGCCATTTCCTTCAAAAATAGCCAAAAGAGTTAAGTTAATCATATAGAATATTAGGAGTAGTCAATAGTATTTTGTGGCATAATATGAACTTATTATTATAAAATCGTTTTCTTCATATTAGCGTTTTATAATTGTAATTCGGGTAGTACCTACCCATTAAAGTTCATACTTAGTAGCTAGAACACAATTTAACTACAACAATTTAGATAATATTCTATCATAAAAAACCATGGTAAGTTACTATGTTATCACATGATAACAAGTAGCAATAATAATAAACTTCCATGCTTATTTTTATTATACGGGAATATGGAAATTACATCGTAGATTTTTACACAAACTTAACACACAATATATATATATATATATATATATATATATATATATATATATATATATATATATATATATATATATATATATATATATATATATATATATATATATATATATATATATATATATATATATATATATATATATATATATATATATATTATAAAGCATGGTTAACGGTGACGATTACAAATTCTTTATTTGGATATATCAGCTTCTTCTTCTTCTTCTTCGAACTTAGTTCTTTTTGCCAACGGTTTGCCGAAGTGCATACTACACCTAATACGAGCAGTTCTTTTCAAAATCTTTTTAGAGACCTCTACCCTCTTAGATGTTCCAGGTCTTTTCGCAAAGTTTAAATGATACGGGTGATCACGGTATGATTGATCAGGGTTATTTCGGATAACCAGAGGTCCATAGGGTTCGGGGTCGGGTATTTCCGTTTTAATTGATACTAATTTTCCTCGATTATTTTGTTTCCCTTTCATGAATTGTGCCTCTGTAGTTTCCCCTACTTCAGGTTCCTCTTCGAGATCCTCTTCTGGATCCTCTTCCGGAAATTGTGTATCTTCCCAGAACTTTTGTTCTTCAGCAGTGACACCATCGACTAAGTTGACACTTGGTACATTAGTCGAAGATTCTGACTCAATATCTGAGTCGCCAGAAAGGATAATGTAATTGGGAGAAGCCATCTATCACATAATACCAAGCACGTTAAGAGATTAATATATCTTATAATATTTACATGTTAATAATCTATGTTTCCAACAAAAATGATAAGCAATCGTTTTTAAAGCAAACACGATCAAAGTCCAGACTCACTAATGCATCCTAACAAAATCGGTTAGACATACTGTTGAGTCCCCAAAATAATTAAGGATTTAATTATGACAAAACTGTAATTTATTTGCACTAAATTGTTATGTGCAGTCACCACAAGTGTGTTTATGCCTAGACATCAGATATTACTATGTCGAGTGTTTAGTTTGCTGCTCAGTCTACCAGCACAAGGTAGACAGTGTTCTTCAATCAGCACAGGATGTGTACTCAGCAAATCAAGAATATGCAGTGACTCAGCAATGAAGAACCAGCACAACTGGAATGCAGCTTACTACGCAAGACAGCTATGCTCCATTATAAGCATAGTAGTTTCTCGAGTGGTCTACATCGATGGTACTATTCAACAGAAGTCAAAGACAAAGTTGAACAGAAAAGGACACGCGTCGGCGGCTGACAAGTGACCTTACAAGACCACGTGGGAATGCAGAAGTTTAACGCATGTGCAGACATGGGTTATACCTTATCAACACCTAGGGAACACAACATTCTATTTGTTTAATCAAATAGTGGTGCCAAACCGAATTGGGGTGTTCCTGCAAATAGCTACCAAAGAGGAAAGAGGAGAGCATGCTCTCTGATGTAGTTGTTCCCACAAGTACAGACATCCTATGTACCAGTGGACAATAGAACCATTACACGGTTAATAGGATTATTATAAATTGTTGTATCCACTATTGTAACAACTAGTGGTGTGGGTTTATTTTATAGAGTCAAAAACGTGTAATAGCTTTTAGTTTACCTCTTAGCTATAATCTTGGTAATCTGTATCAACCAACTATCATTCTGCCAAGGATAGTTGTGATTCTTTGTGATTCAATCAATAAAGAATAACTATTAAAAATTACCTGTGACTCTA